>NC_141627.1:18291858-18891858 GCF_047967505.1 Dipteris shenzhenensis
TACAAGAATGAGCGTGTCTCATCAAGGAATAGCCCCTTCCTTTTATAGCCAAAAGAGGGGGTCTCTCCTAATTAATGTATCCTCCCACATGCATGGTGTGTGTGGAAAAGTCTCCCATGTGGGCTAGGTGGTTATGCACTCTCAATTGTGTGCGACAACCCTTTGCCTCAATTTTCCACATAAATCAAGGCCCATATCTCAAGTCTATGATACTCCCTTGGTCTCTTTCCAATTTTATAATATGTTCAAACCTCTAGGAGGACAAGTGGAGGGTTGGCACAAGGAATCTTGCCACCTCATCCTACTTTCCCCATTATTTAACTAGCTCTCTTGGTCCTTCTATACCTCCCCCACATGGGCCTATCCCATATGAAGGGAATAACTCAATATAATATCTATCTCCACCTATTTTATACTGCTTCTCCCATGGACTTTGAGCCATATCTCACTAAATGCAGCCTAGGTGGAGGGGTGGCACATGGAGGAGCCATGCCACCTTGCATTTTATAATATTACTATCATGGATTATGTACAACACACCTTATGGGTCCTCTTACATGGAAGGGTGGCACATGGTCATGCCCTGCCACCTCAACCTTGGGCCCTATGCACACCATATTTTATTATACTATTGTCACATATACAAACACACATACATATTAATGCCTTTTTCCTTAGACAATTTTATCCATAACAGTAGTCTTGGAGCTTCCACTCCCTCTTGTATGTATGAAACCTCTTCTTCTCCCTTGTGTTTGTAGTGTTGTTTGGAGTGGATTCTCACTCTATTTGTAATGAAGGTCACTTCAGGTTCTCTCTCTCTTGAGTGTCTCTTCCCTTTTCTTTCTTTCAAAGCCTTAAAAGTTCTTTCTATTCGGCTACTCACTGTGAACACATGGTCCATCTATTTCCCGAGCCACCATGCAATATTCTTCCCCTCTTCTAGGCAAAATCTATGAGGGTTGGATCGTTGATGAAGGTGGAGTCTTGAGGGAGCATCCTACTCAGGCGAAATTAGCCTGGGTGGAAGGTAGTTTTCATGACAGTTTGACCCCCCTGTTAGTTTTTTGCTCATAACTTTCTGCTCGGTAGTCGGATTGTAATGAAATTTATATCAGCGCGAAGCTCTCTTCAAGGCGCATATTTATATGTGATCAGATTTTGAATCAGATACTGTTACAAAAATTTATGAGTCTCTGTGTCTGACAGTCTATTTTCATGATAGTTTTTACCCCCTTCTAGTAAACTGTCCATATCTCTTCAACCGTCTGTCTGTTTTCAATGAAACTTATATAAGCGCGAAGCCCAAGACGCATCTCTTTGTGTGCTTGACTCTCTGTGTCTAATGATAGTTTGTAGAGTGAACTTTGAGCTAAGTGTAAAGGTGTCTATGAAGGAGGTGCAATGTTTCCTCGGAATCTACCCATCTGACCTAATCAGCCCCTTCAAACTCCTCGATATATATCAGTTCATGTCATGTTGAGCCGCAAGATCTTCTTTCAACAACGTATCACTCTTCTCTTTGGAGCAGACCGGCTCGCTGAGATTATGGCTTCTGCTGATCCTTTCCTTCTCCCTATGCTTGATTACAACATCACTTGGGATGTTACCATCTTCATTCTCATATGAGGGAGGAAATTATGGTATGGTATCTTGGCATAAAAGCTTTTTCTAATGTCCCATTCTCAATTATAAATATCTTTGGCAGTCTGTTCAAAAGCAACAGGAAGTGAAGAATGAAGGATTTGGGAGAGCTGTGTTATTTCTTGGGCATTGAGGTGATTAGATCACCAAGTGGGATATGGCTCTTGTAGAGGTAGTATGGATTGCACATGCTGTCCAAATATGGGATGACAGTCTATAAGCCTCTTTCAGTTCCTTTGGAGTAGAATGTGAAGCTGAGTGCAAATGTAGGTGAGGTTCTAGAAAACCCTACTATGTACAGACGCATAGTAGGAAGTTTGATTTATATGACTATTACCAGGCCAGATTTGAGCTATGCTGTTGGATTGGTAAGTCAGTTTATGCAGGCTCCAAGGAAACCACATTTGGATGCGGTTAGACACATACTCAGGTATGTGAAGTCCACATTGCAGTATGGACTATTTTATGAGACTGGGGTTCAGATACAGTTGCATGGATACACTGATGCTGATTGGACTGGTAGTATTTCTGATAGATGATCTACCAGTGGATATGTGTTCTCTTTTGGGAGTGCTGCAGTCACTTGCTGCAGCAAGAAACAGCCTATAGTTGCCTTATCGAGCACAGAGGCTGAGTACACCGCGCCCCCCTCTCTCTTCTCTTTCTCTTCTCCTTCTCCTCTCCTCTCCTCTCTTTTTGTTAAAGAGTAGGATTGGAACCCAAGACCTCCCCCTTCACAAAAGAAATTCTTAACATTGGGACAAGTTGGAAGTGGTAAAAATGTAATGATTTTTGTTCATATATTGAACTTGCAGGAACTGTAACTCTCTAACCGTAGGGAGTTTGCTCTTGCTGTAAAAAGCAAAAATACTTCATTTTATGTGCTCTATCCACATCTCTTTCTAGATCGCCGATTCAAAACTTCTCCAAGCTCACTTCACAGACGCACGCCACACGAGAAGGGTGGACATTTATGTCACTTCTTGACGTGTTTAAGGAGTTGGTGCCTGTTCCTCTGCACCTTACGACTACCAATGCACGAGATGTCTTCCTTGATCTTCATGTTGACCTTCAACGACTAATTGTCCAGTGCATTATTGAAGGAGATGACGGGTGGAATGATACACCATGGATGATTCATGGTGAAGAACTACTGATACGCTGGGAGGATTTTGATTTTACTTCTACTCATTGTGCGGTGATCGAACTACTTGCTGCTTCAGAGGTAATTAAAACGGTATCCTTCATCGAAGGGTGGGATGCTCCCCAAGCTTGGGGGGAGATTTGGCGCATCTACTTGTTGATTCCTGTGGATAAGCTCGTCCTGAATGGTTTATTCACAATCTCATTACAAAGGTTTCTAGGCCTTGGTAATGTTTCGACCAAGGAATCCATTTGTACCTAATCAGCCTTTTGTGCCTCATTTCGAGCTTCAAATTGTAATTCTTTTTGGGCTTAAGATAAACTATCAACAAAGGATTGCAAGTTTATTTGGTGCTGAACGTTTGGTTCAAGTGTTGAATTCTCCCCACCCTCTCCTCCTACCTATCTTGGACTACTGAGAAACTTGGGATGTCCGAATTTTAGTCTTGGTGTGATGAAATCTTGGATTCTTCAATCTTGTTGCTGATTTCTTGGCACGTGAAGCTTGTACTTCAATCACGCATGATGCAAGTGGAAGCGCCACCCCAACAAAGCCACAAGCCATGAAGGAGGGTGATCATTTGTAAGGAATGCAAAGGTTGTGGTCATCATGAAACTAAGTGTTGGGCATACTTGATACGAGTTCACCAACTTTGGAAGATCATCAGGAGGGTTCTCAAGGACATTGCTCAAAAGAAGGATGCCAGACTGCACACCCCTTGAAGAAATAGCATGGCGACTACAAGAACTGGAAGAAGCTGAAGGTGATGTGCAAGCTCTCCAACTGTTGACATTTGTCATGGCATTCTTGTTCGCCTTGATGAACAACCTCATGCAATGCCACGCCTCTAACCCTCGCTTGTAAAGATCGATGTGATATCATGAGGGTTGGTCCTTTTAAGATTGTCTATGTGCTATTCTATGCTGAAGATTCTTCTCGTGTAATATTTCACACTACACCAGTCACACCCTACCCTGCCTATGTGTGCTTTTTGGATGTATCTTCACCCGATTTTCAGTTCAAGCTTCCTCTTACTATTGTTCGTCCATAGATAAGCCCCTCTTTTCCATCTTCCAAGCATGGCTGACATTCCCATGTTTTGTGGATGGGTAGAAGAAAATGCAAATGAGTATCTTGTGGCCTTCAAGTGCCGTTGTGTTTCTCTCAACTTTCTTACTGAAGACAGATGGCTATTGGTTCTTCCCACATTTCTAGAGGGTTTGGCTCAAGTGTGGTATGAGAAGCAAGCCAAAGACGTTCGCCAAAGCTGGCCAAGGTTGACAGCATCAATGATTGAGTATTTCGGCAAAGAAGAGGAGCCGGAGAATGTGTACCTATGGGTGGCAAACTTGAAGTAGTCAGAAGGTGAGATGGCACGTCGATATGTGGATCGATCGGCCGTGCTCCAACAGAAATACCGACCTTTTTTACACTAAAAAGTTTTTTTAAAACGGGCACAAAGGTCGATATTTACGTCGCTATTAGCATCGGAAAAGAATAGTCGCTATATAAGTGTCGCTATATAGTGACATTGGTAAACGTCGCTATATAGCGACACTGGTAAATGTTGCTATATAGCAACGATTAATAGAAGCTTTAAACTAGCTAACACCACCTTCGCCATGTGACTGCCATAGAGCACCAGATAGAGCTGAAGCCTGATGCGAAGCCTGTGGCTTAGAAGTATCGGAGATTAGGGCCCCTACAGACCGATGCTTTGCGCTCAGAGTTGCAGAAGCTTGTAGAGGCTGGGTTTATTATTCCGGTTCACAATACTGAATGGGTTTCACTAGTGGTAGTCATCCCAAAGAAAAACAACAAGTGGCGGGTCTGCATTGACTATAAGAAGCTCCATGCTGCCACCAAGAGGGATCATCATCCTCTGCCCTTTCAAGACCTCATTCTTGAGAAGGTAAGTGGTCATGAGATGTATACTTTCTGTGATGGTTACTCTGGGTTTTATCAAATCAGAATTGCCGAGGAAGATGTGCTTAAAACCACATTTGCCACACCTTGGGGGACATTTGCATTCAAAGTAATGCAATTTGGCCTCACCAATGCTCCTGCCACCTTTCAAAGATTTATGCAGATGGTGTTTGCTCCTTATTTGGGGGATTTCTTGGAGGTGTTTTTAGATGATTTCTATATATTCTCATCACGTAAGGAGCACATCATGAAGGTTAGATTGGCCTTCCAAAGGGACAATGATGCAAATGGTAGTCTCAACCCTGAGAAATGCACCATTGGAGCCACTCAAGGGAGGTTATTGGGACATGTTGTCTCATTCGAGGGCATCAAGCCTCTGACCCCGAGAAGGTAGAAGCCATCCTCAAGCTCTCCCCACCTACAACCAAACGTCAGGTACGCTCATTTGTCAATCTAGCAGGATACTATTGCCGCTTCATTGATCAATATGCTGCTTTGACATGGCCCATGACTATGCTATTAAAAGATGGGGTTGATTTCTCGTGGGATAAGGATTGTGATCATGGGTTTGCACAAATCAAGAATGCTCTGGCTTCAAAATCCATTCTACGCAATCCAGACTGGTCAAAGACCTTCTATATCAATCCTGGGTTTGGTGAGCACACTCTGGCAGGTATTCTTCTCCAGCAAGGGGAGGATCGGTTCATGTACCCCGTTCGATTTGCTTCTCGACAATCGCTCGACACTGAGCGATGATGCTATTCAGAGGCCGACAAGCATGCCTTGTCTTTGGTGTTTTGCATTGAGAAATTTAAGCATTATGTGGCTGGAAAGTCCTTCTTTATACTCACTAGCACTGGTCTTGCAAAACAGGTTCTTCAATCACCAAATCCAATGGGCCGGTTGGCCAAATGGTTGGCAGTTCTACAAGAATATGATTTTTCTTTAAAAATTATAAAAGGGGGTTGTTCCAACTTGAAGAATGCTTTGATTGATTTAGAGGAGTGCCTTGATGTAACCCTTGTAGCAGCCATAGAAGTTGGGGATCCATGGTATGTTGGTATCTACAAGTTTTTGATTGCTTTCTCCTTTCCTTCAGAAAGTACTAGCTATGAGCGAAAGAAGATCCGCAGAGATAGTAGGCGCTACACCCTCCTTGATGGGGTGTTGTACCGTCAAGGCATGGATGGGGTACTCAGACGGGCCATTGATGCAGATGAAGTGCCTAAGGTATTGAAGCATTATCATGATGGATTTTGTGGAGGCCACTATGCCAGTGACTATACAGCTAAGAAGATTTTACATGCTGGATACTATTGGCCGACCTTGTTCAAGGATGTCACTTTGTATTGCAAAACCTGTGAACCATGTCAATTCTTTGGTAGGAAGGATTTGCGTCCTGGGCAACATCACCCAGTGATGTCCATCCATCCGTTTCAGAAGTGGGGAATAGATTTTGTCAGGCCCTTGCCCATGACTACCCGCAAAAAGAAGTATCTTTTGGTAGCCACTCAGTATGTCACTAAGTGGGCTGAAGCTATCGCCCTCTCTGCTGCAAATGGCAAAGCAGTTTCAAATTTCATATTTGAACATATCTGCACAAGTTTGGGACACCCATGGAGATAGTCTCTGACCATGGGAGTCCATTCTTAAATGAAGCAGTGGAGTTACTCATGGATCGCATGGGCATTGATCATCACACTTCTAGCATCTATAATCCAGCATCCATGGGTCAAACAGAGCGGACCAATGGCCTCCTTTGTAAAACCATGGGAAAAATGGCCGCAGGGAACAGGAGCCAATGGGATGAGAAGGTCACTGAAGCCGTGTGGGCTTACAACATCACTCATAAAACATCTATAGGTCACACCCCTTTTGAGTTGGTGTATGATACTGAGGCAGTTTTACCACTAGAGAAAGAGATTCCGGCCTTGAGATTGGCACAGGAACAGAGGATGACGGAAGATGAACATGTAGAGGCCAGATTGGTACAACTTGAGAAGTTAGATAAAACCCGACGCCTTGCACTACACCAAACAGAGATCCAAAAGAATTGACAAAAGGCCCGGTTGGATGCTAAGATTCGCAAGGGATGGGAAAGACACTTTGCTGAGGGGGATGTTGTGCTATGCTTTGATAACAGATTGGACCACCAAATGGATAAGAAGTTTCTGCCACTATGGGCTGGTCCATACAAGTCATCAAAGAACGTAGCAATGGGTTTGTACAAGTTCAGGAGCTGCATGGACCATATGGCAAGAAGGTGATCAACAAGCGTTACCTCAAGCCTTTTTTTGTGCGAGATAGACCCAGGCATGGAAATGCTATGCATTCCCTGCTTGGGGGGGGGAACTGTTATGGATAAAATTGTCTAAGAAAAAAGGCATTAATATGTATGTGTGTTTGTATATGTGACAATAGTATAATAAAATATGGTGTGCATAGGGCCCAAGGTTGAGGTGGCAGGGCATGACCATGTGCCACCCTTCCATGTAAGAGGACCCATAAGGTGTGTTGTACATAATCCATGATAGTAATATTATAAAATGCAAGGTGGCATGGCTCCTCCATGTGCCACCCCTCCACCTAGGCTGCATTTAGTGAGATATGGCTCAAAGTCCATGGGAGAAGCAGTATAAAATAGGTGGAGATAGATATTATATTGAGTTATTCCCTTCATATGGGATAGGCCCATGTGGGGGAGGTACAGAAGGACCAAGAGAGCTAGTTAAATAATGGGGAAAGTAGGATGAGGTGGCAAGATTCCTTGTGCCAACCCTCCACTTGTCCTCCTAGAGGTTTGAACATATTATAAAATTGGAAAGAGACCAAGGGAGTATCATAGACTTGAGATATGGGGCTTGATTTATGTGGAAAATTGAGGCAAAGGGTTGTCGCACACAATTGAGAGTGCGTAACCGCCTAGCCCACATGGGAGACTTTTCCACACACACCATGCATGTGGGAGGATACATTAATTAGGAGAGACCCCTCTTTTGGCTATAAAAGGAAGGGGCTATTCCTTGATGAGACACGCTTTTCTTGTAAAGCCACCTAGCTAGTATTTTGATATTTCCCTCTCATCCCTTCTTTCAAATAAAGTATGGTTCTCTTCCCTTGATGTCTACATCTCAACATTCCTCCTCCTATCATGTACATGCTTCTCTTCCCCCTCTCCTTTTTCTCTTGTGTCATATTCTCCCTTTTCCTTCCCTCCACTTCTAATTCCTTTTTCACCCCTATGACATCCCTTCGCCCTCATGATCTCCTTTTCTCTATGGCCTTTGAGCGTCGCCATGCCTAGCCTCTAGCCTGTGGTCTCAGTTTCTTTTCCGGCTAATACTACTCATAGAGAGAGAGAATAAACTAGAGAGAGAAGGACTCAAGAGTCTACATAAGAGAATATCTACAAGAGGGAGAGAAGGCTCATGGAAGAGGCTTGGGGAGACTAGAGCTACAGCAACATGAGGACTAATGGTGGAAGAGATTGATGAACAAGGGAGAGGAGGGCTCCTTTTATAGAGATTTTGTTACTCTCCTTCACCCATTTACAATTGCTGCCTGTAGATTCCTTTCCCCATCAATCACATAAGCACGTATGTAACCATCCATGTCCTTTTTGGCTACTCTTGCCATGTGTCCCATCAAAAGATGCTCAAGACTCTTAAAATATTGAGAAAGTTAAGAGTCTCCTCACATGGAGCCCATAGGGACCCTCTCTTTTCCACATGTCCACATCCTCCTTATTCCACATAGGAGTTCTAGAAGGATCCCTCTTGACTTCACACTCCTCCACATGCCTTCCACACGCTTGGCATGTGACCTCTCTTATATTATTGGAACACATGGACATGAGCCCACCTCTTTATATGACTCACTCTTCCTATTTTCTAAAAAACTCATAATATCCCATACATAAATAACTCTCACCCCATACCAAGGTATTTATAATTCATACCTATGGTATTTACAATGAGCCATTCCAGTCATCCTCTCAATCCCATACAATATCATAGAAAATAGAAATAAGTGAGAGCTGCTAGGCTATCACTTGATACTCAAACTCTTATCAATTATAGAGAAAAACAATATCAATGCCAAGTTAAAAATATCAATTTTTGGCATCACAGTATGCACATGGCCTATCATATGAGGTCTACTAATGGCAACCACAATCTCCCGATGTGCTACCAAGGCATCACTGGAGTTCCTATGCTTAATAGAAGCATAGGAATGTCGAACATTGCTAAGGACCTTGCTACATACAACCCTATCTCTATGTGCACCAAGACCAGCAAGCCTCCTACACTCTACCAAGTCAAGGTGATCAATCAAGGATGTGAGAAGAGCAGACTGCGAAGCTAGCATGAGGTCACTAAAAAAAGACTACACAATCTTGCTAGTACGACGACGGATAGTGGACTTCGGCAAGTCACGTCGTGAAGCAACACTGCTGCTGCAAGGTGGAGCAAGGGGATCAATGGGAGATGGTAGGGTGGAGGGGGGAAGGGAGGCACCAAGGGGAACGAGGGGAGGGGGAGGGGGAGGGGGAGGGGAGAGGGTGGAGGGAGAAGAGGTAAAGGTGGAGGCCAAAATGTAGGTGGCTAGGGGAACAGCGGAGGCTGGAGGTAGGGGAGCGGATAAGGATGGGGGGACAATGGAGGTGGGGGTGGGGGTGGGGGTGGAGGTGGAGGTGGAGGTGGGATGTAGAGGTGGAGGTGGATCGGTGGTGTCAGCACGAGCTCTAGCTCTAGAGGCTCTCTTGTGCTCACGAGCCTTCTGCTTGCGCTCCTCGTCAATGAGATTTGGGGGGGGTTCCTACATCTTTCACGTCTACTAGCTCTACGGCTTTGAGAACCCATTCTCAATGAAAGTAGGATGGAAGGTGTGACAAAGTGATGAGGAGGCAAGAATGGCTAAGAATGGGTGAAATGAACCAAAATGTGGTGTCTTATAGAGAGCCTCAACTCATCCACTAGATTGCTCTTGATTATTATTGGTGGAGAAGGTGCTAAGATTGAAACTAATTGGCTGGAATCCAATGTTAATTTTGAATATTTGCATCGTTTGATTTTATTCCAGTTTTTGTACCTCCAAATACCTCGATCCTGGTCATAAACCTCGATCGAGGTATGCTATGCCTAGGTCATATACCTCGATCGCGGTATTCAATGCCTCACGCAGGTCATAAACCTCGATCGAGGTACTCTATACCCCACCATCATATACCTCGATCGAGGTATTCTATGCCTCACGTAGGTCATAAACCTTGATCGAGGTATTCTATGCCTCGCACATCGCGGTCATAAACCTCAATCGAGGTATTCTATGCCTTGTGCACATCGTGATGTGTATACATGTGGCTGATGTGGCACCATGCATGGTCATGATGTGGCAATATGGTGTGGAATATATGAGTCTCTTCCATGACGTGGAAATGTGCTGTGGCATGATGAGTTGGCATTCATGAGGTGGTAGATTGACATGGCAAATTGAGGTGGAGGGATTGGTGACGTGGCAAGGTTGATGAGGTATGCCAAGGTGGCAAGGTGTGATGACATGGCTCCAAGAGTTCCTATGATGTGGAATGATGAGGTGGCACATGTGGTTGATGTGGCAGCACATGTGGCAATGTAAGTTGACATGGCAATGAGTGATGTCACATCTCCTTGATGACATGGCACCACGCGGTCTAACAACATGGCATGGTTGCAAGGCAAAAATAGATGACTCAGCCTTCCGCATGGGCAGCATGCACACTCCAAAGGCTTGCCACTAGGGTTGATGATGCTCTTAGCCTAGCTCACCAAGCCTACCTTGTCTTGGTATTAGGCTTGGGTGGCCCTTTCTCCCCCACAAAAGGGAGATTTCACTCTTGGAGGCCATATCGTACGTTTTCCTTACTCAAATTTAACCAAAATTATTTCCACTTATTCATCATGCGGAGGACTAAAAATATTGACATTTCTGAAATGTTCGGTCATGTTTGAGAATTACTAGATTTATTTTTAATATTCTTTATTGATCTTCTAAGGAGTAAAAGTAAAAATTAACTTCAATCTTCCTAAATCTAACCGTTGGATTTGGGATTTGATGATTCAACCACACACCCTTATGTGCCTACTTACCTTCCACTGAATTGGATTTGCTTAATTATTCAAAATACTAAAAAAATGTGGTGTGCTACTAATATGCATGTATTTTATGACTTTATTTATTATAAATAATTATTTATAATTAGATAAATCATTCAAAAAATTACCAATAAATCAAGTTAAGCTCTACATAATGTAAAGAGACCACCTACAGAGTTTCAATAACATTTAATCTAAAATGAGTGAGAAATTTAGAATTTAATATGATACTCTCTGTTCGTGACAAAGGTGTGACCACCCTGGAACCATGCCGTGTGACACAAAGAAATTTTTTGTGTGTGCATCGAATTTTTGATCATACTATACGATTGTGTGCACAATAGCATGTGTGATGTTGTGTCTGAAGACTTCAAAGACTAGATCCATAGGGAAGTAGGTGAGATTTGCATTTTTGTGTGCTAAAAAGCTTGTTTTTCCACCTCCTAAGGATTGGGGAGTGAACAAAAGTTGGACACCCTTAGCTTGCTACTTCCCGGAGTACAGAAAGCCGATGGATCCTGATGTGATACTAGAGATGACAAAGAATTTATTGAATGATGGGCAGGAAGTAGCATTGTATCGAATGGGTTTTGCTGCTGAGAAATTGCTATGCCAAGGTAGAAATGCAAATGTCATTGATACCCCCATCAGATTGAGTTCTTTGACACATATTACAGTTGCACTACCTTCTTTGAAGAGGAAAATGTCAAAGAAGAAGTTAGTGAGGAAAATGTCGAAGAAGAGGGTAGTGAGTCTGAGGGAGATAATTCTAGCACAGGTGATGATGAGGATGAAAGCTCTGCATCTAATGACTTACACCGAGAAGAAATCCGCACAAAGAATAAGGGTGGTCAATTGTCAACTAGAGTCAAGGAGGTTCCACTCATCATACGGGAAGGCTTGTGGTAGCAAGAAGTAGTAGTACAACACGTCGTAGAAAAAGGTAAGGCTAAAGAGGTGGAAGCACTTCCCTTGAAATTAAAAGTGAAGAAGGCACCCTTGATCTTGGGTGAAGGACATGTAAGTGGATCAAGCAAGGAAGCCTTTCCCAAAGAAGGTATGGATGAGGCAAAGCATGACCAGGAGGAGTTACTAGGAGGCATAGATGGTTCTTCAACCATGACCTTACAGACTCCAAAGCAACCTACTAGTCAAGAACCTAGTAGCCAGGACCCTACTCACCAAGAACTTGGTCATGAGACTCTGGAGCAGCTTACTAATCAGGTGCTTGGAACTGAAGAGCAGACTACTAGGCAGGACGATACTAGTCAAGACCTTGCTACTGAGACTCCACAGTCTTAGAGCAGCCTATTAGTCAGGACCTTGGTAGTTAAGGGCGCATTGAGGACATTGGTACAGCCTATTAGTTAGGACCCTGGTAGTCAAGGGCCTGGCATTGAGGACATTGGTACTGAGGAACATGATGGCTGACGGCCTTGTAATCACAAGTTCTGAACTTCACAAGTTTTGAACTTCTATGTAAAGCGAATATCTAATAAAAGGTTAACTACTTTTTTGATTTCTTTACTCTCATTATTGTGTATAAAGATTGTTTATGAGTTCCATTTTATACTTAATGGTGTATTTTAAACTTTATGTCAATGTATTTTTATAGTTAAGGGTGTTTTTTAATACCAAGTGAGGTGTATATGTACACCACTTACACATAAAAGGATTTATGTACACTACCTTTCTAAGGGGTTTATGTACACCACCTTTCTAAAAGAAATGGTCATAAAGGTGTGTCTGCACACCACTTATACATAAAGGTGTTTATTTACACCACCTTTCTAAGAGAATTGGTCACCTATCGATGTTCTTAGGTGATAGTAGCTCAATTCATATGAGAAGTTATGAAGATGTTTATGTAGACCACCTTTGTAAGAGATTTGGTTATGCATTGAATCTGTTCTTAGTACGTAAACATAGGTCAATATGTACACCACCTTTCAAAAAGAATTGGTGATGTATTGATGTTCTTAGGTAATAGCAGCTCAATGCAAACATTGAAGAGTTTTCGAATGAAGGCCAATACATGTACACCACCTTTCAAAGAGAATTGGTGATGTATTGATGTTCTTAGGTAATAGTAGTTCAATGTACTCGCAAATACTTTAATAGCAAGATTTCATGATCATATTAAGCAGTAAAAGAGTATACTATCTATCCTTAGTAAGCTATGCATCATAAGAAGTATGTACTTAATCACCAAATCTTTTGTTTTGAGTTGTCAAATCTAGTTCAAAAAACAACATTACTAGTATATTCAAAAAATTTGGATTGTTTTTTAGTCCATTTCTCAAATTGGACTTCACACAAGTCCAAAAATTTTCAATAGCGTGTTGTAGGCAAATTTTTAGCCGAGCCATCTGCTACACCTACTCACGACATTGAGGTGGATTGTGATGATTTTTCCCACCACCAAGAAATGAATCTAAGGACTAGTAGTCAGGACAACACATGTATCAAATAGAAACATGCTATAGGAAACCCCCTTAGATAGAGGCTATTGTATGAAGATAAATTTCAGTAGTATATTATGGAAGACCTTGCTGTGAAATAACAAAATGTGATATCTGATTGGAAGAGGAAGGTGGGGAAGGAGAAAATAAATTCACTTCTAGTGAGTCTAAGGGCTCTAAATAAGTTGAATCTATTAAGCATACCATAGGATAGGTGCACAACTCGTGATCAATGCCACTAGAAAAACTAGATGGATAAGGGAACAAGACTCAAAGGTGTTAACCTCACAAAAGTTTAATGTACCATGTGTATTCAAATGGAGGGGTATTTTAGTTCAACTAATTGAAAATTTTAAACAAGATTACAATAACAAGGAGGGGTTTTTAAATTCAACTATGGCCTTCCTTCCTAATGGAAGGTTGCATACAAGGAAAAAATTAGGGGCAAATTTTAGCCCAAGGGCTAATTTAGAGCCTTTTCCAAGTTGGTTGGGCTAATATTTAGAGCTTTAAATTTGATAAATTAGACCAAAAATAAAGGTGGGCTAATTTTTAGAGCCTCAAATTTCATAAATTCTCCCTAAAAGTGGTAGGCGGGCTAATATTTATAACTCTATATAGGGAAAGATTCACCCATTGACCTACGCTTCCATAATCTTGTTCCCATCTTATTTTTTACCCTAGCGACTCACATAATTCCCAAGTATTATTCTTATACAAAGCTTCCATTTCTTCATTCATAGTAGTTTGTTGTTTTTGCTTGTCAACTGCATCTTCGAAGTACACCTAGGTAGTTCTTGGAAAGATGCATGCTTCGCAAGTAGACTCCAAATGGATGGACTCTGTGCAGGTCCTTTTGCTTCATCTCTTTTTGCATTTAGAAGCTTTGTGTTTGTCTCTATGCTAATTCATGTGCTTAGAGCAAAGTGATGCAAACCTTTCAGTTGGTCTTACAATTCAAAGAAACGACAACATTTTATCGATTTCAATTAGACCACACATGGAGCAACACACACAAACACAATGCTACACGTGGAACAAGTGGAAAGGCCACTGAATTGCCTACATGTAGACACATAGATAGCAAAGATTAATTTGGTTAAATTCAAAGAGGAGGGCCATAGGGGGATTGCCATGTTGTGGGAAAAAGAGGAGAAAATTGGAAAAAGGAGGTGAGTACGGTTGGAAATTTCGGTGGTGAACGAGATTGCTGTTCGGTTGAGTGCCACAAGCCATTTCCGGATCCTTTTGAAAATTTGGGCTCATGAAACTCACTATATATTATCCACTCAAGTTCCGCCATGGATTGCTCCCCCATCACACTGCCTTTTTCTCTTCGCCTAAGCTTAATATTATTGCTGGCTGCTCTTTCCGCCATCTCAAGCCCCCTTGCAGTTGCTAGCATCCCTCACGGCACGCCCACTTCCATCACCCTCGCAGGCAATGCCTTCTGCGATCTCTGCCATGAAGATCGCGTCACCAACAATTCTCTCCTCCTTTCTGGTAATGCCCTCTTTATTTTTCCGTCTCTAGTATTTAGCATTCCTTGCTCGCCTTACTGCAACAGTGGGAAGTTTGTTCTCATGGTAAAGCTTCTAAGTTCTTCTTTCCATCGTGCTCTGTAGGTGCCACAGTCGCTTTGACGTGCCAGACAACAAACGCTAACAGCCCTCGCTTCAGAGTCGAAATATCTACGGATCACCACGGTGCATTTCGCCTTCATCTCAGCGCCAGCTATCGATTACAACAATGTGAGGTTCGCCTAGTCGGCAGTCCGCTCAGCTCGTGCAGACGCACTACTCGATTCTCCACGGCTGCTCTTGCCTTGCAACCCAAGCAGGAGGTGCAATTCATCGACTTTGCTGTCTCGCTCAGCTATCAACCCAAATCCCTGCCAAGTTTCTGCATCGCCCCTAATAGCAAATCGGTCGAGGAAAGAGGAAGGCTTTCGCCTTCTGTGCTGCGTTTCCCCTTCAATTTCTTACCTAGGCAAGGCCTTCCAAGCGTCCGAAGGATGTCCCCAAGCCGCTTTCGAAGCTTACAACAATCGATTCCCCCAAGCCCGGGTTTTAGCTTCCCTCCGCTACCTCCTTTTCCTCCATTTGGGTTCGCGCCGCCTCCTTCGATTCCCTTAGTGCCTTCCGTCCCACCCGCTTAGTAATTTGTACGCATTTGCCTGCCCTTAGTAGCATTTGCCTCTCGCGTGTCTCCGATCTGCATGGCTATAATAAACGCGCTACATTTCTACTATCGAGCATATTACTTTCATATTGAAATATATTAGTTTAATGCTTTATGAGCAAATATTATTTTGTATCTATAAAGAATAACTACAAGATAATCTAGCATGGTGTCTACAAAGATCCACTTTATTGTTGATGGATGTAGTTACAAAAATCCACTTTGTTGGTGTCTACAAAGATCCACTTTATTGTTGATGGATGTAGTTACAAAAATCCACTTTGTTGTTGATGGTTGTAGTTTGAGTTTCTTCTTGTGGAATGTCCTCCTTATTCCTCAATAATCCTTAACCTCTCGAAGTAAGGGTTTTTTGGGTTTAGAATGAGATAATATAAATTGAGAATAAAGATAGTTTGTAATTTGAGTATAACGATCCCTTCTTTGAAATTTCATAAAAATTGCAATTTAATATAATAGTCCCTTCTTTGAAAATTTGTAAGAATTCTAGTGTAACGGTCCCCTTTGTTGTGTGTCTTTTAAAAATCCCCATGTAGTGGGCAATGGGGCGTCTTTTCCAAAACATTGCCTTGTGCCTCCCTTCCGCATTCTAAAATTGATGACCTCCATTACAACGTGAGAAATCTAACAAAACATATTGATTAGAATATTTTTAGCTATGAATTGAAATTGAAAAACTAAAAGTTACATTAACTTATGCGCAGTAGCACTTGTGCATCCGCCTCCTCAAGATTTTTCATATAAAGTTCAATAGAGCTCTTCGATTGATCAATTGTTGTAGGTCCAGTAGAAGAAGTGTTTTTAGATGATTCTCCCCGATGCCATTTTGCAGCTCAGCTTTTCTCCACCACCATAGCTTAGGCTTATTGCTACTGATATACTTCTTCTATGATGTAGCCTTGTTCAACATGCATCATCTCTTCCCAATTTGCATAGAGTGCACTCTCCAAAGATCCTACCTTTGCCAAATCTATGATACTAGGTAGTCATTAATCTACAATGCTTAGAGCATTATTTGATTCCCAACAACAATACTTTTCCTACTACTCAACCTAAGTGGTATTGACATGTTCTCAAAGAGGCACACCCATCCGATAAGCACTTGGTCAGATAACATACCTAAGGGCGTGTTTTTTTATGGATTTGCATATCACTACGGGAAAAACATTGGATAATGCGTGATCGACGATGCAAAGCATATTTGATGGTCACAATACTTTGCACGCACCTCAACCTAGTTGAAACGGACTTGCGTGCAAAGTGGAGTCCTGATCTGAGAAGTACTTGTTTGAATAACACACCTAGGACTGTGTTTTTTTATGGTTGTGCGTGCCACTAAGGTAAAAACGGTGTTTTATGCTTGATCAACAATGCAAATCATATCTGATGGGCACCATACTTTGCACACACATTAAACTAGGTGGAATTGACTTACAGCGTGTTTTTTAATGAATGTGCATGACACTAGAGCAAAAATGGTATTTAATGCTCGATCGACCATGCAAAGGATATAGTGGCACACCCATCCCATAAGCACTTGATCGGATAACATACCTAGTAGCGTGTCTTTTTACGGATGTGCATGACACTAAGGCAAAAATGGTATTTAATGCTCGATCGACCATGCAAAGCATATCCGATGGGCACAATACTTTTCCTACTCCTTAACCTAGGTGTTATTGACATGTTTTAAAAGAGGCACATGCATCTGATAAGTACTTGATCAGATAACACACCTAAGGCCGTGTTTTTTTGCGGATGTGCATATCACTATAGGAAAAACGGTGTATAATGCATGATCGACCATGCAAAGCATATCCTATGGTCACAATACTTGCACACACCTCAAACTAGATGAAATAGACTTGTGTACAAAGTGGAGCCCCCATCTGATAAGTACTTGTTTGAATAACACACCTAGGACCGTGTCTTTTTATGGTTGTGCATTATACTAAGGCAAAAATAGTGTTTTATGCTTGATCGACAATGCAAAGCATATCCGATGGGCATAATACTTTGCACACACCTTAAACTAGGTGTATTTGACTTACATGCAAAGTGGCGTGTCCATCCCATAAGTATTTGATCGCATAACATACCTAGTAGCGTGATTTTTTACGGATGTGCATGACACTAAGGCAAAAATGGTATTTAATGCTCGATCAACCATGCAAAGGATATCCGATGGGTAGAATACTTTTCCTATGCCTCAACCTAGGTGTTATTAGCTTGTTTGAAAAGATGCACCCATCCGATAAGTACTTGGTCAGATAAGACACCTAAGGGCGTGCTTTTTTACGGATGTGCATATCACTAGGGAAAAAATGGTGTATAACGCGTGATCGACCATGCAAAGAATATCCGATGGTCACAATACTTTGCATGCACCTCAACCTAGTTGAAATGGACTTGCGTGCAAAGTGGAGCCCCCATCTGAGAATTACTTGTTTGAATAACACACCTAGGACCGTGTTCTTTTATGGTTGTGCATGACACTAAGGCAAAAACGGTGTTTTATGCTTGATCGACAATGCAAAGCATATCCAATGGACACAATACTTTGCACACACCTTAAACTAGGTGGAATTGACTTACATGAAAAGTGGTGCACCCATCCCATAACTACTTGATCAGATAACATACCTAGCAGCATGTTTTTTTATGGATATGCATGACACTAAGGTAAAAATGGTATTTAATGCTTGATCGACCATGTAAAGGATATCTGATGGGCACAATACTTTTCCTATGCCTCAACCTAGGTGGTATTGACTTGTTTTCAAAGAGGCACATCCATCCGATAAGTACTTGGTTGTATAACACACCTAAGGACGTGTTTTTTTACGGATGTGCATATCACTAGGGAAAAAATGGTGTATAATGCATGATTGACCATGCAAAGCATATCCGATGGTCACAATACTTTGCACGCACCTCAACCTAGTTGAAATGGACTTTTGTGCAAAGTGGAGCTCCCATCTGAGAAGTATTTGTTTGAATAACACACCTAGGACCGTGTTTTTTTATGGTTGTGCATGACACAGGCAAAAACGGTATTTTATACTTGATCCACAATGCAAAGCATATCCAATGGGCACAATACTTTGCACACACCATAAAATATGTGGGATTGACTTACATGCAAAGTGGTGTGGCCATCTTATAAGTACTTGATCAGATAACATACCTAGCAGCGTGTTTTTTTATAGATGTGCATGACACAGGCAAAAATGTTATTTAATGCTCGATTGACCATGCAAAGCATATCCGATGGGCACAATACTTTTCCTATGCCTCAAACTAGGTGTTATTGACTTCTTTTTAAAGAGGCACACCCATCCGATAAGTACTTGGTCATATAACACACCTAAGGGCGTGTTTTTTTACGGATGTGCATATCATTAGGGGAAAAACGGTGTATAATGCGTGATCGACCATGCAAAGCATATCTGATGGTCACAATACTTTACACGCACCTCAAACTAGTTGAAACGGACTTGTGTGCAAAGTGGAGCCCCCATCTGAGAAGTACTTGTTTGAATAACACACCTAGGACCATGTTTTTTTCTCGGGGGGGTCACTATGTATAAACCCTCTATATCACGTGCGTTCAAGGCCTATATTTAAAGTCCCTTATCTGTAAAAAATTTATTGAATAAAATGTACCCCTTTTCTATACAAATCTGTAATTTTTTCCAAAACTATTTTAAGTAGTCCCTTATGTATATTTATTTTTGTAAATTTTAGAAATAAAGAAAATCCTTTTATTGAACTCACGTGATAGGGTTACATATGATGAGTGACCCCCCCGAGGTTTTTTTATGGTTGTGC
This sequence comes from Dipteris shenzhenensis, assembly GCF_047967505.1. Classification (NCBI taxonomy): domain Eukaryota; kingdom Viridiplantae; phylum Streptophyta; class Polypodiopsida; order Gleicheniales; family Dipteridaceae; genus Dipteris; species Dipteris shenzhenensis. The sequence continues at coordinate 18,311,199 of NC_141627.1, forward strand.
ATGACACTAAGGCAAAAACGGTGTTTTATGCTTGATCGACAATGCAAAGCATATCCAATGGGCACAATACTTTGCACACACCTTAAACTATGTTGAATTGACTTACATGCAAAGTGGCGCACCCAACCCATAAGTACTTGTTCAAATAACACATCTAGGACCTTGTTTTTTATAGTTGTGCATGACACTAAGGCAAAAACGGTGTATAATGTGTGATTGCCTATGCAAAGCATATATGATGGAAAAAATAGTTTGCCTATGCCTCAACCTATGTGGTGTTGAGTTTCATGCAAAGTGATGCTCCCATACCATAAGTATTTGTTCGGATAACACACCTAGGAGCGCATTTTTTGACGGTAGTGCATATCACAAGGATGAAAATGTTGTATAATGCATGATTGACAATTCAAATCATATCCGATGGGCATAATACTTTGTGCACACCTCAACCTAGATAGTATTGATTTGTGTGCAAAGAGGTTCCCCAATCCGATAAGCACTTTTTCAAATAACTCTTCTAGGACCATGTTTTTTGATGGTTGTGCATGACACTAAGGCAAAAATGGTATTTAATTCTACCTCGACCATGCAAAGCATATCCAATGGGAACAATACTTTGCATGAGCCTCAAAAGAGGTGGTATTGAGTTACATGCAAAGTACTACACCATCTGATAAGCATTTGGTTGGATAACACACCTAAAAGCATATTTTTTAATGGTTGTGCATGATATTGAGGCACAAATGGTATTTAATGTGTGATATACCAAGCAAAGCATATTCTATGGGCATAATACTTTGCACGCACCTCAAGCTAGGCGTTATTGAGTTACATGCACAGTGGCATGTCCGTCTGATAAGTACTTGATTAGATAACACACCTAGGAGCATGTTTTTTAACGAATGTGCTTGACACTAAGGCAAAAACGGTATTTAAAGCTCAATTGACCATGCAATGCATATCCGATGGCCAAAATACTTTACCTGCACCTCAACCTAGGTGGTATTAACTTGTTTGCAAAGAGGCACACCCATATGATAAGTACTTGGTTGTATAACACACCTAAGGGCGTGTTTTTTTACAGATGTGCATATCACTAGGATAATGAGTAAAGTACCATGCAATGCATATCCGATGGTCACAATACTTTGCACACACCTCAACCTACTTTAACTTGACTTGCGTGCAAAGTGGAGCCCCCATCCGATAAGTACTTGTTTGAATAACACACCTAGGACCGTGTTTTTTATGATTGTGCATTACACTAAGGTAAAAATGGTGTTTTATGCTTGATTGACAATGCGACGGATATATGATGGACATAATGCACACACCTTAAACTATCTTGAATTGAGTTACATGCAAAGTGGCACACCCATCCCATAAGTACTTGATCGGATAACATACCTAGCAACGTGTTTTTTTATGGATGTGCATGACACTAAGGCAAAAATGGCATTTAATGCTTGATTAACCATGCAAAGGATATTCGATAGGCACAATACTTTTCATATGCCTCAACCTCGGTGGTATTGACTTGTTTTCAAAGAGGCACACCCATACGATAAGTACTTGGTCATATAACACACCTAAGGGTGTGTTTTTTTAGGGATGTGCATATCACTAGGGAAAAACGGTGTATGATGTGTGATCGACCATGCAAAGCATATCCGATGGTCACAGTACTTTGCATGCACCTCAACCTAGTTGAAATGGACCTGCATGCAAAGTGGAGCTCCCATCCCATAAGTACTTGATCGGATAACACACCTAGCAGTGTGGTTTTTTATGGATGTGCATGACACTAAGGAAAAAATGGTATTTAATGCTCGATCGACCATGCAAAGCATATCCGATGTGCATAATACTTTTCCTATGCCTCAGCCTAGGTGGTATGATCTTGTTTGCAAAGAGGCACACCCATCCGATATATACTTTATCGGATAACACACCTAGGACTGTTTCTTTTAATGAATGTGCTTGACACTAAGCTAAAAACGGTATTTAATGCTCGATCGACCATGCAAAGCATATCCGATGGTCACAATACTTTGCACACACCTCAACCTAGTTGAAATTGACTTGCGTGGAAAGTGGAGCCCCCATCTGATAAGTACTTGTTTGAATAACACACCTAGGACCGTGTTTTTTTATCGTTGTGTATTACACTAAGGCAAAAACGGTGTTTTATGCTTGATCGACAATTCAAAGCATATCCGATGGACACAATACTTTGTACACACCTTAAAATAACTGGAATTGACTTACATGCAAAGTGGCACACCCATCCCATAAGTACTTGATGGGATAACATACCTAGCAGCGTGTTTTTTTACGAATGTGCATGACATTAAGGCAAAAATGGTATTTAATGCTTGATCAACCATGCAAAGCATATTTGATGCACACAATACTTCTCCTATGCTGCAACCTAAATGGTATTGACTTGTTTTCAAAGAGGCACACCCATCCAATATGTACTTAGTCAAATAACACACCTAAGGGCGTGTTTTTTTACATATGTGCATATCACTAGGGGAAACACGGTGTATAATGTGTGATCGACCATGAAAAGCATATCTGATAGTCAAAATACTTTGCATGCATCTCAACTAGTTGAAATGGACCTGTGTACAAAGTGGAGCCCCCATCTGAGAAGTACTTGTTTGAATAAGACACGTAGGACCGTGTTTTTTTACAGTTGTGCATTACAGTAAGGCAACAACAGTGTTTTATGCTTGATTGACAATGCAAAGCATATCCGGTGGGCACAATACTTTGCACACACCTTTAAATTGATGGAATTGACTTATATGCAAAGTGGCACTCTCATCCCATAGCCACTTGTTCGAATAACACACCTAGGACCGTGTTTTTTGATGGTTGTGCATGACACTAAGGCAAAAATGGTATTTAATGCTCCCTCGACCATGCAAAGCAAATACGATGGGCACAACACTTTGCATGATCCTCAACCATAGTCTTATTGCATTGCATGCAAAGTGGTACACCCATCTGATAAGCACTTGGTTGGATAACTCACCTATAACTTAGTGTGTTTTTTTTATGGTTGTGCATGACATTGAGGTACAAACGGTATTTAATGCATGATATACTATGCAAAGCATATTTGATGGGAACAATACATTGCATGCACCTCAACCTAGGTATTATTGAGTTTCATGCAAAGTGGCGTGTCCGTCCAGTAAGTACTTGATCGGATAACACACCTAGGAGCATGTTTTTTTATGAATGTGCTTGACATTAAGGCAAGAACAGAATTTAAAGCTCAATTAACCATGCAATGCATATCCGATGGGCACAATTTTTTCAAGGTCCATTATCAATTGGTAGTCTTACATGCATGAAGAGAAAGAGAATCCAGATAGATCCACAAAAGCAACCAAAGAGGAAGAGAGTAATGAAGGAGGAGAACATGTTAAATGCATTGGGATATCTATGTTGCAAGCGAAGATGTATGCACTTCATTGATCTTGCAGACATCAGGGAATGTAGAGGACACATGTGGCAAAGAAGAGGAAGCGAAAGAAAATATGAATACCTTCTCACAAGTCTCTCTTGCTTTCTTCAGAATGGTAATAAAAGACTAAGTTCAAGACAAAAGGTAAAACCTCTCATAAATGGTACATATTGGGATTTAGTCACCAAGGCAAAGGGTAGCAACAAATTTAGCATTCATGGTAATAGAGGAAGGTCCAAATCAAGAATCTCAACTGTCAGGGTAGCATCAATTTTGCAAGACTTCATACATGAAATGCTTTACCTCAACCCCATATATATACCAAACTCCCTAACAATGACGCGATCACTGAAATGCACCTTCCAATTGGCTTGACAAAGCTTGAAGTATTTGACTCTATTGCAAAAAAGCAAAGGCAAAGAGGGGATGCCGTGGCTTCTTCTCATACTTTGTATACTCTTTGGAAGAAGAACTTTGGATATGTTAAAATCCCAAAGAGGCAAAAAATATCAAAGTGCAATGTCTGTGATGATTTAAAGCGATCGATTGAGAGTGCAACATATCCAAATTAGAGGGAATTATACAAAAAAAACAAAAAATCTCATCATGACCTTATTCGACATTCCAGACAAAAATATGCATTTTGAAAGAAGCAAGCTATTTCGCATCCCGATGACTACATGTGCCTTATTGTAGATGGCATGGATCAAAATACAATAAAATTGCCTCGTTTTGTTGCCACTCCACCTAAATTACAAGGAAAGAACTTTCTAAAGACACATCTATGTGAAGTGTAAGTGCATGGAATTAAGTTTTTTGCATATATATGGATTGATTCCTTGCATCTACATGATAGCAATCAAGTTGTAACATCTATTATGAAGGCAATTCGCAATGTACATGCAGAAAAAGGTCGCCTACCACCAACTTTGAGAATACAAGCTGATAATTGCTAGCGAGAAAATAAGAATGTACTCATGTTTGCATTCTGCTCCATGCTAGTTGCTCATCGAATCTTCAATGAGGTCGAATGTGGATTTTTGTATGTTGGGCATACACATGAGGATATCGATCAAGTTTTTAGCACAGTCTCAAGAGAGCTTAAATGCAAGGATGTGGAGACAATAGATGACTTGGTAAGAAGATGTGGCAGGCAAGTTGATGGTCATAAGGAAAGTACAGTATGTGAGACGCTCGAAAGAATGTATGATTAGAAGAGCTTCATTCTACCTACGGGTGGTGATGCATTGACAGGTCATACCAATTCACACTACTTTCGTTTTTTTTTTAAAGATGAAAAACCCGTAATGCAATGGCAACAGTATTCTCATGATACAAAATGGGAACCTAAAGAACCTTATAGTCTCTTAACTTCAATTCCTAGCAAGGAAATGTATCCAACATGGGCTCCTATACAAGAATTCAATGAAAGGTCTAACTTTGAAATAGAAGGATTAAAAGCATTTATTACATACAAAAAGGAAATGCTCCAGAGATATCCTGATTCGAAGCCTACTTGGAGAGAACACACTACCATTGTAATTAACAAGACACGAAAATTAATAAAGGACCTTGAGAGAATGCGAGGCTCAAAGGATGTTAAGGAAGAATGCAATATATTTTGGCCAAATGTTCATAACGATTTGTGCCCAGCTCCAGTCTTTGAAAATGAATTTTTATCATTACTCCCACGTCCATATTGTGGACCGAAGAAGAGAGAGTTTATGCCACAAGTAGATATAGAGGTCGATTGTTTTGTTGTGGTTCAGCCATCGGATGATGAATATGAGAATGTAAAGTTTTGGGTTGCAAAAGTAGTTGATGTGCATAGAGATGATCAAGGGAGAGCTCCAACATTTACAGTGGTATGGTATGAGCCAAAGGGCAGGAAGGAGAATATGGATAACAACACATTGTATACTAATTATATAATGAAAGAGTGGGCCCCAAATGATGAAGCAGTCTCACAAGTTTCGATGAAGACAATCATAGTGTCTTGGCATTCAAGGGCAAAGAAATCAAAGAAGCGCATGGGATATGAGGTAGAAGAAAAAATAAAAATACCCTCAAAATACCACAGCAAAGTATTTTGCATATACACGAATTTATAAGGATGCTCGCCATGGAGGAAGTAGAAGGAGACAGCGCAAATGAAGAATGTCCATGATTAAGCTTTGTATTGAAGTCCATTGAAGGATTTTATTTGGGTACTAGGCAAGAAGCCAATTGACAATTATAATCATATATTATTAGACTAGTAGGTGCAACTGTACTGAGTCATCACCTCCTATGTCAAATGAGAGTCAAAATATGCACTGGATGTCACCCAAGGGGCAAGGCTTGGCAAGACAATAGGGAGTTAATGCTAATGGCACCTGGCAAGGGACTATCACATTGAGCAATAAGACAATGAGGAGTCAATGCAGATGGCACGAATTCAGGCTCTTTAAGAGCAACAATTTAAATTGTAAACATATGTTCAATCTATATCATTTTATACAAAGACTCCAGCTGAGAGCAACGTCTCTCAATGTAAACATATAATGATAGCTATAATTGCTATTATAATTCTTTGGTTCAATACAAAACTTAGGTCTTATGGCATCATATTGTTCTTTTTCTATTTATTAAAATTTTTAAAAATTTTGTGCATATTGCGAGTGACAATGTTATTTACCTGAAATATTTAAGTCTCCTTTCATGGATTTATAAATATATCACGTTAAGGAAAAATATTAAAATTAATTAAATTAACAAATAACTTAGGTATAGCTAGAATTTCTAAAATAGGATTATTTTAAAATTTTGCATGTTAATGCAAAAGTATAGATTGAAAAAATAAGATTTTTATGTGAATATGATAGTGCCACAAAGTGAACTTTTAATTTGGGAATAATATTTTTAGAAAGTAAAATTTTGATTTGGGAAGGATATTTTCACAAAGTAAACTTTTCATTTGGGAAGGATTTTTGGGCTTCGTCCAATAACAACAAATAAAGTCCAAAATTAATGAAATAGGTGTTTCTAGCTGTGCCTATAGACGCACCTGCTATTTTGCGCATCTATCAAGTGCGTCTATAGTTGCTTTGTCTTGTTGTGAATGAACGCTTGCTTATCTGCGAGCCTATATAGCGGTGAGTATTTGTACTAATATTTCATTCATACGAATAACTTATTTGTACTAATAAGGATTCGTACGAATAAAAAACATTTGTACGAATAGTGTTTGATAATGTGACAAATTTTGGAAAAAAGTGATGTTGGACCAATTTTTTCATCGATTTTTTTGTCCTTCAAATCATTCACCCGATCTTCCCAAACTTTTTGAAGCATGGATTAGAAGTTTTTCACTTAGGCAATGAGACATTTAGTAACATAGATGGCTCCTGTAAAGTTCTCCGCCCAGTTGAAAATCCCCTTGTTAGCTCTCATCTTAGATATCTTTCAAATTGAGATCCCCTTCTCATGAAACCCTTTCGATAATGGAACTCCTTCAATATCGAATCCTCCCCATGCCTAATGCATGCCCCTGTGGACCTCCTAGAATGCGAAGTGTCCTCCCAAAGACCTTAATCTTTTAATCCTTTTTGGTATCCCTCTCTAATGTTAGGCCTATTGATTCATAGGCACTAACAATAGTTGTAGTTGTAACCACCATTGCACCATCAAGTCCTCTTAGTTTCATGCCTCACTACTATAACCATGCCCTACGGTTCCAAGGTTATGGTTGACATAACACTCTTTGCGGAGGTTTATAAAATGTAACATCCTTGTTGCTTAGGTTTATAGATATTGTTTAATGGAAAGGTGAAATACGCATCAAATGGAAGTCCATTATCATCAATATGGTTAAACCAAAATGTAATTATCATTACGTTAGATAAAAGACTTCATGATATCTATGATTAGTATGCCCATACTAAGGTCAATGGAAACCCACCCTAGAATTGGAAGAGTTCAACGATTTGAATTGCTAGAAATGCAGTTTTTGTGACCTTCAAAATTTTTTTATTCGACAGTAAACCAGCGTTCTTCGTGAACATTTATAGGCGAGAGACATGGGACGTAGCGAGCGGAAGCGCTCTTAAGAGGCCGGACCAACGGCTCCGACTCGCAGGACGACTGGAAACTTGACTGTGCAAACTTCATCTCTGCTGCCCCATGCAGCCATGAAGGCTTCCTGCCAGTTGTCATCCAGCAATTCCAGGTCTTCATCCTTTGCGCGTTGAACGGCTGAGGCCGTTTTGATAAAATTCAGGAAACCTTCAACTCGCATCTGCTTCGACGTCGACTCGAATCGAATTGGACCTGTCCCCCTCCCATCATCCAGCACAGATTCGAACGGGAAGGGCAGAGATCTGTACCAATCTTCCTGCGAGAGTCCTGCAGCCTCGCATTTGGAGCCTATATCTCCTTCTTCTTGAGATACTCTCTACACGGACCGTTCACAAACTCCCGAAAGACAGCATCTATGGCATCGTTCACAAATACACATGTGTAGCACCAGGCTGCAAAAATGCCCCCCGGCTTCCTCAGGACATGTTTCACTTGCGGGTAGAACGCATCTGGATCGAACCAATGAATTGCTGTTGCTACCGTCACAAGATCGACAGAGCCCTCAACACCCACCACCTTGTGCAACTCCTCCTCTGACATAGGGACCGACGTACACGCATATGTTACGTTCTCTCGTCTGGGCGCGAAGCTTAGCTGCCGTTCGCTCACATCGGTTGCAATCACCATCTCATAATGCTCTGCGACCTGAAACAAGGTGCAGGTTGATTAGCGTCAGGATATGAACAACCCTGCAAGGTGCAATTCACTGCGGAGATTTTTATGGATGTTCGATTGGCTTCGACATGCTTTTAGCAAAGAAAAGACCGGCCTTACAATGCCCCTCTGTCATGAAGAAGCTATAAAGACGACATTCCTAAATCTCTGTCAGATGGAGTAAATTAACTTACACAAGCGAACACAGTAAAGCATGCGTTGCCCTGCGAATAACATCGGGAAAAATCAATAGCTACGAGCAACGGAAGAAAGAAAGAGAAAGATGGGAAGGCAGACCGCCAAGGCGGCCTGGCCGTTGCCGGTACCCACGTCCCAAGCTCGCTGGTGGAGAGGGGTGAGGGAGGCGAGGAAGGAGAAGAGAGAAGAAGGATAATCAGGCCTAGTCGCAACGTAAAGGTGCGCCTGGCTGTCGAAGAGACCCGCCATGGCTGTAGCTATGAACAAGGGGATGCAGTTAAGTTTGTCGTTCCTTCTTAGACAGGAGTTCTATCTATAAGGTTTGTGGAGAGTCCTAGCATCATCCAGCTTATGTGCTGTGAAGACGCTTGGACCTAATCTTCGGCATCGAGTATGGTTTGTCAATAGAAATTTCAAGTCCAATAAAAAACAAAAATCATTTTATTAACCATTTTGTATATTTCCATTTCAATTTGGCACCAAATAGAATTATTTTGAATTTTGGGGATCTATTAGCTTAGCTTCATATATAAGTGTCTTGACATATGCAGAATCTGTTTTCTCTCTTAAGGAGAGGTTTGGGGGAGGAAGATTGGAGAGTGATGGACCGTAGGATTTCAAAGAATTGGGGCGTTAAATATGGATCGTTGGATGCAGATGGACCGTTGGATTCTACAAAATTGGGAAATTAATTTGGATTGTTGGATGCACACACGTTGCCTTTCAGTTGCCACCAAACTGCCATCCTGAGAGTCATTCACGCATGTTCCAAGCATAGTTCTAGTGGTTTGGTAAAGTCGCAAGAAAGGAGAGAGCATTGATTGAAACATTGATGATGAGCAACATTCCCAATGGCAAAGTAGAGGCTATACGTCGCAAAGATTTGGAGAGATAGCGTTTGCTGAGTGAGAAGGAGATCTGCCCTCAACCCCTAGCCACAGTACTAAGAAGGCTCCTGAACGTATGTGATAAGCGTGGTTTTTACAAAGGCCCTGTCGAATTCTTGCTCGCCTCTTCAATGGAGTATGAGAAGTTTGGCATGACGACCAAAGGTTGTTAGATTTTCTTTTGCTATGTTCAAAGAATTCCTTCCAAGGTTTAGTATCATTAGCCCCATCCATTTGAGGTTTAAGGATTGCCAGGGGATGATGAATGGTCATCAACAACTTACTATACTATACTTTAGAATATCCACTGAATATTCCATAGTCACAAGACCTTTAATTGCTGATGCTTTAGATAAAATAATTATGCAGGTTTTCTATCTCTCATAAATCCACCCTCATCCTTAATTGAATTTTTTGCTTTAAGTTTCCTTAAAGTGTTTGGGCATTTCAAAGCTTTTGAAGCTATGGTTGAAAAAGAAATAGGCTTGCAAATAAAATGCCTAAGGTCAGATGGAGGGGGAGAGTACCTCTCAAATGAGTTTGCAAAGTTCTTGCAGGAGCATGGCATAAAGTAGCAATATTCATGCAGTCATACCCCACAACAAAATGGGGTTGCAGAAAGAAAAAACATGCATATTAGAGAGGTATCTCATGCCATGCTCAATAAAAAAGACCTGCCAAATTATTATTGGGCTGAAGTAGTTGCTACAACAGTCTACATAATGAACAGGACTCCGGCACTACAACAATACATGGCATGCCACCAGAGGAGAGGTATACTGGTAGGAAACCAGATATTTTTCATTTGAAAGTTTTTGGTTGCATTGCCTATGTTCATGTGCCAGATGAGTTGAGATCCAAGTTGGATCCAAAAGCTGAGAAGTGCATCTTTATTGGTTATTCTCTACAATAGAAAAGGTATAGATGCTATAACCCTTCTACTCGTAAGTTCACAATGAGCAGAGATGTTGTTTTTTATGAGATGAGCAGCTGGTATAAACTAGTAAATGTGATTGATGATGTAGATGCACAAAATGGTAATGCTGCACAGAATTCACAGCAACGATCACAAAATATTAGTGGCCCTATAGTGTTCTCTAATAGTGGTTCACATACTTCACCATGGACAGGCAGATTGAGATTGACATGAGAATCTCCTCAAAGCAATGCAAATAGTGGTATGCAAGTATCACAAAAGGAAAAAGAGAAAGTAGATCAGCCCATGGTTGATGTGTATGCAGGTCACTCTTATGTGGATGGTGAATCCACTGGCTTAGAACAGAGCCTTGATGATGAGCTGGGTATTCCTTCTGTTGTAACACCTGGAGTAAGAAAGACAAGGGATGTTTTGAGAGCACCTGGTAGTGAGCCTATTTTGTGTAGGTCTACCAGAGTTAAGTATCCTGTGGATAGGTTGAAATATGATGGATTTACAGCCATTCACTATGCCTATATGGTCAAAGTGATACAAGAACTAGAACCCACTTCTTTTGAGCAAGCCATGGGAAAAGAAAAATGGGAGAAAGCCATGGATGAAGAAATGGATGCCTTGGAAGCAAATGCTACATGGGAATTGGTGCCTTTTCTTAAAGACAAGAATGCAATTGGCCGCAAGTGGGTCTATAAAGTGAAGCACAATGCAGATGGTTCTGTGAGTAGATACAAGGCAAGATTAGTTGTCAAGGGGTATGCACAGACATATGGCATTGATTATGAAGAAACATTCAGTCCGGTTGCAAGGATGGCAACCGTAAGAGCAGTCATTGCTATGGCTGCATCAAAGAGATGGTCTTTACATCATATGGAAGCGTTGTGAGATCTTGGGGGACAAGCTCCTCAGAATCTATTATAGCAAGTCGTGGTCGATGTCCAAGCTTTTTAAGTCTACGTGCAGGCCTTCGATCATTTGAGCCGCATTGTTGGAGTTTCGGGTGCTGCTATGCATGCGCCATGAGGTTGGATCTAGTCGTTGGAGAGCATTGACGCATTGTAGAGTTGAAGCTAGCAGATGGCGGGCAAGCTCGATGGAGGGATAACTTGAAGGGCACCAAAGTTGGGCAGCCGCTTGTTGTTATTCGTCGCAATGAATGAGTTGCCTTCACGACCAGTGTTGGGCCATGAGCGTTGTAGCAGTCGAGGGACATGCCAGTTTGGTTGTTGGAGAGGTGTAGACAGCTTGGTCATGCTGTAGAGTCGTGGGATGTGTGGAGTGCTTTCGGGATCTCTGGCCTTTGAGAAGGGCTTAAGACACTGGAGCTGCATTGTTGTTGCATGCAGCCGGTGTTGGAGGCATTGTTGGAGATTCAGCCGCCTGAAGGGATATGCTTTGCTAGCTATATGCAGCCGAGTCAGAGTTTGGTTGAGGAACTTATAGCTGCTTAGGAGTTGAATATTAGCTTGGGTGGAGCATTGTGTCTACTAGTCATCTATTGCCCGCTGATCACTACATAGAACTGCAGCAATGGCAATTATAATCATCAACCAAACAGGTGAAAGGGGTGAGCTTATCCCTAGTATTGGAAGTGTCTTGCAATGTGGGGGCCCTCTCTACTGCAAAATACATGGAGGAACACATAATCTTGGAATGAGGAGCTGTTGAGATATCGAGCTCCACTCGAGATATGCCAGGGTGACCGTTGGGTACTTATGTCACCGACTTGTTAGCTGGAGATGTGGTTGGTACACCGCCCACGAATAATAGCTGGATGATAGCTATCCTTATCTACACTAGTTCGTGGCTCAGTTAGTATGCCACCTTAGTTAGTTGAGTTTGGTTTGAGACCCACATATAGGGTTCTTCTATTTCTTTGTACTAGTGTTCTTTTGGCTTTCACAACTAAGAAGAGGAAAACTGTTTTCAGCCTCCACCTTCGTGTGTATTCCCCCATTGTGCATGTGAGAAAGCCTCAAGTGAGACTCCTTCCCTCTCTCCCACAATCTTCACATGGTATCAGAGCCTTGTTCGTGGTAAGGAGCTCAAGAAAGCAAACCAAGTTCGCAGTGTCCTGGTAAGAGGACCAGTGTTGCTTTCCTATTTCGAGTTTGGGAGCAAATCTCTGCAGGTAGCACAGCCAGAAGTGCAGGAGTGCATTGTTTCAGATTGAGACGCCCTTCGCGGTGTGGCGAGAGCGCAGTATATGCTGCGGGAAAAGGGCGAAGCCCTTAGTGAATTTATTTTTTTGATTTGAGGCCGTTTCGGGGCTTGTTTTGAAGGTGGAAGTTCTTCGCAGGCACTCAGAGAAACGCCCTGTTTTTTGCTGTGCGACCACTGCTGCGCGGCTAGTCGGTGGAAAGGTGCCGCAGAAATTGCATCGTATGCCTGTGTGCAGAGATACTGGAGTTGCAGATTCATGCTTGTTGCCTGTTGATGCAAAATCGTCACTAGAAAGTGACTGTGTGGTGGAATACCACTTTCGTCAGTTTTGCAGATCTGCCCGTGTGAGGCAAAAGCTATGTTTTTTGCAGTGACAGAATTTTTTGCAATGTTCTGTAATGGCATCTGATTCTCTTTCGTAGATTGTCACTGAAAAGCTTGACAAGAACAACTTCCAGGCATGGAAGTTTAGAATGACGAATTTCTTGATGGGAAAAGGCTATTGGGAATTCATTACAGGAAATGAAGAAGAACCTATTCTTCCTAATGTTCCCAGTCAACAGGAAATGCAGGCATTCAAAGGATGGCATGAGAGAGCCAGGAAAGTTATGTACTGGCTGTCTATCAGTATTTCGGACTCCATGATTGTGCATATTCAGGATGCAAATACGCCAAAGGAGGCATGGGATACTTTGGCAAAAATGTATAGCACAAATAGCAAGCCAGGAAAATGCAACTCAAACAGGAGTTGCACAATCAGCAGAGAGAAAATTTGAGCATAAATGACTACCACATGAAAGTGAAGAAAATTGCAGATGCACTTGCTTCCATTGGGTCGCCAGTGGATGATGATGATTTGGTTTCTGTGACCTTGAATGGTCTAGGAAAGGATTATGCACAGTTCCGGACATCCATTGCCGTCCGTGAAAACTTTCCTGATTTTGAGGAGTTGATTGCTCTTCTAATTTCTGAAGAGCAGAGAAATGGGGGTGCATCTTCTTCAGCAGGAACTTCAAAAGAAATTGTCTTCTACTCAAATGCTGGCAGAGGTAGAGGCAGAGGTAGAGGAGGCCGATCTGCAGGCCATGGTAGAAATCAGAATATGCAGCAAACGCAAGAAAACCAGTCCTATGCAGGAGGACGTGGTAACTCTAGAGGCAGGGGGAGCCAAAGAGGCCGTGGTGGATGGCAGAGAAGCCAAAATGCAAACAGCAATGTTGAATGCTACTATTGTGGCAAAATGGGTCATATGGCTAAAGACTGCTACAAAAAGCAGAATGACATTATGAGTGGAAAATTGCAGCAAGGCAATTATGCATCCTCTAGTTGACAGGGCGATGACAGAAATGAGCATTTGTTTATGGTGCAGCATATGACAAATTCTGTAACAAGTGCAGAAGAAAGCAATGATGTGTGGTATGTTGACTCGGGTGCGTCAAACCACATGACAGGTCACGCTGAATGGATGCAGGATGCAAGAAAAATGGAAAAACCAGGATTTGTGGAGACTGGTGATGATACTGCACATCCTAGTGTGCAGATTGGCAAAATTCCTTTGTCTATGCAGGATGGGAAAAAGAAATACTTGTCTGATGTATTTCATGTCCCGAACATCACCAAGAACCTGGTTTCTGTTGATCAAATGGTTGAGCAGGGCTTGCAGGTTAGATTTAATCCTCATGGATGCTTTGTTGAGGATATGAAAAATAACGGTCGCTTGATAGCAAAAGGAAAGAAGAAGGGCAGGATGTTTACGTTGGATGCAGACATGCCTGAATTGAGTGCAGCAATGTTTGCACATGGGACCGGTGTAGTTGCAGATATTGATATCTGGCACAAACGCATTGGTCATGTTAATATACAGCGACTAAAATCAATGCAAGCCCAAAATATTGTTGCAGGATTGCCTAAATTCAAGGTTGCAGAAATGCACAAGGTTTGTGAAGCCTGTCAATTTGGGAAATAGGCAAGGAAACATTTTCCTAGGCATGTTCAAGAGAGTAAAAAGCCATTGGAATTAATCCACTCTGATGTGTGGACTACAAAAGTTGCATCTATTGGAGGCTGTCACTATTTTGTCACATTTATTGATGACTTCAGCAGAAAACTGTGGGTGTATTTTATGAAAAAGAAAAGTGAAGTGTTTGGGCACTTCAAAGCTTTCAAAGCTATGGTTGAAAAAGAAACAGGCCTGCAAATAAAATGCCTAAGGTCAGATGGAGGGGGAGAGTACCTCTCAAATGAGTTTGCAAGGTTCTTGCAGGAGCATGGTATAAAGCAGCAATATTCATGCAGTCATACCCCACAGCAAAATGGAATTGCAGAAAGAAAAAACAGGCATATTGGAGAGGTGTCTCGGGCTATGCTAAATGAAAAAGATCTACCAGATTATTATTGGGCTGAAGCAGTTGCTACAGCAGTCTATATAATGAACAGGACTCCCACTACAGCAATACATGGCATGATGCCAGAGGAGATGTATACTGGTAGGAAACCAGATATTTCTCATTTGAAGATTTTTGGTTGCATTGCTTATGTCCATGTGCCAGATGAGTTGAGGTCCAAGTTGGATCCAAAAGCTGAGAAGTGCGTCTTTATTGGTTATTCTCTGCAGCAGAAAGGGTATAGATGCTATAACCCTTCTACACGTAAGTTCACAGTGAGCAGAGATGTTGTTTTTGATGAGATGAGCAGCTGGTATAAACCAGTAAATGTGATGATTGATGTAGATGCACAAAATGGTAATGCTGCACAGAATGCACAGCAGCAATCACAAAATATCAGTGGACCTGGAGTGTCCTCTACCAGTGGTTCACATACTTCGCCATGGATAGGCAGATTGAGATCAGGAGAATCCCCTCAAAGCAATGCAGAGAGTGGTACGCAGGTATCACGAAAAGGAAAAGAGAAGGTAGATCAGCCCATGTATAATGTGAATGCAGGTCACTCTTGTGTGGATGGTGAATCCAGTGGCTCAGAACAGAGCATTGATGATGAGTTGGGTATTCCTTCTGTTGTTACACCTGGAGTAAGGAAGACCAGGGATGTTTTGAGAGCACCTGGAAGTGAGCCTATTTTGCGCAGGTCTACCAGGGTTAGGTATCCTGTGGATAGGGTGAAATATGATGGATTTACAGCCATTCACTATGCCTATATGGTCAAAGTGATACAGGAACCAGAACCCACTTCTTTTGAGCAAGCCATGGGAAATGAAAAATGGGAGAAAGCCATGGATGAAGAAATGGATGCCTTGGATGCTAATGCTACATGGGAATTGGTGCCTTTGCCTAAAGGCAAGAATGCAATTGGTTGTAAGTGGGTTTATAAGATCAAGCATAATGCAGATGGTTCTGTGAATAGATACAAGGCAAGATTAGTTGTCAAGGGGTATGCACAGACATATGGCATTGATTATGAAGAAACTTTCAGCCCAGTTGCAAGGATGGCAACCGTAAGAGCAGCCATTGCTATGGCTGCATCAAAGGGATGGTCTTTACATCAGATGGATGTAAAGAATGCCTTCTTGCATGGTGATTTGCAAGAAGAGGTCTTTATGGAGCAGCCAGCAGGTTATGTTCATGCCACTCATCCTGAGTTTGTTTGCAGGTTGAAGAAAGCCTTGTACGGCTTGAAGCATGCACCTAGAGCATGGTCTGACAAGATAGGACAGTATCTTGTCACTATTGGCTTTCAGATTTCCAAGGCAGATTTCTCACTCTATGTGAGAAAAACAGAGAAAGGGATTATGCTGCAGGTCATTTATGTTGATGATTTGATCATCACAGGTGATAGTGATGAAGATATCCTTCATGTGAAAATGCTATTGAGGCAGAAGTTTGAGATGAAGGATTTGGGAGAGCTGCGTTATTTCTTGGGCATTGAGGTGATTAGATCACCAAGTGGGATACAGCTCTTGCAGAGGCAGTATGGATTGGACATGCTGTCCAAATATGGGATGACAGGCTGTAAGCCTATTTCAGTTCCTTTGGAGCAGAATGTGAAGCTGAGCACAGATGCAGGTGAGCTTCTGGAAGACCCTACTATGTACAGACGCATAGTAGGAAGTTTGATTTACATGACTATTACCAGGCCAGATTTGAGCTATGCTGTTGGGTTGGTAAGTCAGTTTATGCAGGCTCCAAGGAAACCGCATTTGGATGCGGCTAGACGCATACTCAGGTGTGTGAAGTCCACATTGCAGTATGGACTATTTTATGAGGCTGGGGTTCAGATACAGTTGCATGGATACACTGATGCTGATTGGGCTGGTAGCATTTCTGATAGGCGATCTACTAGTGGATATGTGTTCTCTTTTGGGAGTGCTGCAGTCACTTGGAGCAGCAAGAAATAGCCTATAGTTGCCTTGTCGAGCACAGAGGCTGAGTACAGGGGTGCAGCAATGGCTGCATGCGAGGTAGCTTGGTTGCATAAGCTACTCTATGATATGCATCAGTCTACAGATGGGCCGGTTGTCATTTATTGTGACAACATGAGTAGTATACATTTGGCAAAGAACCCAGTCTTTCATGCCAGAACAAAGCACATTGAGGTGCATTATCACTATGTGCGGGAGAAGGTTTTACTAGGTCTTATTGATCTAGTTTATGTCAGCACAGAGGATCAGGTAGCTGACATATTCACGAAAGCATTGGGTGTAGAGAAGCTGCGCAAGTTCAAAGAGACCTGCTTGGTGTGCAGGATTTGGGATTGAGCTCGAGGGGGAGTGTTGAGATATCGAGCTCCACTCGAGATATGCCAGGGTGACCGTTGGGTACTTATATCACCGACTTGTTAGTTGGAGATGTGGTTGGTACACCACCCACGAATAATAGCTGGATGACAGCTATCCTTATCTACACTAGTTCGTGGCTCAGTTAGTATGCCACCTTAGTTAGTTGAGTTTGGTTTGAGACCCACATATAGGGTTCTTCTATTTCTTTGTACTAGTGTTCTTTTGGCTTTCACAACTAAGAAGAGGAAAACTGTTTTCAGCCTCCACCTTCGTGTGTATTCCCCCATTGTGCATGTGAGAAAGCCTCAAGTGAGACTCCTTCCCTCTCTCCCACAATCTTCACAGGAGCATCCCTAGAAATGCATTCTGGGAGCTTATAGTAGTTTACGAAGGCCAGATCATTTTAACAATTAAGAAGGGGGAGATCAGAGACTACACAAAAGTAATTATAGTAGGGTCCTCTCAAGGAGGCTACAACAGGATGCTGAGTTAGGTATGATAATATATAACCAAATTAGGGGTTTGGTAGAGCTTTGGTCTCTCTCTCCCTCTCGAAAGCTTTTCTCTCAAATCTCTCTCAAACACAAGGATATCTCAACAAATCTCTAACATGAACAATCACTTAAGAGGCATGAACATGAATCTATCTCTCTCTCTCTCACATGCAAGAACGGAAATATCTCAAATTTTCATGGAGGGAATTCTTTCAATCTAAAAACTAAAACTAAAACTAACCTAGGAGAAAAATGTTCTTCTAAGGCAAGCCTACAACTAATCTAGGAGACTAGACCTAAGCTCTGATACCATGTGAAAACACGTGTGCCTCAGGATCTATGGAGCAGTCTAAGGTGGATGGAACCTTTGTGGAGACATGATGAAGAGAGTGACAAAACATGTGTGCCTCAGGATCTACGGAGCGCTCTAAGGTGGATGAAACCTATGTGGAAACATGATGAAGAGAGTGCTCATGACATGTATCTCAAGTCAATTAGGTTCCAAGATAGATTAGCTTGGACTCATAAAGAGAATCTTGAGATAGTGTAAAGTGCTTGATTGATATTACTTCAAATGAACCTCCCTTTTATAGGTGAGGGTACTTACATCCATTTGCTTGCTCACATGTGGGATATCTCCTCCATGCCATGTGGCAGCTTTCCCTTTACTCATACCTTTGCTCTACAAGTGCTCATGGCACCATATCTCTCAACACCTCCCCTTGGTGCCATGATCCTTTGGCTACTGCAAGGTGGTCAGATGTGAGTTACATTCCATCACCTCCCCTTAGTGCAAGCCTGCTACTTAAGGTGGTCAAGTGTGGCTTTTACATGTCAATACCTCCCCTGGGTGCTTTCATAGCTACTCTCAGGTGGTCAGGCTTGATTTACAAAACATAGGCAAGGTTGGCAAGGTATTTGTTTCTCAATACATTCCATTGATGTCACCTTCTGGCTCATGGCTTGATGACAATGACGTTTGCTTCTTTGCTTGACGTAGCTTCATGCATGATGCTTTGTTCTTCCATGTGCCTTGATGCTTTGTATGGATGCCATGCTTTGTGCTATGGTCATCTCATACACTTGTGCTTTTGGCATGCTTATGACAATGATGTGTGCATTCATGCTTTGCTTTTCCATTTGTTGCAAAGGTCTTACCAATTGATTTCTTTCAATATTGGCAGTGTCTAATTGCATACAATGATTCTGATTTGACAGGCACGTAGAGCTCAAAAAGACGATCACTTTTCCTTTTTGGAGCGTGTCCAAATTCTTCCTGGATTGCAGGTTACGCCTTGTTGAAGGTTTTGTGAAGAAGGGGGCCTTTGATGATGTGGTAGAGGCTGTTCACATGCTACTTGCAGAACTGTGCTTGGCAAGGGGCCCTATGCCACTTGGCAATCTTCTGACTGAACTGAATTTACCCAAGTTTAAGAAAACTTAACCATGGTCCACGCAACTAAACCTAACCATGGTGATGATTAAGGTAACCACAGTTAAATCCTATCTTGACACGTGTCTTAAGGTTACTAAACCTTAGAGAAGAAGAAAATCTCTGCTTCTCTGCATCGACCTCAGAGGCGTGGGCATGGCGACGGAGCTACCAATGAACCAGGAACCAGGTTGCTTGCAGATACCACAACTCATTATCGGCTGTTCCTCGTCTCCCTCGAGCGCTCTCAACGCTCCATATTCTTTGCTGAGCTAGCTCGTTGATGTTGAAGCTTGTGGTTGAGGCTGATCGCACAGAGTTTCTAGAGGCTGCATTGAAGGTTGCTTGGTGATGCGTTGCTGTGTGCTTTTGCTGTGTCACCTATAGCAGTCATCTGTGGTGGTAGTAAAAGCCTCTGTTGAAGGCTTTGGGAGGCGCTGCAGAGGGTCTTTTGAGCCATTTGGCTAGCACAGCAGAAGGTCATAGGTGTTGCAAGAGACAGACGGCCATGGGTGTAGCAGATTTAGTCGGAGTGATGCCTTGCTGTGTGGTCAAATGCTGAAGAGGCCGCCATTCGTCAGTTGTAGAGTCGCTGATCAAGGTCATTGTTAAAGGCGGCATAGAGTTGAGGCTAGAGAGGCTTGTTTGGAGCTTCGAAGGCACATGCTGACTATCCGCTCATCGTTTGGAGACTTGGGAGCAAAGGAGGTTGTTTCTGTCGGTTGATGAAGGGAGCCGTGAGCTCCTTGTCCTTAGCTACAGTCTCGTAAGGCAAGAGGCTGAAGCTACCTTGCTTGAGTGGAAGGAGCGTTGGTTCGATGAAGGAGACACTTGGTCGGCCAAGCCTTTGGTCAAACAGTGTTGATTCTCTCTCAGAGACTCCTTGAGTTCTATTCGCCTCTCTATCTTGTTCCTAAGACATTTTCTTCTCTCAATCCCATCTCCTTGAGTTTAGGATCTATCTCAGGATGTTAGCTTCCTTTCAATCTCACAGATACATATCATTCTTTCAAAAAACCTCACTCATGAAGTTCTCACAAGAAGAATCGAAAAGAGCCGAAGCCTATGGATGGAATTTTCTCTCACAAAGATCCCTCAAGAAAAAACTCACTCTAAAACTGAAACTAACCTAGGAGAAAAAACATGAGCTCCTAAGACATGCCTACAACTAGTCTAGGAATGGAAGCAATCCTAGTAAACTACTAATGAGCTAAACTAGGAAAGCTAAACCTACGCTCTGATACCATGACAAAACATGTGTGCCTCAGGATCTATGGAGCACTCTAAGGTGGATGAAACCTATGTGGAAACATGATGAAGAGAGTGCTCATGACATGTATCTCAATTCAATTAGGTTCCAAGATAGATTAGCTTGGACTCATAAAGAGAATCTTGAGATAGTGCAAAGTGCTTGATTGATATTACTTCAAATGAACCTCCCTTTTATAGGTGAGGGTACTTACATCCATTTGCTTGCTCACAGGTGGGATATCTCCTCCATGCCATGTGGCAGCTTTCCCTTTACTCATACCTTTGCTCTACAAGTGCTCATGGCACCATATCTCTCAACAGAGAGTGCTCATGACATGTACCTCAAGTCAATTAGGTTCCAAGATAGATTAGCTTGGATGAGAGTTCTCTCAATGGAAGTAAGAACGGAAGAGGGAGAAAGAGAAACAGAGAGCCACACAAGTTTTGGTGGGTGCAGAACCACCCTAATCTTCTTTTTCATTCATTTATATATGTGTTTAAGTATTGTACATAACCGGGGTAAAGGCACAATGACCTTTAAACCCCACAACCTCCCACTTAAAGGACAATTTACCTTTAAGGGAGAACAACTAGTGAGCATACTATCCAATGCCCATCAATACATGACAATACTCAAACCGCTGACTAGGTAGACTCTTCGTCAGCATATCTGCAAGGTTATCATCTGTATGAACCTTGACAAGCTCTATGCACTTGTCCTCAAGTACCTCCCTGATGAAATGGTACCTGACCTCAATATGTTTGGTCTTTGCATGAAAGATCGGATTCCGTGCTAGCTGAATAGCACTCATGGAATCATTATGCAATGTCAGTACACCTGTATGAATCCCCAAATCTCCCACTATCCGATCAAGCCATATAGCCTCCTTGCAACCCTCTGTGGCTGCAACATACTCAGCCTCTGTGGTAGACAAAGCAATGCACTTCTCTGCGCGAGACATCCACGACACTGCACCACCTGCAAAGGTGAACACATAACCAGAAGTGGATCTCCTACTATCCACATGCCCTGCATAGTCTGAATCTGTGTACCCAAGTACACGCATGTCTCCTTTACCAAAGCAAATCCACATCTCCTTGGTACCCTTCATGTACCTCATGATGCACTTAACTGCCTCCCAATGCCTCTTTCCTGGATTAGCCATATACCGGCTAACAACTCCCACTGCAAATGCAATGTCTGGTCTAGTAGCTATCATAGCATATATAAGACTCCCAACTGCTGATGCATAAGGAAACTTGGCCATCATGGCCCTTTCCTCATCTGATTTGGGACTATCTGTGTGACGTAGTTTCACATATGGAGGCAATGGAGTACTCACTGCCTTCCCCCCCTCCATATTGAAATGCTGCAATACTTTTGTAACATACTCTTTTTGTGAAAGCCAAAGGAGTTTCCTACTCCGATCACGTGTGATGCGCATACCAAGAATATGACCTACAAATCCCAAATCCTTCATATCAAAGGCCTCATGCAACTCGGCCTTTAATGCATCTAGCTCATAAGTATTCTTGCTAGCCAATAGCATATCATCCACATATAGTGCCAGGATTATCAGGCTATTATCCTTAGCCCTTTTAGTGTAGAGGCAGTGATCAATTTCACTCCTCCTAAAATCTTGGGACTGAATGAAAGCATCAAACTTCTGATACCATTCTCTAGGTGCTTGCTTAAGACCATAGAGACTCTTCTTTAGCTTGCAAACTAAATGCTCTTTGCCCTTTTCTTCAAAGCCTTCCGGTTGCACCATGTAAATTTCCTCATGCAAATCCCCATGCAAGAAAGCTGTCTTGACATCCATTTGCATAAGCTCCATATCCTCTACTGGCACTAGTCCAAGCATGCATCTAAGTGTGGTCATCTTCACAACCGGAGAGAATATCTCATCAAAGTCCACACCCTTCTCTTGCTTGAACCCTTTAGCAACCAAACGGGCCTTGTACCTAGGCACATCATCACCTGTGACCTTCATTTTGTAGACCCAGTTACATGGCAATGCTTTGTTTCCATGTGGCAAAGAAACCAAGTCCCAAGTCTTATTCTTCATAAGTGAACTCATCTTTGATTGCATAGCATACTTCCACTTGCGTTGATCCTCACGCATCATAGCCTCTCTGTAGCAAGAAGGCTCCCCGCAATCAGTAAGCATCACATAGTCTACCCCTGGAACAAACCTATCAGGCGGTCTAGACACTCTAGATGATCTTCTCAATGGCATTTCAGCTTGTTGTCCCACCTGCATATCAGCCACATTTGGCTCATCATTTCTACCAATAGATGATCCATCATCTACCCTTGATTGTATACCTGTGGGAGTACTTGGTGGTACCATTTCTTGTACATTTGGTGCATGGACAGGGCTTGCTGTCTATCAACATATGCAGGTGGATTCACATCCTGGAAAGTGATTCTCCTCATTTCCACATCCCTCATGGGTGCCTTATGCATCTTCTTCTCATTGAAGACCACATCATGGCTGCGTATGATCTTCTTTGCTTCTGGATCCCAGAGACGATAGCCCATCTCTCCACTTTCACCATAACCCAGAAAGATGCATTTCCTAGACTTAGGATCTAGCTTCTTTTGAAGCTCTTTTGGCACATGTGCATATGCCTCACACCCAAATATACGCAAATGAGAGTAAGAGGGCTTCTTGCCACTCCATGCCTCTTTAGGAATACCACCATCCAGACTCTTACTAGGTGATCTATTGATCACATGCACTGCAGTCTTCATTGCCTCAGCCCAAAAACCACCAGAAAGACTTGCATTGGAAAGCATGCATTGCAACCTTTCTTAAATGGTACGGTTCATCTTTTCTGCAATTGGATTTTGCTCTGGAGTACGAGGGGATGTGAGCTCCCTCTTAATCCCACGTGTATCATAGAAATGCTGAAAGTCATGAGAGAGATACTCTCCACCATTGTCAGTCCGTAGGCATTTAAGCATTCTACCTGACTGATTCTCAACCAAGGCCAGCCATTTCTAAAATACCTGGAACACATCACTCTTCTGAGCTATAGCATAAGCCCACACTTTCCTAGTTGCATCATCAATGAATGTCACATAGTATTCAGCCCCGCCTAATGACCGTGTAGGTATGGGACCGCATACATCTGAATGCACCAAATCAAGCTTTTCAAACTCTTTCTTTCCCCTTCTTTTATGGGCTGATTTAGTCTGCTTCCCATAGAGACAGTGGTCATAAAATTCAAAATCAGAGAAACTCAAATGCGGTACATAACCCAAACGGCATAAGAGTTTCATTCCATTCTGGCTCATGTGCCCCAACCTGCAATGCCACAAAGAAGTGGGAGATATTATGATCTAACTCAGAGGACTTTGGTACATGAGGAGTGCCCATTACCTCCACCTTAGAAGTTGAAGTTGTTGAAGACACAAAAGAGGATTCGATCTTTAGAGAAGCTTCTTTCTTGGTCGCAATGCGAAGTGCCTCCACGTATGTTGTTGGATCTTTACTCATTACTTTTGAGCGAAGACGAGGCTCCAAAGTCATAACAAATTTGCTCATCTTTAAGTGCTCCATCCCTATGAGACTTTGAGGGGCCGATGATGCAGATGCCACAGCTTGCAAAGCTGCCCTTTCATACTTTGTCCATAAAGTTTCATATCGGATTGCCAATCTCACTCTTTCCTTGATAGAACTGGTCCAACTGCAACATCAAAGCATTTGATGACTCCACTGCCCCAAATCTCTACTTCATTGTAGCCACCACTTAGTCCTAGTCCTCCTTGGTAGAGTCTGGCAAGGCCTCATGCCAATTGCTTTTGTGAAAATGGCTTTTTCTCTCTCCTTTCTACTTGATACTACAACACTAATAGATAAACAAGAACACTGAAACACTCCTTCATGGACCATCCAGAAAGCCAGCATCCTTAAACAAAATTCCAAAGAGAAGTCTTTGGGTCTTCCCCTTGGTCCCTCGAAACACTGGAATCTTCACCATGATGAAACACAAAAAGGAAACACCAAGATCCAAATAATATCCCAAACAAGATCCCATAGAACCTTAGTATACCAAGATCTCGGGGGGGTCACTATGTATAAACCCTCTATATCACGTGCGTTCAAGGCCTATATTTAAAGTCCCTTATCTGTAAAAATTTTCATTAATAAAATGTACCCCTTTCCTATACAAATCTGTAAATTTTTTCCAAAACTATTTTAAATAGTCCCTTATGTATATTTATTTCTGTAAATTTTAGAAATAAAAAAAATCCTTCTGTTGATAGGGTTACATATGATGAGTGACCCCCCCGAGACCAAGACCAACTTATTATGCATAACCACTTGTTGAAAACCCTCCGCAATGTGATCCTCAATAAAATCTTCAAAAATAAGTGACCAACCAGCACCATCAAAACATTTTGTATATATGCATTCAAGAATCACCCGTCACAATTACAAGTTCACATAACAGCTTCAAGATATTGTACTCTTCTTCATTTGCATAGCAAAAGAAGTTGAAAGCATTGAGAATCACCACTTCACTGTTATAGTCAAAAAACTACCCAAAGACTCAACTCTTCTTCACATCAAGCTGCTAGTGCATGAACCAATCCCTAGTCTATCATTGTGCCTGCTGCCGGCATTGTCGATTCACTAACATATTCAAAAGTGAAAACATGAAGGATATGATCATGATGACTGTGTGAATAGCTTGAGTATCACCTTCACAATCTTCTAGTTCTCTTAAACGGGGCTACAATCTCTTCTAACGAAGTTCTTCTAGGCATCTTCTTTATGACATCAGAAAACACATGCCTATACTAGGCATAACATGCAATCAAATAAACTTGAGACCATTTAGTAAGGTGGGATGAATCCAATACCAAACGTACCCGGTGTCTCCACCAAAAGATGTGACATGAAGTTGGGGGTAATAAACTTCATGCACCTCTTCACTTCCTATTGCTTTCGAACTGAGTGATAGAGATACTTATCACTGGGAAATGGACATTAAAAAGAAACTTTTATACTAAGAGACCACACCATACTTTCCTTCCTTAGATGAGAATGAAGATGGTAACATCCCAAGTGATTTTGCACTCAAGTATAGGGAGAAGGGAAGGATCAACGAAGGCCATAATCTCAGCAAGCCGGTCTGCACCAAAGAGAAGAGCGATACGTTGTTGAAAGAAGATCTTGCGGCTCAACATGACATGAATTGATATATATATCTAGGAGTTTGAAGGGGCTGATTGGGTCGGATGGGTAGGTTCTGGGGAAACATTGCACCTTCTTCATAGAGATACCTTTACAGCAAT
The DNA here is from genome assembly GCF_047967505.1 of Dipteris shenzhenensis. Classification (NCBI taxonomy): domain Eukaryota; kingdom Viridiplantae; phylum Streptophyta; class Polypodiopsida; order Gleicheniales; family Dipteridaceae; genus Dipteris; species Dipteris shenzhenensis. The sequence continues at coordinate 18,336,849 of NC_141627.1, forward strand.
TAGCTCAAAACACTCTCCATGCTTAGACTTCATCAACGATCTAAGTCCCATAGAGGTTGCCTAGGAGGGAAGGAAGAGCTCCCTTTGTGGCTTGGGAAATAGATAAACCATGTATGCGCAATGAGCATCTGAATAGACAACACTTTTGAGCACTTTGGAAGAGAAAGCAATCGAAAAAGAGAAGAGACACTCAAGAGAGAGAACCTGAAGTGACCTTCATTAACAATAGAGTGAGACTCCACTCCAATGCAACTCAAAATGCTACAACCACAAGGGAGAAGAAGAGGTTTCATACGTACAAGAGGGAGCGAGAGCTCCCTCTTGTACGCATGAGGCTTGAGGAGGGAGAGAAGGCTCATGGAAGAGGCTTCAGGAGACTAGAGCTACAACAACATGAGGCCTAGTGGTGGAAGAGATAATGAACAAGGGAGAGGAGGGCTCCTTTTATAGAGATTTTGTCACCCTCCACCCATTTACAATTGCTGCCTGTAGATTCCTTTCCCCATCAATCACATAAGCCCGTATATCACCATCCATGTCCTTTTTGGCTACTCTTTCCATGTGTCCCATCAAAAGATGCTCAACTCTTAAAATATTGAGAAAGTCAAGAGTCTCCCCCACATGGAGCCCATAGGGACCCTCTCTTTTCCATATGTCCACATTTTCCTTATTCCACATAGGAATTCTAGAAGGATTCCTCTTGACTCCACACTCCTCCACATGCCTTCCACATGCTTGGCATGTGGCCTCTCTTATACTATTGGAACACATGGACATGAGCCCACCTCTTTATATGACTCACTCTTCCTATTTTCTAAAAACCCCATAATATCCCATACACAAATAACTCTCACCCCATACCAAGGTATTTATCATTCATACACATGGTATTTACAATGATCCATTCCACTCATCCTCTCAATCCCATACAATATCTTAGAAAATAGAAATAAGTGAGAGCCGTTAGGCTATCACTTGATACTCAAACTCTTATCAAACATAGAGAAAAACAATACTAATGCCAAATAAATATCAATTTTTGGCATCACAGTTCTTTTGAAGAAGTAGGCAAAGGTCCATCTCATCATTCTTTTCCCAAGCGATATATGTTCTTTTATTGAGAAGTTGTAGCAAAGGAGATATTTGCATTGGAATGCTTGTTTGATCAAGAAGGATTGAATGGGTTGATATAATTTGTAGAGGCACAACATGAAAGATTTTGTACATATTGTTTGATGTGTGACAAATTACTTGAAAAGAACAATGCAATTGCATTGATATTTCAATCAAATAACTATATATCAATGCTCTTGAAGTAGACACATTAGCAATCATTTTTGCAATGTTATTTTTACAAGCACTTCGATTACCCCATTCCACATTAATATCTTTTAAGGCATTCCATGGGCAATTGCTTGAGTTAATATTCTTTTCAATGCTTTCTATGAGCATGTGAAGTAAAGATGAGTATGTTTGTGAAGGAAGAAGGTGAAGCAAACATTTGATAATGTCTGTATTATGTGGGTTTTTAGTGAGAATTTTCTCACTTGCAAGGATGTCTACAGTGTTTACATTGAGGACCTCTTCTTTTTGAAAGGATATTTCCATTGCAAATGTGTTGTTGAACACAAAATCGAAGTACCTTTTTGGCCAACAAATTTCAACAAAGAGATTGCAATTTCCAAGTCTACTGAAGAAAGAAGCAACTCACTACATTTTCGAAGAAAATTGACAATAACTCAAATGATGCAAAAGAAATTATCTATATTTCTTCAATGAAAGTACAAGCCTCTTGGGTAACATCACATATTTGCCTCAAAGCCAATAATGTGTCTTGAACTGTTAACAGTGAAAGTTCCAATATGTTTTCTGCAACCCAGCATCAAGTGAACATGTAGAGTGCTTTCATTGTGAAGCACTAAGAATGGAGCATCCAATGCTAGCACATTGTCCACATGGATGCCTCGAAGAAAAAGAGTGACCTCGTCACCACCATGGGACACTATCTTCCCAGTTAAAGCTAGAGTCTAAGAAATAAGCTGCACATGGTTGTAGGTGTAGTAAAAAGGGCAACGATGATTTCAACTCATGCATGTACCAGTGCAAACCTCGCAAGAGCAATCTAGGAGTCGAGGTTTGTGAATTCAAGGAGCCCAGTAACCTACAAAAGAATATCAAAGGATTAGCAATTAACTAAAAAAGAAAATTTACTTGGATGATTGGACACAACTTACCATACGTCCATAGCCAAGATTGCCAACTTAGCAACAAACACTTGTGTAAGCTCCTCCTTCTTGGGGCCATTAGGTACGTTTGCTAAAATAGTGAAGTCAAAAACACACAAGGAGTTTCGAGTAGACATGTAAGAAACATTCTTTAGTGTGTACATCACAATACCCTCCTCATTTTATTCTTGGCACAAGGGGCGTGTGAAGAGGCCCTTTCGATCAAACACAAAAGTAAGATGCAAAAAGGTTGTTTTAAAATTTGGTTTGTGCCATGAAAATAAAATTCAATGAAACAAGTTGAATGCTCAAAATCATTCATAAAGCCTGCCTTAGATGTGGAGCATGGGAAAGAGGATGGAGAGTTGAAAGAGAGAAAGAGAGGGAGAGAGGTAGGGGACGAGAGAGAGAGAGAGAGAGAGAGAGTAAAGGAGGATTTTTAGGGGGAAGAGAGAGAGACTGGGGATTATCTGGAAGTTAAACTCTAGTTGCATGTGGAATATGTCCAAATATAAGAGAAAGAATTTTTGGAAAATAAAAATCATAATTTCAATTCTTGAAGATGAGTATCATTACTAAGGCTACCTTTCATGCAAGGCAGGCCAAAAACTTATAGTACTTTACTTAATGTGGCTCGGTCCTCATTTCTTGGCCCATCTACGATAATCAATTGATTGGCAACACCACCATTCATGTCTACTTTGATGATCACGAATGATATAGTACCCATAGCCATATTAAGTTGTTTTAATGACTTGCAATTCTTTGTAATGAAAGGCACATACTTTACAAGCTTGTGGTCGTTTAGAAGTGTGATGGTTCCCTCAAATGGAGAGGCTTTCAAGACATTTGAATAGAATAGCATGAGGTTCCTCCTTCACCGATGTTCTACTTAAGGACAGTGGCACCTTCTATCCTATAGAATCCATCCACTTCTAGTTTATCTTTGAATTGATCAACATAGGAGTGTGGGACAACAAATGTCACTATGTTGCAATTGTGCCTATTCGTGAAGTCCACCCTTAAAAAAATTGCAAACTCCAGATCCTTGGCTTTGTACGTCCCATATTTTACTAGGAGTTTTCCTTCAAAAGCAAACCTATGGCTTATGGAGTCTGTTAGTTGCCATATGTAGAGTAGTGGAATTGAATTTGCTTGCTCAACACCATCTTTGTTGGCTGGGACTATTGCTTGCAAGTTTTGCTTGTTGTAATCAAATGGCAAGGGTTTGTCTTGGGTTGCCGATGCTGCAACCATGGAATTTGCTTGATCTTCATTCCTCTTCTTTCGAATTGATGACACTTTACTCATTGCAACAGGTTTAAAAATTTCTCTTAAGTTATCACATAATTAATTTATTGTGATACATACATTCTTGTGTATTAATGTTTTCTTTTATTTGCATAGAATGCTTTGCATTTTAACTCACTATTCTATTTAAAAACTCAGGGAGTGGAAGTCTCTTTTAAAATGGAATTATGAGTACCAAATTCTAAACTTAAAAACCAATGTTCTTTAAACTTTAACAAAACATTGTTTGTTTTCATAGTGAAAGTGCATAACAATATCTTTTAATTCAATGTACATGGGCAGCAAACAATTAACTAGAAGGTAAACCAATAGACTATACTCTAACCCTTATGCAATTACTTAAGCCAACTAATTTGAACGCCTATTCCTGCATAAATAATTCACAAACATGTCACGAAATGCAAGACAAACAAATTTTACAAAACACCCTGGACTAGATTGCTACCTACAGCAAACATTATCAAGGTTGATTGGCGTTAACAGGAAGTGGGTAATACCGGACAAGCAAAATTGTAACAAAGGAATTGAAGACATGCTACTTGTCTTACGCATATGCCTACTTGGCGGCGAGATGGAAGGGCTTTTGGAGAGATCGTTTAGCAGATTTGCTAATTGTGGATTGGGTTTGTAAGTGCGTCTATTTTGGGGCTTTTCCTGCAGCTGTAACCATAAGAGGAGTTGCATACGAAATGGCAGGTAGACTTGCAGATTTCACCGGGCTCGATGACTGCACATGGAAATCATCAGTTAGTCACAGTAAACATGCACGACAACTCTGAAATGGAAGCGTCACAAAATGAGACTAAAAGATTGGACAGTAAAACATGACAAAGCATGTGGACGACCTTGAAATACAAAGTGTTAGGTGAACATGCACGACGACCCTGAAATGCGAAGCATCAGGCAATAAACTAAAAACATGGATGCTAAAATAGGATAGCAACTTGTGGATGACATCCACCCAAACAGTAGTAGAGCATGGTGATCGTAATGCATATCATCCACATAGTGCCTTCCAATACTCAACTACTTGCAGCTAGAGTGAAAGGAAGCGGAGGGCCCTCGCCTGACAAAACAAGCACCTTATTGATGGATGCAAAGAGGGCACATAGTCATGGTAGTGAGAAGAAGCCATGTAATCACAAAGGGTGGTCATAGGGCAAGACAACAAGCATGGGAAAGAAAAGGGATATCTGAGAGGGTGTAGAAAGATGGCTGAGCTGCAACAGCAGAGGGCAAGCAGGGGCAACAAGGGAGTTGCATTGATAAGAAGGAATGAATAGTCAGTGCAACAAGATATGAATAGGTGCAAATGATGAGTGAGTAGATGGAGATGACGAATCTTGTGAGTGTGGAAGATTGGAAGGCAAGTGCATCTCTACTAATGTACCATCGAAGACCGTCTCGTCTACCTTCACGTCCACTTGTTTTCCCCTTTCCATACCCTTTTTCCAATTCTGTTAAAATGATGGAAGAAAGTCAAAATGGCAGGTATGCCCATGAATTTAACACGCTTCTAATCAAATAACATACGTTGGAGCTTAACAAAGGTAGAGCCAGCGATTTGTATCCCCATGCAAACATCTGTCTATCAGATCGCAACAGAGTGCCTTTCGTTATATTCAAATGCAAAGAGAAGAGCACGAATCACAAGAATATCAAATGTAGAAGAAGTAGAAATAGAAGTTGAAGATGTAGTAAATTAGCACACCTCTTTCGAACGTATTGGTCTCCATATCCATGGCCTCTAGTGTGGAATCCATCGCAAAGAAGAAAACAGTGTCAGGGTAAAAAAAACAACGCAGGTTGCCAACGAAAGACCTCATTTTATAGCAATTTCCAAAGCGATGTACTTGTGCTTCACTACGATAAAGATCTATACAATAGATTTTTCCTTCAATGCAAAGTCTATGCGCCGAATGCAAGAGAGGCTCAACCATGCAATTATCTTCCCTTCGCCATCAAGAACATCCATCACTATTGAGTACTCTATCAATTCCTTCAATATCAGCTGCTCTGCATCCACTCTAGCGGAAGGACACACAAATTCATCAACAAATTCTTTAATTCAATGAAGAAGGGCCCCTTCCGGTGGGTTGAGTATTCGACTAAGGGCCCCTTCTACAAGAGGCACCAATAACTTATTTACAAGTCATTGGGCAGTCCAATAATAAAAAATAAAATGTTTTACCTTTCAAGAAGAAGAGCCACCACTACACCCTTCCCACACAAAGGGCAAGCCAAAAACCCTCAAGGAGCAAGTGGGCCCTGCAACCTACACCAATCGAGGGAGCAAGTTGCTAGTGACACAAACAGGAAAATATTTAATCCTCAAACTGGCCTGTCCAACAACCATAAGAACTGGCATCATCAATAGGAGCTCCTAGCCCCTCTCTCGGGCTAGAGGATTCCCCCCCTTCTGCTCTAAACTCTCCACTTCCCTTTTAAAGCATGGTGGACCGTGGTTCTAAGACGTCATTTAGATAATCACAATGCATGGAAATACAAATTGCTTTACAAGATGATGGCATACTACTAAATATTACAATGCTGTCAGAAACAAGGATTTCTATCAAGTCTACTAATAGATTTATAGGCATGTAAAGAATGAGACAAGAAGGTAAACCATGGCTATCCCCCATTCTTCCATCTGACCTCTGCAAGCTCCAACATCTTCCACAACCCTCCCTCCCTTACCTACATGACCTCCCCAATCGCTTCCTCTTAACTCTACTAGTTTCACTGCCTTTGATCACTTTTCCAACATGATATTCTATTCATTCAAATTCCTAGCAAGTTTTTTAAATTGTGAGTTTCACTCCCTTAGACTGTTCTTCCAACATGAAATTCTGCAGACCCAAAGTCTTGTCAAGTTTTTCGTGTTTGTGAGCTCCGCCCCCTTTGATCGTTCTTCCAACACAGTATTATGTTGTCTCCAAGACCTGTCAAGATTTCTTAATCGCTTTTTCCTTCATATGCAATTATGGACCCTTTGTCAATTCTAAACTCCTTTTGTCTTCTTATGTTTGAATGTTCAGAACATTACAACTTGAGTAGGGCCCCTCCATCTATTTTGAAACTCCCTTTTTGCATTGTGATGAGTTTGAATCCTATAGTTTTTCTTATTTGCTTTTTCGTTTAAATCATCACAGTGCAATCAGGGATCCTTCATCAATCCTAAAACTCCCTTATCACATTGTGATAATTCATAGACCTATCAGGTTTTTTAATTCCTTTTTTGTTTGGATCATCACAATACAATTAGGGCCTACTGTCTGTCGATTATGAAACTCCCTTATCGTACTGTGATGATTCTGAGACCTGTCAATTTTTTCTTATTTGCTTTTTTGTTTAGAGCATCACAGCATGGTTAGAGAGCCTCCATCCATCCTGAAACTCCCTTATTACATTGTGATAATTCTGAGACCTATCGGGTTTTTCTTATTTGCACTTTTGTTTAGATCATCATAACATAATTAGGGCTGCTCCGTTAATCTTGAAACTCCCTTATCACCTTGTGATGATTATGAGACTTGTTGGTTTTTTCTTATTTGCCTTTTTATTTGGATCATCACAATGCGATTAAGGCCCAGGTGGTGATCATGAAACTCCCTTATCAAATTATGATGACTCGAAGACCTGTCGGGTCTTTCTTATTTGCTTTTTTGTTTAGATCACTACAACAAGATTATGGCCCCTCCATCTATTTGTATTTCCTCATCATGTTGTGTTGATTGGGTTTCTCTTGTTGTGTTTCTCCTCTAGTCATGATGGTTTTGAATCCCGTGATCCCTTTGTTATATGCTTATACTTGTAAATGGATCCATTATAGAGCCTTGGTGTGCTACATTCTTCAAAAGAAAAGCTTTTTGACTTTCTTCAAAAATTACGATAGCATCATCGATAGCTCGAGGTATCTTGGATGTTTAACTATGACTTCCCCCTTGAAGAAAACATTGCCTTAGTAGCCTTATCTTGAAGAGAAAAAGCGGGAATTCTAGTCATTCATTTCAAATGGTGTTGTGGTGTCTGCTGATGACAAATTGGTGCCCATCAATGACATCATGTATTCTAATGTTATGAGGCGTGCCCATCAATGACATCATGTATTCTAATGTTATGAAGCAAAAGTTAAACATGACTTCTTGCTTTTGTCCCAAAGAAAATGAAGAGGGTAGAAAAACATCATCCAATCCATGATAAGAAAAATACAGGATGAAAAAGATAAGCCTTCATCTTCAAAAGAAAAAAGACTTGATGTAGAAGAGTCAGATCAAGAAGATTAGGTGGGAAAAGTGTAAGTTGAATCATGGAGACACGGTAATTTACATCATGGAGACTTGTATGTTATAAATTTCTTTATTAAATCATGGATCATTGGATATCTAGAATGTTTAATCGCTCTTATCCCATACCAAGTCTTATAGAAATGTTCGTAAGTCTCTCTTGATTAAAAAATACATTCAAGTGAATCCTACTTGAAGAGGTGATATAGAATCCAATGAAATGATTCATTTATCAGTAATAATGTATTTCTACTTGGCAGTCCTACATAGTAGCAAGCCTCTCATATACACGTCTGGCTATATCTTATCATGATTCTACAATTTCTTGTAAGCTCTAGGATTGCATTGTTCACTAGCTTTGCTCTTCATCTGCTTGCAAGATTTCTTCTTTCCTCTAGTTGAGGGTGCATTAGCCAAACAAGCATCTATACTCAGCTCAACTGCTATTGTAATTCTTTTAGTGTCCTTCAAAATCTCTTCACATTCCACCGTAACATCCATTATAGAAAATATTTAATCTATAACCTAATTGATTACTTTGAATTTTACAGTAGTCTTGGACCAAGGTTGAAATGGATTTTGTGGCTTATTTGAACAATAACATGAAGATATACATGTAAAACCCTTAGGGTTAGGCTAGGGTTTGCCCCTATGCCCTATGTATGTGGTGCAATTTACGCCATCCTTAACACCCCCTCTTAAATTGCAACTTAAATTGTAATGGGTAAGTAGAGGGTGCCTATACAAGACCTTTTTGTGGATTTAGTTTGGTGCAAATGCTAGCATCCAAAACTGAAAAGAAATCAGAGTAGTATGTGTGTATGTGAGCATCGTGACTACATAGCGGAAGGATGTACAATGAGTACACCTTACGACATCCTGTACATATCATGTATTTCCCCCTCTTAAGTTATGGGTCATCCTTTGCCTTCGGGAATAAAACCCATAAGATAGGCCGAAAGGGAGAGGAAGGAAATGTGCAAAAAGTCAGGTCCACCTGGATGAAAAACTGGTCGATCAAAAGATTGACGTAGAAGAGGGAGAGAGTAGGAGTTTGGGAGTGAGAAGAGGAGACACACCCACAGTAGACACCAATAGGTGGGGATAAACAATGAGTGGTACCTCCCCAAGTACACACAGTAGTATATATATATCTTTGGATAAGGCTAGGACCACTAGGCACTAAGTACAATGCATACTTAGTGTACTTAGCAGTACTAGACTAAAAACTGTTACATAGGGTGGCCAGTGCCTTTACCCCAACAACCTCCCACTTAAAGGCAATGTGCCCTCAAGAGAAAGAAAAGAAAAAATAGCATATACATCATAATGTACAAGACCAGTAGACTGGCCTTAACCTATACCGATTAGCCGTCTGCAATGTGTAAACCGCTTAGTAGCCAATCCTTTGGTCAACAGATCTGCTAGATTGTCATCAGTGTGAACTTTCACAAGCTGAAGTTGCTTGTTCTCAAGCACCTCCCTGATAAAATGATACTTCACGTCGATGTGCTTCGTCTTTGCATGAAAAACAGGATTTCGTGCCAATTGTATGGCACTCTGACTGTCACAATGCAACAATGGAGTATCACTAGAGTAGCCCAAATCTGCCACTAGCCGAGATAGCCATATAGCTTCCTTGCATGCCTCAGTGGCTGCAATATATTCAGCTTCTGTAGTAGACAGAGCAATGCACTGCTGCATTCTAGATACCCACGACACTGCACCTCCAGTGAAAGTGAAAACATATCCGGTAGTAGACTTCCGGGTATCAGGGTGACCGGCATAATTAGAGTTTGTATAACCCTGCACTTTTGCATCTTGACTGCCGAAACATATACACAGGTCCTGTGTACCCTTCAGGTATCTCATGACACCTTTTACTGCATCCCAATGCTTCCTTCCAGGTTTAGCCATGTATCTACTAACCACTCCCACTGCAAACGCAATATCGGGCCTGGTTGCAACCATAGCATACATGAGACTGCCACACGCTGATGCATACAGAATCTTTGACATCTCAGCCCTCTCGGCATCTGTCTGAGGGCTGTCCAAAGCACTGATTTTCACATAAGGAGGCAATAGAGTACCAATACTCTTCCCCCCCTCCATGTGAAATCTCTGCAAGACTTTGCCAATGTATTCCTTCTGAGACAAGTATAGCAACCGCTTTTCCCTATCTCGAAGTATCCGCATGCCCAGTGTATGGTTGGCATCACCAAGATCCTTCATATCAAAGGTGTGGTGCAATCTTTTCTTCAAGGCATCGATCTCCTTATGAGATTTTCCAGCAATCAACATATCATCCACATACAAAATGAGGATCAGTAAACTGCCATCGGAAGCTTTCTTGGTATACAAGCAGTGATCAATGTCACTTCTCCTATAACCTTGGGTTTGCATGAATGTATCAAACTTATGATACCATTCTTTGGGTTCCTGCTTAAGACCATAAAGACTTTTCTTCAGTCTGCACACAAGCTTCTCCTTTCCCTTCACTGTAAAACCTTCTGGCTGCTGCATAAAAATCTGTTCATGTAAATCACCATGAAGAAATGCCGTCTTGACATCCATTTGGACCAAGTCCATATCTGCATGTGCAACCAATGCTAATACAGTTCTGAGAGTTGTCATCTTAACGACAGGAGAGAATATCTCATCAAAGTCAACACCATATTCTTGCTTGAACCCCTTGGCAACCAGTCTGGCTTTATGCCTTGGCTTTTCACCAGGTGTGACTTTAAGTCGATAAACCCATTTGCATGGCAGTACTTTCTTACCAGTAGGCAAGGGTACCAATTCCCAAGTGCCATTTTTGTGAAGACTGTCCATTTCAAACTTCATAGCAAGATCCCATTGAACCTTGTCTGCCCTCTGCCTAGCCTCTCTGTAGCATGAAGGCTCTCCACAATCAGTGAGCATTAGATAATCAAAGCCAGGAATAAATCTGTCTGGCTGTCGTGTCAGTCTGGTTGACCTTCTAACCTGATGACCATCATCATGAGGTGGCTGTCCAGCCTATTCTCATTACCCAGTTCTGGCTACATTTGCATGTCCAGAAGATCATCTAACTGTGGTACATCCATTGGGATATCATCTGCCATATCTGGCTGTCCATTTGGACCTGTTGCAGCATCATTTAATGGCTGATTATGCTGCTGTTGTGGCTGATTTACAGCCGGTCTGTGTTGCCCATGATGCGTGTCATCATCAATAGTTACTTTTAAAGGTCCCTGTTGTACAACAGGTTCCTTGAACATGATGGTTTCATCAAACACGACATCATTGCTGCGTATAAGTTTTCTGTTTGTGGGATCCCATAGTCTGTAGCCCATCTCACCTTTGTCACCATACCCTAGGAAAATGCATTTTAGAGACTTTGGATCCAATTTAGTCCTGTCCTCCCTGCGTACATGCACATACGCGACACAACCAAAGACCCGTAGGTGTTTGTAAGACGGAGGCTTACCCGTCCATGCCTCTTCAGGCACACCACCACATAATCTCTTATTCGGTGACCTATTTATAAGGTGCACAGCTGTCTTTACAACTTCAGCCCAAAAAATGTGGGGCAATGTAGCATGTGACAACATAGATCTGACCTTTTCTGGTCCTGAACATTTTCTCAGCGGTACCATTCTGTGGAGGATCATACGGTGCAGATAACACCCTTTGAATGCCCTTTGCCTCACAGAATTCCTGGAACTCTTTGGACAAATACTCTCCACCATTGTCAGACCTCAAAGCTTTCAGTTTCTTGCCTGTCTCATTTTCGACCAGTGCAACAAACTTAGTGAAAGCAGTAAGGTATCACTCTTTCTTTTAAGAGTGTAAACCCACACTTTGCGGGTGGCATCATCTATAAATGACAAAATGTACTTTGCTCCTCCTAAAGATACAGTAGGCATCTCACATACATCGGTATGGACAAGCTCCAAGAGCTGTAATTTCTGATTTGATGCCCTCTTATGGGGAATCTGTACTTAACGACCGTAGAGACAAAATTCACATTTCTTTAAATCTGAAAATTTTAGACTCGACAAGTAACCAAAATGAGCCAGTTGCTCCATTCCCTTAACACTCATATGGCCAAGCCGGCTATGCCACAATGAAATCTTTGGCAGCTCGGCGGCATTTACATCGGAATGCGGACAATGTCCTGCATGAAGTGAATACAAAGTATCAAGTTTAGGGCCTCTGGCTATAGCCATTGCCCCTTTGCTGATTTTCCACTTTTGATTACCAAAGGTGGTATGATAACCATCGTCATCCAACAACTCTGTGGAAATCAAGTTCTTCTTCACCTCAGGAACATGCCTGACCCCTTTGAGCATTAACTGCTGGCCATTCTCAAGAACAAGCCTGACATCACCTATGCCAATGATGGAACATGCATGGTTATCACCAAGAAAAACAACTTTCTTTTGCCCACCTGCATGTCTGACAAACAGATCTCTGTAGGGTGTCACATGAAAGGAAGCACCTGAATCTATAATCCAGGAAAGCATATCTGATCCATCTCCAGCATGAAGTGTATGAGCCTTCAGTGATGAAGTGAAGCATACCTCACGTCCACTGTCACTGTCACTAACATTAGTAACATGCAGCTCCTCTTTTTCTTTGCCCTTTGACTTGCCTTGAGCCTTGCCTTCTTTGGCTCTTTCGTCGTTCTTTTTCTGAAAACATTTTTTCTCTACATGTCCCTTCTTGCCACAATAATTGCAAACAAGATCTTTCTTCGAGCGGGACTTGCTCCTTTCTCTTTCTTTGTCTTTTCCACGTGTTTTGGACCTGCTGCGTGCATTCAAAGCATTTGACTTCCCAACAGCATTGTTCTTTCTGTTCATCTCTTCCTGTAGAAGAGCGCTCTCCACATCAGCAAATAACAGAATGGCATTCGAGTTGCTAGTAGAAGTCCTGAATGTATCCCATGACTCAGGTAGAGAACATAGGATGAGTGTAGCTTTCAGCTCATCATCGAGCTTCAACCCTTGGTTGATCACATGGCTGAATATGCTGTTGAACTCAATAATATGAGTGGACATATGTGTCCCCTCCTTCATCTGAAGCCCAACAAGCTTCTTCAACCAGTAAGCTTTGCCCGTGGCACTTTTCTTGGCATATGTATCCTCAAAACGCTGCCACATTCTCCACGCAGTAGGTTCATCTCTGATGCCTACAACCAGTGAATCAACAACTGTAAGCATTATGGTTGACATGGCCAAGTTGTCCATCTTCTCCCACTGCTCATCAGTAATGTTGGAGGGCTTAACACCCTTCTCCTTTATAGGTTTGTACTGGTCCTTCTGCATCAACACATTGTAGCACTGTGTGCTCCATATGTCATAGTTTTTAGCTCCTTCGAGCTTCTTTATCTAGAACAAGGATGACACGTCGCTGCTGGAACTCATGGTAAAGAAAGAAGAGTTTGTTCCTCAATGGAACTACCTGACTCCCTGTATAGGCGTGCAATTAAAGCACAAGTCACTCCAAATGAATCTCCCGCAGTGGAAGTAGAATCGAAAGTGATCTTTTACTATTTCAGTGGCACAAAACCACCTATATGTCTTACTCTTACTTGCTGCAGAAACAGTACAGCAAGTTGTTCTCGTACTTTTTGCTGGCGAAAGTGCGGTACAGCTGCATAAAAATGCTCCAGAAAAATCCCAAAACAGTTCTGATAAAAAACAGTAGTACTTTTTTAACTTTCAGATGGTTAAACTTGGTCAAATCTACTGTTTGACAGTCCCGGACTGTCAAAAAACAATAAAACCCTGATTTTTACGAAAATCCCTGATTTTTGACCTCCATATGCTCCAAAAACCTCCCCCCCAACTGAATATATAGTCTAGAGGTAAAGTGGCTCAGTAGCCCTGTGAATGCATGAAGATAATCAGAGATTTGACCACAAATCCTGATAAAATTGACTTTTGACCAAAAGCCCCAAATTGATTTTGCACTTTCAAAGCATCAATGTGATCCACGAGTGAAGATAATGCATCCTGAGTACTCCCACTGGACAAATTGTCAGTCAGGCTACAAAAGCCCCAATTCGACAAAAGTCAAAGTTGGTCAAAGTTGGTCAAAATTGACCAAATCTGCCCGCTACGTGAAGGTACTCATAGCATAAAAAATACAGCAATAATTCAAAAATCACAGTAGCATCAAAAGTGACGGCACATTCTGTGCATAAACATTGCAAATGTCCTCCACTACTACTCACAAGGCATGTAGCTGCAAGGCCATTGTATTGCATCCACCTCAAAGCATATGCTGCAAGTGTCAAACTACAGATCTGCCAATGCATACACTCAATGAGAACACTGACGTACAATCACTAGCTAGGTGATAGACCTGTCTTCGACACTGTTTGCAGCATAAACTAAGCCTCAATGTGAGTAAAAGCCCTACCAAGAGTAGAACACCTGCACCTGGCTCAAATGCCAATACAAGAATCTTGCACTCAATGTGAGAGACAAGATCTCGTAAAATATGACAAAATTATGTTGTCCCGTAGACAATAAAAAATGAAGAACACCCCTCCTCGGAGTATGAGCCCAGATGGGACTCAGAATAAAAAAGGTCTCCTCACATGGGATGACAGAACTGTCACCATCAGGAAAGCAGGAATCCAATCCGGAACTATGTGCCTCCCTCGAGGTGCGAGAAGCAAGCCAATGCCTTGAATGCATGCCCCTAGGAACTCACTGCCGCTTTGGACCGTCGGCACACACTACTACAGCTCTACGCTGCTTCTTCTTCTTCCCTCGATGTTGCTCCTTCTTGCTGCGCTGCCTTTGCCCTCATGTGTCACTACTACGCTCTTGTGCTGCCAGGTGAGTGCTGGCTACTATCGGCTGGCTGGAAGGTGTCAGCCTATCGTTTGTTGGTAGGTATGGCCGACTCTGGTCGACCACTTGCTGATCCATTCGCACCGCCGTGCACTGCTACTGTCGCTACCTCTCGAGGATGCCAAGTTGCGAGCTACTGCTCGCCTCCCTCGCAATGAAGACGCCGTCGCCCGTTTGCTGGGCTGAGAAAGCGTGACCCATGAGGATGGAGAGGATGGAGGGGATCGGGAGAGGAGTAGTAGAACCTGGCTCTGATACCAGTTGACATAGAAGAGGGAGAGAGTAGGAGTTTGGGAGTGAGAAGAGGAGACACACCCACAGTAGACACCAATAGGTGGGGATAAACAATGAGTGGTACCTCCCCAAGTACACATAGTAGTATATATATAAATTTGGATAAGGCTAGGACCACTAGGCACTAAGTACAATGCATACTTAGTGTACTTAGCAGTACTAGACTAAAAACTGTTACATAGGGTGGCCAGTGCCTTTACCCCAACAAAGATGACTGTGTGGAGAACTGTGTGTATAGCTACGTGCTAAACATGTCAAAGCGGAACATGTCATAAGTCACCATCGACTATGCAGCTGCTCTATGGAAGAGGAATTTGGATGTGAAGCTAGTCGATGTAGCTATGGTGATGTGATCCGGTAGGTTGTGACGTACAAGGGTGTCACCAACACAAAAGAACTCACAGCAATGTGTGAGGTATGCTGCAATAGAGTAATCTCTGTCAAATGATGCAGGGTCATAGAAAACTGCATAGTCGATGTGGACAGAGAGATCCAGGGGATGAAAGTTTGGGGCCGAAGGTGTAGGTATGACACACTGCTCTACTAAAGAAGAGGCCCGTAAAACGAACAAGGTACGGCAATCTATCAAACCTGTATGCTCAACTGTCATGAGCTGGAGGCGAAGGTCACATCTGATGTGTGCATAACTAAACATCCATCGCCATGGGATGTAGCATTCATCGTAGGCTCAAGGTGGGAGCTGATAGTGTAAAGACCTAGAAGCCTCAAATACAATTGTGAAAACATAAGATGTCCCTAAGGCATATGAAGTGCCAAATGTTGATGTAGGGATTGATCTGTACTCCTAGATCCAACCGTTAATGTGCATCATGTAAGGAATGTGTACTATAGCCATAAGTGCATGATGAAAGACTGAGTCTCCCCAAGTTGCGCTATGGCTGAACCTGATGATGTCTATTGCACTGGGGCAGGAACACACTTGGCATAGGTCTCATGCTATGAGGAATGATCTGCTGATTGAAATAGGTGATGGTGAAAATTGGATCCAAGGGTGGTGCAATGCGACATAACTGAGCTGATGCTAGAATGTCTTGAAGACTGATCTACTAATCTGTACGATTGTAGGGAACTGAGCCCAAGGTATGCTTTGTGTCAGAGGTGAAAGCATCAGTGATGGATGCTAGAATGAGGTTGGAATGGAATCACCTGAAGAGTTGGATGCATTGGGGCATATATCTTTGCATGCGGCAGACGATGTGAGTGCCTTCGTACTGAGGCCTTACCTACTGTAAGACTACATGATCATAATTGAACTCCTGCTGAGTATCCACATCTGTGGCAAAAGATGCGACATGGTTGACTATTCAAAGGGCACTCTCTATATAAGAGGCCTATCATGTATTGTTGAGTACAAGAGAGAAATGCACACTCACTCAAGATTCTGTTATGAGTCCAAGCTAATCTATCTTGGAACATAATTGACTTGAGGTACATGTCATGAGCACTCTCTTCATCATGTCTCCACACAGGTTCCATCCACCTTAGACCACTCCATAAATCCTGAGGCACACGTGTTTTCACAAAAGGTCACTATTGCCCCATGTCCTAGATTGAGAAAGAAAGAAGAAAAACAAGTATCCTTGTTAGAAACCTCTTCAGGGGATGAGGAAAGAGAGGTAATGATGACTAAACGAGGGCGTGATAAAGCAAAAGAAGAAGAAGAAAACAAGGAAGAAGTAGATGAGAAACATCAAGAAGAGAAATGCCGTAGTAAGAAAAAGAAGGCATCTAGAAGGAGAATTACTAGAAGGAGAATTTGCCAGTCAGACTTTCCTTTAGGAAAAGGCATTGGAAGCTATGACTTGTTGTCCGACCTTAAACAAAAGGAAGCTCATATCACCTTTGGTCAATTACTTGCTTTGTCTCCAAAACTACGGAAGGAATGGGGAAAGCTAGCAAGCACAAGAGTGTCAAAGAAGAAAAAGAAGAAAAGTGTCATTCCTATTGTTCAAAAGGTAGATATAGAGCTTTGTGATGATGTACCTGTGATTGATGTGATCATTGATGGTCAAGTGATTTCTAATGTTTACATTGATGGAGGCGCATCGATTAATGTCACGAGTGAGAAAAGACCATGATAGATGCTAATTTAAAATACTCTAGTACTACCTCTCCTTATCGCATTAAATTGGGTGACAACACTAGGGTAAATACCTTGGGAGTTGTGAAGAAACTAGAAGTGGATGTATGTGGAATTTCTATACCGACTACTTTTCAAGTGATCCCTACCAAGCCAGATGCACGTGCCTATCGATTGATTTTGGAAAGTCCCTAGCTATGCAAGGTGAAGGCTTTTCAAAAGTGGGATACTAGAGAATTGATTTTGCAAGGAAATGATAAGAAGGTGCGCTACAACATCAGAAGCCGCAAAAAGCTGAGTTGTTAAGGAGGAGTCTTCAACATCAGAGAGTTCAAGCTCTGACTTAACCAATGAAGAAGAAGAGATAGGGTGTAGCTCCGAGGAGTCCAGCTCAGAGGGTGAGGTGGAAGGAGTGGCCTTTGGTCTTTATCTTGGTGTTGATCGGGATGAGTCAGGAGGGAACAAGGTGGTGGTACAAGAAGATCCTATAGAGACACTTTAGGTGGAGGATGTGGAGCACACTAAACGATGCCAACGTAATGAAGAGCTTCTTGGTGATTCTCTATTAGGTAGTGAGAAGTTCTAGTACTTGGATATGCTAGATGATTTCCCATATCTCTTTGCAACAAGCTATTCACAGGTTCGACCAGTCTCTCTTGTGGAGCACAAGATTGAGTTGAAGCTAGAAAGCAAGCCATTTGTGCAACGCTTAAGGCGATTGGGGGTGATCCAAGCTGAGGCACTAAAGAAAGAGGTAACACAACTACTTGAAGCGGGATTCATCTTTCCTATTGATGATTCAGAATGGATATCTCTTGTAGTTGTCACACCAAAGAAAGGAAATAAGTGGTGGGTTTGTGTGGAATTTTTTCCTTTGAATGCATGCACTAAAAGGGATCGTTTTCCTTTGCCATTCCCAAGATGAAATACTAGACCAAGTAGCATGGCATGAGATGTATTCTATATGTGATGAGTATTCTAGGTACTTTCAAATTCGTATTCGAGAGGAAGATCAAAAGAAAACATCATTTGTCACACCTTGGGGAGTTTTTGCTTACAGAGTGATGCCTTTTGGGTTGACCAATGCACCAGCTACATTTCAAAGGTTCATGATGTGAAGATAGTGGGAGCGAAGGAAGGAAGCTCACTTGCGACTTTCTCACATACACATTGGGGGAATACACACAAAGGTGGAGGCTGAAAATAGTTTTCCTCTTCTTAGTTGTGAAAGCCAAAAGAACTCTAGTACAAAGAAATAGAAGAACCCTATACGTGGGTCTCAAACCAAACTCAGCTAACTAAGGTGGCATACTAACTGAGCCACAAACTAGAGTACATAAGGATAGCTGTCATCCAGCTATTATTCGTGGGCGGTGTACCAACCGCATCGATAGCTAACAAGTCAGTGACATAAATGCACAACGGTCACCCTGGCATATCACGAGTGGAGCTCAATATCTCAACACTCCCCCTCGAGCTCAATCCCAATTCCTGCACACCAAGCAGGTCTCTGAACTTGTGTAGCTTTTCTGTGCCCAATGCCTTCGTGAATATGTCAGCTACCTGATCCTTTGTGCTGACATAGACTAGATCAATAAGACCTAGTAAAACCTTCTCCCGCACATAGTGATAATGCACCTCAATGTGCTTTGTTCTAGCATGATAGACTGGGTTATTTGCCAAGTGTATGCTGCTCATGTTGTCACAATAAATGAAAATTGGCCCATCTGTAGACTGATGCATATCATAGAGTAGCTTATGCAACCAAGCTACCTCACATGTAGCCATTGCTGCACCCCTGTACTCAGCCTCTATGCTCGACAAGGCAACTGTAGGCTGTTTCTTGCTGCTCCAAGTGACTACAGCACTCCCAAGAGAACACATATCCACTGGTAGATCGTCTATCAGAAATACTACCAACCCAATCAGCATCAGTGTATCCATGCAACTGTATCTGAACCCCAGTCTCATAAAATAGTCCATACTGCAATGTGGACTTCACATACCTGAGTATGCATCTAGCCGCATCCAAATATGGTTTCCTTGGAGCCTGCATAAACTGACTTACCAATCCAACAACATAGCTCAAATCTGGCCTGGTAATAGTCATATAAATCAAACTTCCTACTATGCGTTTGTACATAGTAGTGTCTTCCAGAAGCTCACCTGCATCTGTGCTTAGCTTCACATTCTGCTCCAAAGGAACTGAAATAGGCTTATAGCCTGTCATCCCATATTCAGACAGCATGTCCAATTCATACTGCCTCTGCAAGAGCTGTATCCCACTTGGTGATCTAATCACCTCAATGCCCAAGAAATAACGCAGCTCTCCCAAATCCTTCATCTCAAACTTCCCTGGTCTTCCTTACTCCAGGTGTAACAACATCCCTGATCTTCCTTACTCCAGGTGTAACAATAGAAGGAATACCCAACTCATCATCAATGCTCTGTTCTGAGCCACTGGATTCACCATCCACAAAGAGTGACCTGCATTCACATCAAACATGGGCTGATCTACCTTCTCTTTTCCTTTTCGTGATACCTACATACCACTATCTGCATTGCTTTGAGGAGATTCTCCTAATCTCAATCTGCATGTCCATGGTGAAGTATGTGAACCACTGCTAGAGGACACTATAGGTCCACTAATATTTTGTGATTGCTGCTGTGAATTCTTTGCAGCATTACCATTTTGTGCATCTACATCATCAATCACATTTATTGGTTTATACCAGCTGCTCATCTCATAAAAAACATCTCTGCTCACTATAAATGTACGAGTAGAAGGGTTATAGCATCTATACCCTTTCTGCTATAGAGAATAACCAATAAAGATGCACTTCTTAGCTTTTGGATCCAACTTGGACCTCAACTCATCTGGCACATGAACATAGGCAATGCAACCAAAAATTTTCAAATGAGAAATATCTGGTTTCCTACTATATACATCTCCTTTGGCGTCATGCCATGTATTGCTGTAGTGGGAGTCCTGTTCATTATGTAAACTGCCGTAGCAACTGCTTCAGCCCAATAATAATCTGGTAGGTCTTTTTCATGAACCTTGCAAACTCATTTGAGAGGTACTCTCCCCCTCCATCTGACCTTAGGCATTTTATTTACAGGCCTGTTTCTTTTTCAACCATAGCTTTAAAAGCTTTGAAATGCCCAAACACTTTGCTTTTCTTTTTCATAAAATACACCCAAACTTTTCTGCTGTAGTCATCAATAAAACTAACAAAGTAATGACAGCCTCCAATAGATGCAGCTTTAGTAGTCCACACATCAGAGTGGATTAATTCCAATGGCTTCTTACTCTCTTGAACATGTCTAGGAAATGGTTTCCTTGCCTATTTTCCAAATTGGCAGGCTTCACATACCTTATGCATTTCTACAACCTTGAATTTAGGCAATCTTGCAACAATATTTTGGGCCTGCATTGATTAAAGTCACTGTACATTAACATGACCAATGTGTTTATGCTAGATATCAATATCTGCAACTACACCAGTCCCATGTGCAAACATTGCTGCACTGAATTCAGGCATGTCCGCACCCAACGTAAACATCCTGCCCTTCTTCTTTCCTTTTGCTATCAAGCGACCATTATTTTTCATATCCTCAACAAAGCATCCATGCGGATTAAATCTGACCTGCAAGCCCTGCTCAACCATTTGACTAACAAAAACCAGGTTCTTGGTGATATTTGGGACATGAAATACATCAGACAGGTATTTCTTTTTCCCATCCTGCATAGACAAAGGAATTTTATCAATTTGCACACGATAGGATGTCCAGTATCATCATCGGTCTCCACAAATCCTGGTCTTTCCATTTTCCTTACATCCTGCATCCATTCTGCATGACGTGTCATGTGGTTTGATGCACCTAAGTCAACATACCACACATCATTTCTTTCTTCTGCACTTGTCACAGAATTGGCCATGTGCTGCACCATAAACAGATGCTCATTTCTGTCATCACCCTGTCTACTAGAGGATGCATAAGTGCCTTGCTGCAATTTTCCATTCATAATGTCATTTTGCTTTTTGTAGCAGTCTTTAGCCATATGACCCATTTTACCACGATAGTAGCATTCAACATTGCTGTTTGCATTTTGGCCTCTCTGCCATCCACCACGACCTCTTTGGCTCCCCTTGCCTCTAGAGTTACCACATCCTCCTCAAAGGACTGGTTTTCTTGAGTTTGCTACCTATTTTGATTTCTACCATGGCCTCTAGATCGCGGCCTCTAGATCGGCCTCCTCTACCTCTGCCTCTACCTCTTCCAGCATTTGAGTAGAAGATAGTTTCTTTTGAAGTTCCTCCTAAAGAAGATGCACCACCATTTCTTTGCGCTTCAGAAATTGGAAGAGCAAACAATTCCTCAAAATCAGGAAATTTTTCATGGACGGCAATGGATGTCCGAAACTGTGCATAATCCTTTCCTAGACCATTCAAGGTCACAGAAACTAGATCATCATCTTCCACTGGCAAACCAATGGAAGCAAGTGCATCTGTAGTTTTCTTCACCTTCATGTGGTAGTCATTGATGCTCATATTTTCTCTCTGCACATTTTGCAACTCCTGCTTGAGCTGCATTTTCTTGGCTTGCATATTTGTGCTGTACATTTTTGCCAAAGTATCCCATGCCTCCTTTGGTGTACTTGCATCCTGAATATGCACAATCATAGAATCTAAAATACTGATAGACAGCTAGTACATAACTTTTCTAGCTCTCTCATGCCATCCTTTAAATGCCTGCATTTCTTGTTGATTGGGAACATTAGGAAGAACTGGTTCTTCCTCATATCCTGTAATGAACTCCCAATAGCCTTTTCCCATAAGGAAATTCGTCATTCTAAACTTCCATGCTTGGAAGTTGTTCTTGTCAAGCTTTTCAGTGACAATCTATGAAAGACGCCATTACAGAACACTACAAAATATTATGTCACTGCAAAAAACACAGCTTCTGCCTCACACGGGTAAATCTGCAAAACTGACGAAAGTGGTATTTGACCACACAGTCACTCTAGTGATGATTTTGCATCAATAGGAAATAAGGATGATTCTGTAACTCCCAGTATCTCTGTGCACAGGCATACGATGCAATTTCTATGGCAACTTTTCACCGACCTATAGAGCAGTGGTCGCATAGCAAAAACAGGCCTTTTTCTCAGTGCTTGTGGAGAAATTCCGCCTCCAAAACGGGCATCAAAATGGCCTCAAATCAGAAAAATAAAGTCACCCAAGGCTTTGCCCTAGCTTGCAGCATATATTGCCCTCTTGCCACACCGCGAAGGGCGTCTCAATCTGAGACAACGCACTCTTGCACTTTCCAGCTGTGCTACTTGCAGAGATTTGCTCCCAAACTCGAAAAAGGCAAGCAACACTAGTCCTCTTACCAGGACACCATGAAGTTGGTTTGCTTTCTTGAGCTCCTTACCATGAACCAGGCTTTGATACCATGTGAAGATAGTGGGAGAGAAGGAAGGAAGCTCACTTGTGACTTTCTCACATACACAATGGGGGAATACACACAAAGGTGGAGGCTGAAAACAGTTTTCCTCTTCTTAGTTGTGAAAGCCAAAAGAACTCTAGTACAAAGAAATAGAAGAACCCTATATGTGGGTCTCAAACCAAACTCAGATAACTAAGGTGGCATACTAACTGAGCCATGAACTAGAGTACATAAGGATAGCTATCATCTAGCTATTATTCGTGGGCGGTGTACAAACCGCATCTGCAGCTAACAAGTCGGTGACATAAATGCACAACGGTCACCCTGGCATATCACGAGTGGAGCTCGATATCTCAACACATGAGTCAAGTTCTTGAGCCTTACCATTAGAGGAGAGTTGGGGTCTCCAAAGGGCCCCCAATTAGTGTTTCCTAATTTCAAGGGATTAGTGAGGTATTTGAGGTGTACCAATGGGAGTGCTTCTTTTTGTGGGGCAATGCCATGTTGAGGTGGAGGGTGGGAAGACCTGCAAACAGCCCCTATTGGCTACTCCTCTTACACTGGGGACCACTTAAACCATCCCCCCCCGTCAACCCATGCTTGACCCTTCTTCCATATGCACCTCCCCCAAACAAACCTACAAGTCATTCAAGAGGTGGTGGGCCCTTCTAGGCAAAATTTCCCCCCCTCAGCTTGTTACAGCCTACCCCCTCCTCTTCTCTGGTCCAGATCCATTCTCCCTCCATTTTTCAAACGTGGGAACTCATTTGGCATCTTCTCTGCCCACTCATTTGGCATCTTCTCCTACTCTAGTCCACTGTGTTTCTCCCTCTCCAGCACCTCCTGTAGTAGATACTCATTCTCTCTCCATTCCTAGCCATAGCACCTCCTACATTAGCAGCTGCTCATCCCCCTCTGCTCTTTCTTCCTCCATTCCTAGCTATAGTACCTCCTATAGTGGCTGCTCATCCCCCTTTGCTCTTTCTCCCTCCATTCCTAGCTACAACACCTCCTGGAGTAGCTGCTCATCCCCCTCTACTCTTTCTCCCTCCATTCCTAGCTACATCACCTCTTGGAGCTTCTCTCAACCTTCAGTTGCACTCTCTATACCTTCTCCCTCTCTCTCCCTCTATTAAAGGTGCTCTCTCCCTCCGAGCTGCACTTTCTAGTCCACTATTGCTGTTGTGACCTCTGTACAAGCATGGTGAGGAGACCATAGATGTACTTTGTGGCCCACAGGAGCAAAAATGCACTGGGTGAATGGATGCCTTGCACCTATAGTTTGAATGATTGGATAGTCATGAGAGGATCTGCCAAGGGTCCACATAAGCTTGCCAAGAGCAAAAGAGGTGATCTTTTGCATGAATGGAAGGGCCACATCATGAAGTTCAAGCTTGGGAAGAAAGGATTGCTTGCAAAGGTGCAACACATCTACATGGGGAAGGACATGCACCTTCCTCTGTCAAGCAAACAATCCACAATACCATCGCATTGTAAGTCTGCATTTTGTGTAAGATTTGGAAGTGTAATGAGTCACCTTGAAATTATATTTTGAAATAGAACCAGTGTAATGAGTCAGTTTGGAATTGTATTTTAAACTAGCACTTGTGCATAGCAGATGTATTTCCTTCAAACTTTGAGGAGTGGGAGCTAGTCGAGTGCTTCTTAAGTAAGTTTACTACCATTCATGAGGATTTAGGAAGGCAAATGCATGCTGGAGAGAAGTCCTCGGATTTGAAACAAGGAAATATCTATTGGTATAATGCCAAGTACATTACTCCAAGGATGGCATTAGGCTATGGCCATCTTCAATGCATTGCAACACCACAACTTGAAGACATGGATTGCAGCATGGTGGACACAAGAACAATGCAATCATGCAAGGAAAAGATTGCAAAGGATGTGGGCATGGCCATGAAGTTTACATTTGGCTCTAAATGGGTAAGGTTGTCTTGGTTTATGCCTCTGCACATTTTTGCTTCTTGTTTTCAGAATATCCAGATGCAAGAACAAAAACCATGTGGTCATGCAAGTGCCTACATGAGAATGCCCTTGAGGAATTGCTTGGGGTGAATTGGGGAAGCAGGTCAGGTGAACAAAAGGGTGATCTATTTCAATGCCATGTATGTAAGGACAATGTGGTTGTCAAGTACCACATCTCCTGCCAAATGTTATATTTTGCTTTCCAATATAGGCGCTAGAAGAAAATAGGTGGCAATTGGCTCCCCCTTGACTCTAACGATGATGATAATACAGGGGTAGGTTTATGTATTGGTTCTCATTTAGGAGATGTCAAGAATGTGACTGTCACATCATAGTGGACTCTCAAGGATGTGTGGGAACACCTGTTGGTCATGGAGGATGGCATGTTGAAGTCCTTTCACTTTACGTTAAATGGTGAAAAGGTAGGAAAGCATGCAGAGAAGCTTGTGCATAGTGCCACTTTTATTCCTCCTGCAATATCGAAGATTGTAAACAATGTGGGGTGGAACAATTGTGGATTTTGACATTTTCCAATTAATAGTGGTGCAATTAATTTTGATGTTTTGAATGGTTTTGTTTCATGTCAATGTCAAGTTTTTCCCAAAAATTTTATAATTCTTTTTATTTTTTATATTGAGAACATTTTGGTATATATAGGTTATAAAGTTACTTTAGTTTCAAAGTTTCACTATCATAGCCATAGGTCTCCTAGCTACCAAACTACCATGGATTCTGCTAGGTCTACCTTCCACGATTTCATCTCCCATACTCCATTAATTGATAGAGAGGAGGAGTTATTTCCAGTCTTTGATAAGAGCATAGATGTCCTAGGCACCTACTTGGGAGCTCGAGACGATTTTGAAGACCTCATCAAGTACATGCAAGACTACATCACGAGTTTTGCATATCAACTTGATGAGTCTACAAAAAGATGTGTCCCAATTGATTATTTGAAGTGCTTGTTCAATCAAGAACCTAGGTTTGTGAAGCATTTAGATCGCTTTCAAGCCCAACTCATACCCCTAGGGTTTAGGGAGGTGGACACTAATGACCTCCTAGCATGTGGAGTCATCGGAAACATAGGAAATAGGTTCCTATCCTAGGAAATGACCTTTATTTTCCTTCTCTAGGAGGGACAAATGGAAGAGGAGGCCTCGACCTCAAGCCCTGCCCCTGCCCTTGCCCTTTCCAATGCTCTTATTTTTGTAGATAAGCCCAACATCTACAATGAAGAGCCCATAGATGAAGAAGCTGAGGAGCGGGAAGATGCATTGGCCCTGGAAGTGCTCCAGTGACCTCTTGAACCCCATTCTACTTCTCAAATTCCATCCACCTTGGGCACCACCTCTGTTGACCCCGCAACAATGATATGGTTTCTTGTCCCCTTCTTGTCGATGGAGAACGATACCTCTTTCTCCATGACATAGAGGTTATGTTTGGTAAAGAGATAGATCAGCCCGTGATTGATGTGAATGCAGGTCACTCTTATGTGGATGGTGAATCCAGTGGCTCAGAACAGAGCCTTGATGATGAGTTGGGTATTTCTTCTGTTGTTACACCTGGAGTAAGGAAGACAAGGAATGTTTTGAGAGCACTTGGTAGTGAGCCTATTTTGCGTAGGTCTACCAGAATTAAGTATCCTATGGATAGGCTGAAATATGATGGACTTACAACCATTCACTATGCTTATATGGTCAAAGTGATACAAGAATCAGAACCCACTTCTTTTGAGCAAGCCATGGGAAAAGAAAAATGGGAGAAAGCCATGGATGAAGAAATGGATGCCTTGAAGCAAATGCTACATGGGAATTGGTGCCTTTGCCTAAAGACAAGAATGCAATTGGCTGCAAGTGGGTCTATAAGGTGAAGCATAATGCAGATGGTTCTGTGAATAGATACAAGGCAAGATTAGTTGTCAAGGGGTATGCACAGACATATGGCATTGATTATGAAGAAACATTCAGTTCGGTTGCAAGGATGGCAACCGTAAGAGCAGTCATTGCTATGGCTACATCAAAGGGATGGTCTTTACATCAAATGGATGTATAGAATGCCTTCTTGCATGGTGATTTGCAAGAAGAGGTCTTTATGGAGCAGCCACCAGATTATGTTCATGCTGTTCATCCTGAGTTTCTTTGTAGGTTGAAGAAAGCCTTGTATGGCTTGAAGCAAGCACCCAGAGCATGGTCTGACAAGATAGGATAGTATCTTGTCACTATTGGCTTTCAGATTTCCATGGCAGATTTCTCACTTTATGTGAGAAAAACAGAGAACGGTATTATGTTGCTTGTTATTTATGTTGATGATTTGATCATCACAGGTGATAGTGATGAAGATATCCTTCATGTGAAAAT
Organism: Dipteris shenzhenensis; assembly: GCF_047967505.1. Taxonomy (NCBI): domain Eukaryota; kingdom Viridiplantae; phylum Streptophyta; class Polypodiopsida; order Gleicheniales; family Dipteridaceae; genus Dipteris; species Dipteris shenzhenensis. The sequence goes on from NC_141627.1 coordinate 18,363,711, forward strand.
GCTATTGAAGCAAAAGTTTGAGATGAAGGATTTGGGAGAGTTGCGTTACTTCTTGGGCATTGAGGTGATTAGATCCACAAGTGGGATATGGCTCTTCAGAGGCAGTATGGATTGGACATGCTATCCAAATATGGGATGACAGGTTGTAAGCCTATTTCAAGTCCTTTGGAGCAGAATGTGAAGATGTTGGGTTGGTAATTTAGTTTATGCAGGCTCCAAGGAGACCGCATTATTTGGATGCGGCTAGATGCATATTGAGGTATGTGAAGTCCACATTGCAGTATGGACTATTTTATGAGACTGGGGTTCAGATACAGTTGCATGGATACATTGATGCTAATTGGGCTGGTAGTATTTCTAATAGACGATCTACTAGTGGATATGTATTCTCTTTTGGGAGTGCTACAAACACTTGGAGTAGTAAGAAACAGCCTACACTTGCCTTGTCGAGCACAGAGGCTGAGTACAGGGGTGCAACAATGGCTGCATGTGAGGCAGCTTGGTTGCATAAGCTACTTTATGATATGCATCAGTCTACAAATGGGCCAGTTGTCATTTATTGTGACAACATGAGCAGTATACACTTGGCAAGTAACCCAGTCTATCATGGTAGAACAAAGCACATTGAGGTGCATTATCACTATGTGCGAGAGAAGGTTCTAGTAGGTTTTATTGATCTAGTTTATGTCAACATAGAGGATTAGGTAGCTGACATATTCACGAAGGCATTAGGTGCAGAGAAGCTGCGCAAGTTCAGAGACTTGCTTGGTGTGCAGGAATTGGGATTGAGCTTGAGGGGGAGTGTTGAGATATTGAGCTCCACTCATGATATGCCACGGTGACCGTTGTGCATTTATGTCACCGACTTGTTAGTTGCAGTTGCGGTTGGTACACTGCCCTACCATGAATAATAGCTGAATGACAGCTATCTTTATGTACTCTAGTTAGTGGCTCAGTTAGTATGCCACCTAGGTTAGTTGAGTTTGGTTTGAGACCCACATATAGGGTTTATCTATTCCTTTTGTACTAAGAGAGAGAGTGCTTTTGGCTTTCACAACTAAGAAGAGGAAAACTGTTTTCAACCTCCACCTTTGTTGTGTATTCCCCCTTTGTGTATGTGAGAAAGCTGCAAGTGAGACTCCTTACTTCTCTCCCACTCTCTTCACAATCTAGACTTAGCCTGATGGCTTATCTGCCACATGGTAGAAAGAGGTTTAGAGAGAGTTTTTTTTGGGGAGAGAGGTAGAGCTCTCTTTGGGAAGAGATGGCGATGGTCAACGGATGCGATGACTAACTGTGGATAGCTTAGGCATGCACAAGTCGATGGTGTCACTTCTCGTGTGTTGAAGTAGTGCAGCAGCCTATGAATCATTCGTTGGGAGTAGCTTGCCAGTTGTTTGGCTTAAGCTAGGAGGCGATGGAGTTAGTGGGTCGCGTAGAAGCCGTCGCTAGTTCCTTGTCTAGTCGAGGAAGGCTGCTCGAAGCCTTTGGTGAAGCACTTGTAGCTCTTTTGAGCTATAGAGGCCGCTGTGTGGTGGACGGGCTAGATTTGCTATAAGCTTGCTAAAGGCCTTGAGGATCTTTGGAGTTGTGGAGGGCTGCAATCGACAGCATTGTGAGATCTTGGGGGACAAGCTCCTCAGAATCTATTGCAGTAGGTCGTGGTCGATGTCTAGGCTTTTCAAGATTGTGTGTAGGCCTTCAATCATTTGAGCCGTGTTGTTGGAGTTTTGGGCGCTACTATGCATGTGCCATGAGGCTAGGTCTAATCGCTAGAGAGCATTGACGCATTGCAGAGTTGAAGCTAGCAGATGGCGGGCAAGCTCAATGGAGGGGTAACTTGAAGGGCACCAAAGTTGGGCTGCCGCTTGCTGTTATTCGTCGCAACGAATGAGTTGCCTTCACAACCAGTGTTGGGCCATGAGCATTGTAGTAGTCGAGGGAGATGCCGCATTAGTTGTTGGAGAGGTGTAGACGGCTTAGTCATGCTGCAGAGTCGTGGGTTGTGTGAAGTGCTTCCGGGCTCTCTGGCCTTTGAGAAGGGCTTAAGGCACTGGAGCTGCATTGTTGTTACGTGCAGCCGGTGTTGGAGGCATTGTTGGAGATTTAGCCGCCTAAAGGGATGTGCTTTGCTGCTATATGCAGCCGAGCTGCATTTGCAGAGTTTGGCTAAGGAGCTTGTAGCTGCTTAGGAGCTGAATGTTAGCTTGCATGGAGCGTTGTGTCTACTAGTCATCTATTGCCCGCTGTTGTTGGAGAGAGTTGCAGGAGCTCTTTGCTTTCATTTTGACTGAGGTTGCATGTAGGAAAATCTTGGATGTGTGGGGTTTGGTAGAGCTTTGGTCTCTCTCTCCCTCTCGAAAGCTTTTCTCTCAAATCTCTCTCAAACACAAGGATCTCTTAGCAAATCTCTAACATGAACAATCACTCAAGAGGCATGAACATGAATCTGTCTCTCTCTCTCTCACACACAAGAATGGAAATATCTCAAATTTTCGTGGAGGGAATTCTTTCAATCTAAAAAATAAAACTAAAACTAACCTAGGAGAAACATGTGCTTCTAAGGCAAGCCTACAACTAATCTAGGAGACTAGACCTAAGCTCTGATACCATGTGAAAAACGTGTGCCTCAGGATTTATGGAGCGGTCTAAGGTGGATGGAACTTGTGTGAAGACATGATGAAGAGAGTGCTCATGACATGTACCTCAAGTCAATTAGGTTCCAAGATAGATTAGCTTGGACTCATAAACAAAATCTTGATTGAGTGTGCATTTCTCTCTTGTACTCAACAATACATGATAGGCCTCTTATATAGAGAGTGCCCTTTGAATAGTCAACCATGTGGGATCCTCTCATCCACATCTCTCCTTGTGGATATCCTCAATCCACATCTCCACATCATGTAGTCCACATCCTAGGGTGGCTACTTTGATTCTTTCCTATACCATACCTTAGCCTGTAAGTATGTGCTCATGGCACCACAACTCTCACCACCTGCCCTTGGTGCCATCATTCTTTGGCTACTGCAAGGTGGTTAGATGTGAGTTACATCCCATCACCTTTTTCATTACATTCATAGCAAGTGACCCCACTGTTATCTTGAGGCCTATCCTCACTCTTTGGTACTCTAGGTTTTCATGCATTAACCAAATGCAATCTCAAATTAGCAAACTCTACCATCCATTGGGAGATATTATGATCTAACTCAAAGGATTTTGGTACCTAAGGGGTGCCCATTACCTCCACTATTACCTCCACTGTAGAAGTTGAAGTTGTTGAAGACACAAAAGAGGATTCAATCTTTAGAGAAGCTTCTTTCTTGGTTGCAATGCGAAGTGCCTCCGTGTATGTTGTTGGATCTTTACTCATTAATTTTGAGTGAAGATGAGGCTCCAAATTCATAACAAATTTGCTCATCTTTAAGTGCTCCATCCTTACGAGACTTCGAGGGGCCAATGATGCAGATGCCATAGCTCGCAAAGCTGCCCTTTCCTACTTTGTTCATAAATTTTCATATCGGATTGCCAATGCAGAGACCATCTCACTCTCTCCTTGATAGAACCAGTCCAATTGCAACATCAAAGCATTTGGTGACTCCACTGCCCCAAATCTCTACTTCATTGTAGCCACCACTTAGTCCTAGTCCTCCTTGGTAGAGTCTGGCAAGGCCTCATGCCAACTCAAGGCTACACCTTCAAGAAAATCAGGCAAAATCTCCACCCGATCCTTCATGGACCATCCAAAAAGCTAGCATCCTCAAACAAAATTCCAAAGATAAGACTTCGGGTCTTCCCCTTAGGTCCCTCGAAACACTGGAATCTTCACCATGATGAAACACAAAAAGGAAACACCAAGATCCAAATAATATCCCAAACAAGATCCAAACAAGATCCCATAGAGCCTTTGTATACCAAGACCAACTTATTATGCATAACCACTTGTTGAAAACCCTCCGCAATGTGATCCTCAACAAAATCTTCAAAAATACGTGACCAACCAGCACCATGAAAACATTTTGTATACATGCATTCAAGAATCACCCTTGTCACAATTAGAAGTGCACATAACAGCTTCAAGATATTGTACTCTTCATCATTTGCATAGCAAAAGAAGTTGAAAGCATTGAGAATCACCACTTCACTGTTATAGTAAAAAAACTACCCAAAGACTCAACTCTTCTTCACATCAAGCTACCAGTACATGAAACAATCCCCAATCTATCATTGTGCCTACTACCAGCGTTGTCGATTCACCAACATATTCAAAAGTGCAAACATAAAGGATATGATCGTGATGACCGTGTGAATAGCTTGAGCATCACCTTCACAATCTTCTAGTTCTCTTAAACGGGCTACAATCTCTTCTAACGGAGTTCTTCTAGGCATCTTCTTTATCACATCAGAAAACACATGCCTATACTAGGCATAACATGCAATCAAGTAAACCCGAGACCGTTTAGTAAGGTGAATCCAATACCAAACATACCCGGCGTCTCCACCAAAAGATGTGACATAAAGTTGGGGGTAATAAACTTCACGCACCTCTTCACTTCATACTGCTTTCGAACTGAGTGATAGAGATACTTATCACTAGGAAAGGGACATTAAAAAGAAACTTTTATACCAAGAGACCACACCATACTTTCCTCCCTTAGATGAGAATGAAGATGGTAACATCCCAAGTGATGTTGTACTCAAGCATAGGGAGAAGGAAGATACCTGTACAACAATTAGCTCAAAACACTCTCCATGCTTAGACTTCATCAATGATCCAAGTCCCATAGAGGTTGCCTAGGAGGGAAGGAAGAGCTCCCTTTGTGGCTTGGGAAATAGATAAACCATGTATGCGCAATGAGCGGCCGAATAGACAACACTTTTGAGCACTTTGGAAAAGAAAGCAATGGAAAAAGGGAAGAGACACTCAAGAGAGAGAACCTGAAGTGACCTTCATTATCAATAGAGTGAGACTCCACTCCAATGCAACTCAAAATACTATAACCACAAGGAAGAACAAAAGGTTTCATATGTACAAGAGGGAGCGAGAGCTCCCTCTTGTACGTATGAGGCTTGAGGAGGGAGAGAAGGCTTATGGAAGAGGCTTGAGGAGACTAGAGCTACAGCAACATGAGGCCTAATGGTGGAAGAGATAATGAACAAGGGAGAGGAGGGCTCCTTTTATAGAGATTTTGTCACCCTTCTTCACCCATTTACAATTGTTGCCTATCCCCATCAATCACATAAGCCCATATGTTACCATCCATGTCCTTTTTAGCTACTCTTGCCATGTGTCCCATCAAAAGATGCTCAACTCTTAAAATATTGAGAAAGTCAAGAGTCTCCCCCACATGGAGCCCATAGGGAACCTCTCTTTTCCATATGTCCACATTTTCCTTATTCCACATAGGAATTCTAGAAGGATTCCTCTTGACTCCACACTCCTCCACATGCCTTCCACACACTTGGCATGTTGCCTCTCTTATATTATTGGAACACATGGACATGAGCCCACCTCTTTATATGACTCACTCTTCCTATTTTCTAAAAACCCCATAATATCCCATACACAAATAACTCTCACCCCATACAAAGGTATTTGTCATTCATACACATGGTATTTACAATGATCCATTCCACTCATCCTCTCAATCCCATACAATATCTTAGAAAATAGAAATAAGTGAGAGCCGCTCGGCTATCACTTAATACTCAAACTCTTATCAAACATAGAGAAAAACAATATCAATGCCAAGTTAAAAATATCAATTTTTGGCGTCACATCTTTCCCCCCCCAGCAGATCCTCTCTAGTACAGAAAGGGTCTACTGGCCCTCAAGGTGGTCGAGCATAGAAGAATTTAAGGCGATACTCATTGGTGCATCTGGGAATGCTTGTTTGATCAAGAAGGATTGAATGGGTTGATATATTTTGTAGAGGCACAACATGAAAGATTTTGTACATATTGGTTGATGTGCAACAAATTACTTGAAAAGAACAATGCAATTGCTTTGATATTTCAATCAAATAACTATATATCAATGCTCTCTTGAAGTAGACACATTAGCAATCATATTTGCAATGTTTCTTTTACAAGCACTTCGATTACCCCATTCCACATTAATATCTTTTAAGCCATTCCATGGGCAATTGCTTGAGTTAATATTCTTTTCAATGCATTCTATGAGCATGTGAAGTAAAGATGAGTATGTTTGTGAAGGAAGAAAGTGAAGCAAACATTTGATAATGTTTGTATTATGTGGGTTTTTAGCGAGAATTTTCTCACTTGCAAGGATGTTTACCGTGTTTACATTGAGGATCTCTTCTTTTTGAAAGGATATTTCCATAGCAAATGTGTTGCTGAACACAAAATTGAAGTACTTTTTTGGCCAACAAATCTCAACAAAGAGATTACAATTTCCAAGTCTACTGAAGAAAGAAGCAACTCACTGCATTTTCAAAGAAAATTGACAATAACTCAAATGATGCAAAAGAAATTATCTATATTTCTTCAATGAAAGTACAAGCCTATTGGGTAACATCACATATTTGCCTCAAAGCCAATAATGTGTCTTGAATTGTTAACAGTGAAAGTTCCAGTACGTTTGTTGCAACCCAACATCGAGCGAACATGTAGAGTGCTTTCATTGTGAAGCACTAAGAATGGAGCATCCAATGCTAGCACACTGTCCACATGGATGGCTCAAAGAAAAAGAGTGAGCTCATCGCCATCATGGGATGCTATCTTCCTGGTTAAAGCTGGAGTCTAAGAAATAGGCTACGCACAATTGTAGGTGTAGTAGAAAGGGCGGCAATGATTTTGACTCATGCATGTACCAGTGCAAACCTCGCAAGAGCAAGCTGGGAGTTGAGGTTTGTGATTTCAAGGAGCCCAATAACCTACAAAAGAATATCAAAGATTTATTGATTAACTAAAAAAGAAAATTTACTTGGATGATTGGACACAACTTACCCTATGTCCATAGCCAAGATTGCCAACTTGGCAACAAACACTTGTGTAAGCTCCTCCTTCTTGGGGCCATCAGGCTAAAATAGTGAAGTCAAAAACACACAAGGAGTTTCAACTAGACATGTAAGAAACATTCTTTACTGTGTACATCACAATACCCTCCTCATTGTACTCTTGGCACAAGGGGCATGTGAAGAGGCCCTTTCGCTCAAACACAAAAGTAAGATGTAGAAAGGTTGTTTTAAAATTTGGTTTGGGCCATGAAAATAAAATTCAATGAAACAAGTTGAATGCTCATAATCATTCCTAAAGCCTACCTTAGATGTGGAGCATGGAAAAGAGGATGGACTTGCTTTCTTTGGATGGTGGCCCACAAGGGGCTACTAGTTGGCAACTGGCTGAGGTAGATGGGGTAGGAGGGGCATTGCCAGATGTGTTTTCAGGAGGAGGAGTCCTTGAAGCACTGCCTTTGGAGCTGCTCGCATGCTCAGACAATTTGGAAGGGAGTCATGGGGATCTTAGCGAGGGCTGCATTCGAGCTCCGGTCACTTGGGGAGCCGTTTGCTGGTGCAGCACCGAGATGGGACATCACTTGGCTTATGAGTTCTCTAGGCAGGATCCAGTTTTCTTCATCACGCAGGCCACCTGGGCATACATGGACAGCTTCCCTTGGCATCTGACAGAGACAGATGCAAGAGCAATGACTCGGCACCCAGTTTGGGAGATCATAGGGAGCATTGCAAGCTGGCATATCTGGACTTCCAAATGCACATAGACCTTAGGAGATCAGGCTTCTTCTGCTACCCAGACCCTAGCAGACATTTGGAGCACGATCATTCACATGCTCAAGGGTCAGTGGGATCAGATTCAAGGGGAGTCCCGGGTAGAGAAGGAGAAGAGACGGCGCTTCCTTCGCAACTGGGACCACCGAGAGCTATTCTTCCAGCACTCTGCTCAGAGTCTTCAGTGGCATTACTCCCCCCCACCGTGGCGGTTTATCCACTCTCCGATGATTATGCCCTGAGAAGCTTGTAATTAGTATTTTGGTTCCTCGGGCTATATCCATTTTGTGATTGCAGCCTGCTGGCCTTTAGGCCCTCTTGTACTCTTGTTTTCAAGCAATATAACTAGCACTACTTTTTGTGCAAAAAAAGAAAAACACACTCTTTGAGTCAGTACTCCTAAGTGCATGACTTGCAACAGACACACAGCCCGAGAACTTGAAGTTCTCATCCTCACTTGGTGACTTGTGAGGATCGAGGCCCCTTGCATGGACAAATCCTACCATGGGAGGCATCACGATTGGTAGAAGGATCGCTGTTCAAATTTCACGGACCATGGAGATCATCCCAAGTGTTACAGTGATTGTTTTTCTTCTTGCTCACTTGGTTAGTTTTGCCAACGACACCTTCGTTAGCTTTTGGCTCTATGTAGTGAGTTTTAGCTCTTTCGTGAAGATTGTGTGTGCTTACGAGTGATAAATCCATATACTGGGTTTGGCACTCTGTCCTCCATGCGTGGGCCTTTTTGCAAGCCTGGTCTCTCTGAATTTCACGGAGCTTGGTCTCTCTGAGTTCATGTAAGCTAGCATAGTGCTACAGAGCATACGTTAATTTATCTGGAATGTTTGGTGTCTATAGGAACTAGATTTCAAGCTTTGTCTGGCGTAATCTTTTGTGCCTATTGGGGCAACAACTAGGAGACCTTATATTCCTTCTATTACTACCATTAATGGGTTACTTCTCCAATCGAACACTAGGATACATAGAGCTGAGAGAGCTCTCTCCTCCTTGGTCTTGAGACATTGTGGGCGTGTGTGTTCACTTGATAGTATGTGGGTGGGTTGCGCGAGGCAACGTGACCTCCTATACTCCCTCTTGTTTCCTTTGGAGGCAAGAAAAAAGTCCTTTGCACGTTTATTATTGTTCACGAAGCATTGTGACTAGCTCCGCTCAAGACAAGTTGATCATTGAGCTCTCGTGGCAGTTCTTCCACTAAGCCAATCCTCTGGCACCTCTTTTACAAAGCTTTGCCACTGCATCCCGTGGCATTTTCTATAGGTGTAAGTGTGAGTGTGTTTGTATGCGTGTGTTTATGTGTAGAGGTGTGTGTGGGTAGTCATGCAGCATCACCACTCAAACTCTGCTTCATACTGCGTTTTCCATTCCATGTACTCTGTTTTGCGGGAACTTATCTTTCATGAGCCTCTATGGAGTATTTATCCTTTGTGGCACAGCTCATAGTAAGTGTGGAAATGAGGGGCCAATGGGCTGGATGGTATTCTTGAGATACCATGAACGAGTATGGACATCATGTAATACGATGGCCTATGTAGTACGCCGTCAAGTAGTGCAGCACAAAGTGCCACTTATGGGTGTAGATGTCGTATGCCTTGGATTTTAGAGGAGGCTTTCATATGCTTAGAGCCTTTCTCACGGTCCAATAGATAAAACCATTGACTCACAACTCATTTGCACTGGGAAGAACAATTTCACGACTGCAGAATGACGTAAACTGTATGGGTTTGAATTAAAGTCCAACAGAGTCGTGTAGTAGCTATCATCGGAGGGCTCGATGATTTTGTGTCACATCATATTTTGGGTTTTTGGTTGAGATATTCTCCATGGGCTTCTCTGTTAATTGCTCCATAGCAATATATTATAGCCCGTGGATAGATGGGAAACTTTACACGATAGGTTGTAGTCTCTATGGAAGCCGGCCTATGGAGTCTCTATGAACTCAGTTTGAATAGACCTTGTGAAGGTAGTGTATGGGCTCCTGTGTGGTTGAACTACTTGCTCATCAGGGCTTACAAATCATGAAGCCAACACATACACAATCCTAACTCTTGGACACCATAGTCTCAGTCAAGATTGCAGAGCTAATCTTAACACTTATTTCATTAATTTTGGACTTGTCAATGTACAAATTCATTTTTATAGATACTTTTGGACTAGTTTATGAATATAATTTAAGGGAAAACTCATTCTTCAAAACACATATAAAAACATATAAAACAAGCAATTTTTTAGCGTGTTTTGAAAAAAATAAAATCAAAATTATAAAAACATAACACAGATAAGCTACATCAAAAGATAAGAAATAGTAGAAAATAAAATGAAAATTATGAAAATTAATGTAACTTCTGCACGGTCCCGATTCATTTGTGTACTTAAATTTCTATTGAAAAAATCTACTTTATGAAAATATCCTTCCAAAACCAAAAGATGACACTACCCTTTTGAAATAAACAGTATTTACTTACACTATGATTTTGTACTAATAATGCAAAAACTAAGAAATGTAATTCTTACATTACTCTATATTGCGAAAATCCTAGTATAATTTTTTATTTTTAAGAATCCTCATTAAAAGTTTAACTTTTTCTTAACTTATTAATAACTTCAATAAATAAAAATCATTTAAATCCATGGATAAACTATATGTGTGTGTGTGTGTATGTAGGTATGTACATACATACATACATATATATATATATATAAGGTCCTTGCGTGAGATTAATTTACCATGAGAGTCCTCTAAAATCTCCAAGACTTAATAACGATTTAATAAACACCTTTCAAAGTTTCAGAACTCTAAAACCTCCAAGATTAATAACAGTGCCAATAAACACGTTTCAGAGTTTCAAAAGCAAAAATGGCATAATCTCAAAGAACTATATAATGGTGCCAACAAACACCTTGCAATAGATACAAAGGGTTTTTAAGCAAACACCTTCAAATGATGTATCTTGATGGAGGGGGAAAGAGAGGGAAAGAAGTAAAAGGGAGAGGAAGGGGGAGAGATAGAATGGAGGGGGAAAGGAAAGGGAGAGGGAGAGGGAGAGAGAGAGAGAGAGAGAGAGAGAGAGAGAGAGAGGAGAGAGAGAGAGAGAGAGAGAGAGAGAGAGAGAGAGAGAGAGAGACGAGCCGGGGGAGGTAAGGAAGCTCTCGCGCTGCTATGGTAATTTTTTTTTTCATAGTCCCTTGCATTGCCACGGGGAGGGAGAGAGAGAGAGAGAGAGAAAGGGGGGGGGGGGGGGGGAGGAGAGGGGAGGAGGGAGGGAGGGAGGAGAGGAGGGGAAGGACGCATTATTGCAGTAGTAAGAAATTTAAAAAAAGGAAGGGAGAGGGAGAGGGGGGGAGGGAGGGAGAGAAAGAGAGAGAGAGAGAGAGAGAGAGAGAGAGAGAGAGAGAGAGAGGGAAGAGGAAGGAGAGAGAGAGAGAGAGAGGAGGGAAGATGAAAGGGAAGGGGAGGAGAGAGAGAGAGAGAGAGAGAGAGAGAGAGAGAGAGAGAGAGAGAGAGAGGGGGGGGGAGGGAAGGGGAAGAGAGAGGAGAGAGGAGAGGGAAGGGAAAATGGGACAGAAAAGGGGAAGAGAGAAGGGAGGAGAGGTCTCTTGCACTACCGCAGCAGCAAGACTTCTAACACAAAAAAGGAAGAAGGGGGATGGGAGAGGGGAGAAAGAGAGAGGGAGAGGGAGGGGAGAAATAATTTTCAAAAATAACGAGGAGGAAGAGAAGAGATCGCACTGCCGGGGCAGCACATATATATATATATATAGGTCGCTACCCACAGCGGCAATGCGATCACTTGGGCACACTATACAATTGATTGACTTTGAGGTAACTTGAAAGGGGGGAGAAGAAAGGGAGGGAGAGAGGAGACGAGAAGGAGAAGAAAGAGAGAGAGGGGAGGGAGGGAGAGATGGGGGAGCAAGATAGAGGGAGAGAAAGGGAGAGGGGAGAGGGAGGGAGGGAGAAAAAGAGAGAGAAGAAAAAGAGAGAGAAAGGGAGGGAGGGAGAGACGAAGGGAGCAAGATCGAGGGAGAGAAGGGAGGAGAGGGAGAGGGAGAGGGAGAGGGAGAGGGAGAGGGGAAAGGGAGCACAACGGAACACAAGGGAGAGGGAGAGGGAGAGGGACAGAGGAAAGGAGGGGAAACATGATGAAAGGGAGGGTGTGATTAAAAATGAGTTACGGGAGAGGTGAGAGACAATATACTTCCCTCAAGGATTTCAAACTTCCCACTCTAGGAATTCAAACTTTCGGCTCCTTCTCTCCCCTCCCACCTCTCTCTCTCTCTCTCTCTCTCTCTCTCTCTCTCTCTCTCTCTCTCTCTCTCTCTCTCTCTTCCCCCTCCCCCATTCTCTCTCTCTCTCTCTCTCTTCCCCCTCCCCCCTTTCCCTTTTCCCCTTTCTTCCATTTCCCCTCCCCATTCCCCCTTCCCCTTGCCCCCTCCCCCTTCCCCCCCTTTTCCCTCCCCCTTTCCCATTTCCCTTTCCCTTTTCCCCCTTTCTCCCCCCTCCTCCCTCCCTCCTTCCCCCCCTTCCTCCCCCCTCCCCCCCCTCCCCCCCCTCTCCCCCCTTTTTCCCTCTCCCCCCCTTTTCCCCTCCCCCCCCCCCTCTCCCCTTTTCCCCTCCCCCCATCAAGGGCCGGGCTTAGTAGGAAAACCGATGAAACCGCTAGAAAAGGTGCCTTAAGTCACTGTCAACTAGTGGAAATGCCTCTTTGATCAGTAGGTTTCCCAACTGTCACTGTCTCCCTTGCCCGCAGCCCTTGACATTTGGGAAAGGGCTGAAGTCGGTGGAATGCTCCCGCTACTGCCGGTTGCCTTCCTACCTCCCTCAGCCCTTTCCCTCTAATCTTCCCCCCCTCCCCCTTTCCTCCCCTCCCTTTCCTCTCCTCCATTCCATTAATTTTCTTTTTTCCCTACCCTCCCAAGATAAATTTTTAAGTGCGAATATTTTCCCAAAGAAGAATTTAGGAGCTTCTCCAAACTAGTGTGGCTAATATTTCAATCTTGAAATTTGATAAATTCACCGAAAACTTAACATAACTTTATCATATGAGGTCCAAATTTAGCCCTCCAAGTACTCAAATTGATCGGCATAAGCCCTCTAAAGTCATCTATAGGGTTAGAATTTTCAAATTCCAGCATATTGAAAACCTGTGAATGAAGTTTAGTTATACTTAAACCAATTGAAACCTTAAAAATGGTAGCATGGCTAATATTTGTAACTCTACCCCATACCCTAAATCCTAAACCTTGATCCCTATAGCCTAAACCCAAATTCCTATATTGTAAACACTATTTCCTATAACTTAAAGCCTAAAACCTATACCCTAAATCATATACCCTAAATCCTAAACCCTATACCCTATATCCTAAACCTTAAGCTAAAAAATAGTATTTGAGGTGTGTTATTTGATCGTGCACATAACCAATGGGCACAATCCTTTGCACATTCGTTAATTAAAATCTATGTTAAAGCACGTGCAAAGTATCATGTGCATAAGATATGCTTTCGATTGTCAAAGTCCCCACAAATCCTGTTTTTCACCAAGTGTTATGCAAAACCATTAAAAAATAATATTTGAGGTGTGTCATTTGAACGTGCACATAACTGATGGGCATGATAATCTCTACACACATGAATCCAACCTATGTTAATGCATGTACAAATTATCATACCCATCGTATATGCTTTGGATGGTCAAAGTCACCACAAACCCCATTTTCCATCAAGTGTTATGCACAACCATCAAAAAATATTATTTGAGGTGTGTTATTTGTATGCACACATACCCGATGGGGACAATAATATTTACTTATATCAATCCAACCTATGCTGATGCCTGTACAAAGTATCTTGCCCATCGAATATGCTTTGGATGGTTAAAATTGCCACAAATCCCATTTTTCACCAAGTGTTATGCACAACCACCAAAAAACATGCTCTGAGGTGTGTTATTTGAGCATGCACATACCTGATGGGCTTGATAATTTGCACGTGTATAAATATAACCTATTTTGAGATGTTTGCAAAGTATCATACCCATCAAATATGCTCTAGATGGTCAAAGTCACCACACCCTGTTTTTTAGCAAGTGTTATGTACAACTGTAAAAAAATAATATCTAAGGTGTGTCATTCGAATGCGCTCATATCCAATGGTCACAATAATTTTCACACACATCAATACAAATTGTGCAAAGTATCAAATCTATCGAATATGCTTTGGCTGGTCCACAAACACCTTTTTTCACGAAGTGTGATGCACAACTGCCAAGAAATAGTACCTGAGGTGTATTATTGGAATGTAGAGCGTTGTGTTGCCATCTCACTCAAACAAGATTTTCCACCATTGCCATCATTCAAGAAGCATTTGTATGTTTTAGATATTATACTATAAGCAACACATCAATGGAAGATGCTTGGGTTCATGGAAAGGGCAATGAAGAAGCACCCCAAGTCATCACAATTTGAGGAGAAAGGCCCAAAAACATGACCCACATAGGGCAATCATGGTAGTGGAGGGATGCCAAGGAACAACTAGAATCCACAACACGAGAAAATCTAAAGGAAACTTAGCATCATATGCATCAACAACAACTCACCCTCACATCCAAAAAACTATGCAAGTTCCTCATAAAATAGGATGCATCTTGTTAAGAGAAAATTCATTTTCCCTTGGCCAACTTGGCTAGCTAAGACATAACCTTCTTGAGGGGTACATAAAATTTGAAAAACACCATCATCTTGTTGCCCTTCTCCTTCCATTCCTTACAAATCAGTGACCTGATGTCTATGTTGGATATCAACTTGTAGTAGGTGGAGTGACTCATTTTTCAAGACCTCAAGAAAGCCACCATAGAACAATCAATAGAATTTTTCATAATATTAGAGATAAGGATGTTTAGGGCTTCCCAATACATCTTGATAGTCTACAAAATTTGCTTCAAACTTCACAAAATTAACAAAAGGGCCTGACATTTGCAAACCCTACTAGCAAACCTACATTCACCTCCCTTATCACCTAGAGCTCAGACTTGACTTATGGCCTCTTGAACCTAACTCCATGCAATAGAGTAGGGTCTTGAACCTTGGAAATCCAGTGCTTCCCCAGGCCACAGGAAGGGAACAAGGCATGTAAGTGTAAGCCAAAACCCTATTGTTGCACACTTCTCCTCCTGGTCCTTAAGTAATATTGAAAGTACCTATAATCTACAAGGATTATTTCTCTTCCACCAATATAGGATCTGATTAAATCAAAGAACAGCATGGGGGCCCACCGACTGGAAATGTATAGGCCCATGTGGGGAAATAAACAAGGCTGTGTAAGCTAGCAACCAAAGTCCCGAATGTTGTTTTTCTTGCATCAGTCCCTAGGGGGGAGCTTCTTTGTAGAGAATATGACCCTTTAGGGTCTTGTTTCTATTTTTCTTCCAAGAGCACAATCCCAAGGAAAAGTAGCTTAATAGAATATAACAAATCTTTAAAGAGTCTTTAAAGAAATGGAAGGTGTTCCGTTATGTGTCTCCAATAACTTATAGAGAGCAATTTATAACCTACAAAGAAGAACGTATCAAGAAATGATAGCAAATAGAGGGATGTGAATGGGTGAGAAGTCTTGTAAGGGCAATGACATCTATTTTACTAGGTGCTAAAGTACCTGCAATGAGGAAGGTGAACTTATAGATAACCTACTTTTCTCTGCCTCTAAACCTTGAGACACGATGTCAAACTCTTGCTTGATGGAGATGCACATCTTACTTGCACAGATGAGATTCATATTTTCTTTGTGGCCATCAAGAAAGATCAAATAGAAGATCAGAAAGATAAGGTTGAGGAGTAGAAACAAGCATTTCATCAAAGACATCATAAGAAAATGGGAACTAGCCGATCCCAAGGCAACAATCACTCAGCTAGGTGCTCAGAATTAGGTCCACCTGCCAGTCTAGGAATTGAGCTTGGGTATTGTAAAGAGACCCTACATAATTTTGATAAGCAAGAATGTTATTGATGACTCACTCCATATTATGAAGAGTATTTTTATGCAATATAAATATGCATTTTCTTAGAGCTATACCAATCTTCACAAAGTGCCACTTGAGATATGTCAACACCAGATTTGGTCAATATGTGATGCCAAGCTAGTTTGTCAATAGAGGTACCAAATGAATACGAACTATGCCAAGCAAGTCATTTAGCTAAGCTCAATCAATTAGTCCAAGTTAGGTTCTTGAACCTATGCAATCAATCATAGTGATTGGTTATTTATTATCCTGGTGTTGGCCAAGAAGAATGGGAAGCTTGTGGCCTCCCAAAATCTAAATGCTTAGACAATATTTTTTATTCTCATTCACCATTAGCATTTTGGACAAGGTAGTAGATCATGAGATGTACTCGTTCGTGGATGGATACAATGGCTACACTCAAATCTCATTTTCATCCAAGTATTAGTAGAAGACTGCATTCATGATTGAGTGGGGTGCATATACATGCTAGGTTATGCCGTTTGGATTGCGGAATGCTTCATCCACCTTTTAATGATTTACGGTTGAGACTTTCAGGGAGTACCTGATTGAGTTTATATCAATTTACTTGGTGGATTGTTTTTGTTTAGTTGATAACCATTGATCACCTTGCTTGCCTTGGAAAAGTCTTTGCTAGGTGTAGGCAAGTAGGACTCTCTCTCAACCAGCTAGCTAAGTGTGTCTTGGTGTAGGAGTAGGCATAATCTAGCATATCATTTCCAAGGAAGGCATACAAACCTAGCTTAACAATATTTAAGCACTAAAGCAGACGTGAGATCTCAAGAATCTAATGTAGATTCGGTCATTTGTTGGATTCATTAGTTCCTAAAGGAGTTTATAAGGAATTTTCTAAAATTATAGCACTTGTTTATGAGCTTGCCAAGAAATACACCAAGTTCTATTGGAATGAGGAGTTAGCCGCAGCCTCCAAACCCTTAAGAAATGGACAACCACACAACCCTTTTTTTTTTTTTAACACACACACACAAACTAGATGGGTTGTGATTTTCTAGTTCATGTTGATACATCAAGATATGCCATTGGTATACTTTTAACACGACCAAATGGTATGTTGAAAGCTACCTAGTTTATTATCCCATCAAGCTTGGGGCAAGCGTATGACACCACCTGTGTAATTATAGCATTACTGAGTGAGAAGCTCTTGGGATGGTATATCATGTTAAAATTTTTTGACATTATTTGCTTAGCAAACCCTCAAGGGGGTCACTATGTATAAACCTTATATATCACATGCGTTTAAGGCATATTTGTAAAACCCATTATCCATAAATTTATCATGAATAGAACACACCCTTTCTCTATTCAATCTATGCATAGTCCCTTTGTATGATATCCTTCTATATGTGAAAAATGTGTAAAAAGGAGATTTAAAGAATACCTTCTATTGATCCATGTGCTATGCTTACATATCTTAAGTCACTCGCCCCAAGAGCAAACCTTTCACATATGTTCAATGTTGACCACCAAGATTTGTTGTATATGGTTAACAAAAAGGTCATTCAAGGACGACAGATGTGTTGAATGTTGCTATTGCAGGAATCCCTTTCAAGATTATCCTTAAATTGGGAATGTTGCATACTAGTGCAAACTATCTTTCGTATCTACATGCCCCACCAAGCTCAAGGTATTAGCATCAACCTCCCAGATGCTCAATTATGTGTAGGTGGCATTTTTGAAATTGAGTACGGTGGGATGCAATTTGCCTTGAACTGTTGGAAATATAGCTTAATTGGAGGACAACTATATCACCAAGGACCAAACAGCGTTAGGCATGGTTTTACCTCATGAATAAGAAATTGTGCCAATTGAGGCATTCACAAGAGATCTTCCTCGGCCGCCAGCTTGCCCAAAGAGTCTTCCAGAATGTGCGAAGAAAGACCAGAGATATCCCTTGGGCATACCAACTATGTGCATGTGTGGGTAGCCCGCACTGGAGAGCCCCAAGAGCACGCCTACTAGTACACACAGTATAAGAGAAGAAGGGGGTAGGGTTCTCTGAGGTCTCCAATGGTGGCCAGCGCCACTCCCCTGGGTCCCGCACCACCTCTACCAAGGAACGGCCCTCCCAGATCTAGAGTCTCCAGTCTTGGTCCTGCATAATCAGGGGGCCTATATGCCACGTTTTCCCTTGCAGCCCTATGATGCGAAGGCGCTGCCAGGGAAGCTGGGGGTCGATCACGGCCTCTCTGCTCTGCAGACATCTATCATCGGCGATGGAGAAGAAGTGGATCGAGGAGTCCGAGAAAAGGCGTGCAACCACCAAAGGAATGCCACAGGGTGTGAACTGCCCTAGCCACCTCTCATCTCCCGGGAAGAGCTGTTTGGTAATCATGGGAATCCTCCAACCTGCAAGAATGGCAGCATTGAGATCTCTGCTCGCCGAGCCTAGATCCCACATGCCGTACCTACTACTGCTGCCAGCTCGCCTGGGCTCAGCTAGCTGTAGACGTCCCTCCAACCCAGAGTGAGCACGCGGGCCCACATCCCAGAGCGCCCAAGGGATATGGGATCTCTCTCCAAGTTGGCGACCTATATCATCTGTCACCTGGCTCCTCCAGATCAGGGGTTGTCTGTCTATCTCCTCTCGGTAGCTAGAGGGAACCTGGGAGAGGCTATGTCGCAACTTCCTCCAGACCGAGATGAGGCTACGGAGGAAGGGGGAATGGGGCTGAGTCAGTGGGCCAGAAGTGAAGATCCACCAGATAGATGGCCGCCAATCACCCCCTTTCTGGGGGGTACATGGGCTGAGACCATGCTGAAGCAAGAGCTTCCACGTCTGCCCTCCTGGTGTCAGACCGCGGATGACTGACTTGCCAAGTAATGCCCGACTCTATAGTTCTGGATCTATGATGCCAAGGCTGCCCTCTGTCTGGGGGAGAATGACCGTCTGCCAGGTGACCCGAGCTCTGGTGGTGCCGGAACCATCTGAGCCAGACCAAAGGAAGTTCCGCACTAGTCTCCTCAGTTGGGCTACACACAATCTCGAGAAACACCAGCAAGAGGCCACGTACCAAGCGGTGGCAAGAAGGACCTGGTTAACCACAAGGGCCCTGCCTGCCAAGGATAGCCAAGCCATGCTCCAGAAGGCTAGCTTCCGTCGTATGGAGGCTAGGACTGGTAAAAACTGCTGAGCCGGCGTGATGTCCAGGCCTACGTGGAATCCCAGGTAATGTGTCATCTATCCTCTAGGGATCCAGCGAAACCCCAGGAAAATACCCCACTGTGAGTTGGCTCCTGGATCCGTAAGAAAACCAACTGACTTATGCCAGTTGATTTTCGCCCCAGTGGCTAGGCAAAAAACCTCTAAGGACAGTCTCACCTGCTCTAGTGACTCGATATCATCCTGCACATATAGGGCTGTGTCGTCTGCATACTCGGAGTCCAAAAGTTCTGCATCGTCTCGAATAGGGAGGCACATCCCACGAAGACTAGTGGTACGGGCTCGTAGGAAGTGAGTCATGGCCTCCGCAAAAAATAGGAAGAGGTATGGCACAAGCGGGCAGCCCTGACGCACCGAGCGCTTGAGGGTGAATCTCTCCCCCATCTTGCCGCTGATGATGACTCGACTGGAGGCCGACCTGTAGAGGCTAGCAATACCTCTGATCCACTCGTCTGGGAAACCGAACCGAGAGAGTGTACCTTCCAAGAAGGACCAGTCTACCCTGTCGTACGCCTTCTCAAAGTCAAGAAGGAGTATGGCAAGGTGTTGGCCACTGTGCTGGGCCCACTCCATCGCCTTTGAGAAAGTGAAAATGTTGTCCAAAATGCTGCGATCTTGGACAAAACCAGTCTGGGTGTCATGGATCAAGTCATGTAGCAGGGGGCGGATGCGGCTACTAATCATCTTGGCGAGGATTTTGTAGGCAGTCGGGAGGAGGGTGATAGGGCACCACTGTCTGATCTCCTGACGGTCCCCCCCTTTGGGGATGAGGCAGATCAAGCCTGTCGCAAGGCTCTCTGGCATCTGTCCACTGGAGAAGATATGCTGGAAGGCTGCAAGCAAGGGCTGGTGGACTTGCTCCCAGAAGGTGGTGAACAAAGCTCTAGAGAGCCCATCCTCTCCTGGGCATTTCTACCCCTCAATAGCGCTCACCACATCCTGCATCTCTGCCATGGTGAAAGGGGCGAGAAGGGAATCACTCATGCTAGGCTGCACGAGCAACGGTGTATACCTCCACACCTCCTCCCTGCAACGGTAGCCACGAGGGTCTGGGGGCTCCTGCTGGAACAAGGATCTGTAGAAATCTGTCGTGAAGTCCCGGACCTCGTCTGGATCTGTCCTGACACTACCATCCTACGCTCTAAGAGATCGGAGCTGTTCCCCTGCTGACCTCTGGCCATGAGTCCTGAAGAACTCTCTGCACATCCTGTCGCCTTTCCTAGCCCAAAAGGACTTGGAAGCATGAAACGAGAACTCTGAGCATCGTAGAGTGTGTATATTAGTTTACTATCCTCATTATTAAGCTCCATTCACGCATACTTAGTACTATCCTCTCCACTCCAAAGTGCAAGTTAGTGGAAAAAGTCAAAAATCATTGGGTACCTTTTCTCATTTCCCACTCCTTTACATACATCTCATCCTTTTAGATCTTGTAAGACCTCCTTCCAACCATGGCCATTTACCGTCCTCAATCCCACCACCATTCTCCTTTGTGGACCTACCCATTTCTGATTCCCATTTGTGCTTTCTTAACATACTAGTAGTAGGGCATGTGATAACAATGTTTATTAGGCCATATCATCTTAGTAACCATTTCTCATGGTCACTCCATGAAGTTTTTGCTTCAACTAAGGTCTTATATGGAAAAACCATCAAAGTATCAGAATAAGGAGGTAACCATTTTGTGTCCAACCAAAGAATTTGCATCAATGCATAACTCATGGGCCCCCAATCAATAATACTTTTGAGGAAACTCAAGTCCTATAGTAACACATAAATAATCATGGTCATGTCATAAAGTTAGAGATTTCAATCAAGTCCAAGAGGATCATCTCCCATACCGATCTGGGGAGCCATAGCATATGTGTCATGTGGACCCAACACACACACCCTAGGATCAGTGTGTGTGTTTGTCAAATGTCAATAATAATATCAAGGGTCACCAAAGCGTTAATAAAGTGCCAAGGGTCCTCAAGAGAAGTCTAAGTGGGTGTCAATTTATAGACACATCCCTAGATAGCAAGGATCCCCGAAAGGAAGTGTGTGTGTGTGTGTGTGTGTGTGCACATTTACCAAAAAAAAAGTGTGTGCGCACGCGTGTGCACATCAAGGACCTCCAAAACCCCATTAACCATATATATCACAAGCCACGATGAGACACCACAAGGGGGGGTTTGAGCCACACCACGGCCTATATTTTCAGTAGGGGGATGACCACGAAGCTACTTCCAATGGTGGGAGTCGACAAAATAGAGGACGAGATGATGAGTTCTAGCTATGGCGATTACTTATAGTTTTTATGCATTGATTGAGGTTATTTCATTCATCTCTTTGCTTTGCATATTTTCTAACTTGCATTTCTGATGCTATGATTCCGTCTCAAAGTTTCTTAGTATCCACATTGGAGAAATAGGTGGTGACTGAAGGTGTTGATCTATGATAGGTAACACAATTTAAAGAAATATGGACCAGTTTGGTCTTGCACTGCTACTTTATGATAATAAGGTTTACAGTGAAAAGATATTTGAATTAAATAAAGATAATTTATCATCACAATAAGGTTCAACCTAAATAACCATAGATTTATTTATTCAAAGAATAAATATCATTTAGAAGCATCTTTGCATTGTGAGGGAAAGTGTCAAGGTAGGTTTCCATATGGCTACCACATGCGTCGAGAAGTTATTGATGGTAATGAGGGGCAAACAACAAGAAGAGGTAAAAACCTAGGTTCAAGATGTTAACACGTGTTTTGGGGACTAGGATAACATCAAAGATACAAATAGGAGACATCTGAGATACAAGTTCATGAATGCAGGGCCAATAGCATCTATACGAGTGGAAGAGTGTTCTTTAGGCAGGCAACATTGTGCCATCAAAATCAAAAAATTTGAGCTCTAAAAACCTCTAACTCTGACTTTGAAAATATGAAAAATCTCTCACTCACCTTTAAAATTGTGAGCCCCCTAAAAAGACATTGTCGCCAACGTCTTCTTTTGGAAAAAACCTTCCTCGTGCATGCTCCTACGCTTCAACCTATAATGATACTCCAGGTGAGTCCTCATCGCTCAACCTGATTCCTTATCACTCAAGCTCTTAATGCTTCCCCATTGTGGGATCTTAGGCTCTACCATCACTGCTCGAGGTCTCCATGATTCTCCAATAATTGGTTTATTCTCTCCATCACTTGCTCTTCAATGCTCATGCTTGCCCTTCATGGATTGCTCTCAGGCTTGCTCTCCATCAATTGCTTTTAGGCTTGCTCTCCAACGCTCGCTCTCCAGCTTGCTCCTTGCTCCCAGGCTTTGTCTCAATCTTGCTCTCCATCGATTGCTCTCACGTTGCTCTTCTATGCTTGCTCTCCAACGATTGCTCTCAGGTGCTTGCCTTTTCAAGCTTGCTCTTATCCTACGCTTGCCATGGCTTGCTTTGATAGCTTCCAGGATTCCTATAGCTAGCCTTTGTAACTTCCAGGATTCTCATAGCTAGCCTTTGTAACTTCCATCCATAGCTTCTCCAGTTTGCTTCCATAGCTTCCAGTCTTCCTTCCTCCTATGCTTGTCACTCACCAAGAAATCATACACGTGAAGTGGAAGCCAAAGGTATATAAGTACGTATATATGATCACCTGTGTTACATTCACTTGCCATGTACATTTGCTTGCCATGAATCGAGACCAAGTTCAATTCTTTTGCCATTTTCCATCCACTTGTAGGTAGAAATAGTTGGCATATGAACACTATTTCTTGCTATTGAAGTTTAGAGTTGGGACAAATAATCCAAAGATTGCAGCTTGAGTTTAGAGCTAAGGTATTGTGATGAAATTGTGAAACCGGCAAAAATAGTACGATTAACTGTGATGGAAAATTTCCAAACAAATTATTTGAATCTTGCCATACGATCCTATCATGAAATCATCCTTATTCCTTTGCCAGTTGCAACACATTTGTCATCTCAACAAAGCTATCGCTTCCTATACTCGTTTGAGTCTTTGAAAATTTATATAATGCCTTAGAGCTTTCAAATAATTTAGTCCTTAAATACTATAAAGAAAGGTTCTATTTTGCCTTTCTTAGTTCCTCTGTACTCTTCTTAATTTGAAATTCTATGAGAGAATATCCATCTCATCTCTTAGTTCTAATTTTAAATTATGTGAGCGAAGATCCATCTGATCAGTTAGTTATAATTCATCGTTCTGTTTCATATTACAAATTTATATATTTGTATTGCAGGCTCAATACAGGAATTGAGAGTGATTGATATGCCTTGTCACCTACAAGCAAAGCTCAAAACTAACCAAGTGCTTTTATATAATTATAATATTCTGCTCTATTCATAAAAATGATGAGAATACTTATTAATAGTAAGTACTTAGTTATCATGATAGCATTCAAAATGACACGTTCATTAAGGTTTTGCAAGCAAATGCAATACAATACAAGGTGCAATGTGCAAAATTCAAAATACAAAATCCCAAGGAAGGACACATTCCTTAGTCTTAATTTTCGCAGAGGAAGTGTGCCAACTCTCCTCCCACACGAATCGAGTTGTGCTTGAACTGAACTGCAATGTGGTAAATACAAGATGCAATGTGCGAAATACAATCCAAAATATCCCAAGGAAGGGCACGTTCCTTGGTCTTATAGTTTTTTGAGACGAAGTGTGTCAACTCTCCCCGCACTTCCATGTGTGGTTATGTGCCTGAATCGGTACTTGGTGCTAATACGAAGTGTGATGTGTAGAATACAAAGTGCAATATTCCAAGGAAGGGCGAACTCTTTGGTCTTATAAATCTTACAGAGGAATTGAGTCAACTCTCGACGCAAATGAATATGTGGTTAAAGAACAACAAAATACAAGAAATATGACCAATCAACACATCCTCTCACCCGCAAGGACATTTAAATCCATGTACTTTCACTATAATATTTGTCTTTCTTCACGAAAATGAAGATAACACTTCGTGAAAAGACAGCACTTGCCTTTCATAAAAGCATTCGAAAAAAGAAAACACGATTGCACCCTAGTTTTTCTTCGTGGTTGTTCATGAGACATATCTAGAAGAGCGACAAACATTATGCTCTAAATGTGTAATGAAAATGCAATACTAGGTGTACCGTGGTAGAGTTGAAATTTCCATTGATTCTTTTATAAAGTTAAGTTTAACAACATTGATACTAGAATCGGAGGTCCCACCACACGATTTCTCAAATACTTCTCTTAGTGTACATGTTGAGAACAACCAAGGAAAGATAACAAAGATGACTTGTGAGAGGCCTATATTAAGTTTCCCTTTTGGAAACTTTATTTAGTGCATTATGATCCATAATACATACAAAATATGTAAAGTGCATACATATTTCAAATGCAAAGGCAATTAGATCCTTGGCAATAGGAACATTGCAAAGGAGGTCGATATTAGATAATCCATTGATATGTTGGGATGGACAACAAAGAATTTGCAAAAACTCAAGTCACCCACCCATGGTCCTAGTGAGGCATAAGTAGCCGAAGCTCGGACCGAAGCTGTTCGGGTAGAGGCGGCGCTATGAGCAAGTGGAAGAGGTATGGACTCCCCCAACTCGCATGAACATGGGGAAAGTGACTGTGAGGACTGGATCTTCTTGACCCCAAGCAGCTCTGAAAGCTTCTTCCCATTTCTCATCAAGCAATTCAACTCCTTGAGCTTTTGCATTTTGGAGGACGGACCATGATCTGATTAAATTCAGGTAACCTTCCAATTTCATCTCCTTCGTTGAATCGAACTGAATTGGACCTGTTCCCCTCCCATCATCCAGCACAGATTCGAATGGGAACCGCAGCGATCTGTACCTATCTTCCGCTAACAGTACTCCAGCCTCCCTCTTGGTACCTGCTTCCTTCTTGCGATACTCCGCATACGGTCCATTCAAAAATTCCCCACACACAGCATCTACTTCATCGTTCACAGATGGGTATATGTAACCCCAGACTGCAAAAATCCCCCCCGGCTTCCTCAGAACATGCTTCACTTGCCCGTAGAATGAATCCAGATCGAACCAGTGAACTGCAGTCGCTACCGTCACCAGATCGACCGAGCCCTCCGCACCCACCACCTTGTGCAACTCCTCCTCTGACATAGAGGCCGATGTGCACGCGTAGGTTACATTGTCTCTTTGGAGCGCGAAGCGTAGCTGCGGCGCGCTCACATCGGTTGCGATCACTGTGTCATAATGCTCTGCGACCTGAAAACGAGCTGCAGGGTGAGCATCAGGGTGCAATCGACCTCAAATGTCTCGATCTGTCCGCCCCATATGTACGCTTCCCTCAAGACCTTACGATGTTCAGATCGCCCCATATCTTTAGGTTGAGAAACAAAAGACCGACTTTATAATGCCCCTCTGTCATGAAGAAGCTACAAGGACGACATTCCTAACTCTCTGCGGACACAACAAGAAATGGCTGCGATGCCCGGTGAAAAACTGCAATGGCGGAGCGCAAAGGAAGCGAATAACGTCGGGAAGAAAATCACTGTGCGCGAAGAGCAAGCGAAGAAAAAGAGAGGGCTGACCGCGACGGCGGCCTGGCCGTTGCCGGTACCGACGTCCCAGGCTCGCTGGTGGTGAGGGGTGAGGGAGGCAAGGAAGGAGAAGAGAGAAGAAGGATAATCAGGCCTTGCGGCAACGTAAAGGTGCGCCTGGCTGTCGTAGAGACCCGCCATAGCTGTAGCTGTGAACAAGGGCAATATTGGCTTTGAAGAAGGTCACTCGCAAATGCTTTGGCTTCTTCTTATGGTCTTTGGCTCTCTAGTTCAAGCTGTTCTAGTTGTCCACGCCTTTTTAGGAGGAAAGTCCTTTCCTTGAGAGGGCTAGTGTTAATATAGGAGAACTCTCTAGTGCTTCTTGTGAGAGGCAATGACAAGCATAAATATACGGTTTGTTGCACGCTTATGTGTTGCGTGTTCAACATTGCATTCCCAAGTCTACGTATTCGTTCGTTGGCTGGCACTTTTGCTTGCATGCATTCATTGAATGCTTTTCTTACTGCCTCTGTTGTGTCCTTGTCCATTTTGGTCCTTTTTCAATGCATGCATTGTGAGTGTAGGCCTTACAACCCGCTCATGTAATTATGTGTGTATTCTAATTTTGTCTAAATGGAGACTATGGTTGTGGCACCATCAGTGATAAATCTTGGTAGGACACGTTGCGCTCTATCAACATCAGTGAAAACATTGATGATGCTACCCCTTAGGCCGTACTGGCCATCGAAGCTAAGTTCTCGTATTTGTGCAAAAGGAATCCTTATTGATACAAGTCATGCTTCCATATCATTCAATGTACTTATGAATTTTGTTTTTTGTGGTAAAGTCATGTTCAGATGGCAATATGTGGGGATGAGATTGTTTTTTATATGTTTGAAGCACAAGGGACAAACATTTCTTCCTTTGAGGGATCTTTTCTTCAGTGATGTTTTTCTCTAACAAAGAAGTGGACATAGGAGGGTTAACGGTTTTCAACTTCGAGAAAAATGTCAAAGTGTTGCAGCTCACACAAAGCATGCTGTGATGAGTCATGTATTGCTTTCATGTATTTCTTATAAGGTGTGGAAGTTTCTCTTTTTATTTTCTTAGTTTTGTTAGACGCTTCTCTAGTTGTAGTTCCTTGGCTGGACTTCGAATCCAACATTTCTTATGGGGGAGGTACTTCATTTTCGACAAGGAGGTTACATGCGTCATTCGTTTTTAAAATATTGTCTTCTTTCATTCTATATACCTTCCTCATTCATTGAATGGGATAGCATGCATTGCCGTTTGTTGCAATGAATATTGTTGCAATCTCTCTAGCGCTTGCATTTCGGTTCTGTGACATGAAGTTGGGGTTAATAAATTTCACGCACCTCTTCACTTCCTACTGCTTTCGAACTGAGTGATAGAGATATTTATCACTGGTAAAAGGACATTAAAAAGAAGCTGTATACCAAGAGACCACACCATACTTTCCTCCCTTAGATGAGAATGAAGATGGTAACATCCCAAGTGATGTTGTACTTAAGCATAGGGAGAAGGAAAGGATCAACGGAGGCCATAATCTCAGCAAGCCAGTCTGTGCCAAAGAGAAGAGCGATACGTTGTTGAAAGAAGATCTTGTGGCTCAACATGACATGAACTAATATATATATCAAGGAGTTTGAAGGGGCTGATTGGGTTAGATGGGTAGGTTCCGGGGAAACATTGCACCTCCTTCATAGATACCTTTACAACAATTAGCTCAAAACACTCTCCATGCTTATACTTCATCAACGATCCAAGTTCCATAGGGTCACCTAGGAGGGAAGGAAGAGCCCCCTTTTTGGCTTGGGAAATAGATAAACCATGTATGCACAATGAGCGGCCGAATAGACAACAATTTTGAGCACTTTGGAAGAGAAAGCAATGGAAAAGGGGAAAAGACACTCAAGAGAGAGAACCTGAAGTGATCTTCATTGCCAATAGAGTGAGACTTTACTCCAATGCAACTCAAAATACTATAACCACAAGGGAGAAGAAGAGCTTTCATACGTACAAGAGGCAGTGGAAGCTCCAAGACTACTCATAGAGAGAGAATAAACTAGGAGAGATGGACTCAAGAGTCTACATAAGAGAATATCTACAAGAGGGAGAGAAGGCTCATGGAAGAGGCTTGAGGAGACTAGAGCTAGAGCAACATGAGGCCTAATGGTGGAAGAGATAATGAACAAGGGAGAGGAGGGCTCCTTTTATAGAGATTTTGTCACCCTTCTTCACCCATTTACAATTGTTGCCTAGATTCCTTTCCCCATCAATCACATAAGCCCATATGTCACCATCCATGTCCTTTTTGGCCACTCTTGCCATGTGTCCCATCAAAAAATGCTTAAGACTCTTAAAATATTGAGAAAGTCAAGAGTCTCTCCCACATGGAGCCCATAGGGACCCTCTCTTTTCCATATGTCCACATCCTCCTTCTTCCACATAGGAATTCTAGAAGGATTCCTCTTGACTTCACACTCCTCCACATGCCTTCCACACGCTTGGCATGCGGCCTCTCTTATATTATTGGAACACATGGACATGAGCCCACCTCTTTATATGACTCACTCTTCCTATTTTTTAAAAACCTCATAATATCCCATACACAAATAACTCTCACCCCATACCAAGGTATTTATCATTCATACACATGGTATTTACAACAATCCATTCCACTCATCCTCTCAATCCCATACAATATCTTAGAAAATAGAAATAAGTAAGAGCCCTTAGGCTATCACTTGATACTCAAACACTTATCAAATATAGAGAAAAACAATACCAATGCCAAATTAAAAAAATATCAATTTTTAGCATCACATCTTTTCCCCCCCAAAGATCCTGTCTAATGATAGAGAGGGTCTGCTGGTCCTCAAGGTGGTCGAGCATAGAAGAATTTAAGGCGATACTCATTGGTGCGTCTGGGTATCACCATGTCGTCAACATCCTGATGCTAATAGGTTCCATTGGTGAACTTCTTCTTGACTTGATATGGTCCCTTCCATCAGCCGATAAACTTTTTGTCTAGCCACTTGTCCAAATGGCTATCAAATCTCATGACCAAATCTCCTTCTGCAGTAGCTTTCTTCTTGTGTAATTTGGTGTAAAAACGGGCCTTGCGCCTTTTTTGAGAAGCTTCCAAGTTTTGTGAGGCCTGTAATCTGCATTCATCCAAGGCTTTTAGCTGTACCAAGCGTTGAGCATAGGCATCCTCCTGCTATCCTTCTATTCTTGCAACAGCAGTGCGAAGACTATGTATCTCCAATTCAATGGGCGAAATGGCTTTTATTCCATACACTAGTTGGAATGGTGTAAACCCAATAGCTAGCTTGTGTGTCATTCTGTAAGCCCATAAAACTTCTACCAAGTGCCTATCCCAATGCCTTTTCTTGGTATCTACAAGCTTTCCCATTGAATTGCACAACAATCCATTTGTTTTCTCAGCCAAGCCATTACATTGGGGATAGTATGGCGTGGATATGCTATGATTTATCTTTAGCTTATGCACCACATCTTCAATTAGTTCATTTCTAAAAGAGGTTCCTCCATCAATGAGAATGTCCAAAGGACAACCAAAGCGTGAACAAATTTGATCAAAGAGAAATTTTACAACTGTGCTTGCCTTGCTATTGACTATGGCCTTGGCCTCTGCCCATCGAGTCACATAATCTGTGGCCACCAATAAATAATGTTTGCCCTGAGATGAGTGAGGGAGTGGTCCAACAAAGTCCAACCCCCACCTCTCAAATGGTACATATGCTAGAATAGGCTTCAAGGGCCCAGGAATCAACAGTCACCTTCCAAACTTTTGGCATACTTTACAACTTCGACACCATTCATATACATCCTTGTGGAGGCATAGCCAAAAGTAACATGCATTCAGAATTCTCCTAGCTATGCTCGCTGAAGCAAAATGACCGGGGCATTCATGACACATTTCTAGAATTCTCCAAGTCTCCATGGGATGGACCACCTGACGGAGCACCTTATCTTTTCCCAATTTATAAAGCATCTCATCAACAATAGTATAGGGACAAGCCTTCCTTACCAAACTCTGCTTCTGTTATGGAATTAACCCTTGAGGAAACATGCCTTCTTCCACATTTTGCTGAACATCTTGCAGTTCTAGCCATTCAGTGTCTACCAAAGAAACCACCCCCCAGTCTTGTACTACAATGGCTTGAGTAGCTAACTCATCTGCCCTTTGATTTTCTTTTCTATTTATATGAACAAACTTGCAAAAATCAAACTGACTACATAGTGCCATAGCCTTTTGATTAAGCTCCTTCAAATGAGGTGTCTTGTAATGCCCTTACATTTTCTTTATAATAAGCGGAGAATCTCCTGTTACTTCCAATTCTTTAACTTGACTTTGAAGACAACCCTTCAAACCAAGAATCAAAGCATTATACTCAACTGCATTGTTAGTTGTGATACCAGGAAGCTCTTGTCTTCTAGCCCATACTTCTTGACCTTCAAAATTCATCAAGACCATCCCCTCAGCTCCTTGTTGGTGTGAAGGACTAAAAGCCCCATCAAAATACAAGACAAAAGCTGTTGGTGGTGTCTCCCTTTCATCATTAATGTCCTCCTTATATTTCTTTTCTTCTCTTAGATCCTGTCGTCCTGGGAGCAAATCTGCCATAGTGGACCTAGTGGTATTTTCAGTGGACAAGAGAGAAAGAGAACTCTTGAAGCTCTGACAACCATTTTTCACATCTCCCCCCAGGATTAAGCTTGCAAACTAGATATGCTAATATAGACTGAGAGGTAAGGAAGAAAAATGGTCGAGGTAATAAATAGGAGCGAAATTTTCTGACTTAAAACACTAAAGAGAGAGCTCGCTGCTCCATTTCTTCATACCTTGTTTCCACCTCTGTAAGTTGTCAACTAGCATAATAGATGGGTTGCATTCTACCTGCCTCTCCTTTTTGTAGCAATACAGCACCAATTGAATGCAAAGATACACTTGGATTTACATAAAAATCTTAAGACCAATCAGGGGGCTTCAATGTTGGGCCCTTACTCATGGCCTCCTTAAGTTGCTGGAAAGACTCTTGTTGCTCCACACCCCATTGGAAAGAAACTCCTTTCCTTGTCAACAAGTTCATGGGATGGGCTATCTCTGTGAAATCATCACAAAAGCGTTGATAATACTTGCTTTTTCCTAGAATTCTATGAACACCAGTGACACTCTCAGGACTTGGCAATGCCATGATTTCTTGAACCTTGTCAGGATCCATTTGCAAGCCTTCTTCAAACACAATATGCCCCAACAAGACTACTTTGGTTTGAGCCAAATGACACTTGATAGGATTTAGACACCCTTTTGCTTTATCAATCCTAGTTGAGGCCATCTTTAACTTCTCCTTGTGATCTATGTGTCGAGAATAAATGCAAAAATCATCTAAAAACACCCTTATGAACTTTCCCAAACATTAGGGGAGAACTGGGTCTCAAAAGGGCCTCATAAGGAATGGATTAGGGAATGCTTAGTGGGCTAATGCAAGGGGCTTGTGTGCCTCAGGATTTATGGAGCGGTCTAAGGTGGATGGAACCTATGTGGAGACATGATGAAGAGAGTGCTCATGACATGTACCTCAAGTCAATTAGATTCCAAGATAGATTAGCTTGGACTCATAAACAGAATCTTGAGTGAGTGTGCATTTCTCTCTTGTACTCAACAATACATGATAGGCCTCTTATATAGAGAGTGCCCTTTGAATATTCAACATGTGGGATCCTCTCATCCACATCTCTCCTTATGGATATCCTCAATCCACATCTCCACATCATGTAGTCCACATCCTAGGGTGGCTACTTTGATTATCTCCTATACCATACCTTAGCCTCTAATTATGTGCTCATGGCACCACAACTCTCAACACCTCCCCTTGGTGCCATGATTCTTTGGCTACTGCAAGGTGGTCAGATGTGAGTTACATTCCATCACGTCCCCTTAGTGCATGCATTGCTACTTAAGGTGGTCAAGTGCGGTTTTTACAAGTCAATACCTCCCCTGGGTACTTTCATAGCTGCCCTCAAGTGGTCAAGTTTGATTTACAAACATGTGGGCTAAAGGTGGCAAGGTTGATGCTTCTCAGTGCTTGATGTTGATGGTGTTCCCAGCTTTGCTCGATGTAGCTTGATATATGATGGTTTGTTCTACCATGTTCCTTGATGCTTTATGTGTGGATGCCATGCTTTGTGCTATGGTCATCTCATACACTTGTGCTTTTGGCATGCTTATGACAGCGATGTGTGCATTCATGTTTTGCTTCTCCATTTGTTACAAAGGTCTTACCAATTCATTTCTTTCAATATTGGCAATGTCTAATTGCTAACAATGATTCTAATTTGACAAGTGCATAGAGCTTGAAAAGACGAGCACTTTTCCTTTTTGGAGCATGTCCAGCTTCCACCTTGATTGTAAGTTACGGCTTGTCAAATTTTCTATGAAGAAGAGGGAGCCTTAATGATGTGGCACAAAAGTTGTGAAGGGACAATAGTGCTTACGTGGCACATGGTGATGTGGCATATAGACCAATCCTGAACCTAACCATGGTAAAATTTAAACCTTGACACATGTCAAAAAAGTCCTAACCATAAGCTAACATAAGTTTATCTATGTTGAGATATCGAGCTCCACTCGTGATATGCCAGGGTGACCGTTGTGCATTTATGTCACCAACTTGTTAGCTGCAGATGCGGTTGGTACACAACCCATGGATCATAGCTGGATGACAGCTATCTTTATGTACTCTAGTTAGTGGCTCAGTTAGTATGCCACCTAGGCTAGCTGAGTTTGGTTTAAGACCCACATATAGGGTTCATCTATTCCTTTTGTACTAAGAGAGAGATTTGACTTTCACAACTAAGAAGAGGAAAACTGTTTTTAGCCTCCACCTTTGTGTGTATTCCCCCTTTGTGTATGTGAGAAAGTCGCAAGTGAGACTCCTTACTTCTCTCCCACTCTCGTCACATGGTATCAGAGCTCGGTTCGTAGTAAGGAGCTCAAGAAAGCAAACCAAGTTCGCGGTGTCTTGGTAAGAGGATCAGTGTTGCTTTCCTTTTTGGAGTTTGGGAGCAAATCTCTGCAGGTAGTACAGCCGAAAAGTACAAGAGTGCATTGTTTGCAAGAGTGCACTGTCTCAGATTAGGACTCCCTTTGCGGTGCAGCAAGAGGGTAGTATATGCTTTGAGGTGACATTATTTTTTTGATTCGAGGCCATTTCGAGGCCCGTTTTGGTGGCGGAAGTTTTCTGCAGGCACTCAAAAAGGTGCCCTATTTTTGCTATGCGACCACTGTTCTGCAAGTTGGTGAAAAGTTGTCGCAGAAATTGCATCGTTTGCCTATGTGCAAAGATATTGGTAGTGACAGAGTCATTCTTATTACCTATTGATGCAAAATCGTCACTAGAAGTGACATCTGGTCAAATACCACTTTCGTCAGTTTTGCAGATTTTCCCTTGTGAGGTAGAAGTTGTGTTTTTTGCAGTGACAGAATATTTTTGCAGTGTTCTATAATGGCGTCTGATGCTCTTTCATAGATAGTCATTGAAAAGCTTGACAAGAACAACTTCCCAGCATGGAAGTTTAGAATGACGAATTTCCTTAAGGGAAAAGGCTATTGGGAGTTAATTACTGGAGCTGAACAAGAACCAGTTATTCCTAATGTTCCCAATCAACAGGAGTTGTAAAGCATTTAAAGGCTGGCATGAGAGAGCCAGGAAAGTTATGTACTGATTGTCTATCAGTATTTCAGATTCTATGATTGTGCATATTCAGGATGCAAGCACGCTGAAAGAGGCATGGGATACTTTGACAAAAATGTATAGCACAAATACACAAGCCAGGAAAATGCAGCTCAAGCAAGAGTTGCATAATGTGCAGAGAGAAAATATGAGCATCAATGACTACCACATGAAGGTGAAGAAGATTGCAGATGCACTTGCTTCCATTGGGTCGCCAGTGGAAGCTGATGATTTAGTCTCTATGACCTTGAATGGTTTAGGAAAGGATTATGCATAGTTCTGGACATCCATTGCTGTCCGTGAGAATTTTCTTGATTTTGGGGAGTTGATTGCTCTTTTAATTTCTAAAGAGCAAAGAAATGGTGGTGCATCTTCTTTAGGAGGAACTTCAAAAGAAGCTATCTTCTACTCAATTGCTGGAAGAGGTAGAGGCAGAGGTAGAGCAGGCCGATCTAGAGGCCATGGTAGAAATCAGCATATGCAGCAAATTCAACAAAACCAATCCTATGGAGGAGGACGTGGTAACCGTAGAGGCAGGGGGAGCCAAAGAGGTCGTGGTGGATGGCAGAGAGGCCAAAATGCAAACAGCAATGTTGAATGCTACTACTATGGTAAAATGGGTTATATGGCCAAAGACTGCTATAAAAAGCAGAATGACATCATGAATGGAAAATTGCAGCAAGGCAATTATGCATCCTCTAGTAGACAGGGTGATGATAGAAATGAGCATTTGTTTATGGTGCAGCACATGACCAATTCTGTGACAAGTGTAGAAGAGAGCAATGATGTGTGGTATGTTGACTCAGGTGCATCAAACCACATGACAGGTCATGCAGAGTGGATGTAGGATGCAAGGAAAATGGAAAGACCAGGATTTGTGGAGAGTGGTGATGATACTGCACATCCTATTGTGCAGATTGGTAAAATTCCTTTGTCTATGCAGGATGGGAAAAAGAAATATCTGTCTGATGTATTTCATGTCTCGAATATCACCAAGAACCTGGTTTCTATTGGTGAAATGGTTGAGCAGGGCTTGCAGGTCAAATTTAATCCTCATGGATGCTTTGTTGAGGATATGAAAAATAAAGGTCGCTTGATAGAAAAAGGGAAGAAGAAGGGTAGCATGTTTACGTTGGATGCGGACATGCCTGAATTGAGTGCAACAATGTTTACACATGGGACCGGTGTAGTTGCAGATATTGATATCTGGCATAAACACATTGGTCATGTTAATGTACAATGACTTAAATTATGCAGGCCCAAAATATTGTTGCAGGATTGCCTAAGCTCAAGGTTGCAGAAATGCATAAGGTATGTGAAGCCTGTCAATTTGAAAAATAGGCAAGGAAACCATTTCCTAGACATGTTCAAGAGAGTAAGAGGCCATTGGAATTAATCCGCTCTGATGTGTGGACTACTAGAGCTGCATCTATTGGAGGCTATCATTATTTTGTCACTTTTATTGATGACTACAGCAAAAAAGTTTGGGTGTATTTTATGAAAAAGAAAAGTGAAGTGTTTGGGCATTTCAAAGCTTTTAAAGCTATGGTTGAAAAAGAAACAGGCTTGCAAATAAAATGCCTAAGGTCAGATGGAGGGGGAGAGTACCTCTCAAATGAGATTGCAAGGTTCCTGCAAGAGCATGGCATAAAGCAGCAATATTCATGCAGTCATACCCCACTGCAAAATGGACTTGCAGAAAGAAAAAACAGGCATATTGGACAGGTATCTCGTGCCATGCTCAATGAAAAAGACCTACCAGATTATTATTGGGCTGAAGTAGTTGCTACTGTAGTCTACATAATGAACAGGACTCCCACTGCAGCAATACATGGCATGATGCCAAAGGAGAGGTATACTGGTAGGAAACCAGATATTTCTCATTTGAAAGTATTTGGTTGCATTGCCTATGTTCATGTGCCAGATGAGTTGAGATCCAAGTTCCAAAAGCTGAGAAATGCATCTTTATTGGTTATTCTCTGCAACAGAAAGGGTATAGATGCTATAACCCTTCTACTCGTAAGTTCACAGTGAGTAAAGATGTTGTTTTTGATGAGATGAGTAGCTAGTATAAACGAGTAAATGTGATTGATGATGCAGATGCACAAAATGGTAATGTTGCATAGAATTCACAGAACAATCACAAAATATTAGTGGACCTGTAGTGTCCTCTAGCAGTGGTTCACATACTTCACCATGGACAGGAAGATTGAGATCAGGAGAATCTCCTCAAAGCAATACAGATAGTGGTATGCAAGTATCACGAAAGGGAAAAAGTAGATCAGCCCATGGTTGATGTGAATGCAGGTCACTCTTATGTGGATGGTGAATCCAGTGGCTCAGAACAGAGCCTTGATGATGAGTTGGGTATTCCTTCTATTGTTACACCCAGAGTAAGGAAGACAAGGGATGTTTTGAGAGCACCTGGTAGTGAGCCTATTTTGCACAGGTCTACCAGAGTTAAGTATCTTGTGGATAGGCTGAAATATGATGGATTTACAGCCATTCACGATGCCTATATGGTCAAAGTGATACAAGAACCAGAACCCACTTCTTTTGAGCAAGCCATGGGAAAAGAAAAATGGGAGAAAGCCATGGATGAAGAAATGGATTCCTTGGAAGCAAATGCTACATGGGAATTGGTGCCTTTGCCTAAAGATGAGAATGCAATTGGCTGCAAGTGGGTCTATACGGTGAAGCACAATGCATATGGTCCTATGAGCAGATACAAGGCAAGATTAGTTGTCAAGGGGTATGCACAGACATATGGCATTAATTATGAAGAAACATTCAGTCTAGTTGCAAGGATGGCAATCGTAAGAGCAGTCATTACTATGGTTGCATCAAAGGGATGGTCTTTACATCAGATGGATGTAAAGAATGCCTTCTTGCATGGTGATTTGCAAGAAGAGGTCTATATGGAGCAGCCACTAGGTTATGTCCATGCTGTTCATCCCGAGTTTGTTTGCAGGTTGAAGAAAGCCTTGTATGGCTTGAAGCAAGCATCCAGAGCATGGTCTGACAAGATAGGACAGTATCTTGTCACTATTGGCTTTCATATTTCCACAGCAGAGATCTCACTTTATGTGAGAAAAACAGAGAAAGCTATTATGCTGCTTGTCATTTATGTTGATGATTTGATCATCACAGGTGATAGTGATGAAGATATCCTTTATGTAAAATTGCTATTGAAGTAGAAGTTTGAGATGAAGGATTTGGGAGAGATGCATTACTTCTTGGGATTGAGGTGATTAGATCCACAAATGGGATATGGCTCTTGTAGAGGCAGTATGGATTGGACATGCTGTCCAAATATGGGATGACAGGTTGTAAGCCTATTTTAGTTCCTTTGGAGCAGAATGTGAAGTTGAGCATACATGTAGGTGCGCTTCTGGAAGACCCTACTATATACATACGCATAGTAGGAAGTTTGATTTATATGACTATTACCGGGCCAGATTTGAGCTATGCTATTGGGTTGGTAAGTCAGTTTATGCAGGCTCTAAGGAAACCGCATTTAGATGCAGCTAGATGCATACTGAAGTATGTGAAGTCCACATTGTAGTATGGACTATTTTATGAGACTAGGGTTCAGATACAGTTACATGGATACAATGGTGCTGATTGGGCTAGTAGTATTTCTAATAGACGATCTACCAGTGGATATGTGTTCTCTTTTGGGAGTGTTGCAATCACTTGGAGCAGCAAGAAACAGCCTACAGTTGCCTTGTCGAGCACAGAGGCTGAGTATAGGGATGTAGCAATGGCTGCATGTGAGGCAGCTTGGTTGCATAAGCTACTTTATGATATGCATCAGTCTACAGATGGGCCAGTTGTCATTTATTGTGACAACATGAGCAGTATACACTTGGCAAATAACCCAGTCTATCATGCTAGAACAAAGCATATTGAGGTGCATTATCACTATGTGCGGGAGAAGGATCTAGTAGGTTTTATTGATCTAGTTTATGTCAGCACGGAGGATCAGGTAGTTGACATATTCATGAAGGCATTGGGTGCAGAGAAGCTGCGCAAGTTCAGAGACCTGCTTGGTGTGTAGGAATTGGGATTGAGCTTGAGGGGGAGTGTTGAGATATCGAGCTCCACTCATGATATGCCAGGGTGACCGTTGTGCATTTATGTCACTGACTTGTTAGCTGTAGATGCGGTTGGTACACCACCCATGAATAATAGCTAGATGACATCTATCTTTATGTACTCTTGTTAGTGGCTCAGTTAGTATGCCACCTAGGTTAGCTGAGTTTGGTTTGAGACCCACATATAGGGTTTGGCAAAAAATGTCAGAATTCTAGTAAGTTCTAGTAAGTAGAAAAGTAGAATATAACAAGTGAAGTGTTTCGTAAAGTGAGGGTAAGGGACATTAATCATGAAATGGAACCCCCCAGTTTCCATTTCAAAGTAAGTCATGCCCATAAACCTGCAAGATAAAATCTTAAAAGAGTCTCCAATTCCTACATCATCAGGGTCATTCCGGTCATAAAGTAGAAAGGATTATCCCACTACAGAGTGTTATAATAAATTTGAAGCCAATGAAAATATGTCCTAACTAACCCCTGCATCATAAATACCACAATTTAGGCTTAGTGCCTCCTTGACATTGGGACTTGGCCAATATAATGAACCCATCAGGTCAGTTGACAGTCATTGAATGTAAGTAATACCAATGGTCCTCCTCTTATCCCAATGAAAGTAATGTATAATGAAGCTATGTGTACTTCCATATTTATAGGAGCTCTTTGGTAAAAATATAAATAAACATTATGCCAATTCACCATCGGGGGGAATGATACATAGCATCAAGAGAACTCTCTCTCAAACCCCCAAGGGAATCTTGATGGATAAAAACTCCATACTTGATGGGTAAAAAAGAAGAAGTGAATCTAGTAGTATACATTTGAGAACTTGAAAAAGGATGACCCGTAATCAATAATTAACTAGGGTAACCCAAGACCATGTAATAAAATTCAAGGGGCCAATGGTATGAAGATTAGTATGCAATGTAAATACATGGTACAAAGATTAGTATGCAATATATGCATTAATCCTAGCCTTCCCATTAATCCATGGTATGAAGATTAGTATGCAATGTAAATCATCCTTCTAATGGTCAAATCTCCTTATAAGGGTTTCATCAAATAGGTCTAGAACTAGAATAAATAAACAGTCAAAATCTAATGAAGGGAAAGATGGACTAGTAGTGGCTAATGAGTTCTAGGGTTGGCAAGACTTCCAAGGTCGGCTTTTTCTCTAATATGATCCTTAAGGGACTCTCAATTTTTCAATGCATGGCTGTATCAAATCGTGTGTGAATACTATATACAAATGAGCATCTTGTCCTTTGCTTTCGCCTTCAACCTAAGCTGGCTATTAGCTTTTCTTATCTGTCTTGCAATTTAATCACAAAACACCAAAACACCCTTCTATTTTTCAACACAATGGAGGAAAGCAAGACGTAAACAGTGGAGGAAAGCAAGACATAAACCACTGCAAGCAAGGAATGCTATAAACGAGGCATTATGAGCAAAAAATCCCTATATCTAGCCTTCATAGCCTTATGGCATTACATGGAATTCCATAAGCGAGGCATTACCCTTCTGTAAGTGCATGCTAAACCACACGTTCATGCGTAACAAAAGCAATACACCTTCCTCATGTGCGAAGACAAGCATTCCAGTGAGGAAGTTCAAAATGTCAAGGATCAGTGGAGGACCCAAAATCCTTCCATGAGGAACAAGTAGAGATCTTTTGACACTTTTTTTCAAGACAATTATCTATTCAATTATCCGAGCCCCTCAGTCCTACGACCAATTCATGTGTTTGGGGATAACATTTAACTAGCCTTTACTAGTCCTGGCAACACTTGGCATATGGTATGTTGGTGACGTGCATTCTCACAATCAAGGGGTTGAGGAAGCAGAACATTAGTGAAGGAACACCAAAGTTCCCAACGCAATCTGTTGGATATTGCAGGAAACGTGTCCCTTCAAACAATACGCGTATAATCACAATTATGCTTCCTCCACTAATCATCGTAGATAGCATGTCAAGGGTGCTGATGAAGTCAGAATAAAGCTCCAGCTTCTTGGAATTGAAACTAGTGCCATGAGAGAGAATATACGGCTCCCAAAGAGTCCAAGCAAGCTTGTACTATGAACGAATCATAAGCAATGACGTTCACCTCTGCTACTGCAACCGCTTTCCTAATCCCTTAATCAGTGCATAAGGGTGAAGGTGAACTTGTAGAGCAGGAGGAAGACCACGACTGGCGCATGAGGAAGTAGGCTCCTCATGCTCCATATTAATAAGGTCCATATATTTCTAAAGGTATAGTTAGCATAGCCACAAGCAAGCCAACAACTGGCTCCACGGCTAACAATCTGAGTTGTCTGTTGGGCATTACGAAAATATAGGCACCAAGCAGTGGTAAACGATGAAGGAGAAGAAGCTCTTGCAGCTCTATCTCTTCCATTCCACAAGCCTTCAAGTGGTGTGCCATGCTGCAAGCATTTCATAGCGTCTAATCGTTTTGAGGCAGAGGGTAGAAGATATCATAGCAAATTGGTATACAAAGGTCTCCCTTCATGCATGGAAGCTCTACAAAGGTTTTACCTCGGCATATCCTACAAGAGTCCTTCTAGTGTAAAATGCACACGAATTCAATCCAACTAGTCACGAGATTTGGAAGCAAATGCTGACACAAACAAACATAGACTATGGTTTTTGAATCAGAGCAAGGAATACAAGTCCTGAGTTGTGGACACTACAGATCCAGAAGGTAGAGAATATATAAGAACCTTAATGCATATTGTGACACCAAAATTTGATATTTTTTATTTGGCATTGGTATTGTTTTTCTCTATGTTTGATAAGAGTTTGAGTATCAAGTGATAGCCTAGTGGCTCTCACTTATTTCTATTTTCTAAGATATTGTATGGGATTGAGAGTATGAGTGGAATGGATCATTGTAAATACCATGTGTATGAATAATAAATACCTTGGTATGGGGTGAGAGTTATTTGTGTATGGGATATTATGGGGTTTTTAGAAAATAGAAAGAGTGAGTCATATAAAAATGTGGGCTCATGTCCATGTGTTCGAATAATATAAGAGAGATCACATGCCAATCATGTGAAAGGCATGTGGAGGAGTGTGGAGTCAAGAGGAATCCTTCTAGAATTCCTATGTGGAATAAGGAGGATGTGGACATATGGAAAAAAGAGGGTCCCTATGGGCTCCATGTGGGGAGACTCTTGACTTTCTCAATATTTTAAGAGTTTGGAGCATTTTTTGATGGCACACATGGCAAGAGTAGCCAAAAAGGACATGGATGGTGACATATGGGCTTATGTGATTGATGGGGAAAGGAATCTACAGGCAGCAATTGTAAATGGGTGAAGGAGGGTGATAAAATCTCTATAAAAGGAGCCCTCCTGTCCTTTGTTCATCATCTCCTCCACCATTAGTCCTCATGTTGCTGTAGCTCTAGTCTCCTCAAGCCTCTTCCATGAGCCTTCTCTCCCTCTTGTAGATATTCTCTTATATAGACTCTTGAGTCCATCTCTCTCTAGTTTATTCTCTCTCTATGAGTAGTCTTGGAGCTTCTGCTCCCTCTCCTACGTATGAAACCTCTTCTTCTCCCTTGTGTTTATAGTATTTTGAGTTGCATTGGAGTGGAGCCTCACTCTATTGACAATGAAGATCACTTCATATTCCCTCTCTTGAGTCTCTCTTCCCCTTTCTTTCTTTCAAAGCCTTAAAAGTTCTTTCTATTCAGCCACTCATTTCACACACATGGTCCATCCATTTCTCAAGCCACCAATGGAGTTACTTACCCTCTTCTAGGTAAAATCTATGAGTGGTGGATTGTTGATGAAGGTGGAGTCTTGAGGGAGCATCTTGCTCAAGCGAAATTAGCATGGGTGGGGGGCAATTTTTATGACAGTTTGACCCCCTATTAGTGTTTTGCTCATAAGTTTCTACTCGGTAGTCCTATTTTTATGAAACTTATATTTGCGCGAAGCTTTCTTCAAGGCGCATATCTCTATGTGATTAGACCTTGAATCAGATACTACTACAAAAATTTATGAGTCTCTGTGTCTAACAGTCTATTTTCATGATAGTTTTTACCTAAGTCTAGTAAACTGCCCATAACTTTTTGGTTGCTTCTTTGTTTCTTATGAAATGTATATCTATGTGAAGCCCATCTCAAGGTGCATCTCTATATGTATTTGAATCTTTTATATCATGTCTTTATTGAAAGTTATAGGCCTCTATGTCTAATAACAGATTGTAGAGTGTTTTGAGCTAATTGTAAAGGTATCTATGAAGAAGGTGCAATGTTTCCTTAGAACCTGCCCATCTGACCCAATCAGCCCATTCAAACTCCTCGATATATGGTGCAGACTGCTGGCTTGCTAAGATTATGGCCTCTGTTGATCCTTTCCTTCTCCCTATGCTTGAGTACAACATCACTTGGAATGTTACCATCTTCATTCTCATCTAAGGGAGGAAAGTGTGGTGTGGTATCTTGGCATAAAAGCTTACTTTTAATGTCCATTTCTCAATGATAAATATCTTTGTCACTCAGTTCAAAAGCAGTAGGAAGTGAAGAGGTGCGTGAACCCCCTTCATGTCACATCTTTTGGTGAAGACGTCGGGTATGTTTGGTATTGGATTCATCCCACCTTACGAAATGGTCTCGGGTGTACTTGATTGCATGTTATGCCTAGTATAGGCATGTGCTGGAAGAACTCTGTTAGAAGAGATTGCAGCCCATTCAAGAGAACTAGAAGATTGTGAAGATGATGCTTAAGCTATTGGCACGGTCATCATGATCATAACCTTTATGTTTGCACTCTTGAATATGTTGGTGAATCGAGAACACTGGCAGCAGGCACAATGATAGATTGGGGATTGTTTCATGCACTGGCAGCTTGGTGTGAAGAAGAGTTGAGTCTTTGGGTATTTTTGACTATAATAGTGGAGTGGTGATTCTCAATGCTCTCATTTTGCTATGCAAATGATGAAGAGTACAATCTCTTGAAGCTGTTATGTGCACTTTCAATTGTGATAAGGGTGATTCTTGAATACATGTATACAGAATGTTTTCATGGTGCTGGTTGGTCACTTATTTTTGAAGATTTTGTTGAGGATCACATTATGGAGGGTTTTCAACAAGTGGTTATGCATAATAAGTTGGTCTTGGTATACTAAGGCTCTGTGGGAACTTGTTTGGATCTTGTTTGGGATATTATTTAGATCTTGGTGTTTCCTTTTTATGTTTCATCATGGTGAAGATTCCATGTTTCGAGGGATCTAAGGGGAGGACCCAAAGTCTTATCTTCGGGATTTTGTTCGAGGATGTCGGCTTTCTGGATGTCCATGAAGGATCCTAATTTTCTTGAAGGTGTAGCCTTGAGTTGGCATGAGGCCTTGCTGGACTCTACCAAGGAG
This sequence comes from Dipteris shenzhenensis, assembly GCF_047967505.1. Classification (NCBI taxonomy): domain Eukaryota; kingdom Viridiplantae; phylum Streptophyta; class Polypodiopsida; order Gleicheniales; family Dipteridaceae; genus Dipteris; species Dipteris shenzhenensis. The sequence goes on from NC_141627.1 coordinate 18,406,424, forward strand.
GATTGGGACCAAGTGGTGGCTACAATGAAACAAAGATTTGGGGTAGTGGAATTGCCAAATGCTTTGATGTTGAAGTTGGACCACTTCAATCAAGGAGAGGGTGAGATGGTCTCTACATTGGCAATCTGCGGATATGAAACTTTATGGGCAAAGTATAAAAGAGCAACTTTGTGAGCTGTGGCATCTACATCATCGGCCTCTCAAAGTCTCATAAGGAATAGTGTAACATCTATTTCAGGTATGTAACATTGGTACTCGTTTTAAGATTCCCTCAAAAATTCATTAAAATTATAACTTTTTTAGAAAAAAGCTATATTTTGTGTAGTGAAAAACTAAAAACTTACAGAATTCATACATTTTTCAAACATCATGCTTATAAATTAAAAAGGGCCTCCACTATATCGCAAAATATCTTTCAATTTTCTATATTCTCAAAGTCTTAAAGATTTTATCTTCCTATGCCCTTTATATTTTTATCAAAAAATAGCTTTTACTATCTTAACTTGTTGCACCTAATAGCATGTTCTACTCATTATTGTCCAAACGAGACTTTTCACCCACTTTTTAAATCACATATAGAAAGAATGGAAAACTTTTATTCGAGTGAGCCAAAACCTTTAAATTATTTGAGGAAAAAAGTAAAATTTTTATAGATTCTTATTTTGGTACTTTTGACATTAAAACTGAGCTCGGAAGGCCTCAAAACCCTAAAAACAACTATAAACACAAATACCTTCTGACGATTATTTAAAAATGCCTATAGAGAAAAGCATGCGTCCACATGCTAGGTCGATGATATCATTGACCTAGCACGCATTTTGTCGATGATATCATCGTCCAAGAACGTTCTTAGATGATGATATCATCAACCAATGTTATGGATAAAATTGTCTAAGGAAAAAGGCATTAATATGTATGTGTGTTTGTATATGTGGCAATAGTATAATCAAATATGGTGTGCATAGGGCCCAAGGTTGAGGTGGCAAGGCATGACCATGTGCCACCCGTCCATGTAAGAGGACCCATAAGGTGTGTTGTACATAATCCATAATAGGAATATTATAAAATGCAAGGTGGCATGGCTCCTCCATGTGCCACCCCTCCACCTAGGATGCAATAATTGAGATATGGCTCAAAGTCCATGGGAGAAGCAATATAAAATGGGTGGAGATGGCTATTATATTGAGTTATTCCCTCCATATGGGATAGGCCCATGTGGGGGAGGTATAGAAGGACAAAGAGAGCTAGTTAAATAATGGGGAAAGTAGGATGAGGTGGCAAGATTCCTTGTGCCAACCCTCCACTTGTCCTCCTAGAGGTTTGAACCTATTATAAAATTGGAAAGAGACCAAGAGAGTATCATAGACTTGAGATATGGGGCTTGATTTATGTGAAAAATTGAGGCAAAGGGTTGTCGCATACAATTGAGAGTGCGTACCCACCTAGCCCACATGGGAGACTTTTCCACACACACCATGCATGTGGGAGGATACATTAATGTGGAGAGACCCCCACTTTTGTCTATAAAAGGAAGGGGCAATTCCTTGATGGGACACGCTCATTCTTGTAAAGCCACCTAGCTAGTATTTTGATATTTCCCTCTCATCCCTCCTTTCCAATAAAGTATGGTTCACTTCCCTTGATGTCTACATCTCAACATTCCTCTTCCTATCATGTAGTTGCTTCTCTTCCCACTCTCCCTTTCCCCTTGTGTCATAGTCTCCCTTTTCCTTCCCTCCACTTCTAATTCCTTATTCACCCCTATGACATCCCTTCGCCCTCGTGATCTCCTTTTCTCTATGGCCTTTGAGTGTCGCCATACTTAGTCTCTAGCCTTTGGTCTCGGTTTCTTTTCCGGCTAAAAGTTTTGGTGTGGCTGCTGGGATACGAATCTCCACAGCTGGTGGCGAATCTTCTATTCATACGGGTTACATCAACAAAACTATACCATCTGTGCTCTTTCTAAGCTCCTGTGCGTGCATTCGCTTCGTGCGTCTCCTGCGCTTCAGTTCTCTGGACTGCTGCGACTTTTGGTTGCGGACAGTTTTCTGCATTTCAGTTCTCTGGACTGCCGCGACTGCTGGTTGCGGACAGTTTTCTGCGCGACAGTTCTCTGGACTGCTCTGGTCGTGGACTGTTTCCTGAGCCCTTGCAAAAGAGTAACAGCAGATCCCGCGCCCCCCCTATCTCTTCTCTTCTCTTCTTCTTCTCCTTCTCTTTCTCCTCTCCTTCTCCTCTCCTCTCCTCTCTTTTTATTAAAGAGTAGGATTGGAACCCAAGACCTCCCCCTTCACAAAATAAAGTCTTATCATTGGGCCAACAAGTTGGAAGTGGTAAAAATGTAATGATTTTTGTTCATATATTGAAATTGCGGGAGCTGTAACTCTCTAACCATAAGGAGTTTGCTCTTGTTGTAAAAAGCAAAAATATTTCATTTTATGTTCTCTATCCACTTCTCTTGCTAGATCGCCAATTCAGAACTTCTCCAAGCCCACTTCACGGACGCACACCTCACGAGAAGGGTGGACATTTATGTCACTTCTCGACGCGTTTAAGGAATTGGTGCCTGTTCCTCCGCACCTTACGGCTACCAATGCACGAGATGTATTCCTTGATCTTCATGTCGACCTTAAACGACTGATTGTCCAGTGCATTATTGATGGTGATGACGGGTGGAATGACACACCGTGGATAATTCAGGGTGACGAACTACTGATACGCTGGGAGGATTTTGACTTTACTTCTACTCATTGTGCGGTGATCGAACTACTTGCTGCTTCAGAGGTAATCAAAACGGTTTCCTTCTTCGAAGGGTGGGATGCTCCCCAAGCTTGGGGGGAGATTTGGCGCATCTGCTTGTTGATTCCTGTGGAAAAGCTCGTCCTGAATGGTTTATTCACAATCTCATTACAAAGGTTTCTAGGCCTTTTGGCTATGGTTGGTAATGTTTCGACCAAGGAATCCATTTGTACCTAATCAGCCTTTTGTGCCTCATTTCGAGCTTCAAATTGTAATTCTTTTTGGGCTTAAGATAAACTATCAACAAAGAATTGCAAGTTTATTTGGTGCTGAACGTTTGGCTCAAGTGTTGAATTCTCCCACCCTCTCCTCCTACCTATTTTGGACTACCGAGAAACTTGGGATGTCCGAATTCTTGTCTTGGTGTGATGACATCTTGGATTCTTCAATTTGATGGAGCTTACAAACCTTCGACCAAGGCGGCTGGCGTGGGTGTGAAGCTCACTTCACCGGGTGGTGAGGAGTTTTGTTTGGGTCCTCTTACATGGACGGGTGGCACATGGTCATTGCTTGCCACCTCAACCTTGGGCCCTATGCACACCATATTTGATTATACTATTGCCTACAAGAACTGGAAGAAGCTGAAGGTGATGTGCAAGCTCTCCAACTATTGACATTTGTCATGGCATTCTTGTTTGCCTTGATGAACAACCTCATGCGACGCCGCACCTCTAATCCTCACGTGTAATGATCAAAGTGATATCATGAGGATTAGTCCTTTTAAGATTGTCTATGTGCTATTCTATGCTGAAGATTCTTCTCGTGTAATATTTCACACTACTCCAGTCACACCCTACCCTGCCTATGTGTGCTTTTTGGATGTATCTTCACCCGATTTTCAGTTCAAGCTTCCTCTTACTATTGTTCATCCATAGATAAGCCACTCTTTTCCATCTTCCAAGCATGGCTGACATTCCCATGTTTTGTGGATGGGTAGAAGAAAATCCAAATGAGTATCTTGTGGCTTTCAAGCGCCGTTGTGTTTCTCTCAACTTTCTTACTGAAGACAGATGGCTATTGGTTCTCCCCACATTTCTAGAAGGTTTGGCACAAGTTTGGTATGGGAAGCAAACCGAAGATGTTCGCCAAAGCTGGCCAAGGTTGACAGCAGCAATGATTGAGTATTTCGGCAAAGAAGAGGAGCCGGAGAATGTGTACCTGCAGGTGGCAAATTTGAAGCAGTCAGAAGGTGAGACGGCGCGTCGATATGTGGATCGAGCGGCCGTGCTCCTGGACCGTTTGATTGCCACACAGGAGGACAATGCCGGGTTTCGAGCTGGAATGACTCAGCATGTGCTGGGCTACCTTGTAGCAGGAGCGAGTGATGAATTCCGCCTCAAGCTTAAATGGGAGAATCCAGAAACTATGGTGCTAGCACATGAGATTGCTCAAAAGTTTGACAAAGTTCAGTCTGACCCCGCTTCAAAGAAGACGATTGTCCCTCTGCATCCCCCTCCATTCCTGCAACAACAACCTGGGGGGTCTAACTCAGGGGCATACCCCCACCCCTCAGGGATGTATCCACCGCCTCCACCTCAGATGTATGGTCCTCCCTTAGATGCTTACCCTCAACAAGGTGGATATCCTCATCCTCCGCCTCAAAGATTTCCCCAGCCTCGCCCACGAGCCCCCCTCCTCTCTACTCCCGTGGCCCCTCCAACTAAAGAGGCCCCCCCTGCAATAGAACCTGGAGTCAATAACCTAGCCAAGGCCCTGAATGATCTTCGACTTGAGATGGTGGGCATCAGAAATCAAGCCAACCGCCCTCCAAGAGATCATGCTAATGTTGTATGCTACGAGTGCCACCAGAAGGGTCATTATCGCCCAGAATGCCCCAATATTCCAAGGGTGAATCTTCTAAGTGAGTCGGGCACTGAGGATTCTGATGTCGAGATCCTTGATCTCGGGAAAAGAACTCGTGCTACCTCGGACCCCTCTCCAAACCGTGGACCGGGCCGCCCCAAGAAGAAGGTGTCCTTCTCAGAGCCCTCAGAGCCTGAGATGGCAGACCCACCAACAGAGAAGACTAAAAGATCTCGCAGGAGTAAGTGGTCACCCTCAGATTTTCCCATCGGCTCAGGGCAAGAGGACTATTCGGTCGTTCAAGACCTTGCTCATCGTTCTTTGAGCATCACACTCCCGCAACTTATAGCATTAAGCCCTAAGGTGAGACGTGAGCTGCAGCAAGGTCTCTCAACAAGGAAGAGCAAGAAAAAGGGAAAGGTACGAGAGGTATCTTCTATCTCTGAAGAAATTGATCGGCACCCACACACAGTAGATGTCATCATAGATAATTGCCGTGTCAAAAATGTGTGTGTTGATGGGAGAGCTGCATGTAATATCATGGTGCCCCGCATCATGAAGAAATTGAATTTGAAATGTACAAGGCGTTCCTCCACTCGAATCAAGGTAGCAGATGGTCGACGACTCGCCACCATGGGAGTCATTGAGGATTTGCCCATCACTGTCAACGGGCTGACCACCACTGTCAATTTCTATGTAGTGGACATTGAAGATACAGGCAGAAGTTACTACCCTGCCATACTCGGGAGACCATGGTTGAGAAAAAGTGATGCAGTCAGCTATTGGAAGACAGGACACATGTCTTTTGGTGCTTCCAAGGAGAAAATCCCTGTGCAACCTGGTGCCATGGAACCGGAAGAAGAAGAGGAGCATGACAGTGATACTCTCTCATCTTCAGTGTCTGAATCCATGGAAGAGTCAGACGGGGGGGAGGAATTCTCAGAGGAGGAAGTTTACATGATGGGGGTGTCTCCGACCCTGCCACCTGCAGAAAAGATAACAGCTCGAATCAATGCTTTCTCCAGACCTCACTCCAGGTGAGAAAGATGAGTTTCTTGAAATGTTCAAAGATTTCCCTGACCTCTTTGCAACTAGCTACCACCACCTTCGCCATGTGACTGCCATAGAGCACAAGATAGAGCTGAAGCCTGATGCAAAGCCTGTGGCTCAGAAGTATCGGAGATTAGGGCCCCTACAAACCGACGCTTTGCGATCAGAGTTGCAAAAGCTTGTAGAGGCTGGGTTTATTGTTCCGGTTCACAATACTGAATGGGTTTCACCAGTGGTAGTCATGCCAAAAGAAAAACAACAAGTGGCGGGTCTGCATCGACTATAAGAAGCTCAATGCTGCCACCAAGAGGGATCATCATCCTCTACCCTTTCAAGACCTCATTCTTGAGAAGGTAAGTGGACATGAGATGTATACTTTCTGTGATGGTTACTCTGGGTTTTATCAAATCAGAATTGCCGAGGAAGATGTGCTTAAAACCACATTTGGGGGACATTTGCATTCAAAGTAATGCCATTTGGCCTCACCAATGCTCCTGCCACCTTTCAAAGATTTATGCAGATGGTGTTTGCTCCTTATTTGGGGGATTTCTTGGAGGTGTTTTTAGATGATTTCTGTATATTCTCATCACGTAAGGAGCACATCATGAAGGTTAGATTGGCCTTCCAAAGGGTCAATGATGCAAAAGGCAGTCTCAACCCTGAGAAATGCACCATTGGAGCCACTCAAGGGAGGTTATTGGGACATGTTGTCTCATCCGAGGGCATCAAGCCTGACCCCGAGAAGGTAGAAGCCATCCTCAAGCTCTCCCCACCTACAACCAAACATCAGGTACGCTCATTTGTCAATCTAGCAGGATACTATCGCCGCTTCATTGATCAGTATGCTGCTTTGACACGGCCCATGACTATGCTATTAAAAGATGGGGTTGATTTTTCTTGGAATGAGGATTGTGATCATGGGTTTGCACAAATCAAGAATGCTCTGGCTTCAGAACCCATTCTACGCAATCCAGACTGGTCAAAGACCTTCTATATCAATCCTAGGTTTGGAGAGCACACTCTGGCAGGTATTCTTCTCCAGCAAGGGGAGGATCGGTTCATGTATCCCGTTCAATTTGCTTCTCGACAATTGCTCGACACTGAGCGACGCTATTCAGAGGCCGACAAGCATGCCTTGTCTTTGGTGTTTTGCATTGAGAAATTTAAGCATTATGTGGCTGGACGGTCCTTCTTTATACTCACTGACACTGGTCTTGCAAAGCAGGTTCTTCAATCACCAAATCCCATGGGCCGGTTGGCCAAATGGTTGGCATTTCTACAAGAATATGATTTTTCTTTCAAAATTGTAAAAGGGGGTTGTTCCAACTTGAAGAATGCTTTGATTGATTTAGAGGAGTGCCTTGATGTAACCCTGGTAGCAGCCATAGAAGTTGGGGATCCTTGGTATGGTGGTATATATAAGTTTTTGACCGCTTTCTACTTTCCTTCAGAAAGTACAAGCTATGAGAGAAAGAAGATCCGCAGAGATAGTAGGCGCTACACCCTCCTTGATGGGGTGTTGTACCGTCAAGGCATGGATGGGGTACTCAGATGGGCCATTGATGCAAATGAAGTGCCTAAGGTATTGAAGCATTATCATGATGGGTTTTGTGGAGGCCACTATGCCAGTGACTATACAGCTAAGAAGATTTTACATGCTGGATACTATTGGCCGACATTGTTCAAGGATGTCACTTTGTATTGCAAAACCTGTGAACCATGTCAATTCTTCAGTAGGAAGGATTTGCGTCCCGGGCAACATCACCCAGTGATGTCCATCCATCCGTTTCAGAAGTGGGGAATAGATTGTCGGGCCCTTGCCCATGACTGCCCGCAAAAAGAAGTATCTTTTGGTAGCCACTCAGTATGTCACTAAGTGGGTTGAAGCTATCGCTCTCTCTGCTGCAAATGGCAAGGCAGTTTCAAGTTTCATATTTGAACGTATCTGCACAAGGTTTGGGACACCCATGGAGATAGTCTCTGACCATGGGAGTCCATTCTTAAATGAAGCAGTGGAGTTACTCATGGATCGCATGGGCATTGATCATCACACTTCTAGCATCTATTATCCAGCATCCATGGGTCAAACAGAGCGGACCAATGGCCTCCTCTGTAAAACCATAGGAAAAATGGCCGTAGGGAATAGGAGCCAATGGGATCAGAAGGTCACTGAAGCAGTGTGGGCTTACAACATCACTCATAAAACATCTACAGGTCACACCCCTTTTGAGTTGGTGTATGGTACTGAGGCAGTTTTACCACTTGAGATAGAGATTCCGGCCTTGAGATTGGCGCAGGAACAGAGGATGACAGAAGATGAACATGTAGAGGCCAGATTGGTACAACTTGAGAAGTTAGATGAGACTCGACGCCTTGCACTACATCAAACAGAGATCCAAAAGAATCGACAAAAGGCCCGATTGGATGCTAAGATTCGCAAGGGATGGGTAAGACACTTTGCTGAGGGGGATGTTGTGCTATGCTTTGATAACAGATTGGACCACCAAATGGATAAGAAGTTTCTGCCACTGTGGGCTGGTCCATACAAAGTCATCAAAGAACGTAGCAATGGGTCTGTATAAGTTCAGGAGCTGCATGAACCATATGGCAAGAAGGTGATCAACAAGCGCTACCTCAAGCCTTTCTTTGTGCGTGATGGTCCCAGGCATGGAAATGCGGTGCATTCCCTGCCTGGGGGGGGGAACTGTTATGGATAAAATTGTCTAAGGAAAAAGGCATTAATATGTATGTGTGTTTGTATATGTGGCAATAGTATAATCAAATATGGTGTGCATAGGGCCCAAGGTTGAGGTGGCAAGGCATGACCATGTGCCACCCGTCCATGTAAGAGGACCCATAAGGTGTGTTGTACATAATCCATAATAGGAATATTATAAAATGCAAGGTGGCATGGCTCCTCTATGTGCCACCCCTCCACCTAGGATGCAATAATTGAGATATGGCTCAAAGTCCATGGGAGAAGCAATATAAAATGGGTGGAGATGGCTATTATATTGAGTTATTCCCTCCATATGGGATAGGCCCATGTGGGGGAGGTATAGAAGGACAAAGAGAGCTAGTTAAATAATGGGGAAAGTAGGATGAGGTGGCAAGATTCCTTGTGCCAACCCTCCACTTGTCCTCCTAGAGGTTTGAACATATTATAAAATTGGAAAGAGACCAAGAGAGTATCATAGACTTGAGATATGGGGCTTGATTTATGTGGAAAATTGAGGCAAAGGGTTGTCGCATACAATTGAGAGTGCGTACCCACCTAGCCCACATGGGAGACTTTTCCACACACACCATGCATGTGGGAGGATACATTAATGTGGAGAGACCCCCACTTTTGGCTATAAAAGGAAGGGGCAATTCCTTGATGGGACATGCTCATTCTTGTAAAGCCACCTAGCTAGTATTTTGATATTTCCCTCTCATCCCTCCTTTCCAATAAAGTATGGTTCACTTCCCTTGATGTCTACATCTCAACATTCCTCTTCCTATCATGTAGTTGCTTCTCTTCCCACTCTCCCTTTCCCCTTGTGTCATAGTCTCCCTTTTCCTTCCCTCCACTTCTAATTCCTTATTCACCCCTATGACATCCCTTCGCCCTCGTGATCTCCTTTTCTCTATGGCCTTTGAGTGTCGCCATACTTAGTCTCTAGCCTTTGGTCTCGGTTTCTTTTCCGGCTAAAACCAAATGCGTGCTACATGTTCTTGGATGATGATATCATCGACCAAACGCACGCTAGGTCGATGATGTCATCGACCTAGCACGTGGATGCATGCTTTTCCCTCTGGGCATTTTCAAAAAAATCTTCGGAAGGTATCCATGTTTACAGTCATTTTTTTGGGTTTTTGGGCCTTTCAACCTCATTTCTAATGTCAAAAGTACCAAAATAAGAATCTACAAAAAATTTACCTATTTTCTCAAATAATATAGAGCTTTCAAAGGTTTTGGCTCACTCAATTAATTATATCATTGACCGAGCATATATCTTGGTTGCATAAAGCAAGCAAGGTAGAGCTTGGTAGATGATATCATTGATTGAGCAATTGGGTTAGATATTTTTATATATGCATGCATTTTAATTGAAACAAGCAAGGCAATTGCGAAAAGCGACACAATACATAATTATCCCGAAAGATTTCAAAGACATTGATTGGATGCAGTGCACAAGTTAAAGCCAAGACATGCCATGCAAGAAAGAGGGTGGCATCTCAACTTGGCTAGGTTGACTCACGGAATGGTCTAGTGGGTAGCTTGGAGGAGGAAGGCTCTTACAACTTTTACCCCATAAAGCTTTAGCTGTAGTGCATTTGAAGGTATAGGATCCAAGGATGAGTACTATTCTTTGTAGAATCAATGGCCTGTATATTTGTGAAACAATGTAATTTCTAGCATATTAGACTTTTGAAATATGCATGCCATGATCCTTTTATTTGCATTGGATGCATAGGCCCATATTGTAATGGTTTTGAGACATTATTGTATTTTATGTGGATTTTGTATTCTAAGTAAAGGTATTCATGCTTGTTTTCTGAAAAACCATTGTCAAAATTTTTTCAAAAAAAGATGGTTTTTATGTCTTTTGTCAAAAGACATTGTGCAAAATGGCCATCTTTTTAAAAAATATGTAAATTTCACATGAAAAGAAGGAAATCTTTAAAAGATTCCTCTAGAGTTCTCATTTTTAGGTGTTACACTATTAGAGATGGAGCACTTAAAGATGAGAAAATTTGTTATGGCTTTGGAGCCCCATCTTCGCTCAAAAGTAATTAGTAAAGATCCAACAACATACGTGGAGGCAGTTCGCATTGCGACCAAGAAAGAAGCTTCTCTAAAGATCGAATCCTCTTTTGTGTCTTTAACAACTTCAACTTCTAAGGTGGAGGTAATGGGCACTCCTCACGTACCAAAGTCCTCTGAGTGAGATCATAATATCTTCCAATTGATGGTAGAGTTTGGTGATTTGAAATTGCATTTGGTCAATGCACGACAACCTAGAGCACCAAAGAGTGAGGATAGGCCTTGAGATAAGAGTGGGGTCATTTACTATGAATGTAATGAAAAAGGTCATTATTGCCTTGAGCATCCTAGATTGAGAAAGAAATAGGAAAAACAAGTATCCTTATTAGAAACTTCTTCAGGGGATGAGGAAAGAGAGGTAATAATGGCTAAACGGGGGCATGGTAAAGCAAAAGAAGAAGAAGAAAGCAAGGAATAAGTAGATGAGGAACATCAAGAAGAGGAACACCGTAGTAAGAAAAAGAAGGCATCTAGAAGGAGAATTAGCCAATCAGACTTTCCTTTAGGACAAGGCATTGGAAGCTATGACTTGTTGTTAGACCTTAAAGAAAAGGAAGCTCATATCACCTTTGGTCAATTACTTGCTTTGTCTTCAAAACTACAAAAAGAATAGGGAAAGCTAGCAAGCACAAGAGTGTCAAAGAAGAAAAAGAAGAAAAGTGCCATTCCTATTGTTAAAAAGGTAGATATAGATGTTGGTGATGATGTACCTGTGGTTGATGTGATCATTGATCGTCAAGTGATTTCTAATGTTTACATTGATGGAGGTGCATCGATTAATGTCATGAATGAGAAGACCATGATAGGTGCTGATTTAAAATACTCTAGTACTACCTCTCCTTATCGCAACAAATTGGCTGACAACACTAGGGTAAAGACCTTGGGAGTTGTGAAGAATCTAGAAGTGGATGTATGTGGAATTTTTGTGCCGACTACTTTTCAGGTGATCCCTACCAAGCCAGATGCACGTGCCTATCCATTGATTTTGGGAAGGCCTTGGCTATGCAAGGTGAATGCTATTCAAAAGTGGGATACTAGAGAATTGATTTTGCAAGGAAATGATAAGAAGGTGCACTAAAACATCAGAAGTCGCAAAAAGGAAGTTGTCAAGGAGAAGTCTTCAACATTAGAGAGTTCGAGCTCTAATTTAACTGATAAAGAAGAAGAGACAGGGTGTAGCTCTGAGGAGTCCAGCTCAGAGGAAGAGGTGGAAGGAGTGGCCTTTGGCCTTTGTCTTGGTGCTGATTGGGATGAGTCAAGAGGGAACAAGGTGGTGGTACAACAAGATCATGTAGAGACACTTCATGTGAAGGATGTGGAGCATACTAAAGGATGCCAACGCAATGATGAGCTTCTTGGTGATTCTCTATCAAGTAGTGAGAAGCTCCAGTACTTGGATATGTTAGATGATTTTCCATGTCTCTTTGCAACAAGCTTTTCACAGGTTTGACCAGTCTCTCTCGTGGAGCTCAAGATTGAGTTGAAGCAAGAAAGCAAGCTAGTTGTGCAATGCTTAAGGCAATTGGGGGTGATCCAAGCAGAGGCACTAAAGAAAGAGGTAGCACAACTACTTGAGGTGGGATTCATCTTTCTTGTTGATGATTCAGAATGGATATCTCATGTAGTTATCACACCAAAGAAAGGAAATAAGTGGCAGGTTTGTGTGGACTTTTGTCCTTTGAATGCATGCACTAAGAGGGATCATTTTCCTTTGCCATTCCAAGATGAAATACTAGACCAAGTAGCAGGGCATGAGATGTATTCTGTATGTGATGGGTATTTAGGGTACTTTTAAATTCGTATTCGGAAGGAATATCAAAAGAAAACATCATTTGTCACACCTTGGGGAGTTTTTGCTTATAGAGTGATGCTTTTTGGGTTGACCAATGCACCAGCTACATTTCAAAGGTTCATGAGTCAAGTGCTTAAGCCTTACTTAGGAAAGTTCATGAGGGTGTTTTTGGATGATTTTTGCATTTATTCTCGGTGCATAGATCACATGGAGAAGTTAAAGATGGCCTTAGCTAGGATTGATGAAGCAAAAGGGTGTCTAATTCCTAGCAAGTGTCATTTGGCTCAAACAAAATTAGTCTTGTTGGGGCATATTGTGTCTGAAGAAGGCTTACAAATGGATCCTGACAAGGATAAAGCAATCATGGCATTGCCAAGTCTTGAGAGTGTCACTGGTGTTCACAAAATTCTAGGAAAGAGCAAGTATTATCAATGCTTTTGTGATGATTTCACAAAGATAGTGCATCCCATGAACTTGTTGACAAAAAAGGAAGTTTCTTTCCAATGGGGTGTGGAGCAACAAGAGTCTTTTCAGCAACTTAAGGAGGCCATGAGTAAGGGCCTGATATTGAAGCCCCCTGATTGGTCTCAAGACTTTTATGTAAATCCAAGTGTATCTTTGCATTCAGTTGGTGTTGTATTGCTACCATTAGGGGAATTTTGGACATAAAAAGGGCCTCATAAGGAGTGGATTAGCAAAATGGATTAAGAACTAATAAGGCCTACAAAGGGTCCCATCACCCCATATGTGGACAAAAGAGTGCATCTCCCTAGGTCCTTGGTGGTCCCCAAAAGTGCAGGGCCCCCCCACTCTCAAAAAGTTAACTCTCTTAATAACCTTTAGCTGGTCCACATTCCCAAAAAGTATCTCGCGGGTACACCCTAGCTAAAAATTTTGAAAATTTTCAAAAGTGCCCAAAATGGCCCAAAACTCTTCAAAACTTTCCCCCAAACCATGCCTATGTACCCAAATCACTTTTCAAGATCTAAATCCTACTCTTCTCACCATATTCATCTTCCAATCCCACATTCATACTCCTATCGTAAGCACTTTGCAACACCCAAATCCAATTTCTTCTCATCATTTTGTCCTAAACTTGCTTCCATTGATCCTATTATATCTTTCCATTGTCCCAAACTTGTTTCCATTGATGCTATTCTATTCTTTGAACTGATCCAAGGCCTTATTTCTAAATCCCTCTCCCATGGCTCCATTGGAAGATCGCACCAACAAGCCACAAAAAAGCACCTTGCACATCAAAGTTGTACCAGAGTATGCCACAACTCATCAATGTTATGGCCACAAGGTTGTCGGCAAAGATACACTAGTAAATTACGACAACAAGGAACAAAGCATGTCGACTTATGGAGTGTTGGTGGACTCTATCCAGTGGATCCTTTGATAGGTGCTCCACCTTTGTTTGAAAATGTGACGAGTTTGATTCAATACGTAGGTGATGGTCTTCAAGGCTTACTAGGATATTGTAAATGCATCGGCCATTCTAATGCTAAAGCACACTTTGCAAAGGTTCACTTGTTGAGAATGGAAGAAGAGACAAAGATACTTAGAGATACCATGCATAACCTCCAAGAACAACTAACCCAAGAACCAAAAGAACTTGCTGACTCAGAAATTGCAAAAGAGAGGTCACAAGAGACAATCACAAGATTAATAGATGAGAAGAACATACTATTGAAAAAGGCTTGCTTGGCATATGGTGGTGGAGCAAGGAAACACAAGGTGAAAGCTACAAGGTATGTACATATATTTAGACTATTTTGTAATTATGAAGCATTACTTACAAATGAGTCATTTATTTTTCTAATGTTATCAAAATTTCTGCAGAAATTTTATGGAGGAGGTTATTGGAAGAAATTCCTCTGACAAACTTTGTGCCGTAAAGAGTGTAATTAATAAGAAAGAATTCTTTTCTATTCTTAGGGACCCTCGTAGGCATGCATTGCGACATGCAATATTACAAGAGGTTGCAAGTGATTTAGAGAATCTTGTAGATCCATCAGAAGTTGTCCATGCATGTGATGTTGCTGGCATTAGTCATCGGGAAGGGTACTTAGCTGTGTATAATGTCTTTGTAAATGCACTTCGAGGTCAAGGCATTAAGAACCCTCTATTGCCAAGACCAGTATACATTAGAAATGCAAGGAAAGAAACAAATTCTATTGTTCAAGATCTGTTGGGTGGATTTATACACATCTCAGAAAGCATGACATTGGAAGGCACAAACAAGACAAATGTCCAACATAGCAAAAAGAAAGGAGGACCAACTACCAAAGGGGCAAAGCAAGGACCAAGAACCTTTGAGTACATAGAGCATAATGATGTTTTTTTGGATGTACGTAGGTCCAAGCTACAATGGTGGAGTTTTACAACATGAAAGCATGGGGTATGTTAAAATTATATTGTTTAGAGAGCTCGAATTTTTAATGAAATCTTTTCTAATCATGTAAATCTTTAATCTTTCAGATTGTGAAGGAAAGTTAGTATTCGTTATCAAATTGGATGAGTGTGAGGTTGTAAAAGGCCACAAGTTGGACAGGGTTAGTATTACTTTGATAAATAAAGCCCTCAGACATGCGAAAGATAAGGAAATTAGGGAAGATTTTAGTGTGCAATAAAAAAAGCACATTTGGTGGCTTGTTGCATTTGAAATTCCTAAAAAGACACACTCATTCTTGAAATGGGTATTTGATAGATCTCCAATTCCCAGTGTCATAGATGCGCAAATGAAAGGAGAGTTGCTTCAAGTTGAAGGGTTCGGATCATTTAAAGTTGAATGGCACATGGCAGGAGATCTCAAGACATTGAAGTGTATGTTTGGAATGGAATTGAGTGCAAATGTGACATATACATGTCTTTATTATATGCACTCACACCAAACTCAAGGTAGTAATATAGGAATACATAGAGGGAAAGAGCAAGTAAAAAGAGGAAAAGACTTTGGGAATGCTAAAGATGTAATGAATGACATCACAGATGATGAGGCTAACAAACGAATGTATTGGAGGAATGGAGTAATGAGCTGCAATCAGGATGCTGCACCCAACAGAGATTAGAACGATAAAAATTGGGATCCAATTTAAACATTCCATTACAAAGAGTGCATTTCTATGTGTTACATGTGGAGATGCGGCTCATTGATAAATTGCTTTACTTGCACATTGTATATGCATGGAACATGAAACCGGAGGAGAGAGTGGCATCATGTATAGCAAGGGTCGAAGCTTTACTCTCGAGCATGGGTCTACATGGGGGGAATGTAAAGCTAATCAAAGACACACATTTGTCAGGAAAATCAGGAAATCTTCCAAATAAAGTGTCCATGGGAGGCACTAAGGCATGAAGGTTTTTGTCCAATCATGGAAAACATCGATTAAATCTACATTGGAAATATTGGAAAAAGTTATGTGATTGCACGACTAATTTGGAAGCTGATCCTCATGTCAGAACCTTGAGAATACGTGTTTGGAAAGAATTGGATACTCTGGTAAAGATCTTGAGGAAGCCTTCCATAGACGATGATGATGTGCAACTATATAAAGTCATCGTGAAAGAGTTCATTGAAGCCATGGTAGATGGATGGGGTGAACCACACATTACTCACTACATGGTGTGTTTAGTCTTTGCTATTTTCAAATTTTTAATTGCAATAATCAATTTATTCTTGTTTATCTCATGTTTTTTTTCTATGTATGCAGCACATTCTTTATGCTCATGGTCCATGGTTTCTTTGCCAATATGGTTCCTTGAATGCTTGGAGTGCCCAAGGGATGGAAAAGTCTCATTATAGAGCTCGAGGTGATTATTTCAAGAGTACATGACATGGAGGGGGGATTAATGGAAGTAATGCTCTTCATGAGATGTTCGAGTGGTTCTATCGAGGTATAGTCAGGTCCTCCTATGCAAGGAATAAAGCTTTGCAAACGGAGTTTGCCTGAGCAGTTTGTCAAACTCAAATGAGTAAAAGAAGGCATTCATGGATATCTTCGCAAGCTTCCCAAAAACATAGAAGTTGGATAGCAACCAGAAGTCGTGTTGGAAAGCATTAGATCTTTAAACCAAATGTACTTTAATGTTAATTAAAATTGCACTTCAATATTTCTTGTGGACATTTGATTAATTGGCTCTTTTTTTTAGAAACAAGCGTTGAATTTTGTACTTGTGCACCCAACAAGGGTGGGCGATGAGAAAAGGTTGGGGGAGCGACCTCACGGGAGTTTAAGGGGAATTTCAAAAACCCCTTAAATAAGTTTTTTTCCCCAAAACAAACACCCCTCCTCTTTATGTAATTTTTTTCTAAAATTGAATGAAAAAACCCAATGTTTTAATGAACTAAGTAAATTTTTTGATAAATATCACTTCTTTTTAATGCACATGGTACACTAAAATTTTATGAGGTTAACCCCCAAGGGGACGATGACAAATAGGGAGGGGGGAGGAGGGGAAAGAGCGGGGGTAAAGGGGGAAGGGGGGGGGGCTAACTAATAATGATGCATAAAATAAATATACCCCTATATATATGCAAATACCTTCATTTTCTCAATACCACTAGTACTCTCTCATACTAGTACATTCCTTCCTACCGTCACATTTCCCATAGCCCCACCATCACCGACATGGTAAGAATGAAGCAGACTGGAAGACCGGTTGATTCCAGAACAAAGCTCCCAATCCCTCTCGATGTATACAATGCAATGATCGAAGAGAGAAAAAAGAAGAGGCAGGAGGACGAGGAGGAGGAGAGGACAGATACCAATTAGCAAACAGATGACAATGAAGAAGATCATGGGGAGCAATCCAATCCTCAGAGTCAACCTGAGGCACCTAAAGAGCCAGAAAGTAGGCCAGAAGAACAGGAGTGCAAAAGACGCAGATTGGAAGAATGGGCTAGAGGACAATAAGATGCCAGGCAAATGTGAATTCAATTGGCTCGACAACAAAGGGCACAAATGGATAGCCAACAACAACGACCCGCATGGCACAATTCTACTCAGGACTTTCCACGTTCTAGACAGGGTGGAAAATCTTTGCCAAAATTGCATCACACAGTAGAAGGAAAAGGCAAAGCTCGCAGTAGGCAAGGTGGAGGCAGAGGTGGAGGTGGAGGTGGAGGTGGAGGTGGAGGAGGAGGTGAAGTCCCTAGAAGACACTGCAGAAAGACTGGAAGGAAGGTGCTTCAAGAGATAAGAAAGTATCAAAGTAGCGTAAACCTTCCCAAGAGCTCCGTTTGCTCAATTGGTGAAAGAGATTATGCAGTCCTATAGGGACGACTATCGTATTCAATCAATTGCACTGGTTGCCATCCAAGAAGCAGTAATAGTGGCAATCGTAACTCTTCTTGAGGACACAAACTTGTGTGTAATCCATGCCAAGAGGGTTACGATCATGGCAAAAGACATGCACCTAGGCCTCTCAAGGGCTTTTTTTTGTTTTTTTGGTGTATTTCTTGGTATAGGGACTTTTTTTTGTTTTTTTTAATGTATTTATTGTGTGTGTGATGGGTGTGTGTGTGTGTGTAAGTGATGGGGGATGCATCCCCCAATTTAAAAAAAAATAAAAAATAGCCCTTGAGAGGCCCAAGTGCACACAGGCGCGACTTTGGGCCAAACGAGGATCCCGTCTGCCCAAACTCATGCTTGCGTGCACCTAGGCCTCTTAAGGGCTATTTTTTGTTTTTTTCTTTGTTTCTATTAAGGAAACATAAGATCGGTGGGCTCTTATAGTAGAATGGACATCGGATTGCATTTGAGATTTGGAAGCTTTAAGTCCATAACTGTTTGTGACAAAAAGCAAAGTTCTAACATAGTCCATGTATTAAAGACATAACATTTTTTTAATAGTCAACACAGACCACACCAGTCACTCACTTGGCTACCTATCACCCAATGGATAGAATAACAGATGTGCTAGAACCAGTCATTCTAGTAATATGGCAACATTATTGGGTACATTCGAAGTAAGAACAATGTTGTGATCAATGCATGACTTAGTCCAAAAGAGTTGGTCACAACACTTTCCATTGTGTACAACCACTTTCTTTGACATGAGGAACGAATAGCACAACTCCAAGAGTTTGGGAAATTTTGGGATGCATCCCCAAGTAAACAGAAAATAAAAAATAGCCCTGAGAGGCCCAGGTGCATGCAGGCGTGACTTTGGGCCAGACGGGGACCCTGTTTAGCCCAAAGGCATGCCTGCACACACCTAGGCCTCTCAAGGGCTATTGTTTGTTTTTTTTAAACTGGGGGATGCATCCCCCATCACTTACACACACACACAAGAAATACAGTAGGGGGAATTAGATAATAATGGATGTTAGCACCCTTCCCTAGGTGTTGACTTCATTTGTTAAGGATGATAATTAAGATGTCATTTTCATCCTTGGGGTCATTTTACCACTAGGTCCACTAAAGGGACTATGGTAAGATAATTGTTACTTCAAAATTAATACGTCTCATGCTTACAAGGACCCTATGTTGAACAAAGGACCTCACATTTCTTTTGGATCACTCACTTAATTATACCCTTAAGAGTACATATCCTAGTTGTGGCACTCATGAGGAAATCAGATGTAACAGCAAAGCCTGGATTCCATTACCTATCACGTAAGGACACCGGCCACTTACATCTCTCATAAGCATGCAATGCCTATACCTCCTTGTTGTGTGAGCTCAGATCTCTGAGGATTCTCTCTACTTCTCCTCCCCCATGTTTTTCCACTTTTCTCCACCTAGATCCTATATTCTTTCCTTTCCTCTCCCCATTGACGCTAACCTAGCTTGCATTAGCATTCATGTAGCTCGTATGGCAGCCTTTTCCTTTTCGGACAATTGGGTGATGCCACTCATCAGGTCAACTCTTATGGTTTGCAAAATCCTTCCATCGCTTTGTACCATCAATAGTCCTAACATGTAGAAACAAAAAAAAGTGCCTATGTCATGGCCACCTTCCGATCAAAGATGCAAAATTTTTGCCCAAATCAATTTGCTTCTTCATGCTTGAAATGTGTCCCAATTTATAAACCCATATCTTGATCATTAGCATTCAAAGTTGGGACCCACTTTGAATAATGGTTCCATATGTCATGTTATTCACATCATTTTAATCCATTGCAACCATTTTAATCCATTGTTTCTCATAGCTATCAGTGCATTTGTCAACCTTACCATTTTGTATCAAACTTCATTGTAGTCATCACCAATGACTTCAAAAGCGATTTCGGCCATTCTTAGCATACTTTACAACATTTTACACCATAAGGGCTACATCTTCAATTGTATGTAGCACCCCTTAGCCACAATTTTCATAAAAGTCAAAACCCAATCTCCTATGCTAGGATTGTGAGTCAATCATATCCAAATTTGATAATACACAAACACCAACCAAGTATACACGTGGATTATTGCCATCTCCATGTGGAACCATTGGCATAAGTGAGCTTGCCATCTCAATTATGGAGCATATATCCTCTTAACTTACATTAATCCTTCCAACTAACCATGCACATAACTAAATTAGCCAGCATATTACTGTTCTATTTTCCTCCTAGGTTTGGGATGCAAAACATTCCTAGTCCCAAGATGAATCTAAATATGGAAGGGTTTGTTGAGAGTTGTGGTGCCATGAGCACATATAGAGCAAAGGTATGAGCAAAGGGTAAGCTGCCACATGGCATGGAGGAGATATCCCACATGTGAGCAAGCAAATGGATGTAAGTACCCTCACCTATAAAAGGGAGGTTCATTTGAAGGAATATCAATCAAGCACTTTGCACTATCTCAAGATTCTCTTTATGAGTCCAAGCTAATCTATCTTGGAACCTAATTGACTTGAGATACATGTCATGAGCACTCTCTTCATCATGTTTCCACATAGGTTTCATCCACCTTAGAGCGCTCCATAGATCCTGAGGCACACATGTTTTGTCATGGTATCAAAGCATAGGTTTAGCTCTCCTAGTTTAGCTCATTAGTAGTTCACTAGGATTGCTTCCATTCCTAGATTAGTTGTAGGCATGTTTTAGGAGCACATGTTTTCTCCTAGGTTAGTTTTAGTTTTAGATTGAGAGAATTCCGTCCATGAAAACTTGAGATATTTCTGTTCTTGTGAGAGCTAAATCAATTTCTTTGATTGTGAGAGAGAGAGAGACAGATTTATGTTCATGCCTCTTGAGTGATTGTTCATGTTAGAAATTTGCTGAGAGATCCTGTGTTTGAGAGAGATTTGAGAGAAAAGGAAGAGAGAGCCTAAAACTCTACCTACACCCACCTCCAAGCAAATGCCTCTCCAAAAAGATCGCCTCCTGCAGAGACGTATGTCTCACTCCAACGTCTGAGAGCAACTGCCTCTACTCAGCCAAGCTACTCTTTACCAGTGGCTTCTGTAGATCAGACAACAGTTCCAAGATGCCCACGCTCCAGGAAAAATGGCACATGCAACAGATCGCATTTGCAACAATGGGCAAATGGCCTGCAAACTCCAAAGCTTCTCAAACGCTGCTGATCTGCAACGACTCTAACGACCGTGAAGCCTCTCAAGCCGCCTCTGTGTAGCACCAAACGCAACCTCCAACGTCCGTTGAGCTCTCAGCAGCAACCCGTAAAGCTCTCAGCAACTAGCAACTAAGGCTTCGAGGAATAGCCTGGCTCCCATGACCCGCATGTCCTACTGCAGCGACTCCTAACGGGCTCCTCTTTGTATGAACGAGGACCCCAAAGCCAATGAGCCTTCTC
Organism: Dipteris shenzhenensis; assembly: GCF_047967505.1. Taxonomy (NCBI): domain Eukaryota; kingdom Viridiplantae; phylum Streptophyta; class Polypodiopsida; order Gleicheniales; family Dipteridaceae; genus Dipteris; species Dipteris shenzhenensis. The sequence continues at coordinate 18,427,428 of NC_141627.1, forward strand.
CAAATGACGCGAGCCCATGCTCAGTTGACTCCTTATCTCCATCGACAGCAACGACCTCTCGCAAAACGGTAGACAGCGCTCTTGGCAGCTCCTTACACAACGTCTGAAGCTTCAGCACCGAACAGCGATGCCATAGACCTGGAACAGCGAAGCGCAAGCTTCATCAACCGGCTCCCCTCGACTGGCGACTGCATACAACCACCTCTCAGCAGCAGCAATCCAACCGAAGGCCCACTCCATGAACCTGCAAAGGCTTTCGACAGAGCCGCATCTCCTGAGCTCCACCGTCGGCCGTCGTCGCCGTCATCGTCTCTGCAGCAGAGAAGCTTCAAAGCTTCCTCATGTTCTAAGGTCCTAGCCTTAGGACACGTGGCAGCCTAAGGGAGAGACACGTGGCAGATAAGAACTCACCTTGGGTTAGTCTACAAAGGGCCACGTGGCAGATAAGGTGTCAAAGCTAACTATGGTTAGGTTCAGTTACTTGGGTTAGTTGAACTATGGTAAAGTTTGTGTAAACCTTGGGTTTAACCATGTTGGGTTCAAAGGTCACCACAGTGTCACCTAAGCACACAGCCCCTGCCAAGCACAGTCCTGCAAGCAGCATGTGAATAGCCAAGCCACATCATCAAAGGCCCCTCCTCTTCACAAAAGCTTCAACAAGCCGTAACTTGAAATTCAAGAAGAATTTGAACACGCTTCAAAAAGGAAAAGTGATTGTCTTTTCAAGCTCTACGGACCTATCAGATCAGAATCATTGTATGTAATTAGACACTGCCAATATTGAAAGAATTCAATTGGTAAGACCTTTGCAACAAATGAAAAAGCAACGCATGAATGTAGAAAGCATGCCAAAAGCACAAGTGCATGAGATGACCATAGCAGAAAGTATGGCATCCACACACAAAGCATCAAGGCACATGGAAGAACAAAGCATCATGCATGAAGCTACGTCAAGCAAAGAAGCAAACACCATCATCATCAAGCCATGAGCCAAAAGGTGACATCAATGGAATGTATTGAAAAGCAAAAACCTTGCCAACCTTGCCTATATGTTTGTAATCAAACCTGACCACCTGAGAGTAGCTATGAAAGCACCCAGGGGAGGTATTGACATGTAAACCACACTTTACCACCTTAAGTAGCAATGCAAGCACTAAGGGGAGGTGATGGAATGTAACTCACATCTGACCACCTTGCAGTAGCCAAAGGATTATGGCACCAAGGGGAGGTGTTGAGAGTTGTGGTGCCATGAGCACATATAGAGCAAAGGTATGAGCAAAGGGTAAGCTGCCACATGGCATGGAGGAGATATCCCACATGTGAGCAAGCAAATGGATGTAAGTACCCTCACCTATAAAAGGGAGGTTCATTTGAAGGAATATCAATCAAGCACTTTGCACTATCTCAAGATTCTCTTTATGAGTCCAAGCTAATCTATCTTGGAACCTAATTGACTTGAGATATATGTCATGAGCACTCTCTTCATCATGTTTCCACACAGGTTTCATCCACCTTAGAGCGCTCCATAGATCCTGAGGCACACATGTTTTGTCAAGGTTTGAGATTGTGCATCCAATTTAACCTTTTGTTGCTATCTTGATTAGAGTTCATCGGCAATCTTGATCTTGTCTATTCATACACCTAGTAACTTGAAGAATTTTTGAAACCTTTGATAAGGGAATGCACTTTTCTTCAAAATCAACTGTATATTTAAATTAAGGATACATTGAAATCCAAGAAATGAAACTCAATTATAATGCAAAACACCACCCATCTGGAAAACAAGAGATATATATATTAAATTTTGATGTCTATACAATATTTCTTGTATATTGCATCCAATAGATGCACTTTTTACAAAATATTTGCTTGCTTAGCTTTAGCTACTATTGCTGCTCTCCTTTGAGTTGACAAAACAATGGGTTCACTGAAAGATTCTACAAGCTTCCCAACATCATAAACACCTATTGAAGCACCCATGGCAACAACTGCCATGATTCTTCCTGCTAGTTTCTCTCCAAAAGTAGATAATGCCAAGTCCCAGCCACCTCACCAAAATACACTTGCACGTAGAAGGGGGTAAAGGCACAAGGAAGACTAGCTTTGAAAGTGCCCTGCACTTTATCATCTCTTCCTTCCCATAAGGGGAGAACAAAGTATGGAAGCACACTAGGCTATGGCACTCAAACATTCCCATGTAGTGTCCTAGTGTTGAATCCACACCAATGCTGTCACCTCGACCGCCTTTATGTGTCGCAAACTTATCAACTTCAATGACGTCTTGAAACTTGCGATAACATCAGTAATCTTCTCAATGCCAAAATAAGAAGATAAATTCATTCATATTGACAAAATATCATGAACTTACGATGTGGGCAACATCTTGTTCATCCATTCCCGATCGAGTTATATCGATGGAGCTTTTGCTCTCATCAATTGCTGGAGGTGGTGCTGATGATGAGGCCTCTGCAGTATTCTCAAGTCTCTGGCATTTTTGCACCCTCTCTGCCTCCAATATTTCTTGGACCTCACGAAACTCTGTCTTTGTAATTGCCACATTAGTAGAGTCATGCATTTCCTCCCACACAGTTAAGATCAGATGCTCTAAAGTGTTTGCAGGTGCCAAATCTGTGCACCTATCCAACCCCTCTTCTGGGTAACCTAAGTAACTACTACGCTTCCAAGTGGAGAATGCCCCCAGTACTTCATCTTCTCTCAAATTTTCAATTATTGAATGTCAATTAATAATAAATATTCTCTATTTTAATCAAAATATACGAAAGGGTTTGCATCAAAACCTCATCCATCATACCTTCTTCCTCCTCTTTTTGCTCTCCTTGCTCCTCTTTTGGATCTCTTGTGGGGGATGATGTCCCACCTATTTCGAGAACCACAACCAACTCTGTCGTCTACTCTATTTCTGCTGTGTGCTTTCCCTTGTCCAAAGTTGCACTAGACCAATCTAGAGCAACGATAGCTTCTGCAACCACATTAGGATTCTCCTCAACGTCCACATCTTGCCCTGGTGCTAGAAAAAGAGTTGGCCCTACATTGATGAATGGAGGTGCATCTCTGTCCTCCATTTCCAAAAGAATTACACAATAGGCTATTTCCAGGGATACAAAACGAGTTCCTATAGGACCCACTTGCAGATCCAACTCTTCATCCTTGGAAATCCTTCTAAAACTTTTTGGACTAAGGGATTTGCAAATTCTTTGCAACCTAAACTTGAAAGTGCTATTAGCCTGGCGACAATCAATGAGGAGATTCAAAGGAACCCACTGTACTCCATCTATGTCTAGCTAGATCAGGTAAGGCTTGATTTTCTCTCTCACATAATCTACCACATCTCTAAAGAGATCTAGATGCTTGTGGACTGTGCTGATGACATCTATCTGACGATCAAAAATGTCATACAACTCTGCCTCTCTACTCGAATGACGAGTAAAAGCGATGAAGTCATGGTATGCCTCGCGGGGTGTGGCCATTGGAGGTTTGTGGAAGATGGCAAGAGCAGGCTATCTAGGAGGTGAGGACAATAAAGGCTATGTCATATCTAATGGCCCTGTATATAGTTGACTTCAGTCTCTTTAAATACCTTAAAATTCTGACTACAATTTAGGTAATAAAATATTGGACAATGTAATATATTGGCCTAAATAATTTGCCATAATATTCCACTCCCACCTCCCATGCCACCCAAAATAATGGATTTTTTTTTTGGAATTTAAGGGGCCCTATGTTAGTACAAATGACATCACACTTAACAAAAACTATTACATTTAGTCAAAAACTATTACAACACAGTTTCAAAACTTTTACATTTATTCAAGTGCTATTACAACACACTTCAAAAACTATATCATATTTTCAAAACTATTACAACACACATCAAAAACTACTAATTTTATTAAGTATACTCATTGCTAGTACAAATGACATCACACTTCAAAAACTATTACATTTATTCAATACCAGTATGAATGGACAAGTTACAAGGAGGCTTCCATTTCTCAAGCATTGATGTTCCTTCGAGTCGCCTTCTTACTATCTTCCCATTTAGTGTAAAGAAAAAATCACTATGATCAAAGGTGACAGTGATGTATTCTCGAACGTGCTTCAAGCTCCAACTACCTGTGACCTCAAGATATTGGATATCCCCATTGGGCATATGTACCTCTACCTCTGTGGTGTCCACTACATCACAATCCATAGGTACCCATTTGCCATAATTATTTTTCCAACGTCTGTAAGCATATCTCATGTAGCAAATACTCCGCACTACTTAATATCTTATTACTATACTTTCTTTAGTAAGTATACATCAAAAATGGTCTCCCTTCTGCAAACCCTCCCTAACATCCCACATTGGGTATAGAATGTTATCAAGAAATTGATTTTCTAGGCCTTTGCATACCCACATGGTCTTTGCCTTGTGAATGAAGACTGATTTGAAGAAATAAATAAATGTAATGGAGGGCATGAACCAACTAAAACTCACAGATTTTGAACCAAAAGTAAACTTGATTGACGATTGAATATCTGATCTCATCTTCATTCTAAATGCATCTATAGAGAATGGATCAGGAAGAGGCCATTCTAGACTATCAAAGTTAGGGAGAGGAATAGGATGTAGGCTTCCATATGTGCCTTCTCTTTCAGGAACTCGGTAACATGAATTGTAGAAAAAAAATACTAGACTTTGTCAAGGAGGCAACACTGCAGTCCTAAGAACATTAATTCCCCCATATTTGAATGGAAAGCTTGAAATATTCCCGTGAGACTATCCAAAGGTTGGGTTTCAACCTTGGCAGAGGGAAATATATGTACATAGAAAGCAAAGAGAGATGTTAATGGGCCAATCAATCTGTCTCTCTCACTCTCTACCTCTCTCTCTCTCACAAACACACACACTTCTCTCTCTCTCTCTCTCACCTCTCTCTCTCTCTCTCTCTCTCTCTCTCTCTCTCTCTCTCTCTCTCTCTCTCTCTCTCTATCTCACACACACACACACACACACACACTCACAAATCTCTCCCCTCTACTATCTCCCCCTAACACCCATCAACCCCTCCATCTCTCTCTCTCTCCCTCCCCCCCTCCCCCTCTACTATCACCACAAGACACCCTCTCTCAAACCGCATGCTCACATACAATCATTAGAATACACAATTGAAATGAAAATGAAAAAAAGTTAATGTAAAAGAGAGAGATAGTTTGAAGGAAAGCAAGTTTGAATGGCAAGATCCAAGTTCATGTCTTGAGCCATGTACACGTGCTGAACCTTCACCTTAAGTCCTTTTTTTGTATTACAAAACCCAACAATGCGACCCTTCCAATGCTTATCTTTCTTTGCTCTATCCTTTCTAGACACCTTGAATGGACCTGTTGCAGATGGTTTCATTGTGACCCATGACATTAACGTAAACTCTTGAGGGATCCAAATATCATTGTTGTCCTTCAAAATGCGACCCACACAAGATTGAATTGATAGCTTTGGCCTAGGGGAAGGGGAGTGCTTCAACATTGTAGAAAGAATTGGGAGCAAGCAAAGATAAAGAGGTTGGCAGGAGGAAGAGGTTGAGAGGAGGTTGAGAGGAGGAAGAGGTTGGAAGGAGGCTGAGAGGAGGTTGAGAGGAGGAAGAGGGAGCAGCAAGCCCTCTCTTTGGTGTTTTCAGTCAGAAAGTTTCGCTCCTATTTATTACCTCAGCCATTTTTCTTCCTTACCTCTCAGTCTGTATTAGCATATCTAGTTCACAAGCCTAATCTGGGGGGAGATTTGCAAAATGGTTGTCAAAGCTTCAAGAGTTCTCTTTCTCTTTTGTCAACTGAAAATACCACTAGGTCCACTATGGCAAATTTGCTCACAGGATAGGAGGATCTTGGAGAAGAAAAGAAATGTAAGGAGAACATTAAAGATGAAAGGGATACACCACCAACAACTTTTGTCTTGTATTTTGATGGGGCTTTTAGTCCTTCATGCCAACAAGGATCCAGGGTGATGGTCTTGATGAATTTTGAAGGTCAAGAAGTATGGGCTAGAGGACAAGAGCTTCTAGGTACCACAACTAACAATGCAGCTGAGTATAATGCTTTGATTCTTGGTTTGGAGGGTTGTCTTCAAAGTCAAGTTAAAGAATTGGAAGTAAGAGGAGATTCTCAGCTTATTATAAAGCAAATGCAAGGGCATTACAAGACAAGAAGTCCTCATTTAAAGGAGCTTAATCAAAAGCCTATGGCATTATGTAGTCACTTTGATTTTTGCAAGTTTGTTCATATAAATAGAAAAGAAAATCAAAGGGCTGATGAGTTAGCTACTCAAGCCATTGTAGTACAAGACCTTGGGGTGGTTTCTTTGGTAGACACTGGATGGCCAGAACTGCAAGATGTTCAGCAATATGTGGAAGAAGGCATGTTTCCTTGAGGGTTAACTCCATAATAGAAGCAGAGATTGGTAAGAAAGGCTTGTCCCTATACTATTGTTGATGACATTCTTTATAAATTGGGAAAAGATAAGTTGCTCCGTCAGGTGGTCCATCCCATGGAGACTAGGAGAATCCTAGAAATGTGTCATGAATGCTCCGATCATTTTGCTTCAGCGAGCACAGCTAGGAGAATTCTTAATGCAGGTTACTTTTGGCCATGCCTCCATAAGGATGTATATGAATGGTGTCGAAGTTGTAAAATATGCCAAAAGTTTGGAAGGTGACTGTTGATTCCTGGGCCCTTGAAGACTATTCTAGCATATGGACCATTTGAGAGGTGGGGGTTGGAATTTGTGGGACCACTCCCTCGCTCATATCAGGGCAAGCATTATTTATTGGTGGCCACAGATTATGCGACACAGTGGGTAGAGGCCAAGGTACGGTGATACTTGGATGCACCAATGAGTATCGACCACCTTGAGGGCCAGCGGACCCTCTCTATTACTAGAGAGGATCTGCTAGGGGGGGCAAAGATGTGACACCAAAAATTGACATTTTTTATTTGGCACTGGTATTGTTTCTCTATGTTTGATAAGAGTTTGAGTATCGAGTGATAGCCTACCGTCTCTCACTTATTTCTATTTTCTAAGATATTGTATGGGATTGAGAGGATGAGTGGAATGGATCATTGTAAATACCATGTGTATGAATGATAAATACCTTGGTATGGGGTGAGAGTTATTTTTGTATGGGATATTATAGGGTTTCTAGAAAATAGGAAGAGTGTCATATAAAAAGGTGGGCTCATGTCCATGTGTTCCAATACTATAAGAGAGATCACATGCTAAGCATGTGGAAGGCATGTGGAGGAGTCAAGAGGAATCCTTCTAGAATTCCTATGTGGAATAAGAAGTATGTGGACATATGGAAAAGAGAGGGTCCCTATGAGCTCCATGTGGGGCGACTCTTGATTTTCTTAATATTTTAAGAGTCTTGAGCATCTTTTGATGGGACACATGGCAAGAGTAGCCAAAAAGGACATGGATGATGACATACGGACTTATGTGATTGATGGGGAAAGGAATCTACAGGCAGCAATTGTAAATGGGTGAACGAGGGTGATAAAATCTCTATAAAAGGAGCCCTCCTCTCCCTTTTTCATCATCTCATCCACCATTAGGCCTCATGTTGCTGTAGCTCTAGTCTCCTTAAGCCTCTTCCATGAGCCTTCTCTCCCTCTTGTAGATATTCGCTTATGCAGACTCTTGTGTCCATCTCTCTCTAGTTCATTCTCTCTCTATGAGTAGTCTTGGAGCTTCTGCTCCCTCTTGTACATATGAAACCTCTTCTTTTCCCTTGTGTTTGTAATATTTTGAGTTGCATTGGAGTGGAGCCTCACTCTATTGACAATGAAGATCACTTCGTATTCCCTCTCTTGAGTCTCTTCCCTTTTCTTTCTTTTTCTGTTCAGCCGCTCATTGCACACACATGGTCCATCCATTTCTCAAGCCACCAAAAGAGTTACCCTCTTCTAGGAGAAATCTATGAGTGGTAGATCGTTGATGAAGGTGGAGTGTTGAGAGAGCATCTTGCTCAGGCGAAATTAGCATGGGTGGAGGGCAGTTTTTATGATAGTTTGACCCCCTGATAGTGTTTTGCTCATAACTTTCTGCTCGGTAGTCCTATTTTAATGAAACTTATATCAGCACGAAGATCTCTTCAAGGGCATGTCTTTATGTAACTAGACCTTGAATCAGATACTACTCCATTGCACCAGTTTTACTAGTAAAGAAAAAGGAATGGTACTATGTGTTTATGCATAGATTACTGAGCACTAAATAAAATCACCATAAAAAATAAGTATCCTATGCCTTGAATTGATGAGCTCTTTGATCAATTGCAAGGGACAAAATATTTTCCTAAAATTGATTTAAGATCAGGATATCACCAAGTACGAATTAGGGAAGAGGATGTCCCTAAGACCTCATTTCATACTAGGTATGGGCATTATCAATTTAAAGTAAGGCCATTTGGATTAACAAATGCTCTAGCAACTTTCATGACACTTATGAATAGTGTCTTAATGCCATATCTAGGGAAATTTACTATAGAATTTTTAGATGATATCCTTATTTATGGTAAAACTAGGAAAAAGCATTTGGAACATTTGTGAAAAGTGTTCCAGCTACTTAGAGATGATTCACTCTTTGCTAAAGAATCCAAATGTGAATTCTTTGCAAAAGAAGTGAAATACTTGGGACATATAATATCCCAAGAAGGGGTTCGTATGGACCCTGACAAAGTAAGGGCCATATTGGAATGGCCACATCCTACAAATCTAGAAGAATTAAAGATATTCTTAGGTTTGTCAGGATTCTATAGGAGATTCATCCAGGATTATTCTAGGATTGTTGTTCCGATGATGGACCAGCTTAAGGGGAAGGGAAGCACCTTCATATGGGATGAACCTCAAAAGAGAAGTTTTGAAAAATTAAAAGTAGCTATAGCAGCAACTCCTGTCTTAAAAGTAGTGGATCCCAATGAACCATTTGTGGTTGAGACAGATGCCAGTGATTTTGATGTTGGGGCAGTACTTTTACAAAAAGGTCGACCAGTGGCTTTTGAAAGCAAAAAGTTAGATCGTGCCAAACAAAATTACTCGACATATGGAAAGGAGCTATATTTTATAGTCTATGCTTTAAAAAAGTGGAGGCACTGCTTCTATGGTGCAAAATTTGAGATCATCTTTGATCTTCAAGAGAGCATTAAATGGACTTATAATCAACCGAAGCTTAAAGGTAGAAAAGCTAGATGGGCTGAGTTAATGCAAGAGTTTGATATACAATTGACATATAGGAAAGGGAAGTTCAATGTTGTAGCAGACTCTCTTAGCCGAATGCCAATTGTTAATGAATTGAGTTTTACTCAATTTTAGAATGATTTCCTAGAGTCCTTAAAGGGGAAATGTGAGTTTGATCTTCACTTCTCTGAAATATGGAAAGCAATGAGAAATCGGGATCCAACTAATCGAGAGGTTTTCACTGAGGAGTCACATGGAAATGGTGACACACCACAAGTTGGTGATAAAGGACTCAAGTGGAAAAAATATACTATTGAAGATGGCTACCTACTCTACAAGGGTAAAATATGTGTCCCAGATAATAATGAGAAATTTGGCTCATACCTCCTCTTAGAAAATGATTTGGTTAATCTAGCTAAAGGGATGGTGGAAGTTAAAAGTCAAAAACTTATTTAGTAAAATTGAACTTGATTTTAAACAAATGGAGCTTGATGATGTTGTGGTTGTTTATTCAATAATAGCCTCAGATTATTTGAAACTTTTTATAAGTTAGGAATGTGTATGATCCAAGCTGTGTTATTTCAGGGTTACCACTCTGTAATTTTTAAGCTCTTCTACATGACATCAGCTCAAATAGAGAAGCCCAAAAGGCACACATGGATGCTATAATTGAGCTTGAGATACAAAGATCCCATCCCAACTACATTTAGTTCCCACCTTATCAATGATCATGAGGCTAGAAACAATTGGATCTGAGGACCAAGTCCACAACTCTTGTTGCCATGACCAATGATCCCCGAAAATCTCGTTGTGCCCTTCTTCCCCTACCCCTTCATCGCCCGTGGCTCCCTCTCTCCATGCAATTTGGCATGGCGATCAATTTGCCATTTGTTTTGTCATAGCTTAGGCCCTCGCCCCCTCGCTGACTACCTCGCCATTGCTCTACTGTAGTCCTATTTACTACCCTGCAATTGTCGCCATTTCATACCTTTGCGGAATCTGTGCTGCCCCTCACCAAATGTATGCTCTCCCCGCTCTCTTCAAACTTTGCTCTCGCCATCTCCAGTTGCCGGCATCGGTTCCTCGCCTCCCTTCCTCTATACCCTCTCCCCCTCTCCTCCTCTCTAGCCTCTCGTTGTTGGCGGTGCCATTCCACTCTCTCGTTCTCTTCCTCCTGTTGTTGGTGGTGCCCTCTCCCCCCTCCCATCTTTGGCTCTCCTTCTCTTCTTCTTGCCTCCCCTCCATCCTCCCGGTTGCTTCTCCCTATTTGACCGCTCTCCATCATGGTGCCCCTCCTCCTCCCTTTACTTCCTCTTCTTCTGCTCCCTCTCTAGCAACGTTCCCCTCACTCTCACTCTCTTGGCAGCAACCCTGCCTTTCGCTGCAACTACCGACAGTTGGTTGAATGGATATGGGAGGGATATGGCGAAGGAAGGAGTGGTGGGGCAAAACTATGAGGTGGAGAATAGCCATGGCGATGGGCTTAAGTTTGTTGGATAGGTCTAGGCCTAGGCCTAGGCCTAGGGTTGGGTTAAAGTTAGTGTAGATGTGGGTTAGAGTTAGGTTGGCTTAAGATAGTGTTAGGATCAGGTTAGATCAAGTAGGGTAAGTTAATTAAGTGTTAGTCTTAGTATCTTAAGATAGGCAAGAGCAATTGTGATTAAATGTCTGTTAATATCAAATTTGAATTTGTATATTGACGTGGTTTTTCAGGATGTGAATTTTCTAGGCATTTTTAAAAAACTCTTTGCTTTGGAATCATCCCGATTGGGATTATGTACTGAGAGTTAGAGATTTTAGAGTGAATCATAGCCATTATATACTCCGTCAATTATTTTTTGTCATGGGAATTTAATACGAAAAAATAAAAGAACCTTGGCTTTGGTATCATGCAAATCGAAGCTATAAATTGAACGTTATAGATCATGTATCTATAATGCCCCTATATTTAAAATTTTAGAGATCTCTACTCAATTATTCACTCCTTTTGAGCATGTTTGGATGTTGCATTTAAATGTCCCCTTTGTATATTCTCTTAAATTAATCACATGAGAATAAGTATTTATATAATTCCCTTATACATGTATAGAAGAAGTAATTCCCTCAAATTTTAAAATGAAAATCTTCCTCTATCCTACATGCTGAAAGAGTGACCCCTAAGGCATCTACCAAAATGGACACTATGCTTTTCTTCTTGACCATGAAAAGCATGGCACAGGTTACTGAAAATGTTATTAAAATTAAATAAGAAAGCAATAATCAAACATGCAACCAATTCCAAGAGGTCAAAGACGCTTGTATAATATGATTTTAGTTGCAGAGAGGCCTTTTGGCAAATTTATGCTTGCTTCAAAATTTGATCTTTCGATTGGAACAGAAGCTGACCGAAAAACGTTGTGGCCAAAGGTGGGATACAGTTGCATTCTTTTCAACAGGTACCGAGCCAGTTGAAAGAACATAGTGGATGTTATGAATTGTGAAAGCCTTTCCAGCAATTGTCAAAGAAGCAAAGCGGACTTGTCTCAAATGATTTTGATTGCTGAGAAGCCTTTTGGGAAATTTCTGCTTGCTTCAAAATCTGAACATTCAATTAATGGAACAGAAGCTGACCGAAAAGTGTTGTGGCCAAAGGTGGGATACTATTTTCAACAGGTACCAAGCCAATTGAAAGAAGCTAGTACATGTTATGAATTGTCAAAGCCTTTCCAGCAATGTAACTGTTTAATCCATCTTCCATATATTGAGGTCTTGAATATCCATGTTACAGACGAGTCATCCCTCTGGAACTTGATTTGTAATAGCCAATTGAAAGAATCTAGTGGATGTTATGAATTGTCAAAGCAATGTAACTGTGCTTAATCCATCTTCCATATATTGAGGTCTTGAATATCTATTTTCATCACAGACATCCCTCTGGAATTTGCTTTGTAATACTTGACAAACGAAAACAATGATTCAATGTCTCGTTTTGAGAGCTTGAACCTCTATAAGCTATGGTGAGTCGAGAAACACGGTAACAGTGTCGTCTGCAGGATTTAGATTGCACATTTTGCAGCAAAAACCTGAGAAATTTTTGGAATACTAGAAGAACAGGACGAACGCTATCACCATGCAGACAAGAAGAATGTAGATCCTGTACAGAAGCACTTCACGCAGCTCGTTCACCGTCGTAGGCTGTCGGTCGCGGCGGTCGCTCCTAAACATCCTTCTGGAGGCGCCGTAGGTAGATCCTGCAAGATTGTTATTATCTCGGTTGAAGAAGCCGAAAACGTCGGAAGGGAAATTCGCGTTTGCAAAAGAGCCCGCACCAAGATCGCCTCCCGGTCCATGCCAGAATTCCATGTCCTGCGTTGAAAACTGATTTTCTACGGTGTGTGGATTCTCAGTTCTCAAGCCAAGAGGACGGTGTGGAATATCAATGCCTGAAATCGGCTTTGTCCTGGGGTCCGCGGAGCCTATTTGTCCCCTCCCATACAACGGAATGACCTTCTCCTCCGAAGCACTGGCCTTACAAACAGGGCATTCCTTGGAAATGGAGTGCCACTCGAGCCACCGATAGAGGCAAGGCCAGCAAAACAGGTGCCCGCACAAGGTGACAACGGGATCCTGAGCCAGTTCCAGGCAGATATGGCAGTCGAAGCTACCATCTCCCGGGGTTTTGCCGTATGAAACACTCTGCGAGGCCTCGTCACGGACCTGAAGAAGTGCAGCGTCAATGGAGAGGATCTCGTCGGTTTGAGAGCCCGTCTGGGAGGCGCTATCGCTCTGAGATGTGGTGAGATCATCGGCGGAGTCCTCCATGAACAGACGCATAGTCCAAGCAGTGCGAGGCTCCACAGCTGTACATTTCAAGAAAAGCTGAAGCAGGGAGGAGGTACAAACAAGGCTGCCATGATCAATTTGAAGGCTCGATAATTACAGCAAACCTGGACTAATGCGGTGAACAGCGAGGGGAGATGCCAGGAAAGACATTGAGGAGGAATGGATATTCCGTGGATTGAGAATGAAACACTTGAAGGATGAAGCGGTTGCTCCAAAATCTGGAAATTTTGCAGAAATGCGGGATAAGAGAGAGAGGAAAGCTTGCCAAGAAAGGGTGTGTTGAACGTCGATGGAGATCCGGACGAACAAGTTCGGAAGGAATGGAATCGATTAAGGAGAAGGAGAAGGATCGGGGAAGCTGGAAAGGAAGGAGTGAGTTGCAAGGTACGCCGAAAGCATCATGGGGACGCTGGAATCCTGCATGGAAAGCTTGAAGGACGAAGGTTGGGAAGCAGGGATGGAGAGAAAGCTTGGGATTTGACGCAGAATCGATGGAAAGCAGGAAAGGTTGTAACTGAATGTCGCATCTTTGAGCAGAAACTTGAAGGACTTGATGGAGATCAGAAACTTGAAGCATTTGATGGAGATGGAGATGGAGATGGAGATGGAGATGGAGATGGAGATGAAAATGAAGGAGATTTTTTTTAGAATATTACATTGAACTCTTTCCATACAACAATCCAAGCATCACAACTACATCCTCCCCCCCCCCCCCCCCCCCCCCCAAAAGGCCACATTGCCTTCTGGAAGAGCCGACACATGGCCTTCTGGAAGAGCCGACACATGGCCTTTCTCAGCCGTCATCGAGTAGAGAAAGTGGAGGAGGACCACTTTCCCACTTAGACACTGGTGCGCCGGCGGGCAGCCCCCAAGCCATTTTTTGAGCGGGTTCCCGGTCGTCGTCAAAGGCTTGGGGAGCTGACACATGGTAGTTCGGGCAGGTCGGGCAAGTGAGGGAGATTACCATTATGGGAGATCTTTAATCCAACTATACATATCTACATTCTTGCAACCCCAGCCTTTCACGGGCGTTGTGGAGGCAACATGTGGCATCAAAATTTTAGACGGTGGGCGTCAGGATTTTCGAGGGCAGTTTCTACATTTTAGGGGCTTTGCTGAGATTTAATCTCAGCTGACACACATCCTTGACGGATTTGATGGAGATGGAGAAATTTGTTGAAGAAGATATGTTGAAAGCTTACAAGAAAGGCGATGAAAATGATAAGCAAGATCCTAGCATCACAAAATCATTTGGCCCTCCCACTAAGCCACAACTTCTCTCACACCTTTTATTATTCTTCTTCTTTTGGGATGTAAGTTTATATCACAAGGAGGAGTTCCCAAAGAGGGAACATGCAATTACAGCATCAGATGTTAGATAACTAATAAGAGGAATCTATCTAACGAACATGGAGAATATCTTAGATAGGCCGTCTGAGTGACAACCCAAAGTAGTGAAACTTGGGAAAAGTAGGAATCTATCAACAAACACGGAGAAAATCATTGAGAGATTCTCTCTCTCTCTCTCTCTCTCTCTCTCTCTCTCTCTCTCTCACACACACACACACACACACACTCACACTCACACTCACACACACGTACACGCACACACACACATGTGCATGTGTGCATGCACACGGCCATCTACGAGGGGCACATCTTCTCATGGCCTACATGGACAAGTGGGTCTGCAGACACGCCTAGCTCAAGTGGGAAAACATGCCCAAACCACCTTAGCTATCGTTTCTTTGCGTTTTTTCCTTTTTTTAAGGGCCAAGAACACCTTTCCTTTATTTCTACTAAGATGAGGTGTTAGCCCCTAACTTGGCCATCGAATGGAATATGGGGCCCATGAATGAGTGATTGTCAAGATTTTTGATGATGATTAATGTATTTAGAGCACGTGATCCAAGGTCGTTGCATTCTTCCTGGGTATGTTATTGTGATTGTAAGGGTAGGGATCTGCTGGAGTTGAGCATATCCTGATGTACCATCGATAAAGTATGAGTGAGGGCCTTTGTCATAGGTGTGCCTGCCCCTAGTGAGGATAGTGTAGGGGAGGGTTGGATGCATATCTAGGCATGGTTGTCTACTAGGGTCTTGGGCTGGATCCATCCACCTCTGGGGTATATTTGGCTGCCTAGAGGGGAGCAAATTTGTGTGGACAAGTTTAGCACAATTTAGACCATGTCTCGGTGTCCTGTGGGCATGTTGGCAAGCCGCCTTGGAGTCGTGTTGGCTGAGGATGTTTCCAGGAGGAATGCTGGTCAAATCTAGGCTGTTCATAGCTAGTATGGGCCTACTTACTATCACAATAGCAACCCCTTTGCAAGGAATTGTATGGGATAGCATGGGGGGCCTGTGTGGCCACACCTAAGACAGTACATCCGACCTAATTGGTCCAGTTTCCAAAGCTCAAGACTTGGGATAGAGGCAAGGTGGAGCGACCTATTGGTTGGCTACAATTGGTAACTTGGTTGGCCCCCATGGGTAGGCTGGTCGACCCACTATAGCACGTTGATTGCAGCAGGTGAGGCTATATATATAGGCCCCCCTCAAATCGTTGTATTCATCTCTTCTAGTAGAGGTTTTTCCTAACACTTGAGAGCTTTTCACTTAATCCCTTCTAGTCTCTCTCTCCCCCCAATTTTGCAATTTGGTTCTTGTGTGTGTGCTCTTGCCATTTTGTTCACTCGCACATGGTATAGAGCCAAAGGTTTGACCGAAGACCTGAGACATGGAGGGCACTAGGAGCCAACAAACTGCGTGGAATTTAGGGCTATTGTTCGAAGGTGTTTGAAGAGGAGAGTGTGGAGGTGTGGACTATTTGGGTGTCCAGCAAGGGGTGAAGTTCTTTAAGGGTGTTTTTAGATCTAGAACGAGGTGTTTCAAGGGACAAGACAACAAAGGTGTGAAGGTACCTTAGGCTTCAAGCCTCTTGATTGTCTTCTCAAGCCTCTCTCCTCTCTCTTGCCTTCAATCCCCTTCTCTACCTCCTTTCCACCCCACCCTCTCTTCTAAGTTCCACTCTCTTTGTTCCAACCTAATTACCCTGGCTAAGATGGTGAAGAGCAAGGTGAAAAATCTCATATTATCCACCTTTGCCCATGGATCGCATCAATTGGATGGGCTCAATACGGTGTGTGGTGGGACATGATGGAGTCCCTCTTGCAGTCGTATGATTTAGTAGACTTCATTTTGGTGGGGTTTACTAGGCCTGATCTTAGCAAACCTAGGGATCTTGGAGCAAAAGTTGGCTGAGCCCATGTCACAGCTCTGGGAGCAAGTCAATGTGAGGGTCCATTCCTTCATTTTCCTAAACCATACTCAAGTGATCAATCGTGTAAATCACAGGCCGATAGCCAGTACAAGGTTCCAGATGCCACATTGTTAGTAGTTGGATGGCCCGTGGTTTTCAAAGCACAATAGTTCATCGATTAAGTGTAAGTCTACCAATTTGGAACACGTTGGGGGCTTCAAAGGAGGCCATATAGCTCAGTGATATATTGAACATGCAGGAAAGCAAATCATGCACCTATGGCAATATCAATTGGATTGTTGTATCGGTACAATACCAGATCAGAGGAGTTTGCCTTGTGCATGTAGCTTGGGAGCAGCAGCATAGGTTTCCAACGATTGTGTGAGAGTGCTCTCAATGGAAGCAGAACGGAAGAGGGAGAGACAGAAACATAGAGCCACACAAGTTTTTGGTGGGTGCAGAACACCCTAATCTTCTTTTTCATTCATTTATATATGTGTTTGAGTATAGGTTTCCAACGATTGTGTGAGAGTGCTCTCAATGGAAGCAGAACGGAAGAGGGAGAGACAAAAACATAGAGCCACACAAGTTTTTGGTGGGTGCAGAACACCCTAATCTTCTTTTTCATTCATAGGGTAAAGGCACAGTGACCTTTAACCCCCACAACCTCCCACTTAAAGGACAATGTGCCTTTAAGGGAGAACAACCAGTGAGCATACTATCCAATGCCCATCAATACACGACAATACTCAAACCGCTGACTAGGTAGACTCTTCGTCAGCATATCTGCAGGGTTATCATTTGTATGAACCTTGACAATCTCTATGCGCTTGTCCTCAAGGACCTCCCTGATGAAATGGTACCTAACCTCAATGTGTTTGGTCTTTGCATGAAAGACTAGATTTCGTGCTAGCTAAATAGCGGTACACCTATATGAATCCTCAAATCTCCCACTAGCCGATCAAGCCATATAGCCTCCTTGCAACCCTCTATGGTTGCAACATACTCAGCCTCTGTGGTAGACAAAGCAATGCACTTCTGTGCGCGAGACATCCACGACACTGCACCATCTGCAAAGGTGAACATATAACCAGAAGTGGATCTCCTACTATCTGCATAGTCTGAATCTGTGTACCCAAGTACACGCATGTCTCCTCTACCAAAGCAGATGCACATCTCCTTGGTACCCTTCATGTACCTCATGATGCACTTAATTGCCTCCCAATGCCTCTTTCCTGGATTAGCCATATACCGGCTAACAACTCCCACTACAAATGCAATGTCTAGTCTAGTAGCTATCATAGCATACATAAGACTCCCAACCACTGATGTATAAGGAACCTTGGCCATCATGGCCCTCTCCTCATCTGATTTGGGACTATTTGTATGACTCAGTTTCACATATGGATGCAATGGAGTACTCACTGCCATCATGGCCCTCTCCTCATCTGATTTGGGACTATCTGCATGACTCAATTTCACATATGGAGGAAATGGAGTACTCACTGCCATCATGGCCCTCTCCTCATCTGATGAAACGCTGTAATACTTTTGTAACATACTCCTTCTATGAAAGCCAAAGGAGTTTCCTACTCCGATCACACGTGATGCGCATACCAAGAATATGACTTGCAAGTCCCAAATCCTTCATATCAAATGCCTCATGCAACTTGGCTTTTAATGCATCTAGCTCATAAGTATTCTTGCTAGCCAATAGCATATCATCCACATATAGTGCCAGGAGTATCAGGCTATTATCCTTAGCCCTTTTAGTGTAGAGGTAGTGATCAATTTCACTCCTTCTAAAACCCTGGGACCGAATGAAAGCATCAAACTTCTGATACCATTCTCTAGGTGCTTGCTTAAGACCATAGAGACTCTTCTTCAGCTTGCAAACTAAATGCTCTTTTCCCTTTTCTTCAAAGCCTTCTAGCTGCACCATGTGAATTTCCTCATGCAGATCCCCATGCAAGAAAGTTGTCTTGACATCCATCTACATAAGCTCCATATCCTCTGCTACCACTAGTCCAAGCATGCATTTAAGTGTGGTGATGTTCACAACTGGAGAGAATATCTCATCAAAGTCCACACCCTTCTCTTGCTTGAACCCTTTAGCGACCAAACAGCCTTATATCTAGGCACATCATCACCTGTGACCTTCATCTTGTAGGCCCATTTACATGGCAATGCTTTCTTTCCATGTGGCAAAGAAACCAAGTCCCAAGTCTTATTCTTCATAAGTGAACTCATCTCTAATTGCATAGCATACTCCCAGTTGTGTTGATCCTTGCGCATCATAGCCTCTCTGTAGCAAGAAGGCTCCCCGCAATCAGTAAGCATCACATAGTCTACCCCTGGAACAAACCTATCAGATGGTCTAGACACTCTAGATGATCTTCTCAAGGGCATTTTAGCTTGCTGTTCCACCTGCATATCAGCCACATTCGGCTCATCATTTCCACCAATAGATGATCCATCATCTACCCTTGATTGTATACCTGTGGGAGTACTTGGTGGTACCATTTCTTGCACATTTGGTGCATGGACAGCTTGCTGTCTATCAACATATGCAGGTGGATTCACATCCTGGAAAGTGATTCTTCTCATTTCCACATCCCTCATGAGTGCCTTATGCATCTTCTTCTCATTGAAGGCTACATCTTGGCTACATATGATCTTCTTTGCTTCTGGATCCCAAAGACGATAGCCCCTCTCTCCACTTTCACCATAACCCAAAAAGATGCATTTCCTAGACTTAGGATCTAGCTTCTTTCAAAACTCTCTTGGCACATGTGCATATGCCTCACACCCAAATATACGCAAATGAGAGTAAGAGGGCTTCCATGCCTCTTCAGGAATACCACCATCCAAACTCTTACTAGGTGATCTATTGATCACGTGCATTGCAGTCTTCATTGCCTTAGCCCAAAAACCACCAGAAAGACTTGCATTGGAAAGCATGCATTGCAACCTTTCTTGAATGGTACGGTTCATCTTTTCTACAACTGGATTTTGCTCTGGAGTACGAGGGGACATGAGCTCCCTCTTAATCCCACATGTATCACAGAAATGTTGAAAGTCATGAGAGAGATACTCTCCACCATTGTCAGTCCATAGGCATTTAAGCGTTCCACCTGACTGATTCTCAACCAAGACCAGCCATTTCTAAAATACCTGGAACACATCACTCTTCTGAGCTATAGCATAAGCCCACACTTTCCTAGTTGCATCATCAATGAATGTCACATAGTATTCAACCCCGCCTAATGACCATGTAGGCATGGTACCACATACGTCTGAATGCACCAAATCAAGCTGTTCAAACTCTTTCTTTCCCCTTCTTTTATGGGCTGATTTAGTCTGCTTCCCATAGGGACAGTGCTCACAAAATTCAAAATCAGAGAAACTTAAATGCGGTACATAACCCAAACGGCATAAGAGTTTCGTCCCATTTTGGCTCATATGGCCCAACCGGCAATGCCATAAAGAAGTGCTTGGCTGCTCGGTTATTGCAACAACATGATCAAACACCCTTGATACATGTAAGGGATACAAAGTCCCACACTTGGCACCCCTGGCCAAAAGCATAGAGCCCTTCTGAATTTTCCAACTCCCAGAACCAAAGGTGGTCTGAAAACCAGCATCATCTAGCTGACCCGTTGAAATGAGACTCTTGGTTAGCTTAGGCACATGTCTCACATTTTTCAAAATAAATGTAGACCCATTTGCAAAAGAAAACTTTATGTCACCTACTCCCACTATGTCACATGCATAGTCATTTTCAAGATGCACACAACTTGTCTTTCCACTGTCATAAGTGGAGAACCATTCTCTATGGGGAGTAACATGGAATGAAGCACCAGAATCCAAAATCCAATCCTAAGAATATGCATTATCTGAAGTGGTAAGCAACTCTGCACATAAACTAGACATGAAGAGAATGTCATTGTCACTATCATGTGTGACTGCATTGATCTCCTTGATCTTCACTTTTCCTTTGTCCTCCCTTGGACTCTCTTCCTTCTGATTTGCACCCCAATTTGCATTCTTTTTCTTATCCTTTTGCTCTCTCTTAAGCTTGTAGCAATCCTTTTTCATGTGGCCCTTCTTGCCACAATAGTGACACTCAATGTTTCGTGCCTTGGACTTGCTACGGGGCTTTCCTCTTTCTTGAAACTTCCCCCTGGACTGTGATCTACCCCTTTGCACATTTAAGGCTGCATCTTGCTTGTTGCCTTCCATTGACTTCCGTCTAACCTCCTCCGCCAACAAGCTACCAACCACATCATCAAAGTTCAATACTCCACAAGGTGCAAACTTACTAATAGTAGTACAGAAAGTATCCCATGAGGATGGTAATGAGCATAAGAGAAATATTGCCCTCATTTTCGCATCGAAATTCAGCTTTTGAGCTTGAATCTGACTGAAAATGATATTAAATTCATTCAAGTGCAAAGCTGTGGATACTCCCTCCTTCATGTGCAGCTCAAACAATCTCTTCATGAGATAGACTTTGTTTTAGGCAATCTCTTTCTCATATGTAGCACACAGCATTTTCCATAAAGCTTCCATAGTCTTTTCAATGACTACTATGAAATAAACTGTCTCCCCAAGATGAAGTCTAATGGTAGAATTTGCCAAAGCATCCAACTCATTCCATTCATCTGTGGACATAGCTGCAGGCTTAGCTGCAATCCCTTGCAAGGGTTTTATCTGCTTCTTTTGAATAAGCACATCCCTTATCCGTTCTTTCCACAAAGAAAAGTGTGGGGGTTAAAGGTCACTGTGCCTTTACCCCGGTTATGTACAATACTCAAACACATATATAAATGAATGAAAAAGAAGATTAGGGTGGTTCTGCACCCACCAAAACTTGTGTGGCTCTCTATCTCTCTCTCTCCTTCTTCTGTTCTTGCTTCTGTTGAGAGCACTCTCAACTGGTATCAGAGCCCGGGTGATCTAGCTGAGCGTGCGTGAATGCTTGGAAGCTCAGCAGCTCTGTGGGAGGAAGGAGAAGCTCTGTGGGAAGCTTTGTGGGTGACTTTACTTGCATCCGAGTGTGCAGAGACCTTGGAGAAACCTTTGGAAAAGTCACTTTGGCTTTGCGAAGTGGTTTTGAGAGCCTGTTAAGAGCTTTCAAAGAAAAAGTCGTTTTTTGAGCTTTTCCCTGTTCCGTTCGATGACAGAGACTCCGTATTAACTTGTAGAGGCAACTATTGCTTGCTTTTGGTGTCCACATTACTTCAGGAGCCTGGAAACACCTTCATTCCTGAATCTGGGATCATTTCATTGGATTTTTGAGTCACTGTGTCAGTTCTTGCGTTTTTTGCCCGGGTGTTGGAACTCAAGTTTGGAGCAACCATTTGCAGATCTGTCAGTTCCGGTGGACTCAAGAGGTCCTAAAACTTCTATGTTGCTCATCATTCACACTCCGGTGGAGTTTACAAACAGCTCTGTTTCCAAAAACGTTTTTCAGTCCGTGTGTTGGACCCAATGATTGAGACCACGGTTTCCAAAACCGTCTGTCCCATTGCGTTCCGGACGCCCAAAAACCCCTACCTGTCAGTTCTTGCGCGATTCGGTGGAGGATTTTCAGAGTTATAAATCTCTGTGTATTCGATTTCGTCTCTCTGTTATGCATTTTTCATTCTAAGGTTTTGAAACCTTAGATTTATGCCACATGGCAGTGGATAAGTGTTGACTCCCATTTCTCACTCATCGGTTGGGATTTTGGAGTTCTGGCAGAAGAGAGATATTTGCAGATTTTCTTGCTGAGTTCGATTATGCAATGGCGCCCATGTTTTGAGGCATCTCAGGTTCTATTTTGAGTAGCGCTCATTATCGTGGGACTATGATTTCTTGAGCATACCTTATGCAGATCACTCTGGTTGCAGTTTGAGCAATGTGCGCTCATTCGTGGTATGCATTGGGTTGCAATGGATGATTTATAGGCCATTTGGATGCATTGCGGTCCTTGTTGGATGTGCTGATAGGCCCAAATTGCCTTGTGGGATGCTATTTTTTATGGACGCTTTGCACATGGATGCTATTTTATGCTGAGGGACAGCTTTGACACATTGTTGGAGATGCACTGATAGTGCTATGCTCTCTTGGATGAGATATAATTGATGCATATGCCAGTGGATGGTGTTTATGCTTGAGTCATTTGGCACTTATTGGCATTTTCTTTTGGGCCAGATTTGCTCATATGGATGCATAGTATATGCACATGAGTCAGATGCATCTTTTGATGCTTTGAGCTTTGAGTTTTTTGTGATATTTCACTCTATTGTGGCATACACATTTGGGTGCACCTGGTATTTGGTGTGATTCTCTCTTACAGGTACTAGCATTTGGGATTTTGTTTCATTTGCATCATGGCATCCTCTTCCATGTCTGAAAAGGAGTTTTTCAGCATTAAAAAGTTTGATGGGACAAACTTTTCTTTGTGGAAAGAACAAATAAGGGATGTGCTTATTCAAAAGAAGCAGATTAAACCCTTGGCAGGGATTGAAGCTAAGCCTGCAGATATGTCTGAGGATGATTGGAATGAGTTGGATGCATTAGCAAAGTCTACTATTAGACTTCATCTTGCAGAGTCAGTTTATTTCACAGTAGTAAATGAGCAGACTACTGAAGATTTGTGGAAGAAACTGTGTGCCACTTATGAGAAGGAAACTGCCTCTAATAAAGTTTACCTCATGAAGAGGTTGTTTGAGCTACAGATGAAGGAAGGGGTCTCCATTGCTTCTCACTTGAATGAATTCAATATTATTTTCAGCCAACTTCAGGCTCAGAAAATGAATTTTGATGCAGAGACTAAGGCAATATTTCTCTTATGTTCATTGCCATCCTCATGGAATACCTTCCGTACAGCTGTCAGTAACTCTGCACCTAGTGGAGTACTGAAATTTGATGATGTTGTGGGTAGCTTGTTGGCCGAGGAGATTAGACGGAAGTCTATGGATGGCAACAAGCAGGATGCAGCCTTAAATGTGCAAAGGGGCAGATCACAGTTCAGGGGGAAGTCCCAAGAAAGAGGGAAGTCTCGTAGCAAATCCAGGGCACGGAACATTGAGTGTTACCATTGTGGCAAGAAGGGCCATATGAAAAAGGATTGCTACAAGCTAAAAAGAGAGCAAAGGGATAAGAAAAAGAATGCAAATTGGGGTGCAAATCAAAAGGAAGAGAGTCCAAGGGAGGACAAAGGAAAAGTGAAGATCGAGGAGATCAATGTAGTCAGACATGATAGTGACAATGACGTTCTCTTCATGTCTAGCTTATCTGCAGAGTTGCTTACCACTTCAGATGATGCATATTCCCAGGATTGGATTTTGGATTCTGGTGCTTCATTCCATGTTACTCCCCATAGGGAATGGTTCTCCACTTATGATAGTGGAAAGACAGGTTGTGTGCATCTTGGAAATGACTATGCATGTGACATAGTGGGAGCAGGTGACATAAAGTTTTCTTTTGCAAATGGGTCTGCATTTGTTTTGAAACATGTGAGACATGTGCCTAAGCTGACCAAGAGTCTTATTTCAGTGGGTCAGCTAGATGATGCTGGTTTTCACACCACTTTTGGCTTTCAAAGTTGGAAAATTCAAAAGGGCCCTATGCTTTTGGCCAGGGGTGCCAAGTGTGGGACTTTGTATCCCTTACATGTATCAGGGGTATTTGATCATGTTGTTGCAATAACCGAGCAGCCAAGCACTTCTTTGTGGCATTGCAGGTTGGGGCACATGAGCCAGAATGGAATGAAACTCTTATGCCGTTTGGGTTATGTACCGCATTTGAGTTTCTCTGATTTTGAATTTTGTGAGCACTGTCTCTATGGGAAGCAGACTAAATCAGCCCATAAAAGAAGGGGAAAGAAAGAGTTTGAAATGCTTGATTTGGTGCATTCAGACATAGGCGGGGCTGAATACTGTGTGACATTCATTGATGATGCAACTAGGAAAGTGTGGGCTTATGCTATAGCTCGGAAGAGTGATGTGTTCCAGGTATTTCAGAAATGGCTGGCCTTGGTTGAGAATCAGTCAGGTAGAACGCTTAAATGCCTACGGACTGACAATGGTGGAGAGTATCTCTCTCATGACTTTCAGCATTTCTGTGATACACATGGGATTAAGAGGGAGCTCACATCCCCTCGTACTCCAGAGCAAAATCCAGTTGCAGAAAAGATGAACCGTACCATTCAAGAAAGGTTGCAATGCATGCTTTCCAATGCAAGTCTTTCTGGTGGTTTTTGGGCTGAGGCAATGAAGACTGCAGTGCATGTGATCAATAGATCACCTAGTAAGAGTTTGGATGGTGGTATTCCTGAAGAGGCATGGAGTGGCAAGAAGCCCTCTTACTCTCATTTGCGTATATTTGGGTGTGAGGCATATGCACATGTGCCAAAAGAGCTTCGAAAGAAGCTAGATCCTAAGTCTAGGAAATGCATCTTTCTGGGTTATGGTGAAAGTGGAGAGATGGGCTATCGTCTCTGGGATCCAGAAGCAAAGAAGATCATACGCAGCCATGATGTGGTCTTCAATGAGAAAAAGATGCATAAGGCACCCATGAGGGATGTGGAAATGAGGAGAATCACTTTCCAGGATGTGAATCCACCTACCTATGTTGATAGACAGCAAGCTGTCCATGCACCAAATGTGCAAGAAATGGTACCACCAAGTACTCCCACAGGTATACAATCAAGGGTAGATGATGGATCATCTATTGGTGGAAATGATGAGCCAAATGTGGCTGATATGCAAGTGGGACAGCAAGCTGAAATGCCCTTGAGAAGATCATCTAGAGTGTCTAGACCGCCTGATAGGTTTGTTCCAGGGGTAGACTATGTGATGCTTACTGATTGCGGGGAGCCTTCTTGCTACAGAGAGGCTATGATGCGTGAGGATAAATGCAAGTGGGAGTATGCTATGCAATCAGAGATGAGTTCACTTATGAAGAATAAGACTTGGGACTTGGTTTCTTTGCCACATGGAAAGAAAGCATTGCCATGTAAATGGGTCTACAAAATGAAGGTCACAGGTGATGATGTGCCTAGGTACAAGGCCCGTTTGGTTGCTAAAGGGTTCAAGCAAGAGAAGGGTATGGACTTTGATGAGATATTCTCTCCGGTTGTGAAGATGACCACACTTAGATGCATGCTTGGACTAGTGGCAATAGAGGATATGGAGCTTATGCAGATGGATGTCAAGACAGCTTTCTTGCATGGGGATTTGCATGAGGAAATTTACATGGTTCAGCCGGAAGGCTTTGAAGAAAAGGGCAAAGAGCATTTAGTTTGCAAGCTAAAGAAGAGTCTCTATGGTCTTAAGCAAGCGCCTAGAGAATGGTATCAGAAGTTTGATGCTTTCATTCGGTCCCAGGGTTTTAGAAGGAGTGAAATCGATCACTGCCTCTACACTAAAAGGGCTAAGGATAATAGCCTCATAATCCTTGCACTATATGTGGATGATATGCTATTGGCTAGCAAGAATGCTTATGAGCTAGATGCATTAAAGGCCAAGTTGCATGAGGCCTTTGATATGAAGGATTTGGGACTTGCAGGTCATATTCTTGGTATGCGCATCACGCGTGATCGGAGTAGGAAACTCCTTTGGCTTTCACAAAAAGAGTATGTTACAAAAGTATTGCAGCGTTTCAATATGGAGGGGGGGAAGGCACTGAGTACTCCATTGCCTCCATATGTGAAACTGAGTCATACAGATAGTCCCAAATCAGATGAGGAAAGGGCCATGATGGCCAAGGTTCCTTATGCATCAGCAGTTGGGAGTCTTATGTATGCTATGATAGCTACTAGACCAGACATTGCATTTGCAGTGGGAGTTGTTAGCCGATATATGGCTAATCCAGGAAAGAGGCATTGGGAGGCAGTTAAGTGCATCATGAGGTACATGAAGGGTACCAAGGAGATGTGCATCTGCTTTGGTAAAGGAGACATGCGTATACTTGGGTACACAGATTCAGACTATGCAGGGCATGTGGATAGTAGGAGATCCACTTCTGGTTATGTGTTCACCTTTGCAGGTGGTGCAGTGTCGTGGATGTCTCGCGCACAGAAAAGCGTTGCTTTGTCTACCACAGAGGCTGAGTATGTTGCAGCCACAGAGGGTTGCAAGGAGGCTATATGGCTTGATCGGCTAGTGGGAGATTTGGGGATTCATACAAGTGTACCGACATTGCATAGTGATTCCATGAGTGCTATATTCAGCTAGCACGGAATCCGGTCTTTCATGCAAAGACCAAACACATTGAGGTCAGGTACCATTTTATCAGGGAGGTACTTGAGGACAAGCGCATAGAGCTTGTCAAGGTTCATACAGATGATAACCCTGCAGATATGCTGACGAAGAGTCTACCTAGTCAGCGGTTTGAGTATTGTCATGTATTAATGGGCATTGGATAGTATGCTCACTGGTTGTTCTCCCTTAAAGGCACATTGTCCTTTAAGTGGGAGGTTGTGGGGGTTAAAGGTCACTGTGCCTTTACCCCGGTTATGTACAATACTCAAACACATATATAAATGAATGAAAAAGAAGATTAGGGTGGTTCTACACCCACTAAAACTTGTGTGGCTCTCTGTCTCTCTCTCTCCTTCTGTTCTTGCTTCTGTTGAGAGCACTCTCAAAAAGTTTGTCCCATCAAACTTTTTAATGCTAAAAAACTCCTTTTCAGACATGGAAGAGGATGCCATGATGCAAATAAAGCAAAATCCCAAATGCTTGTGCCTACAAGAGAGAATCACACCAAATACCAGGTGCACCCAAATGTGTATGCCACAATAGAGTGAAATATCACCAAAACTCAAAGCTCAAAGTGTCAAAAGATATAGTTGACTCATGTGCATGTACTATGCATCCATATGAGCAAATATGGCCCAAAAGAAAATGCCAACTGCAATGGCAATCCAAAATACCAATAAGTGCCAAATGCCTCAAGCATAAACACCATCCATGGGCATATGTATCAACAATATCTCATCCAAGAGAGCATAACACTTTCAATGCATCAACTACAATGTGTCAAAGTTGTCCCTCAACATAAAATAGCATCCATGTGCAAAGCATCCGCAAAAAATAGCATCCCACAAGGCAATCTGGGCCTATCAACGCATCCAATAAGGATCACAATGCATCCAAATGGCCTATAAATCATCCATTGCAACCCAATGCACACTCGAATGAGCGCACACGGCTCAAACTGCAACCTGAGTGATCTGCATAAGGTATGCTCAAGAAATCATGGTCCTACGGCAATGACCGCTACTGAAAATAGAACCTGAGATGCCTCAAAACATGGGCGCCATTTCATAATCGGAGTCAGCAAGACAATCTGCAAATATCTCTCTTCTGTTGGAACTCCAAAATCCCAATCGATGAGTGAGAAATGGGAGTCAACACTTATCCACTGCCATGTGGCATAAATCTAAGGTTTGAAAACCTTAGAATGAAAAATGCATAACAGAGAGACGTAATCAAATACACAGAGATCTATAACTCTAAAAATACTCTACCAAATCATGCAAGAACTGACAGGTAGGGGTTTTTAGGCATCCGGAACGCAATGGGATAAACAGTTTTGGAAACCGTGGTCCTAATCACTGGGTCCAACACATGGATTGAAAAACGTTTTTGGAAACTGAATTGTTTGTAAACTCCACCAGAGTGTGAATGATGAGCAACATAGAAGTTTTAGGACCTCCTAAGTCCACCAAAACTGACAAATCTGCAAATGGTTGCTTCAAACTTGAGTTCCAACACCTGGGCAGAAAAACGTTGAAACTGACACATTGAGTCAAAAATCCTACAAAATGATCCCAAATTCAAAAATGAAGGTGTTTCCAAGCTCCTGAAGTGAAATGGATATCAAAAGCAGGCAATGGTTGCCTCTACAAGTCAATACAGAGTCTCTATTGTCGAACAGAATAGGGAAAAGCTTTAAAAAATTACTTTTTCTTTGAAAACAATTAACAGGCTCTCAAAACCACTTCGCAAAACCAAAGTGACTTTTCCAAAGGTTCCTTCAAGGTCTCTGCGCACTTGGATGCAAGTAAAATCACCCACAAAGCTTCCCACAGAGCTTCTCCTTCCTCCCACAGAGCTGCTGAGCTTCCAAGCATTCATGCATGCTCAACTAGATCACCCGGGCTCTGATACCAATTGAGAGTGCTCTCAACGGAAGCAAAACGGAAGAGGGAGAGAGAGAAACAGAGAGCCACACAAGTTTTTGGTGGGTGTAGAACACCCTAATCTTCTTTTTCATTCATTTATATATGTGTTTGAGTATTGTACATAACCGAGGTAAAGGCACAGTGACCTTTAATCCCCACATTGTGTTGAGACAATTTTCACCAAGGAGGGGCTTCTTTTGACAATACTTATGGTGGTCTTCAATGACGATGGTTCACACAATAGGTTCCTTCAAATGCTCCAACTGCACACCCAGCTCCTTGGAGATGAAGCTACATCCAAGAGCTAAGTGGGGGGTGTTGGGAGTTGAGTATCTCCTAATGTACGATCTATAGAGTATGAGTGAGGGACTTTATTGTGGGTGTGCCCACCCCTAGTAAGGACAGTGTAGGGAGGGTTGGATGCATTTTTGGACATGGTGTCTACCAAGATCTTGGGCTAAGATCCACAACCACCTTTAGGGCAAATCTAGCTACCTCAACCACTTTGGAGTCGCACTGGTTGACGATGTTTCCAAGAGGGATGGAGGTCAGATGCCAATTGTTCAGTGCTCATATGGGACTACCTGTTGCCACGATAGCAGCCCCTCTAATATGCATTGTGTGGGCCAGCATGGGGAACCTATGTGGCCACCCCCTGGATAGCAAAGCTGACTTAATTGGTCAAGTTTCCAGGGCTCAAGACCCGAGACCCAAGTCAACCCCATGGGACAACCAATGGAGGTTTTGCCCAACACTTAAAGGCATTTCTCTTGAGATCCCTTGCTCTCTCTCTCTCTCTCTCTCTCTCTCTCTCTCTCTCTCTCTCTCACTCTCAATAGTCAACTCATATAAATATTTAGGACTTGATTTCATGAAGAACTACAAGTGGAATTCATGCGTGGAAAGATTTGAAAGGTTTATATAGCTTCCAAAACAAATGCAAGAAGGCATACCTATGGAATGGGGAAATGAGAGTTTTTGTACACCATGCTTGTGCATACAATAATCCTCTACAAATGCCTTTTGGGCATGCGGGCTATCTAGAACATACTAAGAAAGAATAGAAACTATACATAAACGTTTCCAGATAGGTGAGTTGGGGGTTAAGGCTAACACACCCTACCTAGAGGGGGAAGCATTGTGTCAATTCATGGCTTACCTCAACAAAGTTGGGAAGATGGACACCAGTAAGGTACCACACAAGGTGATGGAAGCTACACAAAGCATAGGCAGGCACAGGGAGGGAATGAAATGGATGTAAACATGGGGTATAACAGCCACTGATTTACCAAAAGATGCATGTGAAGATTATGAGGCAAAAAATGCTACAAAAACTCTAGCAAAACCCGAGGACAAAAATGTAGTTTTATAAACAAGAAATTAACTCAATGGACAACCATGGAATGCAGGAATACCTAAGGTAAGACTTATCAACTTTTAAAACACATCTCATCTGCAAAATCAGAACTAGCTCACATGATCTCAACGTAGAGAGGGGTAGATGGGCAAAGGCAAGACCACAGATTCCTAGAGAGAAAAGAACATGCAAACTCCAGACCACGGATTCCTAGAGAGGAAAGAACCTGCAAACTCCGCTCCACTCGGGAGGTAGAGAATGGACAGCATGTTCTCCGACAGTTTAAAACACATCTCATCTGCAAAATCAGAACCAGCTCACATGATCTCAACGTAGAGAGGGGTAGATGGGCAAAGGAAAGACCACGGATTCCTAGAGAGAAAAGAACATGCAAACTCCAGACCACGGATTCCTGGAGAGGAAAGAACTTGCAAACTCCGCTCCACTCGGGAGGTAGAGAATGGACAGCATGTTCTCCTACAGTGTAGAGCCTATGCACACCTCTGAGAAGGATATGGGGACAACAGAAATCTAAAAAATCTGTTGAAGCAGCCAACCAAAAAGCTAGGAAGCTACTTGAAAGAGGTATTGGAACATCACAACAAGGTACTGGGTCTAGCACACAAGCTAGCCCAACAAGTACTCAATACATGACAAGTTTGGAATTTTTCTCCCTAGGTGTAAGGGATCACTATAAATTGGTAGTGATCTCCAATCCCATAGATCTTCAAGGGTCTTCGGCGAACTTTGATACAATCATATCATATCATATAATCTCTCTCTCTCTCTCTCTCTCTCTCTCTCTCTCTCTCTCTCTCTCCAGTTTTACAGTTTGGTTCTTGTGTCTGTGCTCTCTCCTTTTTGTTCAGTTTCCACTGCACTCTCGTAGAATCCTTAGTGTTTCTAGGCTTGCAGTTATAAATACCACGTCCATGTGGTTGTGGTATGCAACTTAAAGATGTCAAACATCCTTGTCATGTGGGACACAGACACGATCTTGATAATATAGAAGATCGTCCGTATAAGAATAGGATGAGAAAATCTTCTATTCGGAAGTCGAAGGTTGATCTTTCAAAAGAACTTGTACTGTTGTGCCGAAGTCTTTCTCATTGAGATACTTCCCTTTGAATGAATTCGGAACATCCATAGATAATGTAGAGATTACCATAGCTGATGCTAGAGTTAACCTACTGAGAGCATCTGCAACTACATTGCGTAGTCCTGGAATGTACTCAATGGTCATGTGAAAATTGGCCAGAAACTCAACCCAGCGTGCTTGTCGAGCGTTCATTATTGGCTGAGTAATGATATACTTTAGAGAGTGATGGTCTATCTTTACCACCGAGTCGGCTCCCATGAGATAATGTTTTCGAGAGCGATAAGCATGTACAATGGCAAGAAACTTCTTATCATTAACCGGGTATCTAGTTTGGATATCAGAATGTTTATGGCTGTCAAAAGCAATAACTCTACCTTATTGCATCAAGAGTGCTCCTGTAGCGATGTCGAAAGCGTCGGTCATGACCTCAAATGGAAGGTTTGGGTCAGCAATAGCCATAACAGGTGTGGAAGTGAGTGCTTGCTTGAGTTGTTGGAAACTGTACTCTGTTTTGGGAAGCCACTAAAAAATTGCCTTGCTTTTCAATAATTCGGACATTGGAGCTACAATCTCGAAAAACTAAACATGTAGGGATCTGCTGAAAACAAGGATGTCATCGAGGTAAACGATGATGAACTTATCAAGGAAAGGCCTAAATATGTCGTTCATTAGTGTCATGAATGTGGCCATGGCATTGTTTAACCCAAAAGGCATGATTAAACACTCAGTGTCCATACTTTGTTCGAAAAGCTGTCTTTACTCATCGCCTTCTCGTATGTGGATTTGATGATGACTTGAACGAAGATCAATCTTTGAAAATTGTGTTGCGTGTAGAAGTTGATCAAAGAGGTCATCAATGTGAGGCAATGGATACTTGTTTTTTATAGTGATCTTGTTGAGGGCTTGGTAGTTGATGTAGAGGCACATTGACTTATTCTTTTTTTCCACAAGTAGTACAAGAGACCCGAAAGGGCTGCGACTGGGCCGAATGTGACCTTTGTCAAGTAGTTCCGTCACCTGTCTTTGGATTTCTTCATTTTGAGTGTAAGAAACCTGATAAGGAGGTTTCAACCGTGTATTACTGCCGGGTGATGAGAATTGTCATGTGCGTGTCTAGTGCCAATTGGTGAAAGTGTCAAATGAGTAAGTTCAATTAGGTGATCCACTGGTCGTCGAGGTGGTAACTGCTTTGGCAATTCCTGTGGAAAAATATCTAGGTAAGGCTGGAAAAAAGGTTGGTTGAGGTACTCAGGAGGATCCTTTGTCAGTGTCTCCTCTACTGCCGTAACCAACAGAAGTGAAGTCTTTACTTGACGTTTACGAACCCACTTCTTTACTTGTAGGGCGGAGGCAACTAGAGTTGTGGGAGAATCCCTAGAACCAGTTAGCTCAATAAGTTTTCCCTGGTGGACAAATTGGATAGTATGGCTACGAAAACTGATTGATGGATCATAGTCGTAGAGCCACTGTTGTCCGAGTATGACATCGTACCGAGGTAGAGGCATGATGTTGAAGTTCAACTTGTACGTATAATGTTGGATGCAAAAGGACAGGTTTCGATCCTGGTGTTGCACAAGAAGGTAGTTCCATTTGCGAGTTCAATCTGATAGTCCATGGGACTAGGACTGGTGGTCAACCAAAGTCTTTCGATCATAGAACTAACTAGGAAATTATGAGAGCAGCCACTTTCGATGAGGATAGTGACTGTTGTTCCTCGAATCAATCCTTGGACGCAAAGTACTTGAGTGGCCACGGAAGGTTCGGGGTTGCTGGCAAGGCTCATGTGGATGGTATTTGCCATTCGAACAGCTTTGCCTTTCTTGTCTTGTGCTGGGGTAGCACCTTCTGTTGGCAAGTGCTAGGTTCCATATTGGAGTTTTGCTTTGGTCACTTTGGACAATCGAACCATCTATGGTCGCCCGTGCAGATGGTACAAAGTCCTTTTGTGCTGGAGTTTTTCTTGTTGTCAAAGGCCGCACCTTTATGTTGGTGATGACGGTCATGACTTTGTGAAGAGGAAGAGGCACGATTCCTGGAGGAGTGCTTTTGTTGGGATCTAGCATACGATTTCTAAGACTTGTTGGGATCTTGAGACTGTCGTTGACCTTGATTATCCGAGTTTTTTCTGAACTTGGGGTTATCTTGAGGGCGAGCACCCTTGGCCATAGTAGAGTTCTTTGTTCTATTAGAACTCTACTTCCTTGTGTTTTGGAAATCTGTAATGCGCTCTGCGTAAGCAATAGCGCCAACTATGGTGGTGATGTTTGCTTTGAGGACATCAATGCGTAATGAGGGATTTAGGCCTGAGATGAAAGCATGAAGGCAATCATCATCAATTAAACCATTGATCTCCAACACCAATGTGGTGAATTGAGAGATGTAGGAAGATAGGGAGCCCATTTGCTCCACTTGTCAAAGTTTTGAGCATGCTTGGAAGTCCGCATTGGTAGGTATGAACTGCTTACTGAGCACGTGTTCAAAACGTTCCCAAGTTAACACACTTTTGATGTCCTTTAAGTGTTGTTGCCACCATAGAAAAGATGTATGTTTGAGGAGGGAGGCAACCAAGGCAATCTTCTTGCCTTCAGTGAGGTCGGCAGTATCAAAGTACATGCACAATTTTGCGAGCCATTGGTCAACTGTTCGGCGATTTCGTTGACCAGTGTAGGCTTCCGGAAGTTTAATGTCAAGTCTTTTAGTTTTGGAAGCTTGAAGTAAGTGGTAGAGGACACGGAGTTCAGTGTTTTCTACCTCTGGTGGGATCGGGTCCACATAGTCGTCCGATGGCGTCACGTCATCCTCTGTATGTGTGGTACTGCGAGAATCCTGGAGTTGTTGGACTTTTTGGACCAAGTCGGAAATGTTAACCTGAAGCTAAGAAATTTGAAGTTGAAGTAATGCTTCGCCTTGTATGTTTACTTCAGGGGTCTTTTTTGGATTAGGGGCGCTTATCTCCGGAGAGGCTGCACATGAGCGTTGCAACATATCTGAGGTTCCTGTGAGAAGAGCACGAGACTGCGCTCTAGTTTGTACCATTCTTGGAAGAAGATCCGAGCTGCTCCCTTAGATTGCTCATGTTGGAGGGGGCAAGCGAGACAGGATGGAACCACCCATGGAAATCTAGCAAAGGAGGTCATGTTTGAGGTAACACTGGTGATGCCGAAGTGGGTGTTACTGCTCGTGAGAGGACAGGAGTAGGTTGCAGAGTCCACGGATCTGAGAATGGATAAGGAGCTGCTGTCGAAAGAGGAGGATATCCAGGGTGCCTTCAGAGTGTAAATACTGTCTTGGGAAAGGTAACACCGGTTCAGGAGGATATCTGGGAGCTGAAGGAGGTGGAGAGTACCCTGGAGATGCTGAAGCTGAGGGGTAAAAGTCTCTTCAAAGATGAACAAACTTGTGAGGAATATCCAGTTCTGAGTATCTAATGAAACATGACATGGATTGTGCTCAGGAAGTAGTGTAATTGAGG
This sequence comes from Dipteris shenzhenensis, assembly GCF_047967505.1. NCBI lineage: Eukaryota > Viridiplantae > Streptophyta > Polypodiopsida > Gleicheniales > Dipteridaceae > Dipteris > Dipteris shenzhenensis. The sequence continues at coordinate 18,461,843 of NC_141627.1, forward strand.
TGCCTCACGCAAAAGATATAGGATGTGGTCCAAGTCACTGGAAGGGCACATGACACAAAATACCCATGATGCAAAAGCTCCAAAGTGGGTCGGTTGTGCAATTTGAACATGATATTGAGTGATAGATGATGCTTGAGGTGTCCTTGAAGGGGCTGAGGCATTATCAGGGGTTTCCATGATTTAAGGAGATGGCTTTCATTTGCTGTAATTTGATAATGAGCAGCAAATATCGATGTGAAAGAGAATCCTTTAGAAAAAAGAATGTAAAAAATTCAACTAGCATAGATTAGGTCTGCCAATTAGTTGCGTAGAAGGGCCTGAAAATCTTTGTCCGGAGGTCCATTTTGTTGTCTTTGCAAGTCCACGTGGATGTGTGAACAAGAAACAGGTGCCCGGCAAGACTTTCGAGGCAAATGGGGCATTGGAAAAGGCGTTTTGCAAATTGCGTGAAATCTGGCACACTTTTCCTACGTTGAAATCCGTGGCCTGGCTTAGGTGGCCTGCGTTGAAACCTCTGTGGGGTACTAGAAGCAGGACCAAGCCTGACCAGATGAAAATAGAGGACAACAAAGAGCCACTATTCATAGACTAAAGGTGGCGTGATGAGCAACAGTGACCAGGCTGATTTGATTCGAGATGAAGGGCAGCAAGGGCTACTAGTCACTAGCAATTATGACGAGATGAACAAGAGAGAAACTGGCACTGCAAACTTCTCCAAAAGATGTTTTCCAATGTCCACGGCCTGAGTGCAGGAGGAATGGTGAAATCTATACAACCATTTTTGGAGCGGAAGAATAGACCTGAAATCACGATTCATTTTTGCCCCTTTTGTTTTTCTCTTGCTAGTTGGTGTTTGCCAAAAATTAAAACGTGGGTTTAATGAACCCTTGGGTAGTAGGGCTGGTTGCCCTTTTTAGGCCCTCTAGGTACCTTTTATAGGTTGGTGCTTGGTGCCAAAGGGTGTGCCTATTCTAAGGGTATGACCCTTAGAATAGGTATACCTTTTCATGAAGGGGTGTAATCCTATTTTAAAGAGGGATGTCCCCACGCGAAAAGATGTCCTTTTTCACGATGGGTGTGTCCCTTGGGTGAGGAGTCAAAAACTCTTCATCAAAAGATGCGTCCGATGGTGAAAAAGGTGGCGTCCCTTGGTTTTGAAACAGCCCAAGCACATCAAAAGACACAATTTTTGTCATGTCCATTCACATTAACTCGTGATTTGAGGGAGATGGAGAGGCCACTGATGACTTTAGATTGGGTTGGCGCTAAAAAATTTACGCTCATTCTCTCCATCTCTTCCATGCACCAAAGTGCTTGGATATCCTTCTAGGAGAAGTAGATGTGTATCAAGTGGGAGAAGTAGATGTGTATCAAGTAGGCGCTAGAAGGTGGGGGGCATTTCCTACAAGTAGGAGCAAAATTTGCTCTAATACCATAAGATGTAAATTTTGCTTTGATACCCCTGTAAAATTTGCTAGTTGGTGTTTGCTAAAAATTAAAACGTGGGTTTAATGAACCCTTGGGTAGTAGGGCTGGTTGCCCTTTTTAGGCCCTCTAGGTACCTTTTATAGGTTGGTGCTTGGTGCCAAAGGGTGTGCCTATTCTAAGGGGTATGACCCTTGAAATAGATATACCTTTCATGTATGGGTGTAACCCTGTTTTAACGAGGGATGTGTCCACACAAAAAGATGTGTCCTTTTCCGCAATGGATGTTTCCCCTTGGGTGAAGAGTCATACTCTCTTCATCAAAAGGTGCGTCCAACGGTGGAAAAGATGGCATCCCTTGGTTTTGGAAGGGCCCAAGCACATCAAAAGACACGATTTTTGTCGTGTTCATTCACATCAACTCGTGATGTGAAAGAGATGGACAGGCCACTTATGACTTTAGATTGAGGTGGCACTAAAAAAATCTGCGCTCTTTCTCTCCATCTCTTCCATGCACCAAAGTGCGTGAATATCTTTTCGGGAGAATAGATGTGTATCAATTAGGCGCTAGAAGGTGGGGGGCATTTTCTACAAGCAAGAGCAAAATTTGCTTTGATACCACTGTAAGAAATCTTAGATTTACTATATTTAGAAATGTGCTAAGGAACAGAAAAGGAGATTGAAATAGTAAAGAACAAGGAATGTATGTACTTTGCTTGAGTGCCTATCATGTGTCATCCATACAGTTGGGTCTCTCTTTTATAGAGAGTAAAGAGTCACACATGAAAAGGTGTGTACTCCAAAGTGTATGTGCATAAAGAGGTGTGTACCCCTTGTGAAAGGTGTGAACCTTGATGAGAGGGTACATTTCAATGGTAGTGCCTCTTCAATAGAATGTGTTTCTTGTGAAAGGTTGTGCCTCATAGGAAGTGTCCATCAAAAGAGCATACCCTTCCACAATTGTCCATTCATCAAACCATCCGTAAGTCTTAAGGTATAGAAAAAGGAATACGTCACAAATTGTGAAGTGGCATTGGTGTTGCTGCTATAGCTGGAGCAATTGTCCCTCGAGGATTCGAAATCTTCTTACTTCTATTACACTTGTATTCAGCTCATGACCCTTGCTGATGAGTTTGGAATTATGTGCTCACGCATGGGTCGTATTGTATACTCTAGATTGGAAGTGAACAGCATCAGCTCCAGTGTGGTTCCTATGTGCTGCTGCAGCAACAAGAACCCTGAGACTGTATGAAAAATATATCTTTTACCTGTGGAACTCCACATACATAGCTAGATGCTCTTCAGCTCTGCACCCAGTGGGGTGCCAATGGGTTGCAAAACCTGAACCATACAGGTAATTGGGAGCCTCCTTCCTCAGCATTGCGTTAAGCAGTATTATGCCTGAGCTGCTGATAAAGCCTCCCACCTCCTTCCAATTACATTTATGATGCTGTGGAGTTTTGGAGGCTTGGCTGTGCACCCTCATGAGAACTGGCTGCCGCTCAGGGCTGGGGTCAGGAGTGCCTGCCCAGATCTGCTACTATGGCTACTCAACTGCAACCACAGATGAGCTAAGCTCCTGCATGACTGGCCTGGATGGGCCTTACCTAGGCCTCCCCTTCTCCTGTTAGTAGGCCAACTGTGTCTGCCCTCCAGGCAGAGGTCTGCCCTAGCTATGCCTAAATACAGATCACCGTACCTAGGCGGACTCTTCATTGTGGCCATGCATTCAGCAAGATAAGCTGCAAACTACCTATTTTCGGACTATTACTAACATTTGGAAGGCCATTATCTGGGGGTCCATGTAATTTGGGATGCTCCATGAGGCAAACCCCTCCGTTTTATAGTCGCCTCAGTATTGCAACACATATGATCCTCCTCCTACATATCATGCTGTCCTCCCCCCAGCACTCTTCTTATCAGTCTGGCTCTTCATCCTTGGATCATTTTATAGCAGACAAGACTACAGCTCCATTCAGAATCGATCAACCATATGGTGGACCCGTAGTTAGATGTGTAGATAAGCAACCTCCACCAATATAAAAAAGGTCATCAAACAAATTTGAAAACACAAAAGAGGGCCCTTTAAAACTTAGTGCTTTGACCCAGATTGGCAACTATTAAGATTGTAAGAAGTGTCCCTTTATATTTTCTATAGTTGCCTTACAAAAAATACAACATGAAGTCTAGAAACGCTATACACTGTTAGATTCCAAACCTGTAGTCAAAGGAACTTTAAGGCTCCAACCAACCACTTCCTAAGGCAGCAAGAAACAAGGAAAAATAAACTAGCCAAAAGTATCAACAGACAATGATACGTCTGCTTTCCGGGAAATTTTTTCACTTTAGTTGATGAAAATTAAAAGTTTAAAAAACACCAATGTCGCGTATAAACTCATCAAAACTCATCACTATGGGCATGCACTGTTTGTCACATGTCTTTGCGAGTTCTAGATATGAATTACTTACCGGTAAGAGATCCAGCACAATGGAGCCTGTACCATGCCGACCCCTTAATAAGTACTTTGAATAGCAGAAAATCCACGAGACTTCATTTTCCTTTAGGCTTGGGACTCTTCACTCCCAAGATAATCATGAAAACTATCCCTAACCCAAAACTTTCATTTCCCAGCCAAGATAAACCACCTTTTACTTTAAGGTGCAAACCGTCACCTTACATAGGATATGAGAAACATTGGACGTCAATGAATAATATATGGAATAATTATGGTCCCTGGAACCACTACAGAATAAGACGACAAAATTGGAATGCTGTGAGAAGCTTAACATGGAATGTCCTATAACCGGCTTGTATCAAGCACTCCTCGATCGACGTGATGGATAAAAATGGAAATCCAGCCAGTAGTTACAAAACTGTATTCCAGTCGCTATCTTCAATGATATTGAAATGAAAACTAAGCAGCCATATCATAAGAAAACTATGAAATAAACTCATAACAGTTCACTCCTTTGCCTTAACGGAATTCAATCGTGTAAGAATTCTTGCATCGCCACAGGCTGCTCATATACTGCCATAAATCAACTCTACACCTTTCTGTTGAAGAGCTTACCCACGATCCCTATTCTGTTGAGACTTTGCATGCTAGCCTTGAATTCGTGCGTTTCCACAATGCAGTGATAAAATGGAGGTCCTGAACTTAAGTTAGAACTATGATTTAAATATCAGATGCAATGCGCATCTGATGCCTTGAGCAACTATGGAGCTTTAAATCAGCTAACAATGAACTTCCAACTAAAGTATACAGCACATGAGAGGCTTGCCAAGACAAACACAATGCCCACAGGGTGTATATCTTCCCTGCAAAATCAAAGGCGCAAACATCAATAGGCTACGATTGATGCAAACGATGCAAACAGAATTAGCAGATAATTTTCTAAGAATAAATGTGAGGCTCCAACTACTCAGCAGATTATTTGCTAAGAATAAAAGGTATTTCGATGTGAGGCAGCCCAAAGTCACAGAAGCCACGACTTAATAAGACGTATGCTCAAAAACTGGCTGTCGCATTCTTTGCTTTAGACTGCAACTTCCCTCGAAAACAAAAGCCGTCCTTGTAGTCTAGTTTAATTCACGGTGCTGGAAAATAACTCTAGTGTACCAACCTTTTCGCATACTTGGCGGTCTTCTTTAAAATGGGGAATCTGGTCCTCTGCAACAGTCGGCTCTCTTGATCAGAAGCCATAGGCTCGAACCATTCCGTAAAATGCCGCTTCGTGAAGTAATGCCAATCAGGGACGACAACCAGCATTGTCAAAAGCACCCCGATGGCGTAGACAATAACCATGCGCTTGAAGGACCAGGTGAAGTAGCCAGTGCAAATAGCGATCACGGCACTGGAAATGATAGCGTACTGCAAGAGGGAATCCAAGAATTTCTGATTGTGGGTCTCCATAACAATCATTGGGAGGCAGAGAGCAGGGGTATTTCCGAAAGAGGGAGCTGAGGGAAGCTACAAAGAGGCGGGCGAGCTGGCAAGACAGGGAGACGAAGGTAAGCTGGGGATGTTGAAGCCAGGGAGCTGAAGGTAAGCTGGGATAGTCAAGCCAGGGAGCTCAAGGTAAGCTGGGATTGTCAAGCCAGGGAGCTCAAGGGATGCGGCAAAGAGCTAAGGGAGAGGGCTGGGGGGGGCAAAGGGGAGAAGAGAGATGGGGAGAGGCATGAAACAGAGAAGGAGCGAGAAAAATCAGAGGTTTTGGAGGGGGAGGAAGATGAGAGGTCGGATGGGCAGTTGATGAAGATGACCATGAAAAGGCAGAGAAGAGAAGAGCCCATTATCAATCATGCAACGTCTCCTTAATAATTCTAATAAAAATGTGTGTTGGCGGTGTCTCCCAGTTAGGTTGGTAGGTGCAACATTTAGTGTCCCTGTTCCCTCCTTGCGGTGTGGTGTGTCCATCTTCTCCTCACTCCCCTTCCCTTCTCTTCTCTTACATTCTTTAAGCTCCCTTCATCTTTCGTGGTTTCCCGCCGCTCTCCTTCCACGATTCCCCCGCTCCTCTCTTCGGAGTTCTCACTCCATCATCTCTCTCCTCGGTTCAGGCTCTTTTGTGTGGAGCATCATCACTTATAATGTGTTCAGATACCCTTGGTGGTTCACGCTCCATCATCTCTCTTTCGTGTCACCCAGATCTCCTGGTGGTTCAGGCGCTCGTTCGTGTCGTGCATGCATGCATGTGTGTGTGTATGCGCGCGCACACGCATGCGTGCGTGTGTGTGTGTGTGTGGATTTGTGGATTTAACACACACAAAAAAAGTGTGTGTGTGGATTTGTGGAATCGCTCCATATGAGTCACTCTTGGCTCCTTAGCATTGTTGCTACGAAGTAATCTCTCTCTCTCTCTCTCTCTCTCTCTCTCTCTCACACACACACACACACACACATCCATCTCTCCTCTCATCCTCAGTGCACATTCCCAAGGCAAAGATGTGCTCCAATTCAGAATTCTCATTGCAAAATACCAACACATTTCCACCCATAAAACCACAAGTTTGGATGTTTGTTCATCACCTTGAAAGGTATCTCCAAAGTCAGACTGACTAATCACATCCACTCAATAATATAGAGCAAATCGACCTTGTCTCAACACTCAAAGAGACTTTCCTTGAAGGATTTGCTAATGACACAATTAAGATGATGGACAATTAAATTGAAATGTTATTTCTTTTGATGTTTTCTTCTTTGAAGTTCACGGTAAATTTTTTTCGAAAAATTTAGGGATTTTATGATTAGTTTTAATTATTAGGGTTTTGATGTATATAAAGGGGTAAGAGCCATTTTTACATCACATTCTCACTTTCACTTTTAGAGAGCCATAGAAACTCCCACCCTCAAAAGTTACTTACTCCATTAGTCGCTATTTGCCATGGATTCAGCTAGAGCTGCGTTCCATGATTTCATCTTGTGAACTGCATTTGCAGGTCACGAGAGGAAGAGCTATTTTTAGTGTTTAATAGGACTTTAGATGTCCTAGGCACATATATGCGAGCCAAGGATGTGACTTCATAGATCTCATCCTCTACATGCAAGAGAATTTCACAAATTTACTTATACACTTGACGACTCTTCAAAGAAATGGGTTCCAATAGATTATATCAAGTATTTGTTGACAAACCCAAGTTTGTAAAGAGCTTGGCCCACTTTTGTGATAATCTTACACAGGAAGGGTTTAGGACGGTAGAAGTAAAAGACATCCTAGAAGCGGGGATCACGGGAAATACAGGCACTAAATTCCTTTCATGGGAGATGACATTCATCTTTCTTCTCCAAGAAGGAAATTTAGAGGAAGAAGCCTCATCGTCCAGCACCCCTAGTAGAACTGCTAATATCCTCGTCCTTAGACTAGGCTCTGACATGTACACAGAAGAGAGTCTTGACCATGCAAGAGAGATGGAAGCAGCTCAAGCATTGAGCCTACTTCAAGAGCCCCCACCAGTAGAGCAAGAATCTGCATCGAAAACTGTTGCCCTAGAAGTAGACTTATGGTCCTTATCCCCCCTCATCATTGATGGAGAACAGTATGTATTCCTCCATGACATAGAGGTTCTTTTTGAACTACGAGAGGATGAGGCACTCGAAGTCCTATCTAGGTTCGACGTTGACACAAGTGTCAAAGATCCTGGGGTTTTAGGTTCCAAAGACCAGACAATGGAAGAGTTTCTCTTGACGATGCTGGTTTCAATGAGGGATGCAGACATGCCCATATATGATGCACAACCCTCTCATGCAGAAGCTTCCACCTCCAAGACAGGTCAGGAGAAATCTTCCACCTCCCAAATGGAACATCACACAGCACCCAGTTCCATCAACATTGCAAATGACGAAGGGATAGAAGCCGACGACGTTGTAGTGGTAAGTTCGAACAATATTTTTTATTTCGATGTTCTTTGGATATAATTTGTTTTATTGGTCTTCTAATGTTTGTTGAATTGTTGTAGGAGGCGTTTGAGGTTGATGAATTCTCATCTCAATGGGGTAATGTTCACAACACATTTGGGTGAGATCATTCTTTGGCCCATTACCTCGGCGAAGTCGTAGAGCACCTCGTGGTCTTTCACAACAAGTTTTCTCCTCGAGGGCCTGCAGAGCTACTAAAATGCAAGGCATTATCGTGTGCTATCGGATACTCCAACATTACTCGGAATGCTGACAAAGTGATTTTGGTACACCACCTGACTGCTATCAATGCTTTTGGATAAGGGCAGGGCATTGACGGTAACAGCTATGTCTTTGGTATTTGGAGAGGAGGATGTTAGTGCTATTGCGGCTAGGTTCATATATAGGAGTCTACTAGGGGATTCAAAGACCCCTATTCTCAATGTACTCGAACTAGACAAGAAGAAAGATAGCCTATGAGGCCGCTTGTAAATATAAACATATATTTCAATGGATACATGACTTTAATGACTACATGTCTTTCTTATTTGTTTTAAGTCATCGTTGCTCATCATGAATTCATAATATTTATTCCATTGTATTTTTTAAAGTCGTTGATGATATATTTTCTCCATCCTTTTAATTGTGTTAATTTAATGTATTTCTAGCCAATTTAGTATTATTTTCACCAATTCTAGGCATCCAAAGTTCATTTCTATCAAATCTTAGAGGAATTTCACTGTGGCACAGAAGGGAAAAGTATCTGAGACATCGCGAGGAGCCCAGAACGCCCTAAACCCGCCACGGTGCGAATTTGGGCATTCTGGACAAGACCCGCCACAATGCAAATTCAGGCGTTCTGGACTTGTCCAGAATGCCCAAATTTGCACCGTGGTGGGTTTAGGGCATTTTGGGCTCCTTGCGACATCCCGGACACTTTTCCCTTCTATGCAATGGTGAAATTCCTCCAGGATTTGGTAGAATTTAAAAGATACATTAAAATGAATAGTAGCTTCAATCATAAACATGGAGAATTCACAACAATGCGATAGTGTACAAAATGTAGATATATTTTATTAAAAAAGATCAGCCTTTGGGCCTCAGATACAAGATTGTGCCTTCAAGGGCAGGGGGTAGTCTAAGTCCTAAGGGTGGGCTCCAAGAGATTCTAGGGCTTCAAGCTTGGGTCCATCCATAGTCACTTCACTAGAGCCATGTCCTTGTCCATGACTATGATGCGCTTTGCATGGATGGTACACAAGTTGGCGTCCTCAAAGAGAGAGGTGGTGACTTGCTTCGCACCCTCCTGGAGTGCCCCCATAGCTTCTATGTTGAATCGTACATCGTCCTTGTACCCCTGTGCTATCTCCCGTACCACATGTTGGAAGGGAGCACACAAGATTAGGTTGTCGGTGGTCTTCTGCATTTGTCTGATCTCGCTTAGGGCCCGCACTCCTGGCTTTGTTTTGTATGGCTTCCTGACTCCTGGTGGAGGCTGTACAGGTACCCGAACATGGTTCCACGGCCTTGTTTGCCTTGAACTTCTTGCACTGCTCTTCTCTGCGCTGATCCTCCTCTGAATCCCTTTCTCGCAGATGTCTTGACATTTGTCCTTTTTTGGGATGGGGCTTCCTCAGTGTCTGCTTTATCCTATTTATGGGCATAGGCACCATGTCCATGATGGGCTCTATCACCAAGAGAGGGAAGATCGTGCTCTTTCTTGTAGTCTGTTGACCCCTATCCGGAAGCCTCTCAATATCAGGGAGGTTCTCAAACACATTTTGCTCAATCGAGGGAGTCCTCTCATGGGGAGGGGAAAGATGAGGGGAAGGTTGAGGGGAAGGCTAAGGGGAAGGCTGAGGGGAAGGTCGAGGGGAAGGCTGAGGGGAAGGCTCATGCCCTTGGGACTTGGGAGAAGGCTCACAAGAGTGAGGAGTGGGCTCACGGGACTTGGGAAGAGGAGAAGGCTCACGAGACTGGGAAGTGGGCTCACGGGACTTGGGGGAGGGCTCACGAGACTGCAGAGGAGAAGGCTCATGAGAGCCGGGGGAGGGCTCACGAGAGTTTTAGGAGGGCTTACAAGAGTTCTAGCTCACGAGAGTTGGGGGAGGGCTCACGAGAGTTTGATGAGGTGCCACCGGACCCGGATAGGTTCGTGTGCATAGATGCCATGGAGGTGGTGAAGCTAGAGAGGGAAGGGTGGAGGCGGCATCCTGTGGGTCTAGCAGTGTTCTTCACTCGTGCCATTGAATAATGAGAGTTAGGGTTTTTAAAAACATTTTATATAGGCCCATCATCTTTTGACACCCTTTAATTATGTTTAGGGTTTCATCGTGCCCCTCGCCCCCACCCTAACCCCTCCAAACCCCCCCACCCTTGTCGCCCTCCCCCCGTTGCTACCCCCCCCACTTGCCCCACCCACACCCATCACCCTCCCCCACCATACCCCCCATCCCGCTGTCGCACCCCTCCCCCCCTTCCCCCCACCCTTGCTACCACTTCCCCCCCCTTGCGCTACCCCGTGCCCCTCCCTTCTCGTCCCCCTCCTTCACCCTATCCCCACCTTCCCCAACCTCGTTACCTCACACAGCCCTTGCACTCCAAGAGTGAGTACACAAATTGTGGTCAAAATAAGCAAGATATTCATTTCATAACTGTATACAACTACACCATAGCTTCTGTTGCTGGTTGGACATATCTGCTCCCTTCTCTCACTCTAGCTTGGCAACCAATGTGCGACTCCTTGACTCCCTATGGATGCTTTCCAAGCACTATGCCTTATATTCTTTGATACAATTTGAACTGCTTTTGCAAGTTCTTATGCCTTTGCCTTTTAAGACTTCAAAGTCCTACCTAGTAAACATCTAAAAAACCAATTGAACATCTCATGCAATGCATTTCTATGAGTGACACCACCACCACGCCTTGAGTTCTTGAAGTAGGCAGCCTTGTCTCCATAGTGTGACTTCTCCATGCCTTGTGCATTCCAAATGGACAAAGGGCCCCAATTTTGTACAAACCATGGTCCGTGTGCATAAAGAATATGCTGCAAACATGATGAGCATCATTTCAGCAAAACAGAAACTTCTTATAAAGCAATTGCTAAATATTACGATAGTGCCAAGATTGTCATGTAATGTGTAATGTGCAACTCCCCCCATGCTTTCACCATTAATTGCATAAACTCTTTCACAACCATCCTAAACCTTTCATAATACATCTCATCGATTTGAACCCGGTGAAGCAATTTTATCAATGCATCTACCTTTATCCATACTTTAGCTCTCAAAGTTGCTACTTGAGGATGAGAAGCCTTATTGGTCTTGCATTCACACAATGCTTTCTAGTATTCCCAACCCAAACTGGTTTGAGACAATGTATGTTTGTCTTTGTCGAGATTATGGTTTGATAGGAATCTCCTTGCCTTCCCTCCACCCATCGACACTTTTGCAGGAAGATTTTGTGTTGCCCCATACATTTTCTTATCCTCCTTATGTTTGACATGTCCTCCTTGGAATCCCATCTCTGACAGCAACTTCTTAGCTTCTGTACTGCATTGTGCAGATACTTCTTGCAAAATTAAATTCCAAGCATAAACAAGATGCAAATACAACAACTTATCAAATATGCGCAGTTCTGCATGTAAAGTACATATGTGTACTCTCTCCCATTGTAAGCCAGCATTTTGCTTACGTTGCGAACATTGCAATTAAGACATCTGTTCATTGCATTTGTCCCTGTATCACAACCATGCAAGCACTTGAGGGTTTTCAAATCACCAGCAAGATGCCATTCAACTCAAAATGTTCCATGGCCATCGACTGTCAATGTTTTCCCTTCCTCTTGTCTTCGGATCATCGATGGGATTCCTGTTCTATCTAGAACCCACTTCAATGTCTCATGGCACTCTTTCGGAGTCTCGAATGTTGCAAGACACCATATATCTTTCCTTGATTGCACTAAGAAATCTTGCTCTATTTCCTCGTTCCCTTGAACAAAGGCTAAGGCTTTATTCATAATGCAGATGCTCACTCTCTCTAACTTGTGTTCTTTCACCAATTGAGCTTCATCCATTTTGATGACAAATATGAGCTTTCCATTGCAGCCTGTACAACAAAAGAGAGAAATCATTAGGATAAACATGATATAGGAAATGAACTAAGTAAAGTGCAATGCTATAATGGATTTCCTCTTACCATCTTCTCTCATGCCATAGAATTTGACCATTGCTTGTTGCAATTCCTCAACATCTAAGTAGACATTGTTGAAAGCATTCATCTTAAAGGTTTGCAAGCCAGATTTCTTTTTACTCTTCCAAGACATTGTGCCCCTTATGCAATGGTATCCTCCAAGCATTTCTCTTGCACATTGGTTTGTTTCTCACCGTGCATGTCTCACAAACCAAGGTGTGGGTAGGGGCACTGTAGACTTCTTATACTTTCCCAAAATAGGAGACTTGAAAATTTTGAAAACAGATGTATAAGCTTCATGACAATGGATAGAGGTCACGACTCAGGGAAGAAGGCCAAGATCCAATGCATAGCGTCATCTGTTGCACGCAAATGATATACATCTGGAATAGAAATGGATGCTCGTTTGCCCTATTTTGTGGGAACCATTCACGACAAAGAACATGCAATAGTCATGGATGCCTAGTGGGCGGTGTAATGCCCTTGATGCCAAAGTGTGGGTGGTTGCTCACTCAAAGTTTGTGCCTTGTTGTGAGTTGTGTTCGGGGGAGCTTAGTTGGTAGAGTGGTCCACAGTGGATGCTTGCAGTTCATATTCATGTTCACTTCTTGGAGAACAAGCGGGGCATGCAACGTATCTCAGCCTATTTGTGGGCTGATTATTGAAGAGTTGGTTAGACATTTTGATGCATTTGCTGAGCAAAAGAACTCTGTGCGAAGTCCTTCTGGTTTCCATGGATGCTAGCTGGAACTTTATGCTTCTTTCCTTACTCAGAAGGAGTAGGTGGTTTCTTTTGGAGGGGCTGGCTGGGTGTAAAGGCCACCACCATGGTCATAGGCTAGATGAGTAAAGCTACTCGCTTGTGGCTATCGTCATCTGTTGTGCATGCATGGCCAACCCTCACTTGATGCCTACATGACTCATCTTGGAAGAGAGACCCCTGGCTGGTCACAAGGCTTAAGTGGCATATAGCAAAGTAGCCTTGGGACTTGAGCTGGTCTCGATGAGCTGTTCTAGTATCTATCAGCAACTTGCACACATGGGCGCTTGTGTCTTGGGTCCCTTAGTATCCCAATGACATCGCTTGACTTCAAAAGACTAGCTAGAGCATATGAATAGTCAATATCATCCTCGTTCGTTCTTCCCATCTTCCATGAAGTTCCTAAAGAAGAACACAAGAAAAACTTAGTCACAAACAGTGTAGCACAAAAGAGTGTAATTTCATTGGAACATTTAATAGCCCACCTTTTATCCTAGACTCTCCTCTTTCTAGCACCACTAGTGGGTGCCAATGCATCCATGTTATGTAAGTATCTTCTTTTCCTATCCTTCAATCCCAAAGGTGTTTCTTTCATCTTTTGCACTCATTCTTCTGCCTTCTCTTGTTCCTTATCTACAGCTCCTTGAACTTGATTGTATATAGATTTTTCCAAGCCTTTTTTGGTTTCAGCTAGCTTAGAGAGTGACTCTTCTAATTTATGTCACTCCAAGTCCAATGCTTTGGCTTTATCATGAAGATCCTTGTGTTTCCTTTGAAGATCCTACATAGAGTTATGCATTGCAACAATGGTGCTATTTCCTAAATGTGCTACCATCTCTGCTTCGGCTCTATGCATCTCGCTTGCTTGCATAGCCATTGATTGAGCATTGTTGCAATAACCAAGCAACCTCGCATGTCCATTTCTAACAAACCGAATTAGCTCATGCATTGTATGGAAAGGAGGGCTCTTTTGGTTGGAGGGATCTAAAGGATACAAGGACCCTTCTACCCAAAGGTTGAGATGCTTCTTTCCTTGCAAATGAAGACTGTGGATTTTGGAAGCTCGCCTCAATCCTAGACTATGTGTGCTTCCATATTTAGCCTCCAACTATAAGTGAGCTTGGTACTTGTTGGAGACGTCCTCGAATTGGTGCCATGAGTAAAGGAGTGTTGAGAAGGAGAAGGTGTGGAGAAGCAAGCTTGAAGCAGGAGCATGCAAGAAGGGGGAGGGCAAGGAGGAGGAGGGACGGGAGAGGGAGGACTGGCAGTTGAAGAGGAGGGAAGGGGGTTGGACCAGCAGGTGTGGAGGGTGAGGAGGAGTAGGCGTGGAGGAGAGGGGAGGGAGGAGCAGGAGGGAGGGAAGAGGAGGAGCAGGCATGGAGGAGGAGGGGGAGGGGAGGAGGAGTAGGCATGGAGGAGGGAGAGAGGGGGAGGGGAGGAGGAGTAGGCATCGAGGAGGGAGGGAGGGGGAGGAGGAGCGCCATGCATAATTGCTCTGAAAATTATGCATCAGTATACTTCTGCCATCATGTTTATGTACTTTGCAGAGGTCTTAATATGAGTATATTCATGTTCTCACAAATTTTTTTGTGGTTCAAATATCATTTGTGTGGTAAGATATGCATATTTTTATTTTTGTTTTAATGATCCACCATCCTTAAGTGCTCAAAAAATATGCATCGATGTACTTCTACCGTCATATGTATGTGTTTCATGGGTATGATACTTTGGGGAGGGAGAGGGAGAGGAGAAGGGAGGGGGAGGAGGAGGGAGGGAGAGGAGGGAGTGAGGAGGGGGAGGGGGAGGGAGGGAGGGAGGGGGAGGGGGAGTGAGGGAGGGAGGAGAGAGAAGGAGGGAGGGAATTCAAAATTTGAATTTTGAATTTTGAATTTGCCGGTTCCCACCTAGGAGTAAGAGTTGTGTAAGAGGTGTAAAGAGGTGGGGTCACTTTTGGGCTTAACCCACCTAGGTGAGGGGGGGTTAGGACTTTTTGGGACCTACCTTGGCCCTTTCATTTGGACTTATCAATTTCTTAATCCATTCCTTATGAGGCCCTTTTGAGACCCCATTTCTCCCTTATGTCCTATAGGCTTGAATTGATCAATTTTCAGATCTTGTAAATGAACTTGTTAGTGGTGTCTCCAAAAGACTAAAAAACACCTACACACATCCACTCCTGAAATGAAAATGCTAGGGTCGGACTTAAATCTGACTAATGTCGGAAAAGAAATACATAGTACAAAGCATATAAATAGTGGGACAATCATTTGTAGAGTGGAAATATTGCGTATAGTTTGTATTACAACAGATAGCAACAACTCTCTCCAATGTGGTGGATAAGGCCACTACTACATGCTGTTAGGGACAGTTACAAAAGTATCCACTACATGCTATTGTAACCCCCCCTTACTAGAGGTCTACTAACCCTCCTTGGTTGAAGTTCATGTGGCTACTAACCCTCCTTGGTTGAGGTCCATGTGGGTGGAAGAGTCATCCTCAACACCTAGCACACCCGATGGTAAAACTTTTTTGCAAAAAAAAGTGGACTCGAACCCTTCACTGGAAGTAATCCATCAGTTGAACTTTGATGGTGTGGGTGGAGTTCAGGTCTATGATTGCTCCCTTAGAAACAATTGGGTCTGCCTCATCCATATCCTCTTTGCAGTACTTGTTAAGTTCTGATTCCTCCTCAAATGATGTCAGCTCTTCTGCAAATATCTGCACTGGGGGCTAAGGCATGGCTCAGGGTTGCTGTATTTTTTGTGTCATCATATGTGGCATCCTTGTATGTCGTGTGCTTTGCATCCAACCCTGTTGACAAGTTCTACTGGTGTAATGCAGCCGGCTTCTCAAACTGTGCTTTCAAAACAAACAATGTTGTGTCATATCTAGAGAGAGAAAGACTAAAAGCCTACACTTTCGGAGGTCCCTCCACTTTGTGTAGAGGCCCAAAAGGTCCCTCCACTTTGTGTAAAGACCCAAAAAGTCCCTCCACTTTGTATAAGTAGAGACCCAAAAGGTCCCCCCCAAAAGTGGAGAGACCAACATGTATAACTATCTCTCAATAGAATGAAGCTCCCACTCTTTGGGGTTCAGTGTTCAAGCTCACTATTGTGTTCATGCGATTGATCTCCATTGTGTCCATGCTCTCTACCCTTGAACTCCCTCCTCCTCCTCCTTCCTCCCTCTTCCTCCCTCCTCCTCATCCTTCTCCTCCATCTCCTCTTCCTCCCTCCTCCTCCTCCTCCTTCCCATCTACCTCTGTTTTGTATCTTGTGCTTTAGATCGGAGTGTCTCTAATTCATGTGCCATGATATCATATGCATATGTAGCAGACGCGAAGGCATCATAAGGTCTTTGAGCAATTATGAACATGCGTTTTTTGAGATTCGACTAGGGGATGGGATATTTTTGAGTGAGTTTTGCAACCACCACATTTTGTTCCACCTATTCCACTTGTGAGACCTCTCTCTCTCTCTCTCTCTCACACACCTTAGTTGGATGCAACAGACATGAATTCGTGATTGTTAAACCCAAGCACATGTTCCTCTTCTTGTCTATTTGCATGATGTAATCTCTCTCTCTCTCTCTCTCTCTCTCTCTCTCTCTCTCTCTCTCTCTCTCTCTATATATATATATATATATCACAAATGCAGACGATGAAATCACATGCAAGCGCCAGACATAAGTCCATGCTACTTGATTTTAAATAAAAAATTAGTACTTCGAGTCTCAAACAATAATAATCTTACTGACATTTCAAAGCAGCATTACAACTCTATCTATTCTTCCATGGGCAGCACATGGAAGGGGTTTTTGGACACAAAATCCTCAACTTTCCCGGCATGGTTTGCCAATCGGTGTAGATAGGGCAAGAGACTTGAGTGGAGATTTGTATCCATGCAATCCCCCATAAAAGTGGGTGGGACAATGTATGTGTTTATGGGATTTTGATCCATCTTCTCTGCATTGTCATCCACAAACAACGTTGCCAAAGGGTCAAAGTGTTGCCAATCGATGTCGGCAAGTGCTTCCCAAACTTGGGTTTCACACACCCCTGTCCTCTTCCTACATCTGTGGCATGTGTGGTACATTTATCCTGGCTATACTCAAACACAAAGAAGGATGTGTAGCTAATGGCTTGGTGACATTCTCCCTTTAGCAAGCCCAACAATCTCTGTAGATTGTCCTGTTGTACGGAGCTCCAAATAGCCACATCAAATTGCCTCCCCACCTCATGCAAGAACTCAAACACACCAGGTCTTAACAAGACCCAATGGCTCCGCAACTCTAATTCCTTGGCTGGCAAGGCACCTTGAGTCTTTAGCCTCCTATGTAGAAACGTCCCATTCAAATAAAGAATCACGAGCTTCCTCAAAGCTGGGGGCAAGTGTTCATAGCCACAAGCTCGATGAGATTACAAAAGTGCAATATTGCATAAAGGAAAAATCAAATTGTATGTAGTTGAATTTCAACAAACATTCATGCAGATGTCAAACTTGAATCCATACTCTGCCTCTTAGAAATTGTGCTTCCTCTCCCTATGTGGTGAGGCACAAGACTCTCCACCCCTCTTGCACTGCGGGTTCTACCAAATCTCTGCACCCTACATTGCAATCGAGGAGCATGTCTCCATGTTTTGTGAGAAGGCCTGCAGCGACCTCATCCAAAACAATCATCCATGTTGCATGCTGATCCCATCCTCCACAAAGTCATCCAAGGGGGTGGCCCTATGCTCCTTACATTGGTGCACGTACACCATTACATGCATCATGTGGACCTACATATAACACGTGCATGAACAAATCATAATATGTATAACAATGCATCATGTGCTCATGTCTTGAAAAACCCTTTCATGATTACAACACGTACCTCTCTCTTTCCTTGCACACATATTGTGGTTTCTGAATGCACCATCTACGAGCAAAAAAACATCCACTTTTGGCATCCTATTTCTTCATGCAAATGCCAATCCTCCCCGATCTTTATGAAAAGGGCCTCCAATCCTTTCATTGTTCCTATGAATATAAGGACACCATTGTCTACAAGCACTCGATTTGCAAGATCGAATGTGTTGCATTCTGTCCAAAACTATTCCACCACTGAACAGCATCCCCTAGTCCAAATATCAGCGATGCATCCGGGAGGCAAACCACCATGATTTTGCATGAGCTATCTGTGCTCTGACCATCTCTGAACACTTCTCGTGGTTCACCTCCTCCAGAGACTCCAATAACTAGTTGAAGTTCTCATAATTTTTCTCATTCCGTAGTGAACTTCCTGTGTGGAATGGATTGCATCTAACAACCCACCAGTTTGGTGGAATGTGCTCGGTGGATGTCTCCATGCACATAGACATCTCACATGCAACATCAAGATGCCTCTCTCGGACCTCCTCACCCCTAGATATGTTCAAGAAACTCACAATTACAAGTGCCTCAACAATGGATTATTGATTTGCATGGATCTTGTTGCTTCTAGACCCTACTTACAAGTGGATTGTTGCACTCATCCTCCTTGTTATCTTTGCATTGACCTGATGTTTGTATGTTTGCAGTTGTGGCCACATCAACTGTGGCTTTGATGGGTCCAATAAAATCTAGTCCCCATTTTTGAAAAGGTCCCAGGGGGAGAATTGGTTGATGGGGCATCCTATCACTGTCAAGTGGCCTATCATCTCTCTGACATGGCAAACATGCTTTTTAGGCACCACAAACTAGCTTGCAAAATCTTTTTACCTGTAATATCTACAAAGAAGTGTCTTGGACCTATTGGTTCTCCATGGGCTTCAGCTAGGACAGCCTAGAAGCTCATGATCTTGCACACTTCTGACCACCTAGTCAATTCCTCTCCAATACAAAACACCAGCAATTACTAGGAAAGGCCTGCTTTATAAAACAAGTTTCTTTCTCTGATCCCTACTTAACGTTTCAAGGATCAACCATTAGTAAGAAAGAAAAACATTTTATCATACCAATTTGGTGGTTCTTCAATTCTTACCATAAAAATGCCTACATCACGAAGCTCATCTAGTATGCCTATTGGAGCTTCCCCCCTTGATTGCAGCCTGCTCAAGTAATCAACAATGGCATGTTGCTTTCTAGGCCTATGCACAATGCTATAGTCAAACTCCTGCAACAAGAGAATCCATCTAGCCAATCTTCCTATTAATTGCTGTTTATTCACCAAGTAAATGAGAGCTTGATGGTCTACATGAAAATTCACTTTGTTTCCCAATAAATAATGCCTAAATTTGGCAATGCATAGATCATTCCAAGTGCTTCCCTCTCTATGACTGCATTGTTCTTTTCATGCTTTGTTAAGATTCTGTTGGCATAGTAAACTGGTTTGAACCACTTAGGTGTTTTTTGCTACATAAGCATTGCACCTACTACTGCATGAGAACCATCAAGAAAAACCTCAAATGGAAGAGTCTAGTTAGGGGGTTGTAGTACTGGTGCTACCATCAACATTTTCATCAGGATATTAAAAGCATATTGTTGTGGATCACCCCAGATATATGGCTCAGTTTCCCTTGTGAGTTTTGTGAGTGCATAGCATATATCAGCAAGGTATCTAAGAAATCTGCAGTGCCAT
Source organism: Dipteris shenzhenensis (assembly GCF_047967505.1). Classification (NCBI taxonomy): domain Eukaryota; kingdom Viridiplantae; phylum Streptophyta; class Polypodiopsida; order Gleicheniales; family Dipteridaceae; genus Dipteris; species Dipteris shenzhenensis. The sequence goes on from NC_141627.1 coordinate 18,481,213, forward strand.
TTAATCTGGCCTATAAATCTATGAAGCTGCTTTATGTTTTGGGTGGTTTAGCATGTTGTATGGCTACACTTTGTTGGGATCTATCTCCATTCCCTCCTGTGAGATAATATGCCCTAGAAGAATTCCTCTACTCACAACAAATGTGTAAGAAAATAGTACGCAGCGGAAGATAACAACAAAACGCAAGTACACGATGGAAAGCTGGAGAGAATACAAAAATTCTGATATACCAAACTGCTGATACAACTGATGGTTGGCTGTCCACCCATGCGCTCTACAGACAGAGCTTCGATGGTGATCTAGACAGATGCTGGACGGAGGACTATGAGCGTGAAGAACTGGTGATCTGATGATAGGGGGTGGCCACTTATATAGTGTAAGTGGTTGACGGTCGGCCCTGTAATAGGCAGTCGGCCTAATAGACAGTCGGCCTGGAAGACCAACCGACCCACCGGGGGCCTGCGCCCCCCGGACCCCCTGCTATCGGGGGGGCTATCGCCCCCCCGAACCCCCCCTTTGTGCAGACGGGTATCTACTCTTGGCTCCTAAGCCGTCTCATAACCATCTGGTCTACTCTAAGACCCCTTCCAGTGTCTAAACTGGGGATCCCTCCCAATATCTGATACCCATCATGGCTTCTCCTCATATGGGGGCCTTACAACATTGGGTACACAGAATATTGGTGGGTTACATGAGAGGTGGACATTTGAGCTAACTCTAACACCCCCCCTCAATGTTCACCCGAAGATGAACTATGTGATCGGACCAATGCCGAGTCGATGTAGATGCCGCAACAATAAATCACTCCCAAGAGCCTTCGTGAAGATGTCTGCGCAATTATCCTCTGTGGGACAATACTCCAGCTCTATGACTCCATCCTCGATGAGCTCTCGTACGTAGTGATACTGGATCTCTATGTGCTTTGTACGAGCATGGAACACAGGATTCTTTGCAATGGCCATGCAACTCTGATTGTCGCATTTCAGAACCGTCGCATCTTCGATTGGAACTCCTATGTCTTGCAGGATCCTCCTTAGCCAAACTGCTTCACAAGCAGCAATGCATGCTGCCTTGTACTCAGCTTCCGTCGAAGATAGTGCCACTGTTGGTTGCTTCTTGCTAATCCAAGAGAACACTCCTGAACCAAGTGAGAAACAATATCCAGAAACTGACTTTCTAGAATCACAATCTCCCGCCCAATCTGAGTCACAGTAACCCGCCAAGGTCTTCCCTGCTCTGTAGGTAATGCCATACTCCAGTGTACCTTTCACGTACTTTAGCACACGCATCCCTGCTTTCCAATGGTTCTCTCGAGGTTGATTTGAGAACCTACTAAGTACACCAACTGCAAAGCTGATATCAGGTCTAGTGTTGCACAGAAAAATGAGACTCCCCACAAGTTTCCTATACTCCTTGATGTCGACAAGTGGTGATGCATCCTCCACTGAGAGCTTACCATTCACCTCCATGGGAGAGACCACGTCCTTACACTCGGTCATATCGAATGCCTTCAAGATCTCGCGAGCATATCTCTGCTGAGAGATGAAAATCCTGCCAGGTTTTTGCCAAACCTCAATGCCGAGGCAAAAGTGCATGAGCCCCAAATCTGTCATCTCAAACTCGGAACTCAACGACTCCCTCAACTTTTGCAGCATCTTCTCATGATCTCCTGTGATGATCAAGTCATCCACGTAAAGGACTATTACCACATACTTGCCATCCTGCTTACAAACATACAGGTTAGCATCAGAAGCACTTTTTGAGAAACCAATAGATATGAGAAAGCTATCAATCCGTTGGTACCATGCCCTTGGGGCCTGTTTCAGCCCGTACAATGCCTTCTTTAGTCTGCAAACCTTGTTCTCTGAATTGGGCACCTCAAATCCTGGTGGCTGGAACACATATACCTCCTCCTTGAGATGTCCATTCAAGAACGCAGATTTCACGTCCATTTGAAACACCGGCCACTGCTTATGAGCAGCCAAGGCAAGTACCACCCGAATAGTTGTCATCCTTGCTGTAGGAGCAAAGGAATCCTCAAAATCAAAGCCTTCAACTTGAGAGTATCCTTGTGCAACAAGCCTAGCCTTGTACTTTTCCAAAGATCCATCAGATTTGTACTTGGCCTTCCATACCCATTTGGTACCAATGATCTTCCTTTTTTCTGGACGATCAACCAAGTCCCAAGTCTGATTCTTCATGATGCTGTCATACTCCTCTTGCATGGCAGCTTTCCAATTTGGATCCGCCATTGCCTCATCCAAATTCGTAGGCTCTTGAACTTTCATAATCTCAGCCATCAAGGCCATATTGACTATGTGTTCAGAAGCCCTTTTCTGCTCCTCTATCCTCTTTGATCGTCGAAGTCCATCTGCAGATGACTCCGCCAAGTCTGGAACCGGATTTTTCTCATCAAAGAGCTGCCTTGCCCACTTTGGAAGTGGCTTACCTTGTGGAGCCAAGGCATGTTGTGGTGTTGGTGGAGTCTGTTCCTCGAAGTACTCCTCCTCATTCTGCAACTCTGCTTTAGATACGGGCACAAGGTGAGTTACTTTTACGGCTGATGATAAAGTGGAAGGGCATACCTCCTCCTCCACTGTATGTGGCTGTTCCCAAAACACCACATCACGACTGACCACGATCTTCTTTGCCTCTGGATCATATAGCCGGTACGCCTTTGACTCCTGGCTATAGCCCATGAAGATACACTTTCTGCTCTTTGGATCTAATTTCTTTCTGGTGCTATCTGGAACATGAACAAAACACTCACATCCAAATGTTCTGAAATGAGAAGCGGAAGGCTTTTTACCTGAGTAGGCCTCCAAAGGTGTTTTGCCCATCAAGGCCTTTGTGAAGCTTCGATTGACGATGTACGTGCGAAGCTTCTTTACCTTCAGCCTGCTTTCGTTTTCCACCATCTTTTGCCACTGTTTGAATTTTCCAAGAGCTTCAGCCTTATCTCGTAAAAAATACACCCACATGTATCTACTGTAGTCGTCGACGATAAGCATATAGTAGTTACATCCCCCCAAAGCTTGAGTCGGAGCTTTCCCACTGAGATCAGCATGAACCAATTGTAGAGGAGCCTTTGCCCGATAGCCGCTCTCATGTGGAAAGGCCTTCCTTTGTTGCTTGCCCATCATACAAGCTTCACAAGGTTCCTGCACCTTTGAGAGTGCAGGCAAGTGTGCAACCATCCCTGTTTTCTGCATTTCCAAAAGAATAGGATAACTAAGATGACCAAATCTTTCATGCCATACCTTACTGATGCCCACTCCTGAAGAGACTGTTAGTGCCGTCAGCTCGTAGAGATTGTTCTTCCTTACTGCCTTGCCGACCACCTTGCCCGCTGCATTAAGGATTTCTGCTCCGGTCCTCTTGAAACGCACCTCCAAGTTGCGATCAGTTATCGCAGCAACCGAAAGCAAGTTCTTCTTTAGCTGAGGAACTAGTAATACATCAGAAAGCTCTTTAGTTTCACCCTCTTGAATGGAAAGAGAGATAGTACCTGTACCTTCCACAGGGCATTTTGCATTATTACCGACCGTCACGTTCATGGGCTCTTGTAGAGGCTTGAAAGAGCTATACCAGTCCTTCTTTCTGGTCATGTGACGGGACGCTCCACTATCAAGGAGCCACGAATCATTCGTTGTTGAAACTTCTGTTGAGGAGCATATTTCTTCAATTGCAACCCATAGCTCCAACTCAGTTTCAACTGTGTTGGCAGATTCCTTGCCTTTCGAAGAAGACTGTGTAGTGCCATTCTTTTCGTCCTGCTGCTTCTTTCTGCAATCCTTGATCATGTGACCGCTTTTGTTGCAGTAGTGGCACTTACCTGAAAACTTCTTCTTCTTACCATTCTTCTTCTCTCCACCCTTCCCTTTGGATGTGGTTGAGAATGCTGCATCACTTCCGCCATCGCGGGTCTTCATTCGCATCTCCTCCTCTAGAAGCATCGCGCTGAACTCTTCAAAAGTGAGGGGTGGATTTCTTACCTGCGTGTTGAGTGTCGTGACCAACGCATCGTACTTTTGTGGAAGGATCCGAATGCACCTTCTGGCCAACTCTTCGCTGGTCTTTGTAATCCCAACCGCCGCCATCTGATCACGTAGATTCTTGATCCGTGTGATGAATGTCTCAGTTGATTCTCCATCAGAGCACCTCTCTGCAGCAAGCATATTCTCCAGATTTTGAATTCTGGTCTGATTCCGCGTTTCATACTGACCTTTCAGTATGTTCCAAGCCTCACTTGCCTTGTCTGTGTGCTGAATCAGAGTCAAAACAGAATCACTTGAACTGGTAACAAGAGCGCAGAGTGCATCTGCGTTCCTTCGTTTCCATGCCCGAAGAAGATCTGCATTCGGTGGCGTTATGACGTTGGGGTTGTTTGGATTCGGTGATCCAACCGGTTCTGGATCCAATCCCAGAACAGTATCCAGAAGCTCATATGAATCCAAGATCGCGCTGATCTTGAATTTCCACAAAGTATAATTCGTCCCATCGAGCTTGCCTTCATTGAAGGCAGGTGGACGAATTCGCAACGGGGTTGGTGCAGCCATCACTCCTAGTAGCCTTTGCTAACAAAGCTCGTTGAACTTGCAATAAAGTCGTTACTCAGATAGCCTGAGCTCTGATACCATGTAAGAAAATAGTACGCAGCGGAAGATAACAACAAAACGCAAGTACACGATGGAAAGCTGGAGAGAATACAAAAATTCTGATATACCAAACTGCTGATACAACTGATGGTTGGCTGTCCACCCGTGCGCTCTACAGACAGAGCTTCGATGGTGATCTAGACAGATGCTGGACGGAGGACTATGAGCGTGAAGAACTGGTGATCTGATGATAGGGGGTGGCCACTTATATAGTGTAAGTGGTTGACGGTCGGCCCTGTAATAGGCAGTCGGCCTAATAGACAGTCGGCCTGGAAGACCAACCGACCCACCGTTTGAGTCGGAGCTTTCCCACTGAGATCAGCATGAACCAATTGTAGAGGAGCCTTTGCCCGATAGCCGCTCTCATGTGGAAAGGCCTTCCTTTGTTGCTTGCCCATCATACAAGCTTCACAAGGTTCCTGCACCTTTGAGAGTGCAGGCAAGTGTGCAACCATCCCTGTTTTCTGCATTTCCAAAAGAATAGGATAACTAAGATGACCAAATCTTTCATGCCATACCTTACTGATGCCCACTCCTGAAGAGACTGTTAGTGCCGTCAGCTCGTAGAGATTGTTCTTCCTTACTGCCTTGCCGACCACCTTGCCCGCTGCATTAAGGATTTCTGCTCCGGTCCTCTTGAAACGCACCTCCAAGTTGCGATCAGTTATCGCAGCAACCGAAAGCAAGTTCTTCTTTAGCTGAGGAACTAGTAATACATCAGAAAGCTCTTTAGTTTCACCCTCTTGAATGGAAAGAGAGATAGTACCTGTACCTTCCACAGGGCATTTTGCATTATTACCGACCGTCACGTTCATGGGCTCTTGTAGAGGCTTGAAAGAGCTATACCAGTCCTTCTTTCTGGTCATGTGACGGGACGCTCCACTATCAAGGAGCCACGAATCATTCGTTGTTGAAACTTCTGTTGAGGAGCATATTTCTTCAATTGCAACCCATAGCTCCAACTCAGTTTCAACTGTGTTGGCAGATTCCTTGCCTTTCGAAGAAGACTGTGTAGTGCCATTCTTTTCGTCCTGCTGCTTCTTTCTGCAATCCTTGATCATGTGACCGCTTTTGTTGCAGTAGTGGCACTTACCTGAAAACTTCTTCTTCTTACCATTCTTCTTCTCTCCACCCTTCCCTTTGGATGTGGTTGAGAATGCTGCATCACTTCCGCCATCGCGGGTCTTCATTCGCATCTCCTCCTCTAGAAGCATCGCGCTGAACTCTTCAAAAGTGAGGGGTGGATTTCTTACCTGCGTGTTGAGTGTCGTGACCAACGCATCGTACTTTTGTGGAAGGATCCGAATGCACCTTCTGGCCAACTCTTCGCTGGTCTTTGTAATCCCAACCGCCGCCATCTGATCACGTAGATTCTTGATCCGTGTGATGAATGTCTCAGTTGATTCTCCATCAGAGCACCTCTCTGCAGCAAGCATATTCTCCAGATTTTGAATTCTGGTCTGATTCCGCGTTTCATACTGACCTTTCAGTATGTTCCAAGCCTCACTTGCCTTGTCTGTGTGCTGAATCAGAGTCAAAACAGAATCACTTGAACTGGTAACAAGAGCGCAGAGTGCATCTGCGTTCCTTCGTTTCCATGCCCGAAGAAGATCTGCATTCGGTGGCGTTATGACGTTGGGGTTGTTTGGATTCGGTGATCCAACCGGTTCTGGATCCAATCCCAGAACAGTATCCAGAAGCTCATATGAATCCAAGATCGCGCTGATCTTGAATTTCCACAAAGTATAATTCGTCCCATCGAGCTTGCCTTCATTGAAGGCAGGTGGACGAATTCGCAAAAAGTTCTTCTTTAGCTGAGGAACTAGTAATACATCAGAAAGCTCTTTAGTTTCACCCTCTTGAATGGAAAGAGAGATAGTACCTGTACCTTCCACAGGGCATTTTGCATTATTACCGACCGTCACGTTCATGGGCTCTTGTAGAGGCTTGAAAGAGCTATACCAGTCCTTCTTTCTGGTCATGTGACGGGACGCTCCACTATCAAGGAGCCACGAATCATTCGTTGTTGAAACTTCTGTTGAGGAGCATATTTCTTCAATTGCAACCCATAGCTCCAACTCAGTTTCAACTGTGTTGGCAGATTCCTTGCCTTTCGAAGAAGACTGTGTAGTGCCATTCTTTTCGTCCTGCTGCTTCTTTCTGCAATCCTTGATCATGTGACCGCTTTTGTTGCAGTAGTGGCACTTACCTGAAAACTTCTTCTTCTTACCATTCTTCTTCTCTCCACCCTTCCCTTTGGATGTGGTTGAGAATGCTGCATCACTTCCGCCATCGCGGGTCTTCATTCGCATCTCCTCCTCTAGAAGCATCGCGCTGAACTCTTCAAAAGTGAGGGGTGGATTTCTTACCTGCGTGTTGAGTGTCGTGACCAACGCATCGTACTTTTGTGGAAGGATCCGAATGCACCTTCTGGCCAACTCTTCGCTGGTCTTTGTAATCCCAACCGCCGCCATCTGATCACGTAGATTCTTGATCCGTGTGATGAATGTCTCAGTTGATTCTCCATCAGAGCACCTCTCTGCAGCAAGCATATTCTCCAGATTTTGAATTCTGGTCTGATTCCGCGTTTCATACTGACCTTTCAGTATGTTCCAAGCCTCACTTGCCTTGTCTGTGTGCTGAATCAGAGTCAAAACAGAATCACTTGAACTGGTAACAAGAGCGCAGAGTGCATCTGCGTTCCTTCGTTTCCATGCCCGAAGAAGATCTGCATTCGGTGGCGTTATGACGTTGGGGTTGTTTGGATTCGGTGATCCAACCGGTTCTGGATCCAATCCCAGAACAGTATCCAGAAGCTCATATGAATCCAAGATCGCGCTGATCTTGAATTTCCACAAAGTATAATTCGTCCCATCGAGCTTGCCTTCATTGAAGGCAGGTGGACGAATTCGCAACGGGGTTGGTGCAGCCATCACTCCTAGTAGCCTTTGCTAACAAAGCTCGTTGAACTTGCAATAAAGTCGTTACTCAGATAGCCTGAGCTCTGATACCATGTAAGAAAATAGTACGCAGCGGAAGATAACAACAAAACGCAAGTACACGATGGAAAGCTGGAGAGAATACAAAAATTCTGATATACCAAACTGCTGATACAACTGATGGTTGGCTGTCCACCCGTGCGCTCTACAGACAGAGCTTCGATGGTGATCTAGACAGATGCTGGACGGAGGACTATGAGCGTGAAGAACTGGTGATCTGATGATAGGGGGTGGCCACTTATATAGTGTAAGTGGTTGACGGTCGGCCCTGTAATAGGCAGTCGGCCTAATAGACAGTCGGCCTGGAAGACCAACCGACCCACCGGGGGCCTGCGATTATGTTAGAGTTAGCTCAAATGTCCACCTCTCATGTAACCCACCAATATTCTATTGGAGATGCGAATGAAGACCCGCGATGGCGGAAGTGATGCAGCATTCTCAACCACATCCAAAGGGAAGGGTGGAGAGAAGAAGAATGGTAAGAAGAAGAAGTTTTCAGGTAAGTGCCACTACTGCAACAAAAGCGGTCACATGATCAAGGATTGCAGAAAGAAGCAGCAGGACGAAAAGAATGGCACTACACAGTCTTCTTCGAAAGGCAAGGAATCTGCCAACACAGTTGAAACTGAGTTGGAGCTATGGGTTGCAATTGAAGAAATATGCTCCTCAACAGAAGTTTCAACAACGAATGATTCGTGGCTCCTTGATAGTGGAGCGTCCCGTCACATGACCAGAAAGAAGGACTGGTATAGCTCTTTCAAGCCTCTACAAGAGCCCATGAACGTGACGGTCGGTAATAATGCAAAATGCCCTGTGGAAGGTACAGGTACTATCTCTCTTTCCATTCAAGAGGGTGAAACTAAAGAGCTTTCTGATGTATTACTAGTTCCTCAGCTAAAGAAGAACTTTTTGCGAATTCGTCCACCTGCCTTCAATGAAGGCAAGCTCGATGGGACGAATTATACTTTGTGGAAATTCAAGATCAGCGCGATCTTGGATTCATATGAGCTTCTGGATACTGTTCTGGGATTGGATCCAGAACCGGTTGGATCACCGAATCCAAACAACCCCAACGTCATAACGCCACCGAATGCAGATCTTCTTCGGGCATGGAAACGAAGGAACGCAGATGCACTCTGCGCTCTTGTTACCAGTTCAAGTGATTCTGTTTTGACTCTGATTCAGCACACAGACAAGGCAAGTGAGGCTTGGAACATACTGAAAGGTCAGTATGAAACGCGGAATCAGACCAGAATTCAAAATCTGGAGAATATGCTTGCTGCAGAGAGGTGCTCTGATGGAGAATCAACTGAGACATTCATCACACGGATCAAGAATCTACGTGATCAGATGGCGGCGGTTGGGATTACAAAGACCAGCGAAGAGTTGGCCAGAAGGTGCATTCGGATCCTTCCACAAAAGTACGATGCGTTGGTCACGACACTCAACACGCAGGTAAGAAATCCACCCCTCACTTTTGAAGAGTTCAGCGCGATGCTTCTAGAGGAGGAGATGCGAATGAAGACCCGCGATGGCGGAAGTGATGCAGCATTCTCAACCACATCCAAAGGGAAGGGTGGAGAGAAGAAGAATGGTAAGAAGAAGAAGTTTTCAGGTAAGTGCCACTACTGCAACAAAAGCGGTCACATGATCAAGGATTGCAGAAAGAAGCAGCAGGACGAAAAGAATGGCACTACACAGTCTTCTTCGAAAGGCAAGGAATCTGCCAACACAGTTGAAACTGAGTTGGAGCTATGGGTTGCAATTGAAGAAATATGCTCCTCAACAGAAGTTTCAACAACGAATGATTCGTGGCTCCTTGATAGTGGAGCGTCCCGTCACATGACCAGAAAGAAGGACTGGTATAGCTCTTTCAAGCCTCTACAAGAGCCCATGAACGTGACGGTCGGTAATAATGCAAAATGCCCTGTGGAAGGTACAGGTACTATCTCTCTTTCCATTCAAGAGGGTGAAACTAAAGAGCTTTCTGATGTATTACTAGTTCCTCAGCTAAAGAAGAACTTGCTTTCGGTTGCTGCGATAACTGATCGCAACTTGGAGGTGCGTTTCAAGAGGACCGGAGCAGAAATCCTTAATGCAGCAGGCAAGGTGGTCGGCAAGGCAGTAAGGAAGAACAATCTCTACGAGCTGACGGCACTAACAGTCTCTTCAGGAGTGGGCATCAGTAAGGTATGGCATGAAAGATTTGGTCATCTTAGTTATCCTATTCTTTTGGAAATGCAGAAAACAGGGATGGTTGCACACTTGCCTGCACTCTCAAAGGTGCAGGAACCTTGTGAAGCTTGTATGATGGGCAAGCAACAAAGGAAGGCCTTTCCACATGAGAGCGGCTATCGGGCAAAGGCTCCTCTACAATTGGTTCATGCTGATCTCAGTGGGAAAGCTCCGACTCAAGCTTTGGGGGGATGTAACTACTATATGCTTATCGTCGACGACTACAGTAGATACATGTGGGTGTATTTTTTACGAGATAAGGCTGAAGCTCTTGGAAAATTCAAACAGTGGCAAAAGATGGTGGAAAACGAAAGCAGGCTGAAGGTAAAGAAGCTTCGCACGTACATCGTCAATCGAAGCTTCACAAAGGCCTTGATGGGCAAAACACCTTTGGAGGCCTACTCAGGTAAAAAGCCTTCCGCTTCTCATTTCAGAACATTTGGATGTGAGTGTTTTGTTCATGTTCCAGATAGCACCAGAAAGAAATTAGATCCAAAGAGCAGAAAGTGTATCTTCATGGGCTATAGCCAGGAGTCAAAGGCGTACCGGCTATATGATCCAGAGGCAAAGAAGATCGTGGTCAGTCGTGATGTGGTGTTTTGGGAACAGCCACATACAGTGGAGGAGGAGGTATGCCCTTCCACTTTATCATCAGCCGTAAAAGTAACTCACCTTGTGCCCGTATCTAAAGCAGAGTTGCAGAATGAGGAGGAGTACTTCGAGGAACAGACTCCACCAACACCACAACATGCCTTGGCTCCACAAGGTAAGCCACTTCCAAAGTGGGCAAGGCAGCTCTTTGATGAGAAAAATCCGGTTCCAGACTTGGCGGAGTCATCTGCAGATGGACTTCGACGATCAAAGAGGATAGAGGAGCAGAAAAGGGCTTCTGAACACATAGTCAATATGGCCTTGATGGCTGAGATTATGAAAGTTCAAGAGCCTACGAATTTGGATGAGGCAATGGCGGATCCAAATTGGAAAGCTGCCATGCAAGAGGAGTATGACAGCATCATGAAGAATCAGACTTGGGACTTGGTTGATCGTCCAGAAAAAAGGAAGATCATTGGTACCAAATGGGTATGGAAGGCCAAGTACAAATCTGATGGATCTTTGGAAAAGTACAAGGCTAGGCTTGTTGCACAAGGATACTCTCAAGTTGAAGGCTTTGATTTTGAGGATTCCTTTGCTCCTACAGCAAGGATGACAACTATTCGGGTGGTACTTGCCTTGGCTGCTCATAAGCAGTGGCCGGTGTTTCAAATGGACGTGAAATCTGCGTTCTTGAATGGACATCTCAAGGAGGAGGTATATGTGTTCCAGCCACCAGGATTTGAGGTGCCCAATTCAGAGAACAAGGTTTGCAGACTAAAGAAGGCATTGTACGGGCTGAAACAGGCCCCAAGGGCATGGTACCAACGGATTGATAGCTTTCTCATATCTATTGGTTTCTCAAAAAGTGCTTGAGAAAAGTACTGGAATTCGTGCGTACCTGGCCTAATATTCAGTCTACTGGAATGCACATTTGGCTGAGTTCAGCCACTCTACACTTTGTAAAACATAAACCCAAGTGTTGCAGATGTTCCATTCTTTTCCCAAATATTGAAAAATCATCAAGAAAGACTTTCATAAAAGATGTAAGATACATAGCAAATACCTCCTGGATGTACTTTTGAAAGGTTGGTAGAGCATTCTTAAGACCAAAGGTCATAACAAGAACCAGGTATTCCTAATGTTCCCAATCAACAAGAGTTGCAGGCATTTAAAGGATGGCATGAGAGAGCTAGGAAAGTTATGTGCTGGATGTTTATCAGTATTTCAGATTCTATGATTGTGCATATTCAGGATGCAAGCACGCCGAAGGATGCGTGGGATACTTTGACAAAAATGTATAGCAGAAATATGCAAGCCAGGAAAATGCAGCTCAAGCAGCAGTTGCATAATGTGCAGAGAGAAAATATGAGCATCAATGACTACCACATGAAGGTGAAGAAGATTGCAAATGCACTTGCTTCCATTGGGTCACCAGTGGAAGATGATAATTTAGTTTCTGTGACCTTGAATGGTCTAGGAAAGGATTATGCACAGTTCCGGACATCCATTGCCGTCCATGAGAATTTTCCTAATTTTGGGGAGTTGATTCCTCTTCTAATTTCTAAAGAGCAGAGAAATGGTGGTGCATCTTCTTCAGGAGGAACTTCAAAAGAAGCTGTCTTCTACTCAAATGCTAGAAGAGGTAGAGGCAGAGGCAGAGGTAGAGCAGGCCGATCTGGAGGCCATGGTAGAAATCATAATATGCAACAAATTCAAGAAAACTAGTCCTATGGAGGAGGATGTGGTAACCTTAGAGGCAGGGGGAGCCAAAGAGGTCGTGGTGGATGGCAGAGAGGCCAAAATGCAAATAGCAATGTTGAATGCTACTACTGTGGTAAAATGGGTCATATGGCTAAAGACTGCTACAAAAAGTAGAATGACATCATGAATGGAAAATTACAGCAAGGCATTTATGCATCCTCTAGTAGACAAGGTGATGACAGAAATGCGCATTTGTTTATGGTGCAGCACATGACCGATTCTGTGACAAGTGCAGAAGAAAGTAATGATGTGTGGTATGTTGACTCAAGTGCATCAAACCACATGATAGGTCATGCAGAATGGATGCAGGATGCAAGGAAAATGGAAAGACCAGGATTTGTGGAGACTAGTGATGATACTGCACATCCTATTATGCAGATTGTTAAAATTCCTTTGTCTATGCAGGATGGGAAAAAGAAATACCTGTCTAATGTATTTCATGTCCCGAATATCACCAAGAACCTGGTTTCTATTGGTCAAATGGTTGAGCAGGGTTTGCAAGTCAGATTTAATCCTCATGGATGCTTTGTTGAGGATATGAAAAATAAAGATCGCTTGATAGCAAAAGGAAAGAAGAAGGGCAGGATGTTTACGTTGGATGCGGACATGCCTGAATTGAGTGCAGGAATGTTTGCACATGGGACCGGTGTAGTTGCAGGTATTGATATTTGGCACAAACGCATTGGTCATGTTAATGTACGACGACTTAAATTAATGTAGGCCCAAAATATTGTTGCAAGATTGCCTAAGTTCAAGGTTGTAGAAATGCATAAGGTATGTGAAGCCTATCAATTTGGAAAATAGGCAAGGAAACCATTTCCTATACATGTTCAAGAGAGTAAGAGGCCATTGGAATTAATCCACTCTGATGTGTGGACTACTTAAGCTGCATCTATTGGAGGGTGTCATTATTTTGTCACTTTTATTGATGACTACAGCAGAAAAGTTTGGGTGTATTTTATGAAAAAGAAAAGTGAAGTGTTTGGGAATTTCAAAGCTTTTAAAGCTATGGTTGAGAAAGAAACAGGCCTGCAAATAAAATGCCTAAGGTCAGATGGAGGGGGAGAGTACCTCTCAAATGAGTTTGCAAGGTTCCTGCAGGAGCATGGCATAAAGCATCAATATTCATGCAGTCATACACCATAGCAAAATGGACTTGTAGAAAGGAAAAACAGGCATATTGGAGAGGTATCTCGTGCCATGCTCAACGAAAAGACCTGCCAGATTATTATTGGGATGAAGCAGTTGCTACAGCAATCTACATAATGAACAGGACTCCCACTACAGCAATACATGGCATGACGCCAGAGGAGAGGTATACTAGTAGGAAACCAGATATTTCTCATTTGAAAGTTTTTGGTTGCATTGCCTATGTTCATGTGCCAGATGAGTTGAGATCCAAGTTGGATCCAAAAGCTGAGAAGTGCATCTTTATTGGTTATTCCCTGTAGCAAAAAGGGTATAGATGCTATAACCCTTCTAGTTGTAAGCTTACAGTGAGCAGAGATGTTGTTTTTGATGAGATGAGCAGCTGGTATAAACCAGTAAATGTGATTGATGATGTAGATGCACAAAATGGTAATGCTACACAGAATTCACAGCAGCAATCACAAAATATTAGTGGACCTATAGTGTCCTCTAGCACTGGTTCACATACTTTGCCATGGACAGCAGGCAAATTGAGATCAGGAGAATCTCCTCAAAGCAATGCAGATAGTGGGGGGACGAGCATTTTCCGAGCGAAATCTTCCGAGCGTCCGAGCGAAGGGACAAAAAAGCTTCCAACTATGCAAAAATATGACAAAAATGGATCAGAAGAAAACATAGTTTCACTTAGAAATATGAAAAGTATTATAGGAATGCCTATTTTATACACGAATATTTATGTGAATCTTTGGGAATGGTGAGAACATAATGGGATGGCTTTTGAAGAAACCCACATGTAGAGTAGACTTCTCTATGAAAATTCCCTTATGATCCTTCTTACAACTTTTTACTTAATAGGGGGTGACATTGAAAAACCTCTCTCACCCTATCTTCATGAAAGGGTTTCTCCAAAGAAAACTCATTGAAGCAAGCTATCAAGGTAGTTTCGCCAGCGAAACCCCTTTGAATAAGGTCTTTCAAGGTAGTTTCGCTGGCGAAACTACCTTGGACAGCACTTTTAAAAGTGACATAACTTTCACATCCAATGTCCAAATATAGTCATTCAGCCACTGAAATTGATCGGAAAACCCCATTTGAGCACATCTATGGGGTTATATTTTGGAAAAACTTGCATATATAGTATTAAATATTACATGTATTTTATGAGAGTGATATATAAGCCCAAGTTAATACTTATTTACAGTAATTTAAACTTCTGTAGAAACATGTCCATAAATATATTGTTATTAATACTATAAAAACACTTGAAAGATATTGCCATATGATATAAATGTGTTTAATATAAGTAATTATTTATGTATAATATTATTATGTTGAGAGTGATTATAAGGGACGTTTCTTAAATGAATTATTTTTTAATACTTTTTTAAGGTAATAACAAGGGTACAAAGGGATGTCTATGAATAAGAAGATTTATGTTATGTAAAAATGAATGAGTGACTAGTTTGTATATTTTTATGATAAAGGGATCTAGTTCTAATTAAAATAAAAGTGTAAAAACCATGTTTCCTAAAGAAATACTATTTTTAAAATCTCTTGAAAAACACGCTCGTATAAACCTGCTCATAGGTTTTTGCTCGTAAAATTGACGCATCCAGTGGGTGGTATTGCAAGTATCACAAAAGGGAAAAGAGAAAGTAGATCAGCCCATGGTTGATGTGAATGCAGGTCACTCTTATGTGGATGGTGAATCCAGTGGCTCAAAATAGATCCTTGATGATGAGTTGGGTATTCCTTCTATTGTTACACCTGGAGTAAGGAAGACAAGGGATGTTTTGAGAGCACCTGGTAGTGAGCCTATTTTGCACAGGTCTATCAGAGTTAAGTATTCTCTGGATAGGCTGAAATATGATGGATTTACAGCCATTCACTATGCCTATATGGTCAAAGTGATACATGAACCAGAACCCACTTCTTTTGAGCAAGCCATGGGAAAAGAAAAATGGGAGAGAGCAATGGATGCCTTGGAAGAAAATGCTACATGGGAATTGGTGCCTTTGCCTAAAGACAAGAATGCAATTGGCTGCAAGTGGGTCTATAATGTGAAGCACAATGCAGATAGTTCTGTGAGCAGATACAAGGCAAGATTAGTTGTCAAGGGGTATGCACAGACATATGGCATTGATTATGAAAACATTCAGTCCGATTGCAAGGATGGCAACCGTAAGAGTAGTCATTGCTATGGCTGCATTGAAGGGATGGTCTTTACATCAGATGGATGTAAAGAATGCTTTCTTGCATGGTGATTTGCAAGAAGAGGTCTATATGGAGCAACCACCAGGTTATGTGCATGCTGTTCATCCTGAGTTTGTTTGTAGGTTGAAGAAAGCCTTGTATGGCTTGAAGAAAGCACCCAGAGCATGGTCTAACAAGATAGGATAGTATCTTGTCACTATTGGATTTCAGATTTGCACGACAGATTTCTCACTTTATGTGAGAAAAACAGAGAAAGATATTATGTTGCTTGTCAATTATGTTGATGATTTGATCATCACAAGTGATAGTGATGAAGATATCCTTCATGTGAAAATGCTATTAAAGCAGAAGTTTGAGATGAAGGATTTGGGAGAGCTGCGTTACTTCTTGGGCATTGAGGTGATTAGATCCACAAGTGGGATATGGCTCTTGTAGAGGCAGTATGGATTGGACATGCTGTCCAAATATGGGATGACAGGTTGTAAGCCTATTTCAATTCCTTTGGAGCAGAATGTGAAGCTGAGCACAGATGCAGGTGATCTTTTGGAAGACCCTACTATGTACAGACGCATAGTAGGAAGTTTGATTTATATGACTATTACCAAGCCAGATTTGAGCTATGATGTTGGGTTGGCAAGTCAGTTTATGCAGGCTCCAAGGAAACCACATTTGGATGTGGCTAGACGCATACTGAGGTATGTGAAGTCCACACTGCAGTATGGACTATTTTATGAGACTAGGGTTCAAATACAATTGCATGGATACACTGATGCTAATTGGGCTGGTAGTATTTCTGATAGATGATCTACCAGTGGATATGTGTTCGCTTTTGGGAGTGTTGCAGTCACTTGGAGCAGCAAGAAATAGCCTACAGTCGCCTTGTCAAGCACAGAGGCTGAGTACAAGGGTGCAACAATGGCTGCATGTGAGGCAGCTTGGTTGCATAAGCTAGTTTATGATATGCATCAGTCTACAAATGGGCCAGTTGTCATTTATTGTGACAACATGAGCAGTATACACTTGGCAAATAACCCAGTCTGTCATGCTAGAACAAAGCACATTGAGGTGCATTATCACTATGTGCAAGAGAAGGTTCTAATAGGTTTTATTGATTTGGTTTATGTCAGCACAGAGGATCAGGTAGCTGACATATTCACAAAGGCATTGGGTGCAGAGAAGCTGCGCAAGTTCAAAGACCTGCTTGGTGTGCAGGAATTGGGATTGAGCTCGAGGGGGAGTGTTGAGATATCGAGCTCCACTCGTGATATGCCAAGGTGACCGTTGTACATTTATGTCACCAACTTGTTAGCTGCAGATGCGGTTGGTACACTGCCCATGAATAATAGCTAGATGAAGTTATGTTTACATACTCTATTTAGTGGCTCAGTTAGTATGTCACCTAGGTTAGCTGAGTTTGGTTTGAGACCCACATATAGGGTTCATCTATTCCTTTTGTACCTAGAGAGAGAGAGAGTTCTTTTTGGCTTTCATAACTAAGAAGAGGAAAATTGTTTTCAGCCTCCACCTTTGTGTGTATTCCCCCATTGTGTATGTGAGAAAGCTGCAAGTGAGACTCCTTACTTCTCTCCCACTCTCTTCATAGCTAGAGCTTTGGATGGTACTCTCCTTTTTGGTTATGCAGGTAGTGGGTCGAAGTTCCAATCTTCTTTGGGCTGCAACAACCACACTTGCTGCTATATTGGTTGCAAGAGTTCTCTTGAGGAATCCCTCTGTCAGTGTAGATATCATCAACATATTGAGTTCAGCACGAGCTTCATATAATTCACTGCCGTGGAGTGAGCTATCAAACAAGCATGTTCCAATTGGTGTGTAACCTAGATCGAGAATATATCCTGTTGATCTTGGTCAATTTGAGTTGTTGCTTCAACACGAGCTCAGTTACATGTGAAGTAGATGTATCCTATTCGTCTTGGTGATAATTATTGCTGAAATCTATCTGATATTAGCCGAGATATCTGCCATGAAAGAAAAGAGAAGGAGAACTAATGTCACTAGATTGTGTCGGGTTGCTTGTAGTGCAGCTCGATGAGTAATCTGCTTGCAATTTGCTTGGGCTTTTTGCCTTGAATATTTGATAGTGTTGTTGGTTGCTGTTGATATATTTGTGACTGGATTGCTATTGTTGATGAACCTTAAAAGAGTGTTTGGTGCTGTTGTGCAGTCAAACGACTGCTCGCCATTGCTGGTAGTCCGATGATTGCTTGTTTGCTCATATGGTTGATGTAGTGACTTTTTTGAATTGGGCTGGCTGCTGCCTTCATGCGTAGGGCTCTCTTCATTTGAAGACGAGGTTACTAGAGTTACAAGTACCTGCAGAGAGCTACTGTGTGGTCACGAGAGTTGCTTGTGACATTTTGTTATTTGTAGTACACTTTATTGATGATATTCTTATGTTCAGCAAAAGTATTGCTGAGCATTATTAACACTTAAGAATAGTGTTCAGTACTTTGAGGAAAGCCAGTCTTTATGTAAATAAAAAGAAAACTATACTGTGTATGGTAAGACTTGAATATTTAGGATTCATAATTACTCTTGAGGGGGTAGAAATGGATCCAAAGAAAGTGATTGCGATACTGACTTGGCCAATCCCTCAGAGTTTGACCACTTTGCGATCATTCTTGGGATTTGTCCAATTTTATCGAAGGCATATCAAAGGATATTTCGAAATAGTATTGCCATTGACTAATCTGACCTCATATAAAGTACCTTTTATATGGGGACAGAATCAACAAGAAAGTTTTAACACCATAAAACAAGCTGTGGTCTCAGGAGTGGTGTTAAAAATAGTTGATCCCCAGAAACCATTTTTCCTTGAAACCGATGCAAGTGGCATTGCGGTAGGAGCAGTTCTCCTCCAAGAAAGAAGGCCAGTAGCCTTTGAAAGCAAGAAGCTTTCTCCCTCTCAACAAAATTGGCCAACTCATGAATTAGAGTTGTATGCTGTTGTCCATGCTCTGAAAACATGGAGACATTATTTGTATGGGTCAGAGTTTTATGTTGATGTTGATCATGATACTCTGAAACATTTTTGTAACAACCTGACCTGAGAGGCCGCCAAACTAGGTGGGCAGAACTCATGCAGGAGTTTAACTTGACGATTCGGTACCAAAGAGGGAAGGATAATAAAGTTGCTGATGCGTTGTCCCGCATTATGCATAATATGAGTTTCACGGTATTAGAGAGTGCTCTAATGATTGAGATTAGAGAAACTCAAAAGGTGGACGAGTTCATCCAAAGCCTTTGGCCTAAGGCTCACATATTCAAACCCAGGGAAAAGGATGACCTGGCATCCAGAAAAGGCCAAACTTATGTAAGATATGCCATAAGGGATGGTATGCTGAAAAGAAATGGCAAGGTAGCAGTACCTAATCAGAATGATCTCAGGCAGAGAGTCATTCAACAATGCCATGATAGCCCATGTGCGGCACATCCAGGAGTCGAGAAGACATATGATCTCGTGAGACGAGATTTCTTTTGGCCAAAGATGAAAAAGCATATTCATGAATATGTGACACGTATTTCATGTCAGGTAAGGCAGAGTGGGTGAAGCCACCCAAACTTTTACAGCCCTTGGAATTACCACTAGGTAGGTGGGAGAGCATTTCCATCGACTTTATTGTAGGTCTACCTACGACACAAGGTGGATATGATTCTATCCTTGTGGTGGTTGATCGTCTTACTAAGATGGCTCACTTCATTCCAACTAGAGAGTTTGTTAGTGCCCTACAAGTGGCAGGTTTGTTTATTAGACATATATTTCATTTGCATGGATTACCCAAATCCACAGTGTCAGATAGGGATGTCAAATTTACCGGTCATTTTTGGACTGCAGTGTTTGAGACACTAAGGACTGAGTTGGGAATGAGTAGTGGGGATCATCCAGAAACAGATGGTCAGACGGAACGAATCAACCAAATTTTAGAGGATATGTTTAGAGCATATGTGTCATTGAGGCAACATACATGGGACAAGTGGTTGCCATTGTTAGAATTTGCCTATAATGATAGAAAATATTCATCTACAAGGTTCAGTCTGTTTGAGCTAAACTATGGTTATAGACCAGCAAATCCAACTATAGTTGGAGTACCTCAGAAAGTGCCTAGTGCCACAAACTTTGTGGTTCAGATGTGGGAGATGCTAGCACTGGCGAGAGCTAACATCCACCAAGCTATGGATAGAGCTAAGGCATATGCAGATGAAAACAGATCCGTTAGAGAATTTAAGGAAGGAGAAAAAGTTTTTCTTAGAATTCCTTCGCACTCTAAGTCTTTGACTGCAGGAGAGTGTGCGAAATTATCACCTCGATATTGTGGGCCATGGTTAATTCTAAAAAGCATAGGCAAGGTAGCCTATAAATTAGAATTGCCATAGGGTAGTAAGGTGCACCCAGTGTTTCATGTTTCTCGTTTAAAGAAATTTTTGCATACAGGTGACTCACTAATCGAGGGTGTTGTTTTGTTTTAGGAGATAGAGGATAATGCAAGATGCAAACCAACAGGAATCCTGGACCGAGGAACAATGGAAGTACGCAATCAAAAGATACCCACGATGTTGGTTGCATGGCATGGTTTACCTCTATCAGAAGCTACCTAGGAATCTATATACCAGTTACACAGAGTGTTCCTAGACTTTATCATCGTGGACGCTAATGCCTTAAGAGGGAAGGAATGTTATGCTCAAGTTGAGGTAACATGACCTCGGAAGGGTCGGTCGACATTTTCCTTTAAAGGATCAATGTTTATATTATATTTGTTGAGCGTTACATAAATGATCAAAAAGGAATTAAAGTCAAGGTCCTTGGTGAGCATGATATGGCACTAAACTAGGTGGATTTAAGGCTAAAGGGTCTAAATGCATTAAACGTGCCAAGGGGCAAATGATTCAATGATACCCCAAGAGAGGGGTAAATGATGCATTTAGGAGGCACCTTAGAATGAAGACATGTGGCATACTAGATCCATCTAGGGAATTGGGGCTCGTTGGGATTTGGCAAGCAGGAGCTTTCTCTTAACATAATCTTCTTGACGGCTTGCTACCATCAGAGGATAATCTGTGTGCCTATGCCCGTGATTGAGTAAAAGTTTAGGTGTTGACAGAATTTCATGTATCAGCCCCCATATGAGGAGAAGCCATGTGTGAGCCCAGGATACTAGATGGATCTTGACTTGCATGTCAGATGAGGTCTATTAATGAGACTATTGATGGTAGAAAGGTGATTGTGTGGGAGCCCCTTATTCTTGCTGGGGCTGGGTCCCAGTGGGGCAGTGGCCCCCCTGGTGGGCGTTCAAGGGTGGGAGGCCCTGAGGCAACTGTATAGGGAATATTTCTTGAATATTCCATGGATGACTAGTCGGTTCCACCAAATAGGTTGACTGGTCGGCTCCACCGACTAGGTTGACTAGTTGACTCGACCGACTACATTGATTCATGACTACCACCCTCATAGCTATAAAGAGGCGACCTCCCTAGTCCATTGTATCAGATCAGTTCAGATCAAATCAGATCTTCTAGCTAGTAGCTCTTCACCTAGTATCTGTCTAAATCGCCATCTAAGCTCCAATGTGGGAGCGCACAGGTGGATGGAGCCATCATCTGTACTACATCAATATTGAAGGAAAAGTTTGTTCCTCTCCAATTTGCTGTGTACTCTCTATTCTTTGCTCAGTTTTTGTTCTATTGCGCCGTGTAATTTAACACCATGTGGGTAGAAGAGTCATCCTCAAGAAAACTTCTTTAGTTTTTTATAATGCCCAAAGCTAAGATCCCTCCATCCACTGCAAAATTTAGCTAGGTCACAAATTAGCGCTAAGAGTATATTTACATCTGGTAATGCAACCATAATAAGCCTTGAATGTGTGGAATGCAAGAATATTAAATGCGCAAAATGCAAGCATTTAACTAATCTTCATTACATGGAGAAGGTGGATGCTAATCAAACAAAGAAGCATATAGATGGGAGCAAGAGCATCAAAAATCCTTTGAGGGCCTTCATGCAAGTGAACAATGGCTGCATCGATGGATGAAATGAATGAGATCATACTGGGGTGTGCGAATCTGGCAAAAATAGCAAGGCCCATTGGCCTCTATTCACAAGGAAAAATGCTTGTTAATGTTGAATTGTGGTATAGCTTACTAGTGCTTTGATTCATTTTGTGTTGCCCATCATCTTGTTACAAGTGTGTGGGGTAGTTTTCATTTTCAGATGAGCAACAAGGTGTCTTCAACAAAGGAGGCATGAGGTGCAATATATACAAAGCATGGGAGCAAGGGGAAATGCAAACTTTAGAAAGCAAACAATGAATAGAGAGAAAGAGAGATGTATGCACATGAATCTTCTAGTACTTATCCAAAATTGACAATCACATATAATTGGCTCAATTGTCGCACTCTATCACCCATGTTGCCATGGTAGCAAGCTTCCCCATGTGTAGGCCCTTGATCAAGTCATGTGTTTTTGCTCCTTAAGTGATAAAAGGTTTTATATAGCCATCCGAGATCAGTCCGACTATTGTAAGGCAACAATAAGTTTGAAAATGTAACAATCGTAGTCCAAAATATTATGTGGTGGATCACGCCAATAAGGAGTGCTATTAGGGACCATTACAACTGTCCCTATAGTTATAAAATGATCCCACTACTTTGTTCTAGTAACTCCCTCTTACCAAAAGTGTATTTATCCTATCCCATGGTAAGTGTCCACGTGGGCGGAGGCTATGCCTTCAACACCTGGCACTTTCGGTGGAGAGGCTTTTTTACAAAAAGTCAAAGACATGAACCCCTTTCTATTGGAAATACTCCTTCAAGTGAACCTTGAAGGTATGTGAAGCATTGAGGTCAATCATTGTTCCCTAGGTGACAACTGGATCTGCAGTGTCAGTTTCCTCTTTCTTTCCTTGAGTCTCTTCTGTTGCTGTAGCTGATTCTGGCTCATTTGTTCTGCTGGGGCTTGCACACATGGAATGGATGGGAGTAGTCTTGACTTCAGTGCTGGCATCTTCTTCAAGCAAGACTGCTATATGCTGAGCATCTTGTGTCATGAATTCTGCAAGCATATTGGAATTTGTAGGAGTTTGTGCTTTTCCTATTTCAAAGAGTGTGAGAGTGTCATCCAATGGCATCTACTTCCTCTGGGTATCCTTTGTTCTTGCCCTCAGAGTCTCTACCATCTTGGTGTTTTTTGTTGCATTAGGACTACACCAATTGCTGAATCTGAAGCATCCACAAATACTTCAAAAGGAAGAGACCAATCAAGGGGTTGTAGGATAGGTGCCACCATGAGCATCTTTTTCAAAATGCTAAATGCATATTCTTGAGGATTTCCCTAGATGAATGGTTCTGTATCTCTAGTCAGCTTTCTGAGAGGATAACAAATATTTGCAAGGTATCTTAGAAATCTGCAATGCCATTTGATTTGGCCTATAAATCTTTGAAGTTGTTTGATGTTTTTTGGGGCTTTTGCATTCTGAATTGCTGAAACTTTGTCGGGATCAATCTCCATACCTTGTTGGGAGATAATATGTCCTAGTAGTATTCCCCTACTAATAGTAAAAGCACACTTTGTTGGATTTAAACTAAGACCAGCAAATCTACATCTAGCAAAGCATAATGCTAAGTGATTCAAGTGTTCCACCATCTTTCCAAAAACTGAGAAATCATCCAAAAATACCTTCATGAAGGATGTTAGGTACTCTGCAAATACCTCTTGTATATATTTTCAAAAAGTAGGTGGGGCATTGTTCAATCCAAAAGTCATCACATTGGATGCAAACACACTCCATTTTGTGACAAAAGTAGTTTTATCCCTGTCTTTTGGAGCCATTCTAATTTGGTTATACCCACTGAAGCCATCCAAAAAACTATAAATTTCATGTCCAGCTACATCATCAAGCAATGAATCACAAAATGGTAGTGGGAATGGATTAGTGATAGTGGTTGTATTTAATTTTCTATAGTCTACACAAACTCTCAGTTTTCCATTTTTCTTTGGAACAATGACAATAGGAGATAACCATGTGACATGTGTCAGGGGATATATGAAACCAACTCTTAATAACTTGTCATCTCCTCTTTGACCACAGCTTGGCATAATTTGGATTCATTCTATATCTGCTTTGTATGATTGAAACTGCATCAGTTTTCAGATTGAATCTATGTTGGCATAATTTAGGATCTACCCCCTTCATATCAGTGTAGTGCCATGCAAAAATATCTTTGTACTGCATCAATAATTCTTCCAATGCCATTTTAAAAGGTGGAGAGAGATTTGTGCTTACCATAACTGGTTGTGGGTTGTCACTGTTTCCCAAGTTCATCTCCTCCAAGTCATCCTGCCTAACCCTGGCACTTTTTTGCATATGTTCTTTAAATTGTATTTCTGCTTCCATGATTGCCTCATCTATTGATTTAGAAGTTATATCCCCTCGTGCATCATCTTTGCTTGCATCAATAGCCTCTATTGTATATTTTTTTGTGAAAACTTAATCCGATTGGTTTTTTACTTTGTTCTATTCTCTAGCAGTCGAATCTATGTTGGAATGTTGTATCTGCTGATTTGGACCTATATATTGATCAATAATCTTAATAACATCAATCTCAAAAATAGGAAATACAGTGGGGTTTCTTCTAAGGAAAATTTATTCCTCACCTTCATTAAAATCTAGAATCATATTGATTCTCTCTACTTGAAGTGGCTGTGTTTTTCTTGGAAAACACCTTTTGGAGGATAGGTTGATCTTGACTTTCTTTTTCCCTTTCCTGATAGTGATTCTCTCTAAGCCCCAGTCTTGCTTGACCTTGGTAGCTCTTAACCATGGCCTAACTACCCAATAGCATTGAGTAAGCAGAATACTTTTCCTCCATTTTGAGCACTACAAATGTGACTGTGAATGTTAGTCGCATGATTGTAATCTCTTGCCCTCTCAATACTCCAAGAGGTTGGATTCTCCTTTGGTCATCCATACTCACCTGGAATAGTGCTAGAACCAATTCATTGCAGCAAATTCTTTTGAATATATCCTTTGATAGGATATTGACACTTGAGCCTCCATCAACCAAAACTTCTGGAATCCTCTACCTTTTGTAGTCTACATCAATGAGTGGTACTTGGTAGTCCACATCTTCAACTATTGATGTGTAATATCTAGAGTTTCCTCCTCATCATTACTTGGTTGTTGAGCTTTTTTTGGATGACTCTTCTGGATGCAATCTCTTACAAATTTGTTGTTTGAAAGCTGGAACTAAGTTTAGTAGTTGATCAAGAGTAATTTGTACCTTGGAGTCCATTAACTCTTGGAAAAAGAGTGTGTTGCCTTCATTTTGCATGCTTGTGCCTTGTTGCATCTCTTAAGCCCTTGTCATAGTATCCTCACTTCCTGGAGTTGTTTTGGCATGTATCATAGTCCGTGGTTTTGTTTGTGCAGTCATATTCTATAATTTTGGGAACTTCGGCTCTGTTCCGACTTGAGAGTTCGTTTTCTATTTTGGAGTCATATTTTTACTTAAGCACTTTCTGTATCTTCCCTGGAATGTATTCTGATGTATTGCTACTGTCAATACCACAGTAGGTGCAAGCTTGGTCTTGCATTTGCCTCTATTGCTGGTTCCCCCATGGTTGTTGATTGGGCCGTCTTGGGGCTGCATTTTGATACCTTTGTTGTGTTGGTCTTGCCATTGCTATTTGATTAGTAGGTATTGTTGGTGCTTGATTCCGTTGTTGCTGCATGTAAGGTGGTACTCTCCCTCTGTAATTGGGGTTGTACCAATATCTCTCTTTGTCATGATTGTCCTTTTTGCAGAATTCACATGGAACCTTTTGTGGTTGTGGGGGTGGCTTTAAGCTTTGCAGCTGGTCTTTAATCATCTTCTCCAACTTGGAGATTTTGTCTACTATCTTTTTTGTTGTGGATTTTTTTTCAGCTTTTTCTTTTTCTCTTTCTTCTTTTTCTTAGAGTGTTCCCCGTCATCCTCCTCATTTTTAAACAAGTCCTCTTCCTCATCTTCAGTATCTTGTTCTGCTTCACTATCTATGTCTATCTCTGAGTCTATTTCTGAATTTGAATGTCTTTTCTCTTTTGTCTTCTTGGATCTTGATGCTGTACCAAGTCTTCTCTCTGTCATCTAGGCAGCTTCCACCATATTGTTAAAATCATTTGCTCCTCCAAGCTGGTCCCTGCCAGCTATTGTAGTTCTAATTTTTACAAAAATAGTCTCCCAATTGCTCCTGGGTGGGTCTTTGGTTTGCTGTTAGCCTTCTATTGAGGTTTCTAAACATCTGTGAATAGTCCTCAAGCATGAGGTCTTTTTGTTTCATTGTTCTTAGTTTTTTCAAGATGTCCTCTGGTGTTTTATCTTTCCTAAAACAACTTAAGAAAGCAATCTTTAAATCATCATAAGTGGCAAAATGTGCAATACCATACTACGTAAACCAATTCATTGCTTTACCACCACTAAATGTTGCTGCAAATTGCTCCTTCTTGGTATCATGTGGCAGTTGTCCAAATCCACTAGCTGTCCACCTTGTCTCAAATTGCCAAACATGGCTATCAGCGTCTTGACCTTTCTTGCCAATAAACTTTGCAGCTTTGACCAATGGGTTCTGCATTTTTTGTTGAGCTACTATTGGAAGTAGCCTCTACCCGAGCTCTATTTCTTGTAAAATATGCAATACCAGTATGGCGAGGCAACGTTTCCTCTCCGAAGCTATCTGACATGGGCTAGTCGTGCCATGAAAGGGAAGGAGAGAGGTGTGATTATAGTAGCTTACCGGGTGGTCGGAATGCACTGCTGTTAGCAGCTAAGATTTGCGTGCTACTTTCACAGTGAAACTGTGATGTCGGTGCTGTGATCTTCTTTGCTGACCTTGATGTACTGTGCTTGTTTCGGTGTCTTGTTGATGTTGCTATCGTATGTCATTATTCCAATAGGATTTTGATTGTCAGCTGTCTTTGCTTGTTGTTGCTTTTGTCGAGGTCTTTCTTTTTGAGGTGCGGCTTGAAGCTTTGAGCCTTGCTAGATTGAAACGATTGCTTAATGACGTAGTTGTTGCTTAATGACAACTATATTCAGCCTCGTCAAAGCTTGCTTTGGCGAAGTATTCCTTTATGATACGGATGTGCACGTATTGCTGAATTATCGCTGTGAGGTCTTCCTCTACTAGTGTATAAACTAGGCTAGAGTTATGGGCAATGTGCGAGTTTCTTCAAGATTTCCTTCCTAGAGTTTGAGTGTTGCTTAAGTACTACTACTTTCCGACACTGCCTACCATATGTAGTTTACGATGTCGTTTGTAATCATTGGCGTATTCACCAGCTTTGTGCATGCATGTGAGATGCATGTGTGATCCTATGATGCCATTGGAAGCTTTGATGTTTTCAGAGTTGCAGTTTGTATGCTTCTCTGTTGTTGTATCATGTCATAATCGACAATGTTGCTTGTTATGCTATGAGCGAAAACTAGCAATTCTGAGTAGAAACGCTGATAGGATCGCCAATAGTGTTCAGAGTGTCTTCAGACAAGTAAAAAACACAAACATGTCTCTACTCCTGACAACAAGGTGTAGCAGTCGGAGTATAGTCGAAAAGTAATCGAACTACAAAGCTATCACAAGATGTATAAAAAGAATAGAGAAAACCTTGCAAAGGTAGTATGTTTCTTGTATATTATGTTTTGGCAAAAAATACATCAACTCAACAACTCTCTCTTCAACAGGAGCTGATACAAGGTTTATATAGCCATCCAAGATCAGTCCGATTGTTGTAAGGCAACAATAAGTTTCAAAATGTAACAGTCATAGTCCAAAACATTATGTGGTTGATCGAGCCACTAAGGAATCACTGTCTGAATCAACTGCAAAACACTAACTATGTCAAGTGAAATCTGAACTATTGGTGAAGAAAGAACAGGAATATATAATCCAATCCGTTACAAGGCTTATGGCAAACGATGGCAGAAATAGCCAAGAGGCTTTAAAAGGCTTGAAATAAAGTGTACAATGCCGGAAAATAGCCAAATAGGATTTACAATGATGGCATGTGTGTGAAATGAAATCATGTGCTATCTGCCCCCACTGGACAATCGATCAATCCTCTGAACACTCTAAAGTTTGCTCACTAAACTATGGAACATCAGGTTTCAACTAATGTGATGATGTGAAATTGCATGTGAGAGCGAAGGGACTTTCTGACTCCGAGTAGGAACTATTTAGAAATTTTTTGGCATGGCTTTAATTGGATGATTTGGAGTTCTCTCCACTATGGATGATCTATCTACTACGAACTAGATCTAGACCAACTATCAAGCGATGTAAAAGCAGCAAATAATTTCTTTTCTTTGTTCGTTTTAGGTGCTGGGTCAGATGCATCAATGTAGAGGCTGATGTGCATGCAAGAATTGGATTTGTCAGAGAGTCTCAAAAGTGTGTGATACTTGCACCTAATTGTGCACATGATGTGACAAGAACGTAGAGCATGAAAAATCGAGCTTAGCAAGAGGTGTGCCTATGAAGAAGTGCTGAGGTGTTAGGTGGGTTCACATGCAGTGTGAATTGTGTGCTTGGCAGAGGGTCAATGTGCCTGTAGGGGTCAGTGCCATGTGGCACTTATTGAGGTGGCAAATGATGGTGACATGGCACACTGACTGTGCAAGATGATGTGGCACACTGATTGGTGCACTGATTATGCAAGATGATGTGGTAGCACATGTGGCAGGTAGTGTGATGATGTGGCACTGGGGCTAACGTGGCCCTATTGAGCTAGAAATGATGATGTGGTAGTAGAATTTGAGTGCTGATGTGGATAGATAAGATGACGTGGTAGCTAATCCTGTGTGCTGATGTGGACTACCAAGCTTTTTGTTGGCATGGGTGAGAGCACAGGGTGCTAATGTGGCATTGATCCATGTGTCACCAATGATGTGTTAGCTAGGGTAGGACACATGTCAAGATAAGGCTGACCATGTGGAGACCTTGTTGATAGGCCAAAATATGAGAAGATACTAATGGAATCTTCTCAAAGTCTATCAATGACCTTGAATTCTCGATGACAACATCGTGTGCTAGCCGACTGTGTCATTTGGCGAGCAGATGGAGATCCAATATGGTGCAGAATTTGTCGGAGAGCAGCTCGGGCTTGATAGTATGGAGAGTTCATCGGTTGATGGTGGGAGCCTTCATTGCTGAGTAGTTGATAGAGCTTTGGAGCATGGAAGGGTATGGACAGAGATGGCAGCTGTTGTGGTGTAGAAGATGCTGTGGGTTGTTGTTGCATGCACCGTGGGGGCCTAAGGCACTGGCCAGACTTGCTGGGAGAAGTGTTGTTTTGAGGACTTGGCTGTCCAGCCTGTCATTGCTAAGATTGGCTCATGGCTATTAGTTGTGTGTCCCTGGTTGCAAGTTCTTCATGTAAGAGATTCATGGTAGAGGTTCATCCATCGTTGTGGGCTCTGCACATTGTAATACAGCATGACAAAGAAGGTCAAATGTTCTCTAAGGAGCTGTGAGGGCACAGCCGCTACTGCAGCTGGTCGTTAAGATGTGAGTTTATTGGAGGAGGCCAAGTCAATGGTGAGGAATGCTCACTGGAAAGAGCCGGGTCTGCAAGGTCTTGGATGGCATTGCATGTAGAAGCCCATTTGCTTGATAGAGCTATGATCCAGTTGAGAGAGTTGGTGAGGCCTTGATCTTGTCTAGTCCTTGTTGATGGAACTACAGAGCTCGTTGTAGGAAGAATTATTTGATGTTGTTGGTGCAAGAGCTCGAGCTCACAGAGGTTGTACGAGATGAACCAAGAGCTGTAATGTAGGCTTTCTCAAAGCACCTCTCTCTTTCAATTTCTCATAGAGAGTAGACTCTCTCCCTCACTCAAACAACATGAATGAAAGCACTCTCTCCTTCACACAATCTCTCAATTCTCTCTCAATAAACAAAAATTTATATCAATGAATTGGACAAAAATTTCTATCAAATGGACAGAATCTTCTCTATCACTCAACAGAAGTGAAAGAATGCTTACGCAATCACTCTCAATCAATCTCACTCTCACACAAAGGATGGCACCTCAGCGGAAGGCAGAACCATGCTTTGATACCCTAACAAAAATATGAAGAGCGGAGAGGAGAAGAGTGCAGATGAGGAGAGAGGGCACAACTAGAGAGCTCACCACAAATGACTAATTGTACACTAAATCAATTGAAATTGCAAAAAACTCCAATTACATCACATGGAAATACCGAATGGAGACCATTCATGTACTTTAGGACAAATGGGAGTATGTTGATGGATCTACACCTAGACCATTAGACAATCCAGCCATAGTAGTAGCTCTAGGAGAGGGATAGGAGAATCTACTCCAGAGTATTGCCATCCAATGGCAAATTCTGACACTTGAAGAGCTTTAGTCAAATTTACTTGGTGAAGAACTCAAGATGCAAGCCATTCACGCATGCAATTTAGGTCATTCCAATGATCAAACATTCATATCTTTATATAGAAGCAGAGGCAGAGGCAGAGGTAGATCTCTCAAGCGAAGTGGTCATCATCAGCATCAAAGTCAGAATGAGCATCAGCATCATCCTCAGCAACATCAACAACAACAAAGAGAAAATCATTCCAAGTGAGGGAGATTCCAAGGACGAGGGAATGAATCCACCAATGTGTCAAACATTCAGTGCAATTATTGTCATAAGTTTGGACACTATGAAAGAGATTGCCGCAAGAAGCAGCATGACTAAGGCGGTCAATCCAAGAACAATTGAGGTAATTTCTAAGGAAGAGGAAATCATCACATGGTGGACATTCCAGTCACACAATCATTATGCTAATGAACCTGAGAATATGTTTCTTGCAAGCGAGGATATGCAGAAGCCTGAAACATTGTTTTGACATTGATTGCAATTCGAAAGAGGAATGAAATTTTCAAGTTGATCAACCAGATTAGGATCCTTGGTACATCAATAGCGATGCATCATCTCTTTTGACAAAGCATCAAGAATGGTTCACAGAGATGAAACCATTAGAAGGACAAAAGAATGTCATCTACACAATAGATAATATATCGAATCCAATTCAAGGGAAAGGCATTGTCCCTATGAAAAATTACACTGGTATGAAAGGATTGGTTAAAGATGTACTCTATGTTCTAAATCTCAATAATAACCTCTTATCAGTTGGTCAAATGACGGGACACGACTACCGAGTCATCTTTGATAAGATGAATGCACTTTCAAAGAAAAATCTAGAGGATATTAGCTACTAGTAGGAAAAGCAATCAAGGAAAGACGCTTGTTCAGAATGCTAGCCACAGTACCAGATTTGCATGCCATGTCAGCTTAACCGCAATAGATGCCACTTTCTTCAAAATGGCACAAGAGATAACGACATGCCAATTTCAAACGCTTGATAGAGCTAAAAAATCAGAATATGTCAATTGGAATTACTAAACTTCAGTTTCTTGGAAAAGTTTGTGAAGCATGCTGCTTCGGTAAACAAAATTGAAACAATTTTGGAAGAAGGATCTCTTGAGAGCACGAGGTATTCTTGATTTGATTCACACAGCTGTATGGGGTTATGCCTAGAACCGCATCATCAATGTTTCACTTTACTACTTGACTTTCATCGATGACTACAATAGATATTGTTGCATCTACTTTCTGAAAGAGAAATCTGAAGTCTTTTCTAGATTTCAAGAATTCAAAGCCATGGTAGAAAACCAGACAGGCAGAAAGATCAAAGTCATGATATCAAACAAAGGAGGTGAATACATGTCTTCAGCATTCATGAAATTTTGCAGAAGTAACGACATTCAACGACAATTCACATGTGCGGATACTCCTCAGTAGAATGCAAGAGCTGAAAGGAATAACGGTACTTTAGCAAGTAGTGCTAAAGCAATGCTCAGTGAGAAGCATCTTCTGAATTAGTATTGGGTAGAAGCAATAGCCATTGCAAACTACTTGCTTAATCGTCTTCCGACCGAACTGATTCAGGGTATGACACCTTATGAAGCATTCACTAAACACAAGCTACGCATTGGGCATCTCCGCATATTTGGTTGCATAGCATCTGCCCACATACGTGATGATCATCGCAAAAAATTGGATGCAAAGTCACATAAATGCATCATGGTTGGCTACAGTGAAGAAAGCAAAGCATACAAGTTGTATGATCCAATCAACTAAAAGGTCATTATCTCATGGAAGACATCAACTACACAGGAGATAGATACACTGATTACTCAGTCATCTACAGAAAAGATTGATGAAGAAGAGAAAGAACTGCCAGAAGCACCCCAAGAAGAACCACAGCAACTCAGACGGTCTACTAGGGAAAGTAGACCACCTGCCAGATTCACATATGCTCAGAAAGGCAAAGCAATTCAGGTTAAAACTACCAACTGTGCTCTTATGACTACCATCATGGCTATATAAGAGCCAGTGTACTTCGAAGATGCAGTTGACAAGCCAAAATGGCGAACTGCTATGAATGAAGGAATGGAAGCTTTGTACAAGAACAATACTTGGGAATTAGGCGACTTCCACCAGGATAGAAGGCCATTGCAAACGAATGGGTATACAAAGTGAAGTACAATTTAGATGGAAGCATCAAGAAATAGAAAGCTAGACTAGTTGCAAAAGGATTTGCACAACAATATGGTTAAGACTATGATGAGACTTATGCTTCAGTAGCAAAGATGGATTCCATATGGTTCTTGATATCATTATCAACACTCAGTAGATGGAATGTGTATTAGCTCTATGTCAAGAATGCTTTTCTCAATGGTTATCTAGACGAGGAAGTTACATGCAACAATCAATAGGTTATGTTGAACCAGGAAAAGAGAATCAGGTTTTCCATCTCAAGAAAAGTCTCTACAGTTTAAAGCAAGCACCCAGAAGATGGTACAACAAAATTGACAAGTATTTTGCTAATCTGGGATAGATGATATCCAATGCAAATTATACTCTCTACTACAAAGTTCAAGGGGAATACATTACTATTGCACTTTTGTACGTAGATGATGTGATTGTGGCAAGAAGCAATGATAGCTTCATCAAAAAGCTGATACAAGAGTTTGACATGAAAGATCTTGGACTTACGCATTATTGTCTTGGTATTGAGTTCTCGAGAGATTCAGAAAACACCTTTATGAGTCAGCTATGCCAGTCCATGGGCATATATTGTTGCAATGGGTTTCCATCAAGTAGGGTACTCTACTTGATGGGCCACTTAACTAGGCTGAGAGAGCTAACGTCTAACATAGAAGACCCTAAGTCACTTCCCGTAGTTTGTTATTTCTTCTCAATACCCACACCAATGCAATCATTACCCAATAGAGTCACCTGGGAAAATGTACAAGATCACACCTTCCCCCATAGTCTTTGTTTTGCTCTCGTCCCACAAGAAAATCTTTTTCTCTTTCCAAGATTCACAAACGTGATTGTTAGTTTCCAATGAAGAAATTGGCATTGCCTCAACATAAAGTTGTTTAAGCTCAAGCCTTGGTAGCCTCTTGAGTACCAACTCATATAAAGAATCACTAGCATGTTTTCAAGAGGTCTTAGGCCACTTGACAATGCTCTAGAGTGCCTCACCAATAAGCACTGCATCCATAGTGGGAAATGTCAAGAGCGTGTAACTACTATTGATAAACTTCTCCACTATCACCAACACATTTTCTACCCCAATCTTTACACCACTATAGTATCCCTCTGGATCTATTAAGGTTGTTGCTGACTCAATTTATGCTAGGCCTCCAGAATCCATGATTGCATGACCATTTGGTCACATCAGACTCAAGCTACATTGTAAGCAACATAGAAACTGATTTGTCATTATGAACTTCAAGGCACAACAAGGGGCTTGGCTTGAATGGCCTTTTATGAGAACCTCCCAACTTGTTCATGATTGGTGTACCAAGAACAATCTATCTTAGAGACAAAAACAAAACCATGAAAGTAGATTGACCACATGGAGGGCCCGCCCCATATATGGTGGCCTATTTATAGAAGAGTCAGTGAACACAAAAAGGACAACCTCAATGAGTGCAATGTAGGCCCACAACATAACACAAGGCATGGATCTACAAGATCCATGGTATGCACCACTTCCTAATCCTATGGACTTAGAAAACCAGGTGCATCTTCTCAACTTAATGGATACAATGGTTGGACGTAGAAGATGAAAGAAAGGTCTAGTACATGGTATCCCTAAACATGATTAACTATTTGTGGCTTAGTGAGATAAAGTTTGACTTCTAGTGTGGTAAGGATAGTTTTCTCCTTAGCACTAGGGAAAAACACTCAGCCAATCCTATGTTGCAGCATCTATTGGTGATTGTGAGAACCCACATATGTCTTACTTCCTCCCATTGGATGGACATTTACATAGAAATCAAGATTGGTTGTAGCTCGCATGACCTCTCCATGACCTGGCATTATATCAAAAAGCCTAGCATTTCTCCCTTCACAACACTTTGCTTTCTAATTTTTCCATTGTCAACTCCCAAAAATAATAGAAGGTGGATAGTTTTCCCTTTCTGTGCAAGGATATTCTAGATTTTTGGCTGCAACATAGCTTCTTGAATATGCAAGGATAGATCTTTACAAAGGCCTAAAATGCCTTGTAATGCCTCTTGGCTATATGGAACACATTGTCATCATCATGCTATAGAGTTTGATCACTTATGCATCTGATCTCTCATAACTTGGATAAGACATTGCTAATTGTCCACTTATATCCATGTCGGTTGGATTTTGTAGTTTGTTTTGAGATGGAGTATTATAGACTGAGCATAAGCCTCACAGTGGCATCTCAAAGCAAAAGTCCCATAGTGGTGGCTCACACCTTTCAACACATGCCGACATTTATGGATGCTCATAGATTAATATTACTTGGTTCCACAGTCAACAACCTTCCAAAGTGAAGTAGTACAATGTTCTCATGGGTAGGCACTCTTGATTGGTAAGCCTATATCATGAAGGACTAGATAGTCTCTAGCATAGATCCATTCACATTCCAATCACATGGATTGGCATTCCCATCACGATAATAAAAGAAATCCGATATACTAAAAGGAACTTTCGAAGGAGAAACGCTACAAGTTCATCCGTTATCACACACATGAAGCTTGGGATGCCAACTCAAAATGTAATATGTTACTACCCTCGTCCAAAATCCAAGGTATGGGGGGACAAGGTCCATATATAATATGTAGGGATTTCCTTAAAAAACTTCCAACTGCAAGGGAAAAATATGAAAATTTAGTGTCCCTCCTCCCACAAAATATAAGGTATATACCTTGAAAAATATGCAAGATTTTAAGATTTGTAATATTTTTCATAATATGTGAGGCCCAAGGGGGGGGGGTCTTTTGGATGAGGGGGGGGTAAAACAAAAAATACACTAAAATATGAAAACCCATCTCCTTTCAAATTAATGTAACTTTTTCATGTGCTACCAAATTTCAAGGTGTAAAGACATATTTGAAGCTCTTTTAGTGTACAACATAACCATGTTAGTTTGAATAATTTCTACTAATGGCATATTGTTAAATTCATCTCATACTCAAGATTTTGATAGGTTTTCTTACTAAAGGGAGTTGGCGCCCCAAGACATGAAGTCATCACAATGCATCACCTTTGATTGATTATTTTTATGATGCTTAGCCATCACATTATGCATGGATCTGACCCCATCTATTGCCACAAAAGATGATGCAGATTCAACAACTACTAGTTTGTCTACATAGCATTTGATATTTTTAGTTGTTTCTTTTTCTGTCTCGGTTGCAACCATATGTACTAGAAAATCCCAAAAAGTTTGTACAAGCGCCTCTACTTATCTAGTGTAATTCAAGAGGGTTATTGAAAATGGTGTAAACTGCACCCTTGAGATTGGGCATAGGGATAAATCCTAGCCCTAACACAAAGGCATGAAAATATTTCACTTTCATTGCGATATAACCCAGTGTACATCTAGTCACCTCTTGTACGCTACCCCCCCCCTCGGGCCCCAAATCTTCCAAACCCTCCCCTTTCAATTTCACATGTCTTATCTCCTTCCCCTGCAAGTGCCAGTAGTCTCATCTTGCCCCTCTCACCCTTCATACCTTATGGATTATAACAACGTGGCAAAGCCATTATAATCATTTTAATAGAAAGTAACTCAAACAAAAAATATCAAATAGAACTCTTGATAATTAGTGAAAAGGGGAAGAGGAGATTGTAGAAAACATATGGACGGAGGAGAGAGGGCTCAAGGACAGTTAAGAGAGGGCTCAAGGAGGGGAGGAGAGAGTCATCAAGGAGGAGAGGGAAAGGGAACCAAGGGCTTTCTTATTTTAAGCAATGCCAGCTTTTATTATAAACAGAAGAGGGGGGGGGGGGGGGGGGGCCTACAAGACCCAAACAAAAACTGGCCTACTAAGGGGCAGAGCCCTAGACCTATGCAAAAGGAAGGGAGGGAGGGAAAGAAAACCCCATGGCATACATCTAATAAAGTCGCACAAATCTTTGAAACCTAACTAAGTAATCCTTTCGTTATGGTCACCAATTCGAATTGCTAAGAGGCACCCAAGACAACTTTGTTGACAAAGCCACCTGAAGAAAAGACAAACACAAATAAGCTATTCCTAGAAAATTGCAGAGCCCCGCAACGCTAGGGTGGAGAGCCTCAATTTCTATCTCCAACAAAGCACATATTTTCTCACCTTGGCATAAGCAGGAACAACGTTGGCCCAAGCATGGACTAGCATAGTGCTCTACATTGTAATAGCTTCCAACCAGATTCAATTTTGACTCTAACCCATTTGAGCATTGATATTTGAAAATGACCACCATCCTCCCTCCAAGGTAGAGAAAGATTGCACTTAAGAGGAACGAAGCGAAAGCAGTCACACGAGGAAGGTTGCCTAGCAATTTTTGCAAGAGCTTGTCACACAATGTGTGATCATTTTCGACACTAATCACAATAAATTGACAGTCACAATGTGCGATCATGTGCGACACTAATCACAATAAATGGTATCGCAATAAATGGTCACAATATGCAATCATTTTTTACAATAAATGGTCGCATGTGCAATCATTTTTCTCACCTTGGCATAAGCAGGAACAACGTTGGCCCAAGCATGGACTAGCATAGTGCTCTACATTGTAATAGCTTCCAACCAGATTCAATTTTGACTCTAACCCATTTGAGCATTGATATTTGAAAATGACCACCATCCTCCCTCCAAGGTAGAGAAAGATTGCACTTAAGAGGAACGAAGCGAAAGCAGTCACACGAGGAAGGTTGCCTAGCAATTTTTGCAAGAGCTTGTCACACAATGTGTGATCATTTTCGACACTAATCACAATAAATTGACGGTCACAATGTGCGATCATGTGCGACAGTAATCACAATAAATGTTATCGCAATAAATGGTCACAATATGCAATCATTTTTTACAATAAATGGTCGCATGTGTGCGAGCCCTATTTGTCATGCCCATTTGACCACTTTGATTAGATGGCACATTCCATTGGAATTATGTCCATGCGCTAGCCCCTACTAGATATATTATACAAACAGAGCTCTATAGGAAAGGTCGAAGTCATTCGGTTTGTTGTGCCCATTTGACCACTTAGGTGGCACAGTCCATGTGCATGCCACGTGCCATATATTAGATCTCTTGAGAGGTGTATGGGACGGCAAGGCACGTACACGTCAGTGCCACGTGGACAAATGGAGCATGGAGTATATGTACACGTCGGACGGTACGTATCAAACGGTAACGCCCTCATCACAGACGGTATGACGTGGCCCCCAGGTACTTCCAAGTGCGGCGAAAGCACTGATGGAAAGTCGCTCGCCCCTACATTTGGTGGGTCACCGCTATTTTGCCCATACCAAGAGGAAATCCACTGCTAAATTTTCGTCATCGCCATTCTTAGCAGGGTTTTCAGTCAGCGTTCGCAACTTCGCGCTGGTGCTTGTTCAAGGTTAGCTGTGAACAAATCTCTTTGTAGCCGTGAGTTTGCACGTTGCAATCACTGTTTTCGGCAATGCACAATGCTGGGATTTCTCTACCGTTGCAGAACTCGGGGTTCTTCCTGCCGCTACGGATCGTGCCATGAGCGAGCGTCACAGTCCACCGTTGTGGACTCGCAGATTCACGTGAATTCGGTTGGCTTTAGCTACTGTTTATTGCAAAATGCCAAGGTTTTTCGTGTTAAGCTTTTAGGCACGAACTTCTTCTTATGGTCATGCCAATTCCCTATTTCACACACCCAAAAGCCGCTTTCAATCCCCTAGTTATTGAAAAGAGGTCATGAACACGTTGCCAGCAAAAGAACAAGCAACTCTAGTATAATCAATCTGTTCATCTTCTTCCTGGGTGCGCATGTACATAAATACTAAGCCGCAACCTGAAAGAACTTATTTGAACTTGTGCGTGTGAAGTAAGACGCCATTTTTAATTAGTGCCCTCCTGCTTCACACTCTTTTGAAAGCTGCACGTTGTTTTGAAAAAATAATTCGTCAGGTAGCCGGTACGATCTCTTGATCATGATAATTGAAGGAAGCTATATCTAAGACGAGCAACAGAATCACTAGATTTGATGCAAAGACATTCGACGACAGAATTGCACTTGTCCCAACAGACTATATTTCTATAGAAGTAGGACTCTTATTGCTCTTGGAACTACAAGGAAGTCGAAACAGGGAAACCATATAACAATCTGTAACAAACTTGTCTCTCATTACAGAGCAGTCTCCACCTCGCTGCTTCTACGCACTACCCAAAGCCGTGAGTCTGCGCGCAGCTCACGTCGAGGCTTTAAAAGGTGCCAGTTCTTTTAATATACGCGGACCACTTTGGACTTCGAAGGATGAACTCTTTTTGCATTCCACTCCCTAGACTAGCCTCGCTTG
Organism: Dipteris shenzhenensis; assembly: GCF_047967505.1. Classification (NCBI taxonomy): domain Eukaryota; kingdom Viridiplantae; phylum Streptophyta; class Polypodiopsida; order Gleicheniales; family Dipteridaceae; genus Dipteris; species Dipteris shenzhenensis. Next base: position 18,519,747 of record NC_141627.1, read on the forward strand.
TACACATTTTACATGACAAGAACACTATAAAAAGATCGTCCTCCCTCTGAACCGGAAACTGTCTCCTGACCGATCAACAAAAGCTTGATCACTGGAATTCCTTTGGTCTATCCCATTCAATCGAGCTCATGAGCAAGGAGCCACAGAGGATGTGTCGTGACAAGGGCAGGGCTGCAAAGCACCCCAGCAAAAAAAGGAGCTTGGGTGCTTCCAAAGCCCGACCTTTCAGATGTTGGCTCCTTCCTTGGCCTTCAGTGACTCGCTTCTTATTCGGGCAGTCTCCCTTGAGATGAAATCGTCCATTCTCTTCTTCAAAGCCTCATCGGTCAGGTCATCAAGTGGTGCGCCTTGGAACACGATCATGCTAGAGGAAGATGCTGGCTTAAGCTTGTATTCGGCGATCTCTCGTACCACCGCAGAATCGACCGACTGAGATCGGCGGATGACCATCAATTGCCGAGTTTTTGATTTCTCGGAAGCAAATTCCTCGGATTTGTTCCAGTTAGACGATCCATTGCTAGCGCCATCAAATTCACGGTCGCTGACATCCGACGTGTTCTCAATGTAGGATTCTCGATCATCAAGCGTCAATTGGAGCGGCATGACCTCCACCTCTTTCTCCGCCCTTTTCTCCTCTTCGGCAAGCTTCTCCGTAGATTTCTCCTTCACAGGGGACTCCCGAAACAAACGCTTGCAAAGCTTGGCCACCTGCTGCTTGACCGGAGACTCCACAGCCCGCGATTGTTTCTCAACGGTCTCCATCCGCAGGAAATTGGCATAGAACTCGGACCCTCCAGCGCTGGAACCAGAAAGGATACCGGAGGTGACGGTGAGGGCCATGATGATGCCGTTGAGGAGGACGAAGAGGCAAGGGGGGGTGATCCAGCGGAGGAGGAACTGCCAGAGGCGGGGCAAGGAGTCGAGGAAGGCAGAGCGGAGGAGGGGGAGGAGGAAACGAGAGGCAGGGGGGAGGAAGGAAGAAGCGAAGAGGGCAGAGAGGGAAGCAAGGGAGAGGAGGCAGAGGAAGGAAGAAGAGGAGGGAGCTGTAGCGGAATTACGTGAAGGAGGGAGGAGGATATTGAGGAGGCGGGTCGAAGAAGCCATAGAGTAAGAGTTGGGGGAGGAGGGTATGGAGCTTGGGAGGTGGAAATGGAGAGGGTGGAGAAGAGGAGAACGGGAGCTTGGGCTGTGGTGGCTATGGCGATGGCGATGAAAGCATGCAAGGTGGTAGACGAAGAAGACGATGAAGAAGAAGAAGATGATGAAGGATGAAAAATAGAGACGTTGGAGTAAACGTTTTACCCTTGTGTCTTGCTTTATACACGCTCCACCTACACGTCATCATCCCCGCCCATACCCTCCATAAGGGCTTTTCGCCCCCCCCCCCCCCCCCCCCCCCTCTTTTAGGCTCCCGCCAAACCATCACTCAACGCGGCCCTCTCTCTCTCTCTCTCCCTCTCTCTTTCTCTATGCCCCCATAGGAGGGCTTCCTGACATAAAAATATCTTCCTTCTTTAATCCAGTCACGTCTAAAAGAAGGCAAAAGTCTCATGCAACAGCCCCCCCCCCCTCTCTCTCTCTCTCTCACACACACATAAAAATGCACGCACTTGTGTGTCTCTCCATTTTCCACACAAACAAATGGCGACTTTCAATTCATTATCATTGAAAGGAGCCTCATTTCACACGCACCACATGTGCGTAGACATGGACACACACACACACCCCTCCCCCCGCCTCTCTCTCTCTCTCTCTCTCTCTCTCTCTCTCTCTCTCTCTCTCTCTCTCTCCAGGAGGGCTAGTGATGTGACTTATAAACATCTTTCCTCTCTCTCTCTCTCTCTCTCTCTCTCTCTCTCACCTCCTCCTCCTTATCTTGTAACCTTTCATCATCCATTTGCCGCCCACAATCCTTTTATCTATTGCACCCCCTCTTGTCCCCTTGCTCCTCTACTAGACTCACTCAAGAGTGTACTTTTTCACTTTGGAATCCAGCCTTGCCTAATAAGCACACCTCACAAGGTTCCCACCCATGGTATCTCTAGATAGTCCCTTAACCAATGAGTTCTAGCATGCAAAAAGCTCTCTCTCTCTCTCTCCCCCTTCCCCCTTTCTTTCTTCCCTCTTCTCAGAAGCTTCGTCTTAAATGCCTCTCCACTTACTTTTTATCATGCCCTCAAAACCACAGCTTGTCCCTCTTGAGATTTCAAAGTCTTATCCACCTTATGCTTCAAGTAAAATTTGAAAGTTGTTGGTAGTACTTTGAACCATTATTCAACTAGAAATGATTCTCTATGACGTCCTATGGTATCTCTTGATATGGCCATTTGGATGACTTGACTATGCTTACACTTTACTTGCTCCTAAGCTTCCTTTTTGAAGATTAGAACACAATGTGCTACATCTTGAAGATCCCCACTACATCTAACAATCATTACAATTATAATATATAAAATAAACAGCTAATATCTCTCTAGGATCATACAGGATATGTCATGTTTGGGAGATGCAATACATATCCTCCTATCAAGACACATTTTTTTATAGTTGCTTGTAAGCAAACATACTAAGAAAGTGCAACAATCAATCATATATGACAAATATATACATGAACTGGATCATTTCTTTGTATAGAACCAATGTCAAGTTTGGAAGATGCACTTCAGATCCCACTATCAAGATAGCATTGCATTTAAATATGAAAAAAATAATGAGGTATGACAAACATATTTTTGAACTAGATATGTAGAGTACATATATGGCCTACCTACACTTAACTTTGAGCATAATGTGGCTTTCAAACCTAATGGTAATTATAACCCATACGTATATGTTAACTTTGTTAATTAGACACAAATGCACTAGTAAGCATAGAGTAGAGTGTTAATGTTCAATGAAGTGTTGCATGTGGCATGGTGTTTTATATCTAAAAAGGACTATAAATTTTAAAGATTAAGTTTAGACCACGTACTTATTCTTAGTATTGATCAAGGACGAAATATATGTTTAAAATATATAAATAAGCCCTATGTTTTTTTCGGGATTCTCTATATAATAAAAACAATTCTTTTCACCCCAAAAAAACATAAATATAGATGCTTTTTTTTTTCAAGCATTTTAAAGTTCATAAGTGAATGTGTCTAAATCCTATAGGACATTAGCTCCACCAACGACAAGAAACCTAGGAACAAATGGCCAACTGTCAAAGATGTAAGCATCATTAAGGGCATTAAACTTTATGGTTGTCTTGTTTCTCCTCTACCTATTTGTCCTTCTATATGTTTAAAATATATAAATAAGACCTATGTTTTTTTTGGGATTCTCTTTATAATAAAAACAATTCTTTTCACCCCAAAAAAAACATAAATATGCATGCATTTTTTTAAAAAAAGCATTTTAAAGTTCATAAGTGAATGTGTCAAAATCCTATAGTGTAAGCATCATTAAGGGCATTAAGCTTTGTGGTTGAGTCTTGTTTCTCCTCTACCTATTTGTCCTTGTATTCTTATGAGACATTGGATCGCTATGATAGCGACAAAAGTATTGCATATCTATGAGGATTTTCATCTTATTCTATACACTTCATATTCTAAAGTGATAAGATATAAAATTATTGTGTGAAATTTGGAAATTGGAAGTAGGTGTTACCAAGAACTAAACTCATATTATTTTCATTGAAGGGCAATCTTTGGTTTAGCATTTTTTATCTGAATGTGACACTTCCTTTAAAAGAATGGCAATACCTAAATGTACAATTAAAACACGACAAAGTGGTTATTGTCTATAGTCAACCTACAAACAAAGCTAAGGACTTCATAGATTCATTTAAGCTTGGCTTGAATACATGGTGCTACACCTTTATCCTTTATACCATGTAAAATAATACTTTAAAATACTAAGATGCTTGAGCTCAAGGAAAAAGATTCGAACAGAGTTGGGTACTATGCATATGTCAAATATGTGCTTTCCTAGCAAAAGATATTCGTCAACTATGGAGCAAAATTCAAGCTCTTCCGTCATACCTTGCTATATATAATCATTGAATTACGACTTGACATACTCTCGATTGAGGCATAAGATTCCCTAAGCTTCTCCATTGACATTATTTGCATTGCAACAATAACTTAGTCACTCCTCTGCTTTTGAGAGGATGGAATTAACAATAATCTAACTTACCATTTTTATTTTGAAAGGTAACCTCATAAAATCAACTTGAACATCAAAATGAGTGGGTTGATCTTGCATTGTTCATGCAGCTTTTGGCAACAAAACACATTTCAATATTATCTATGGGACAATTTTTCAAATTATGAGTGCATAAAATTGCATATCACATCATGCTATCTCCCCCCTTTTGGAACCTAGTCTACGTCCTTTTTCATGTCCCTTGTTTGTGATAGACATATAGATTTCTTACAATGATTGTGATTAACAAATCCAAATGATAGGTAGTGAGAAGGGACGTGTCTTCTCTACAATGTTACTTGTTCACTAGTAAATGAATTTAACAAATTATTATAATAGGCTTATTTCTTCTTTAAAAAAAGGTAGTGCCTTGGATTGTAGAGATGGTGGGGAATCCAACAAATGAAATCACACCTTAAGTCGACAATTAGCATACTTTTATTCAAGAGTTCAATGTACACATCATTCATCACTATGTAGACACATTGTAATGTCATTCAAGTATGCATACATTTGAATAGTCACATTTGAGTTATAAGCATATCAAACGTCACTTACTTAAAGATTGAGCTTAGAAAGAATTATATAGTTGTGCCACGTTTGCTTATACAAGAATTCCTTTACTAATAGATTTTGCCTCCTATTTCTACAAGGCAGTGGAGGTAGATAAAGTTCAAAACAATAAGAAAATGAAAAGATAAGACTAGGACAGAAGTTTATCATAAAAAGTTGATGCATCACAAGTTCAAGGATACTCAAAATAATAGTATTTAGGTGAGTTTCAAGGCCATGGGGGCCTTGATTCAACAAGAATAAGAATAAATATTATATGAATGGGAGGAAGGATACAAAAGAAGACACTCTTAGGTCATTTTCTTTTGAACAAGAAAAATTTGATGACTTGTGACTAATATCTATATGAGGTGTTGATTATGTTGGGATGTTACGGACATACGAGCCAATTGAGCGTTGAAAGGAGATGAATCTCTGAAGAAGATAAGCTTAGGAGGTCACTTTGAAGACTTGAGGGGTTGTTTTGATGTAAGCTTTAAGGTACTTTTGAACTAGCTTATTACATATGGTGTGACATAGCATCTTATTCTAAATACATGATGTGCCATGGCATCTTATTCTATATGTTGTGCAAGAGACAGTTTTGTTTGTATTGAGTTATGCACTTTAGCTTGTTGTGTCTCGTGAGGTCCAAGTGTAATGTTGTTTACACAATCTTTCGCGATTGCAATGTTGTTTACACAATCAGCTCGATTCCATGCTGCCTGCAGCACGTCTTCTAGCTTCTTGGCATCACATTGAAACTCTAGAGTTTTTCTATGGGGTGTCTCAAAATTTGCAATCTTATTGATTCTCCTTTCCACCATGCCAATGCACTCGCACAGTAGCATGCGCATCGTAGCCTCCATTTTTCCTTCCATCATTGATCTTTCCCCCACAATCTTCAAGACCAATATCATTTTTTTTTCTCTCACACAGCTTGCATGAACTGCTGGACATACATCAACTAATATGTCCGAGATACGTACATCCACTACGCTGTCCTCTCATTGCAGAAAGGAAGTATAGGCTTTGGTGGATCGTTGATTGTGTAGTATACGGTACTTTGTCGTCCGTTGGACTTTGATAGCGCTCGCTTTCAGCTGCGCATGCGCAGAGAATCTCCTTCTCAGCCAGGAGCCTCACTCCGTTAAACGATCTCTATGGAACGTAAGATGCAAGACTGCGTGCGCCAATTCTATATCGTGAAAATGCTAGGCAGGGTACGTTCCGATGGACGTAGGCTGCAGCTACATTGCCTGAAGTCCAAGTGGAGGACGAGTTTTAGCATATTGTACACGAGACGTTTTCCCTGCCAAAAAGGCACGAAAGACTTGACAGGAGCTAGCTGTTGCGGAGTGAAAGAATGGAAGCTTTTAACATGGAAAGAGACCACCGGGAGAAAAGCCAAGAATCGAGTTCCAAGGCTTTGACACGTAAGAGTGCAGCGGCATGCGAAACACTTAGGTGGCTAGAAAAGAGAGTGTAGTGATAGGCTGGGACTAGGAGTATGGCTGGATGCGATATTAACAGTGGGGCAAAAGCCGGTATGGGAGCTCCCACATTGCAGAGAAAGTACGCATGCGGAGATCGGGTGACGAAAACCTTAGGCTGGATGGGCTCAGCAGCCAGAATCGGAGGAAGGTTTTGCAAAACCAGGTCCAGGATCCTACCTTGGCTATAGTTTTAGCTGCAGCTCCATACGGCCGGCATACAGCTGGGCAAAGTTTTAAACTTTTATTCTGATGTTGCCTGCTGGAACTTAGAATCTTAGAATACGCGTGTAGCTGCTCCAGCACCTCCATCACGCCACCTCAAACAAGCGCTGCAAAAGCTGCGTGGAACACCACCACACAATACACGGCTTAGCGTCTCTTATACTGTAAGGTAAGCGATGGCGATTTTTCTTCAGAAGTCTCAGTTCTTTCAATGCGGCCGGTGGGAGAACCGCGATAAGCATTTGAAAGGTCCACCACAGGCCTGGACGTAAAGCAATTATGACCACAGGCCTGGATGTAGAACAATTCTATCGCGGTTGAGCAACTCCCTGAATCTGCGAAAGGTAGCCAGTTTGTCAATTTTAGGACGACGCTTTCAACCATTTGCTGGGTTTGGTGTTGACGGCAATGTCGGACAAATTGTGGGCTGGGCAGTTTTGCAAACCCAGGCGTTCTGTGACTTGCTCTTGCGGAAGATCTGTGACTATTAAGCTCGATCTCAGACGTTGTTGAAGTTGAGCTTTGCTAGCGACAAGATATCTCTCAATTCCATGCAGCTAATTCACTTCCACGGAACAAGATATCTTTCAATTCCACCACTTTCAACTATCTACCTTCTTTTCGTGTTGAACTAGAAAAATCATTGGTGCCATCATGCAACTTTTGATGTTACCTTTCCATTCAATGTGCACCTACAATTTTAAACAATCTTGAGGGTCCCTTGAAGCGCCTTGATTGCCTCAAAAGTTTTCCTGTCTCAAACTTCAAAGGTGCCATAGACAAGCACCAATTGCAAGCCACTTTCCATGCCATGTGGCTTTTGCCACTCGCCCACATGGCCTATCGCTCGTCGGTTTCTAGGCAAGGGAGGCTTGACTAATGGCCTTCTTATATGTCAGAGTGTTAAGGGCAAGTGACTCGAGTAGCATTTACCCTATAACATATTTTAATTTGTACTCCAAGTCCGAGAGAGAGAAAGCCACACACAATTAAGATTGCACTTCAGTGGTGACTTGGAATCCACTTAGTTGGCTACGATGTGATTCTCGATGTAGTAATTTGCTTCTCTTTTATGGCCAACTCGATTCCTCAAATGACTAAAAACTACAACATTTTAGATATGTACACATGCGATGCATGTTGCTTTTTCATCATGTGAAGAATGCTACCTCCAACTCATGGTTTGATTATGCTACGACGTTCCACAAGAGATTCCCCTTTTTGTTTAGAGAAGTCTCGTTGATCCAACTTAACACACATTTATCATGCATCTCCCTTGAAAACCATCCAAAAGAGCGCTAAAGAATTATCATCTTCATCCAATTCACTACCTTTCTTTTAGGCCATGATGACCTCCTTCACTATCATGTAGGACTTTTCATATGCATGAGAAGACATTATTGAAAGCATCCCAATGTAGCACATTTATTGGAACAAGAAACCATGAATTAACTAATCAAAATTTAGGGTTTCTTACGATCGCCATGCATTCTCAAACCCATGCATCATGGGCTTTTATGTTGAACCCCCTTTGTAAATTAAAATAGTGAAGCTTACAATAAAATATTTTACACTCCCTCATTAATAATTCAATATTTCCAAGCCTACATTATGAAGAACAATTTTTCAATTTGTAAATTAAGTCTAACAAAAGTCCTCCACTCACCTAAGTATAAAAATGATAAATAGTCACTTAATGCCTCTCCTTTGTTTGTGGTACAATCGTTTAGTGTATTGACGTGCACTATAATAGTTTGAAGTTGTTCCTTATGCAAACTCCAATGCATTTTCCCATCAATAAGTGTGGATAGGGAAGTATTAGTATAAGCATTCCTATAAGCATTGATATATGTGCTTCTATCAATTTTGCTTTTGGAAAAAATGTCAACATTTATATAGTTTCAAAATTTTCTAGAGAGGATTGCGATGAGTTATATTCATAGTGTTGGTTTTGGCATGTATGTTCCCATTACTTAAGTATGGACCTACCTAAGGACCATGTTCCCAAAAATGCTTCCTTCTCCTCCTCCCTCTCACCCCACGTGCCTTGCCTCTCTCCCTCGGTCTTCCTTCTCCTCTTTTGCATCTCATCCTCCCATGGCTATAGCATATTACTACGCCTCCATCAAGTATCAATCAACCTTGTGTCACAAATGACTTACTTAGTGTCTATATGTGAGTTTCATAATGAAATATAGACTTTGATACAAATTTCTATCCATGAAGCCATTGAACATTTTTTTGTTCTCCGCCTCTAGATAACAACAACTTAGTCTTATTGTGGTCGTAAATGGAATCATACTTGTTGGGCTAGGAAGCCTAGATGGTCTTAAAATTCTACTTACACACAAAATAAATCTATCCAAATACCCAAGAGAGATACACATGGTAGAATTTGAAAGGAGGGGAGTTGTATAAGTGTGCTCTAAACTACTCTGCATTCGTCTCTTCGTACATGTGTGTATGTGTGCAATAAAGTTGAAAATTTGTGCATGCTAGTTATCATTCATCCTTGTCTTCAAATTTTCAACATGAATTTGATGTATGACACACAACTCTGTTTATCGATTGGTTAACAATATGCCACTGCTAGTTAGTGATGTGATTTGATGGATAGTGGCAAGTCTATAGAGCCAGGATTGTGTCTTGGAGCTAGATGGGCCCAAGAGAATGGTAAAAGAATGAGAAGAGAGAGTGGTATAAAGAGATTAGGGTTGGCCCTCCCTTCGCCAAATGGTTGACTTTGGTCTTCATTATTATATGCACAAGTTTGGAATACAAGCTCCCTCTTCTCTTCCAAAAATGTCTTTAGGTGTTCTCTTGTTCCCCTTGTAGTGCCTTTGTGTTTGCCACTCCATCCCCTTCACTCTCTTCTTCCCTTCTCCTTCTCCCTCCCTTCTCCCCTCTCTATGAGCCCTTCCCCCCCTTCCCTCTTCCTCTCCTGGAAACACATTGCAACAATCCGAGAGCCGCTTGAGTGACACATGTGGATGGCTCATGCTTTGCATTGTTCTCACAAGGAGTAACTTGGAGTGGAGGCTCCATCGGCATTCCTTCAAGATCCCCACTACACGTGAGTCACCATTGAGACAAGACATCTTTGGTGTCGTTGTCGAGGAGTTCAAGGTATGCTTTTGCATTGCACTTCTTCTCTCATCATTTACCCATTGCTCATCGTTTCGACCTTAACTCAGAGCTTTGATAGTGGAGTTGTAGGAGAGGAATGAGTGAAGAAGTGTGTGTTTGGATAGAAAAAAGATGAAAACTGACATTTTCTATTGGAAGGCATTTTTGATCATTTGAAGCTTGTTTTTAATGTTTTTTAGTGTTTTGAGTTGGTAAGAAGATAGTTTGGAAGATTGCTAAGGAGTGTACGATGTCAAAACTCACAAAAAACAACCAAGAATGATGAATCATGCTGAAAATCAAAGTGGTTTTGAGTGTTGACAGTCACCTCTTTAAGAAATCTCTCATTTTGCATTTAATGTTTCTTTTCTTTCTTGTTTTTTGCATTGGGTAGGTAGATTTGGTAGTTTGGCATCCCCCATCACAAAAAACTTGAACATAAACTCCAAAATTGTCAAGAATCATAAAAAACCAATTAGTGACACTGCACATTCCTATCCCCACGGGTCGTTGCTTAGCACTATCCCCATGACCGATGGCCTTAGCACTATCCCCATGACCCTTCGCCTTAGTGCTATCCCATCGGTTACTTGCATTGACTCGTCAACTTAGCCCTATCCCCATGACCTAACACATGTCAGTACACCTAACCCACCATCCTAATTAATTAATTTTAGTCAGCTATCCCATCGGTCAAATATGCATGGACCTAGCGCCATAAGGCTATCCTGCCAGTCATTGCCTTAGCTCTATCCCCATGGGTCATTGTCATAGCTCTATCCCATCAGTCAAATAGGAATTTACTCGTTGCTTTAACTCTATCCCTTCGACCATTTCCTTAACTCTATCCCGTTGACTTGCTATCCCCACAGGTCGTCGCCATAGCTCTATCCCCACAGATCGTCGCCATAACCCTATACCCACGGTCGAACGGATAGCCCCTTGACCTCGCATCGAGACGGACTCAATCTAGAATTGGGGCCTCCACATTCCAATGAACACATGATCTTGAGATCAGGAAGAGTCCTACAAGCTCACCTTGAGCCTTAAGACAGTGCCTCAAATACCATCTTGTCAACCTCCATACCTAGCTTGGCATTCTCAGGGTCAGTAAGCTCAAAGTCAATTCTCCTCATTGCAAGTACCACTACCAGATCAATTATCCAGCTCGGAAGAGTCCCTGAGTCAGGATAGATATCGTCTAATGTTAGCCTCAGTAGCTCTGAATTCCATCCCCACCGATCTCTACTCTCCTACCCCATCTATAGCATAGCAACTGCATTAAGGGAAACCTTTTCCAATATCATGGGAAGGTTTGGATTGACAGACCCAGTAGAGTGGCTAAACCCATTTGCTAAACAGACTAGGGCAATGTTAGAGGCTCAAATGCCGACCCATCACCGATGTCAGAAGAAATACTGAAGGAGCCAAGTCCCACGATACCAAATGGAAATCAACCCCCATTGTACCAATTCTTTGATGATAGACAATCCTATGGAAATGGAGTTGGACCCACATTCTCACAAGGGCCCCAAATGCTAGAGTGAAGGGGGCAAAGGAGTAGCCCACAATTACGACCCTCCACCTTTGAAGCCCCTATGATGCCTCCTTGGCAACAAAACATGGGAGATATTCCCTACCCAACAAGTGCCCCTTATAGGCCTATGCCTACAGGGAACAATATACCACTCCCTAGAGGACCTCCAATCCAACCTGTTAGGCCCAACCTAAACCAAGTCACAATGCAAATGCCTAGTGGGCCTGGATCATCCCATCCCAACCTCGTGCCATCTAATCCACAGAACCCTTCATCAAGACCACCAATGTATAGGACAGGGCCCACCGTTCCACAACCTCCTCCTATATCACAAACAGTCCTTACAGACGAAGCTATGAGAATCCTAGTGCAAGGGCTAGGAAGGGGAGTAACCGCTCCACCACCAATGTTTCCAAGAAGGGATAGCAACCCCTCAAGGATCAAGCCTATCACAATCTCCAAGATAATCACCAAGTTTGTAAGAGAAGGAGACCCAGTCTCCCATGTTGAGAGATTTGAACAATCTGTGAGACCTTTGTTGATATCGGGGATCTAGACAAGGTAAATGCTTTTAGCTTGAGTCTTGATGGCAAGGATTGACAATGGTTTAGAGCCTTAAACCCTGAGGAGAAAACAAATTGGGACACATTGTGTAAATCTTTCATTGTGGGGTTTGCCCACAATGGTCCCAAGTGGAGCCCAATTAACTAGCTTTATGAGCTAAAGCAAAAGGACACTGAGTCCTTAAGAAACTATATTGCTAGGATTAAACATTTGAACTCACGATGTGAACCCCATGAGAGGATGGGTGATGTGCAACTTCTGCCACACTTCCTTGTAGGGCTACAAGATGCTAAGCTGCAATGATCATCTATTTGCTATGAATCCCACATCATTTGAGCTATGTAGCAAGACGACGATACGCTTAGGGGATAACATGAGGGAGAAGCCCCCCAAAAAAAAAGGTTCCTCTAATATGTCCCAAATAGCATGGGCTTCAACCTCAAAAGCAACTAGGGATGCAAGCATTATGCCCAAGGTGCACAACATGGAAGAGTTGGCCACAAATCTATTAAACAAGCTAGGCCAGCAATGGAAGATAGAAGCACCAAACTTATGCTCCTAGAAACCCCCATCTATTTCCATAAAGAGATAACATATGGTGTGGGGTATGCAATGGAAATCATCCCACTAAGGAATGCCCTCATCTTAGATGCAAGTCAACACTCTTCTGCGCCCACTGTGTTCATTGTCAAAATCATGACATATCCCAATGTCATTATCCTAGGCTGATTCCTCAACCCATGTATCAACAAAGGCCACATCTACTATTGCCTGCACCGCCAAATCCATCCAATCAGGCACAATGGTCAATACAAGGAACCACATTAGCCAATCAAGAGCAATCTAGGGCTCAAAATCTTCCATTACCCCCACTAGTACTGAGACATCAACCACCACCTCCACGAATTACTCCCCTAAATCAAGTATTGGTGGAAGAGCTACCTAGTGATTGGGCAGACCCCAAACCTACCTTTAGTGGACACAACTATCCCCAAAATGCTGACAATGCAAATCAGTCTAGTATTATAATTCACTACATTATACAAAATGACCAATACATTCATGTCTCCCAGACAGCACTGATTCCTTAAAAAATGGGATATATGAACAACCTGGACAAGACACAACCCATTCAATGCTCTATGTGTCAAGGGCCCCACCGATCCAATGAGTGTCTCCTTAAGGGAGTAACAAATCAGCCGATCACATGTGCACCAACGTCTATTACACCACCACCATTGTGCACTACGTGTGGTGTGGACTAGGATTGCTCGATGAGAAGGCCATCTAAGTTCACAAGCCTTAACTTGTTGAGCATTGAGAAAGGCCAAGTGTCATCGGTATCCTTGAATGAAATCACGAGGTTACAAGCTAAATCCCTTAATAAAGAGCTTTGCAAACAAGCCAAAAGGGATAAAGCTAGCACGTTGAAGGCTAGAGAGGTAGCTAAATCAGCACGAGTAAGCACCAAGGGTGCAACAAAGATTGGGAAGGGAAAAAATGAGGTCATCATCCAAGATGGATTAGATGAAGACACAGCCTCCCCAGCAACATCTTCCTCCTCTGATGGTACCTTATCAAATGGTAGCATCAATAAGCACCTGCATGAGGCAGATGAGGCAAGGATAATGGCTTCAAACCATGGCCAAGCCACAACACCTAAGGGTCACGGTGAATATCCCAACCCATGGGTGGGGAAACAAGGTCTCACCGAGGTGCATAAAGTGGTTTGCAAGTGCCAAGAGGAATGTGAGCAGAGGCACAAGGCAAGCAAGAGTGCTTATACAATTCATCCAAGACATGAGATAAACCATTGAGCCTCAAAATCCTTTCGAATTCCTGAAAGGGTAGATGAAGAAGTGTCATGCCCTTCAACAAAGGGATCCACCCTAATGCAATGGATGTTTGAAGAAGACCCCACCTTGCAACAACTAAAGGAGGATTACAACATGTCCGTATATGCCTTAGAAGAGTCAAAATCAATAGGCAGGGAACCTATCACTGGCCCTCAAGACATCGTAGGATTAGCCTTATTCCTGTCCACTGAGATCAAGATGCCCATCACAACACTATTATAGGGTAATCCTACTCTATGGAGAGACCTCTTGGATTGGATGAATGGGCAAATAGTGACACCCTAATCCACTAATCCTGAGAATATTGAATCCTACTCTATGGAGAGACCTCTTAGATTGGATGAATGGGCAAATAGTGACACCCCAATCCACTAGTCCTGAGAATATTGAATCTCCCAATCAAGCTCAAGACCTTCCAAGGGTGCCAGTCAAAATGCTAGGCCAATACTTTGAGAGTGATGACACGAATGCAATGTTACCCATCTCCTTCCATGATCTGAAAGCTATGGCAATCTTAGACAGAGGAGCAGGTGTTACCATCATCACGAAACAATGCTGGGAAAAGTGGGGAAGTCTCAATCGAGAGAGTACTTCCTTAAAAGTTAGATTATCTGATGGAGGCATGGCTCATCCCATAGGAGTACTCAAGGACATTAAAATCAAAACCTTTGGTCTCACATATCACGTGTGCCTTGTTGTAATGGATTTCCAAAACAACCCTAGGTATGAGGCTATACTAGGGAGACTGTTCTTGCATATGGCAGGATTGATCCATGATTGGCGCTCCAACAACATTTACCTAAGGAAATATTAGCAAGTCGTGTGAGGGTTGATCTCCAAATATTGAAGGCTCACACTAGGTCTAGAAATCTATTTGCAGTTGAATCGGATGCATATTCCTCTGGTGGTTTGCAAAATGATGTTCTTGCTAGGCTCTTGCTAGGTCTGGGTCACAATTGGTGAATTGTCACTGCACTCACCTTCTGATGTACTCATAGGTACTAAGGCCATTTAGATGAATAGGAACTTGGTTCCAAGTGCTAGGTCTATGTGTGTCCATAAAGAGCAATAAAGTTATAACGAGGTTATAACATGTGGAAGTCCTAGCTGAAAATAGGACTAGGTGAAAATAGGCAATCAATCCTCTTCAGGTCCTCAGCACAGCACACTCATCAACAAATCACTACATCAGCCCAAGGGCTCCTTGGTTGGGAAGATAAGCTACAAACACTATGGAAAGTCAATACACCAATCAGCATCAACAACAAACCCATTAGTAAAGACAAAATAGAACAGGGCACTGACTTATGCTTAAGTCATCGTCTTGAATTTGAGTTCACACATGGAACAACAAGTGGTTCTCCACAAGCAGCTCTCAAGGATGCATTTAACTCCAGGGTGATGGTAACTACACCAAGAGTTTCTTGTGACCCTCAAAGCTTTTTTCACATTCCTTTACTAGCATCACCATTAACTATCTACACCAATATGGGTTTGGATGAGTTTCTTGTGACCCTCAAACCTTTTTTCACATAGATGACTATTGTATCCGATGGCCTGCATGCTACCACTTTGTGCACGTTTTTTGCTTTGGAGTGTTTGTGCATATAAAATCTAGCTGTAGAGAATGCCATTTGCCATTGCCCAGCCAGATCAAATGTGCTTGCCTACTACAACTATCTACGATGAGAAAGTAGATGATGTAGCTCAATTTGCCATTTGGGCAAAAGATCATAAAGACAAGGAACTCAAATTGAAGAAGTCCAAGACCGTATCTGACTGCGAGGAAAAGAAGCCTGAAGAGAGGAACTAGTCCCCTTCAAGAAAAGAGCAAGAAGGGCCAAGCTTGGAACCAGGAAGCTCAAATCAAGGAAAGAGGAAGTGGCATGAAGGGAAAGGCCGGGCCCCTGCAGGAAGGAACCAGCCCCATTTTGAAAAGGAGCAAGGAGGGCCAAGCCTGCAATCAAGGAGCTCAACAAGGAGTCCTTGATATGTAATCTGAAGTAAAGGAGTCTTTGAGATTGTAATCTATGTAATATGTGTGTAATCTATTGAATTATTAATCTTCTCCAACGTTTACTTGGGCAATGTTTTCTCAGCTATGTGACTAGATAGTGTCCTTTGATCAATGCCAACGCAGTGATAATAATGAGATGAAAGATTTCGATTTGACAAGAATGTGAGACGAAAGATTTCAATTAGATCACTAATTTGAGACTGAAAGATTTCAATTAGTGAACTAATGTGAGACAAA
This sequence comes from Dipteris shenzhenensis, assembly GCF_047967505.1. Lineage (NCBI taxonomy): Eukaryota > Viridiplantae > Streptophyta > Polypodiopsida > Gleicheniales > Dipteridaceae > Dipteris > Dipteris shenzhenensis. The sequence goes on from NC_141627.1 coordinate 18,535,539, forward strand.
ATATTTCGATTAGACAACTAATGTGAGATGAAAGATTTCAATTAGACAACTAATGTGAGATGAATGATTTAGATTAGACAACTAACATGAGACTGAAGAATGAGAAGGTCAGGCTCAATGAACTCTCTCCCTACTTAAGTGCAGTGCAGACACAACTAAGAGCCCATTACAAAATCTAGCCCTAAAACTATGTACACCAATCCAAACTCTGTACACCGATCCACCTACTACGAATCTATGGCATACCCAAAAGACTTTGGAATGCATTTTTTCTATCTGAAAATGACGTTGGATGAAATCCTTATAGAAACAGACCCAAAGAAGAAGGAGGAAAATAGCTATGAGGAGGACATGCTTCCGTGGTGGGTGTATTACTTGGAGTCGGCATAGATGATGAATATTAATTTCCCTGGCTATTGTTTTTCCTGCTCCTTTAAGGTACTTGTCAAGCTCATGATGTAGGTTTCTTTTGGCAGGACATAATAGAGACGCAAAGATGTATAGACCACAAAGACCAGAATGAAGAGGACCCCCAATGAAAGGAGGAGTTATTATGGGTGTATAAGTCAGCAGAGTCAAGCAAATAGTGTGTAATCCAAGTGTGTGAAGAGGTCTACCATTGTGTAGCAGACTGGCCTCAAGAGCTAGGAGATGTTTGCTATAGAGAGGTTGATAAGATGGGAGTCTAGAATTTTCTTGAAAAAGCAAAATGTCGTGTTTTTTGAAATAATAAAAATCTTACAGACATTTCTTGAACTTGTGGATATTCTCATGGTGCTCATAATACCTGATTTTGTATTGACCTTCTTCCATGTTAGTACTAAAATGTTTTAAGTAGCCCGATGGTTGAAATCTAATGGTTAACTATAACCAATCTAAAGGGCACTAGCACTGGTCAACAAATTTTAGGATAGCACAGCAGTAGTGTAGGGATAGCATGGCAGTAGTGCAGGATAAGTTATCACCAGCATGGTGGTTGGTTGCACGAGAATATGAACAGCCACCAGCAAAGTGGTTTGCTTCTATTATTACAAGATGAATGCATTCGTTATGGGAAACCAGTGCGGTGGTTGTTGGGATATACTAAAAGCAAGCATGGGATGAAATATGACAGTTAACGAAATGACAAACAGCCTAAATGGCACTGTTTTAGTATAGCACTATGTAACAAATTTTAGGATAGCACGGTAGTAGTGTAGGGATAGCACAGTAGTAGTGCAGGATAAGTTATTGCCAGTGCAGTGGTTGGTTTGCACTAGAATATGAACAACCACAATCGCGATGGTTTGCTTCTATTATTACGAGATGAATGGATTTGTATGATGTGTGGATTCGTTATGGAAAACTAGTGCGATGGTTGTTGGGATATACTAAAAACAAGCATGGATTTTATTGTTTGGGATTTACAAAAATAATTTAATAAAACCAGCATGGTGGTTGTTTGGGATACATTAAAAAGAAGCAGTCTCAATACAAATTCCATTTTGTAGGACAAGTGAACATATTGTTTCCTTGCAATGAGACTACATACATTTTCTTAGTACTATCTCAATCGTCCTCGTCCACCGCTCCAAGACACCCCAAGATGTGCTCATGCGTGTCTAAATCCAATTTGAAGACACTCTTTCCCTTCTTTCATTGTGGCACAGGATCTTAATAGCTCTTACTAGATGAGAGTACACACATGTTTGTGGACTCTTATGTAGCAGTTCGTAATTGTGGCCTCTCTTAGATGTTTTTTTGTACCAAAAAACTCCAACTACTACATCCCACTTCTCATAGGTTGTTGCCCAATTATCCTTAAATGTTTCCTCAACCTTGTACTTAGGTTTTGTGCACTACAACAAAAAGTATGGGTCATCTTCCTTGTTCTCCCTAGAATCTGCGCAACAACTACAAAGTTATCCCCCTCTTCTAAATAGTTAGTGAAGTCATCAAAAGTCTCCCCAAACTGTGGCGAGTCATCTGTCTCTCCATTGTTTTTTACTCCATCTGAATGTAGAGGGAAAACTTAAACTCGCTCCCATGTCTTCGCAGTTGCAATATTCTCACAATCGTCATGATCCCCTATGATGCACACACTGAAAAAACAAGAAAGTTTTCTCATTTTAATCAGTTGGTTGTTTGAAAAGCCCCATATGCTCTGTAGACCACGAACTCCTTTAATTTTCTCACAATCGTGCTGACTTCTCCTTTGCACTTCATCCACTTTTACTTCATGGCATACTTTAGTATTCTTAAGGCTTTGTTTACTGTATGTTGAATGTGCGCCTGTGGAGAGGTTGGTTGTAAGCCATGTTACAACATCATGGGCATCATTGAGTTTTTCTTGAGGGCATGCTAATTGGTGTTTAAACAGAGCTTTCTTAATAATAGCACCGCATCCAACATGTTCACCCTTACCATGGCTGGACCCAAAGAAACTCCACATCATGTCTCGACTGGTGGTCAGGGATTGAACCTTGAGACGAAGTAGAATCCACATGCTGATTTAAATTGAGAGGCGGCACCCTCTGACCACACCCAATGTAGTTTTATATTTTTTGCATGGGGATTTTTCTTTTTCTGCCATTCCCAATGTAGTAGAAACGCATGCTGCACAAATAGGGTGTCATGTTCCCTATCATTTGAAATGTAGAAATGGTAAGTGTGTTGCACTAACCTGGACTCCTATGAGTCAGCAAGCCCTTGTTCTTGAAAAGAATAATTTTCTACAAAATCTATGACAAATACAATAGTGTCACAAGGAAAATTGGCAAGGCACGTCCTGAACTACTTATCCTGCCAACTGTTCATGAAATTGTGAATCACATATTTTGGGATAGATTGAACCACATGACCTACAAGCTCCCTTGGTTGGGTGCTCTTATATGACAGTAGCCATCTCTTTTTATCGGATCCTTCAACATTGACATTTTCAAATCTCCTCCATTTTAGAGCAATGTGGTTGTCTTCCCTCATTTCATTTGGACAGACATTGAATGTCTTCTTCTTCAGCTTCAAACTACAATGCTTGCATGTGCCGCAAATGCATTCAATCCTATGTCACTCACAGTCTCCCTTTGGACAAACCACTAGCTCCCACAGAGACCTCAGACTACAAAACCTACCCTCCCTTGCAACACATGATGAGGATCTAGGTGGCCTATAGACTGCACATTCATTGGGGAGGCATGGGCATTGATCCCCATTGAGCAATGCTCCAACAAGACTAGATCTCAAGTCATTCATAGCTTGCCGGGCCAGGTCAAAGTCTAGGTCAAAGACTATGTGTGTTTTGCAACAACAAACATTCTTGTCTTTGAGTTTCCTGACGTAAAAGGGCTTACAATGCTAAAAGCTCCTCTTCCCAATTGAAATGTCCAGATTCTGATCCGGATTTTGATCCACAGACTTGAGATACAACTCCATCTGCTGACCCAACATGCCGGAACAACTGAATAATGAGCCCCCTTTTTGCTACTACTAAAAGAATGCAAATCACAGTCTAATTAACGTATATAATGAAGCAAATCAATTTTCAACCACCGTGCTGGTTTAAAACAGTCACAATTTCAATCACCAAGCTAGTTTAGGATAGTCAACCACCGGGCTGTGGTTTAGGACATGTTTGGGACAGTCACAATTTCAACCACCAGGATGGTTTAGGACACTGTCACAATTTCAACCACCGGGATGGTTTAGCCTGACGGTCTCAACTTCACATATTAGACAATAACAAGTACATTGCTTTTCATTTTTGAATTTCACATTAGAAAATAACAATATATTGCTTTTCATTTTCGAATTCCACAATTTAACAGTGGTATATGACCCGAATAGTAGGAAATTAAATTTAACAAATTTAAGTACTAAGAAACATAACAATTTCAACCATCAGGCTGGTCAATAAAACTAATGTCTGTTCAACCACATTGGTTCAGAACAATCACATAACTAGTGATTGAGCTGAAGCAACCCCACGGTTGCATGATGTTCCAACCACCGGGTTGGTTTAGTAAAATAACAATATATTGCAAAATGCTCAACCATGCCACTGGGCTGGACAACAACTAATGTCTGTTCAACCATGTTGGTTTAGGAAAATCACATAACTAGTGAGATTGAGCTGAATCAGCCTACTATTGCATGATGTTCCAACCACTGGGCCCAATCACATGTTGAAGCACTTGTAGGGTCTACATCCCTCCCCTACCTCATTACTCTTTGCACCTCCCTCACTGATTAAAATATGTTGCAACATGTTGGACTATATCTCTAATCTCATTGATTGAACTTGTAGGGTCTACATCCCTCCCCTACTTTGTCGCTCTTTGCACCTCTCTCACTGATTATAAAGGTTGTAATGGTGCAACATGCAACTCATGCTCTGCGACACACTTCAAGAACTTCAATCCTTTGATTGGAACCCAAGTTGGTGATGTGGAGTAGAACTTACCCCACAACAACGTCATGCCATGCATATCTTTCTTGATTCAAAATTGGTGTTGAAATCTTAGCTCATTCAACTTCTCAATACATCGCTCAGTTTGCTCATTGTTGCCAAACAAAAAGCATCTAGAATCCATGTTTGCAATTATTGGTTTTGGTACATATGCATGCTATAAATACGGATCACTGCATTGGGTCTAGATGTCCATTATTAACAACAATTTCTAGGTTTAGAAATGAAATAAAGAGAACCATTTGTTTTATTCTCCATCTCAATGCTTATTTTCTTCTCAACTTTACTGAGAACCAACTAAACAACTGATCAATATGGTCACGTGTTTGTACATCAATGATAGGAGTGGTTTAATATATTTGTATATGATTGATGGAAGTAGATCTTGGATGGGGGTGTTTTGAATTATAGGATGAGGACTTGGTTCCTATATAGTGGGTGGACATGCCCTTGTATTGTGTGGATCACCTTAGCCCTCATTTGATAGGGTTGATAGCTAATCATATCTTGTTTGTTGGATCCTTCCTTATGTGGGCCTCCATTGTCTTTGGGCCTCTCCCTCATCGTAAGCATCTTCTCCTTGAGCACTCTTGTTTTGTAACATGGTATCAGAGCTTTGGTGCTTCTCTCCTTTTCTAGCCTAGTGGATCAACCTACTCTAGTCTAAAGTCATGGCAACATTATACAGACAAGTTCAAGTGGTGGAACGATGACTAGAGTGTTCAGCACTATGGTTTTTTGTTGCTAAGGCATTATGCAACTTTTGCTATTACTAACTACAACATTGAAGACATGTTTTTTTGGCACGGGGGCTCCTTTCCCAACCATTTCCCTTCATGTTGCAGTTGAATTCTAGTCTACTAAAGATCCTTGTGAAAGCATGATTCCTTATGTCATCTGGTGTAGAGCTTGCCAGAGGCATTATGATCAGCTTTCTTTTCCTTGCTTCTACAAATTTTCAATGCACTGGCATAGCATTTTCTGCCAATAGAAACTCCTATTAGAAGGTTGACTAGCTGCTTATTGATGGGGTTACCAAAAGTTTTGTTGCAAGATTGATGGAAGCCGCAATCTTATTTTTGTTGATGTCATGCAATACCTTATTTCCATGTGCTCTTTGCTGGTCATCATATTATGCAAGAGGTTTTATGTCACTGTGTTATAGCTCCCTTCGTCAATCATGTAGAATCTCAATCGATCATATCATGGATTAGGCAGTTTGCCTAGTTGATGATACCATCAATCAAGCGAGAAAGAAAGAAAGAAAGAAAGTTTATTAAAGTCTGCTAAAGACAATGAGTCTATGAGACTGAAGAAAACCCTGATACAATGAACAAAAGGGTGGAGCTACTAAAAGAGCATCCTAACCCATGCTAGAAAATAGTCTAGACATAGTCAGTGGTATCATCATACATGTACACCATAATCATACACACATACATCCTAGCATAATCATCAGCATGTGGAGACGTAGTCTAATCCAATACAATACAATAGGCATTCAGAATGTCAAGATGCACACAATGATGGACTAGGCAGTGTAGGCAAGAAAGCTCATGATGGATTGCTGCCTACTATCTGGATGAGTGACCTCTGATGAGTGCCATTGTAGCCCCGGTTGACTATACCCTTGGTTTGAAATAGAGGAGATGTTAGTGAGTGTGATATGAGCATTTGTCCTCTATCAGATGTGTAGTGTCTCGATTTGAGGGTCTCTACCTCTCCTGCTAATTGTGTTTGGGGACGGCAACCTTCTTTGCCTAGAAGAACTCTCTACTCTATGATGGCGGTCCCCTGCTCCTATCTCCTCAACGTGATGAGACGATCTTTATGCAGAACTGCCTCGTGATCAAAACCTACCAATGTGAGATGATCTCTCATCTGGGTATAGAAGGAGTCTGGAGAGTCCCTCAAATCCATCTATGAAAAGGCAATGGTATCGTCCAACAAATCTCATAGTAGATAGGGCAACGGAAGAAAGATTGCTTCTTTGACTCCACCTCATGGCTCTCACACAATGTGTAGATATTACTCTCCCTGGGTATCCCCTCTGCTCACCCGCTCTCGATACGGAGTCGGTGCAATGATAGGGTGATGATACACATAATTGTCCAAGGGAAATCCTGAGTGAATGTCGTAGGTGGATCTAAGTGTACCTTAATGGGATGATGAACCCATCTATTGAAATGTGCAAGCAGTGGTCACGATAGAAATTGAGCTTCACAAGGAGCTTTGCCTATGCTAGCCAAGTCTTGAATGTGTGTAGCTATAGGAGACCCTCCCATATGATTGGGTTGAATTTGTTTCCCCGGAATGAGAAAAATGGAGCACCAATGCTATATTGGAAGGGTGGCAGCCTATCTATATGAAAATCCAATCTCTCAAACCAATTGCATGTGCATGTGTATTAACATCTCTCATCACTCCTCATAATTTGTGCCATACTCTTGGGCATATCCCTTGGCTACCAACCTCGCCTTGTATCTGTCAACCTCACTAGCTGAGTTGAGTTTGACTTTGTAAACCCATTTGCATCCTATGGGCTTCTTCTCTGCAGGAAGATCTATCAAGGTCAAATCCTAGTTCTTGAGAAGACCATTGTACTCTTCATCCATTGCATGTTGCCACTCAGGGACTTGCACTGCATCTTTAAAGGCAGTTGGCTCATCAAACTCCATCACTTTGGCCATGAATGCAAAGTTGCTCTTATAGGTCCACCTCTCAAGTGTCTTCCGATCATGAGAAGATCTTTTGCGATTGGAGACCTATTTGACTGGAGTCTAGTGCCTGTCCCTTTGTTTCTTTCTACATTTTGGCTAAGGTTAACTTTCCTAAGGTTCATTTTTGCAAGTAAATGCAAGGTTTGACTGGCTCTTACTCCATTCTTGGATGATATTTTGGAGTTGTGGTAGAAGAGAGATATTTGCATATTGTCTTGCTAAGTTTGATTATGCAGTGACGCCCATGTTTTGAGACATCCCAGGTTCTACTTTCACTAGCAGTCATTGCTATAAGGCCGTGATTTCTGGATTTACCTTATGCAGATCACTCTAGTTGTAGTCTGAGCCGTGTGCACTCATTTGTGGTTTGCATTGGGTTGCAATGGATGCTTTATAGGCCATTTGGATGCATTGCAATCCTTGTTGGATGCACTAATAAGCCCAGATTGCCTTGTAGGATGCTTTATTGATGGATGTTTAGCACACAGATGCTATTTTATACTGAGGGACAGCTTTAACATATTGCAGTGGGTTGTGCTATGATCTTTTGGATGAGACATTATTGATGCTTATGCCCATGGATGGTGTTTATGCTTGAGGTATTTGGCTCTTATTGGCATTATATTTGCCATTGCTTTGTCATTGTGGGTTAACATTTTCTTTTGGGCCAGATTTGCTCATATGGATGCATAGTATATGCACATGAGTTGGATGCATTTTGATGCTTTGAGCCTTGAGTTTTGGTGAGACTATCCTTCATTAAAGCAGACATATTGAGTGCACCTAGTATTTCGTGTGATTTCTCTTTTGCAGGTACTACATTTGGGATTTTGTTTCATTTGCATCATGGCATCCTTTTCCATGTCTGAAAAGGAGTTTTTCAGCATTAAAAAGTTTGATGGGACAAACTTTTCTTTGCGGAAAGAATAGATAAGGGATGTGCTTATTCAAAAGAAGCAGATTAAACCCCTGGTAGGGATTGAAGCTAAGCTACAAATATGTTTGAGGATGATTGGAATGAGTTGGATGCATTAGCAAAGACTTCATCTTGCAAAGTCAATTTATTTCATAGTAGTAAATGAGCAAACTACGGAAGATTTGTGGAAGAAATTGTGTGCCACTTATGAGAAGGAAACTACCTCTAATAAAGTTTACCTCATGAAGAGGCTGTTTCAGTTGTAGACGAAGGAAGAGGTCTCCATTGCTTCTCATTTGAATGAATTTAATATTATTTTCAATGAGCTTCAGGCTCCGAAGATGAATTTTGATGCGGAGACTAAGGCAATATTTCTCTTATGTTCATTGCCATCCTCATGGGCTACCTTCTGGATAGCTATCAGTAACTCTACACCTAGTAGAGTACTGAAGTTTGATGATGTTATGGGTAGCTTGTTGGCCAAGGAGATTAGACAGAAGTCTATGGATGGCAACAAGCAGGATGCAGCCTTAAATGTGCAAAGGGGTAGATCACAGTTCAAGGGGAAGTCCCAAGAAAGAGGGAAGTCTCGTAGCAAATCCAGGGCACGGAACATTGAGTGTTACCACTGTGGCAAGAAGGGCCATATGAAAAAGAATTGCTACAAGCTGAAAAGAGAGCAAAAGGATAAGAAAAAAAATGCAAACTCGGGTGCAAATAAGAAGGGAGTCCAAGGGTAGACAAAGGAAAGATGAAGATCGAGGAGATTAATGCAGTCACTGATGATAGTGACATTGACATTCTCTTCATGTCTAGTCTATTTGCAGACTTGCTTACCACTTCAGATGATGCATATTCCTAGGATTGGATTTTGAATTCTAGTGCTTCATTCCATGTTACTCCCCATAGGGAATGGTTCTCCATTTATGACAATGGAAAGACAGGTTGTGTGCATCTTGGAAATAACTATGCATGTGACATAATGGGAGCAGGTGACATAAAGTTTTCTTTTGCAAATGGGTCTGCATTTGTTTTGAAAAACATGAGACATGTGCCTAAGTTGACCAAGAGTCTTATTTCAATGGGTCAGCTAGATGATGTTGGTTTTCAGACCACTTTTGGCTTTCAGAGTTGGAAAATTTAGAAGGGCTCTATGGTTTTGGCTAGGGGTGCCAAGTGTGGGACTTTTTATCCCTTACATGTATCAGGGGTGTCTGTTCATGTTGTTGCAATAACCGAGCAGCCAAGTACTTCTTTGTGGCATTGCAGGTTGGGACACATGAGCCAGAATGGAATGAAACTCTTATGCCATTTGGGTTATGTCATGTATTAATGGGCATTGGATAGTATGCTCATTGGTTAATCTCCCTTAAAGGCACATTAGCCTTTAAGTGGGAGGTTGTGGGGGTTAAAGGCCACTGTACCTTAACCTCGGTTATGTAAAATACTCAAACACGTATATATATATATGGATGAAATAGAAGATTAAAGTGTTCTACACCCACCAAAACTTGTGTCTCTCAAGCTCCTTCTCACCCTCTCAGCTTCCGTTGTGTTCTCATAATGTACATACAAAGATGTATCTTTGTATGTACATGTCCTACTTGCCTTAACCTTACAATCTCATGCTCTCCATCATTCACAAACTCTTCTTATAAGGAGAGATCTCCCTCGTGCTAAGGAGAGCTTGTAAGGTGGAGGCAACTAGGACATGTACATACCCAATGATGTATGAGACATGTCCTAGAAGGTATAAGGAGAGATGTCTAGGACATCATTGCCTCATTCAAAAATATTATGTTAAAACAATCATACCAAATATAGAATAAGTTCTTATCTTGCCCTCTATATGGAATATCTACAGGAGGCATGTGATACATATTTTGCATGATTGTGCTACACTCCAATAAAGGCAGATGTTGAATTTTCTTATCTATCAAAGGCGATCAAATGCAATACTCTTAATTTTCTCAAGAATGATCAATTTTTTTACAGCCTTAAAATGCAAGGAAAATAACTTTGGCTGAGGGTCAAAGCAATGAAGGAATTATATGACATTAAGTTAGGAGTCAAAAATTTCAAGATTCTTATGCTATCCATTAGAGTTGAATGCCAAACAAAGATGTACTTTGCCCTACCCATCCAATATGACATTCTTATTTGCCCTACATCAATCCCCTTCTTCTTTTAGCTGTTATCTCCTCCATGTGAGCTGTAGTTTTAATCCTCTCTATTGCTTTCTTAACATCCTTGTTAAATTCAACCTATATCACATTGAAAATGCAAAGAGAATGTACCACCATACAAAAATACACCATTTATGAGACAATAAACCAAAAAATTATCATGGAAATAAAAAAAGTACAATGGCATTGCTCTCTACTTAAAGGGCACCATCCTATATTCCCTTTCAAATCCCTCGTTCTTGCATTATTTATGACTTGGTACTCTTTGTTGGTATATGTGCAATACCCACCTTTGATATGTAACCACCAATGTTCCATAGTGCCCTTTTGTAAGGCCCCCATTATGAGGAGAAGCCATGGTATGAGCACTGGACATTGGTAGGGTCCTAGTTTTGACATTAGATGCGGTCTCATGGTGACCGTTTAAAGGTTAGGATATGGTAGAAGGAATAATGTACTCCTCGAGGGTTTGGGGGAAGCACCCCCAATCTGGGGGTCTAGGGGCAACACACCTAGCAAAAGGGTCTAGGGTCTACCGGTAGGCCCCATGCGATGGTATGCCCTCTGTTGCATGCACATGAGCATACGCTTGTGAATTTCCTTACGCGCGCACGGTCAATGGTTAATGGTCAATGGTCTTTGGCCAGTGGCAAAATTCAAGCAAACATGTGCCACCATCCTCACACTTAGTCACACAATATGCTAAGTCAATATGCATGTGCCACTGCCAGCCCACTAGTGTGGTGGAATCGGTCTACTACAAAGAACTATATAAGGAGGCGACTTCTCAAGCCTCAACATCAAATGCCAATACCCCTAACTCAAGTCCTTCTCCATCCAAAGTCTATTTAGTTTGCCATCGAAGCTCTTCTGGAGAGCGCACAGGTTCTGCTCTATTGTGTCTATTCTTTGGTTATTGTACTATTGTTGTCAACTTTAGCATTGCATTCACAAACGTTGTCCCTCTCTCAAGCTTTAGATGGTGGCCTTTGCTTTTTGGTTCAAGGTAAAGTAGAACCGTGTTTACATAGTGCTCATTTACATAGTGATTGAGTTGAATGTTTACATAGTGCTCATTCAATCTACAAGCATAAAATTTCAAAACAAAATAAATCGATAAAATTGCAAACATAATTCCACTCCCAGTGCAGATAGGTACTCTAAATGCACCCTTTGTTGGTATGTACCATGGGCATACTAGAATGCACTCTTAATTTTAGCGACATTAGTTTTTAAGCCCCTAACCCTAGCATATGTAATAGGTCGCATAATAGATTCATGAATATTATGCCTACACAAAAGATTTTGGAATATTATGAGTGCCCATGGGACTCTTGTGTCGATACCTAAGACTCTCTACATACATGAACACAAAATACCTTTAGAGAGTATATGTAATATTATTACAAAGAGTCTTTTATAAATATCCTTATATATACAAGAGTCCCACAAGTAAGAAGGATATATATGTATAGTTATCATTATACATGTTCACACCTTTTTGTCATCATATGTATTTCTCTATCAGTATTTATCTCTTCGTATTTTTCCTCCATGTCTACATGTACATCATTTCCATTAGCTTGTCATCATCCTCATTGTCCTCCATTTGTTTTCCCATTTTCCTCCATAAGCTTTCCCATCGTGCCCCCTCTGAAATAGTACTTTCTTTCCTTGCCTCACTTAGCTTTCACATCATCCTCCATCTCAAGAGATGTGTCTTTTCCTTGCCTCCCTAAGCACACAACTTTCCAAGCACAGTTTGTAAGCAGCATGTGAACATCCTCTGCCACATCATCGATTGCCCCTCTTCTTCATCAAAAATTCAAGAAGCTGTAACTTCCAATCCAGGAACAAGTTGGAGACGCTCCAAAAAGAAAAAGTCATCGTCTTTTTGAGCACTACACGCCTGTCATATCAAAATCATTGTATGCAATTAGACACTACCATTGAAGCAAAACGAAGCTCATGGTAGTAAGACCTTTGCAACAAATGGAAAAGCAATGCATGAATGCAAAAAGCATGCCAAAAGCACAAGTTCATGAGATGACCATAGCATAGAAAATGGCATCCACACATAAAGCATTAAGGCACATGGAAGAACAAAGCATTATGCATCAAGCTACATCAAGCAAAGAAGACAACAACATCAACAACACGAATTGAGATGCAACAATCTTGCCACCTTTAGCCCACATGTTTGTAAATCAGACCTAACCACCTGAGAATAGCCATGCAAGCATCCAGGGGAGGATTTGATCTTGTAATACCCACACTTGACCACCTTAAGTAGCAATGCATGCACTAAGGGGAGGTGATGGAATGTAACTCACATCTGACCACCTTGCAGTAGCCAAAGGATTATGGCACCAAGGGGAGGTGTTGAGAGTTGTGGTGCCATGAGCACATGAATTACAGGCAAATGTATGTGCTAAGGAATGTATTAAAGTAGCCACCCTAGGATGTGGACTACAAGATGTGGAGATGTGGATCAAGGATATCCACAAGGAGAGATGTGGATCAGAGGATCCCACATATGTTGACTATTCAAAGGGCACTCTCTATATAAGAGCCCTATCATGTATTGTTGAGTACAAGAGAGAAATGCACATTCACTCAAGATTCTGTTTATGAGTCCAAGCTAATCTATCTTGGAACCTAATTGACTTGAGGTACATGTTCTCTTCATCATGTTTACACATAGGTTCCATCCACCTTAGAGCGCTCCATAGATCCTAAGGCAATCATGATTTCACACCCTTAGCTTTCCCATCATCCTCCATCTCAAGATCTAGCTTTCCGATCATCCTCCATACATTCACACATGCTCTAGTATTTGTTAAAATCTTCACAAGTGTCCACCCTATGGTTTCCCATTGCCTACAGTCTAGATTGATGCTAGAAGCTGCTCTTCTTGTACATAAGGTCATATTGTAGTAGACTTCCTTGTTTTTTGACGACCAGCTACTACTGCTCTGCTGAACACGTTTTTAACTCTCTGCCTGCCCTCTATCCCCTCTCTCAATTCTTCACTTGCACCAATGAGCACTACCACCATCTCCACACAAAGGTATGTGCATGCACTATCCTCAATTGCACACAACGTGAGCACGAGGTTCATTACTATAGTGGATTAAACTAGATGATGACAACAAATACCCTTTTGGGTGCACTAACAATGCTTTGTACCACTCACTCATTGTGTGTCTCTCAGAAAAGTCTCACTCCCTCTCACACTCAACCTATTACCTCTAAGTTTCACACTGACTCGCAGTCTCTAGCTTACACTCTCACTCTGACTCTCTTGCTCTCACTTTCTCTCTCTCATTCTCTAAGTCTCTCCCTCATTCTCACTCTCAAACTCCCCTCGTTCTCACTCTCTACCAACACTCGTTCACTCCCTTGTTCTCACTCTCCAACACTCGCTCATGCTGACGCTCTCGATCTTGCTCACTCTCACACTTGTCCTCGTCCCCATTCTCATGGTCGCTACTTCCACACTCTCATACTCCATACAACTTACTCTTGCTTCCTCCCACTCGCTATTCCAAGTTCCATCACTCTTGCCTCCCTCGTTCTACCCTCGGCCTTGTTCCACTAGGCCAAGCTCGGTGGCCTCTACCCTCCGCATTGTTCCATACTCAGCCAAGCTCAGTGGCCTCCTACACCTTGAATCTAGAGGGTCTTTCTCCCTCCCATCACTCCGTTGGATCCGTTGACATCATCTGTTACACTCACTCTCCACTTCCTTTGCCAAGTGAGTCTTTGATTGTTCTCTATCTTGAAGGTTCAAAAATTTTTAATAGAGGAGACTTGAAAGGTACCGTGTTATCACTTCTCATCCAGATCAGAGGCCAAAATCTTGTTGCATTTGATATGTTTTATTCCATCAAAAAAATAAGTAGAGGGGGCTTCACAAAGCCCAAGATATCGTGGCCTCCACCACAGAGTCTTCTTCACTCTCTTTTTCGCCCTCCAAATGCTACCTTAAGAGAGGAAAATCCATTATCCATTATGGAGAATACTTAAGGGAAATATACTTGGAAACCTGTTTGGCAATTTGAGGGCTAGGCCAAACGCTTAAATGCAGGGTAAGTGTCATTGTTGGATACAAAAGGAGATCTCAATTAAATGATGTGTAATAGTACTGGTTGCATAGTAAAAAATGGAGAAAGGATGTCTTTTGTAGATGAAAGGGGAGCCCCTTGCTAGACCAAATACTTATGTGTCATGGAAAGATAGCCAAAAAAATGGATAATTGGGGCTTGAAGGAGACCGTGATGTTGTGGCCTCCTGGAAGTACTCTTTGACCATTTTTTTGGCCATTTGCTTGACCTCGAAGAGATGGCCTTAGTCTCCAAATGAACCCAACAACTGTGTACCTTTTCAACTTTTCTTTCTACAAATTCCTATTCAAATCAATGATCTTTGGAAACCTTCCTTGGGCCTTCTTTTTGTTTGCTTAGAAGAGGTGGAGTTAGCTAACAAAAGTTAGGGTCTAAAAGCCCCAAAAAAATGCACATGGAGGGTCCAAGGAGGCCACGATATCACGGCCTCCAAATTGCCTTAGTTGGCACCTCTATAATATCGGTCTCCTGGAGCCCCCTTTACCCATTTTTTTGGCCCCTATGGTGGCTGAAGTAATGCCCAAATGGTAATGGAAGAATGCCCATTGGAGTAGTTGACGTAGTAGCATCAATCCTTGAAATGCCCTTTGAAGAGAAATCCTAAGGCCCTTTGAATGGCAAAACAAGGTTCCGCAACAAAGTACATCTTCACAAAAAGTACAATAGCATTAGTTTTGAAGAGCTTCTAGTTTTGCGAGGTACTACTCAATATGGATGGAAGGATAAGTTTATATTGGATTTGGTAGAGTATTGACAAATGAAAACTTATTAATATCCAGTCTGAATATCTCACCATTGATGCCATCAGAGGAGATAATACAAAATAATCATTGTAATCATTGTACAAGAAATTGGAGAACGATTAAAATTTTACAAT
This sequence comes from Dipteris shenzhenensis, assembly GCF_047967505.1. Taxonomy (NCBI): domain Eukaryota; kingdom Viridiplantae; phylum Streptophyta; class Polypodiopsida; order Gleicheniales; family Dipteridaceae; genus Dipteris; species Dipteris shenzhenensis. Next base: position 18,550,809 of record NC_141627.1, read on the forward strand.
GAAACAAATGGTTGCATAATAATAATATCGGTTTCTATTAGAGCATGTTCTAAAGAAATTTATCTTTTAGGAGTGTCTTGGATGTTGCCGTGCATTGGGATATTGCTTTCATGAAACAATCATTTAAGAAAAATTATATATATATTTCATGTTTTTTGTCTTCTAGTGTGTAGAACATCAACGAATCTCTTAAATAATAATGACTTTATGGGTATCTAATTTATCCGACTTTATGTAAAAGTAATATTAATTTATCAACTATGGGGTATGTCCTTCTTGATGATCAATAGGTCTCTGCCGATAAATGTTGGAGGTGTGTCACTCACTTCTTCATAATCATCCAAGAAAGGACACGATATCCATGAATTGTAGAATGTGCCGCTTGAACGCTACTCTCGCTTGAACGTAGTCGCTTGATGTTTTGACTTACCCGTAAAAACCCATTGACATAACACATTAAAGTAAGAATGTAGACATTAATAAAATGCATACACAATGCATGTAAGCACATAGGCTTAACATTGATCTAGTTCAAATAATTGCTAGAGCCAACTGTGCTTGCTTGTACCTTGAAAATGAGAAGCTTCAATACTCATCACTCCGCGTCCATGTATAGCTAGCTATACCACATATATTTGCACTAGGTTATGTATCTAAGCTAGTAATTCTTCTAGTTTCCACGTCATTTGATCTCTCATGTTGGAAGCTAGCAATAACCAATCGGTATTCCATCACTTAAAATTCATAGCATTTGTAGGCACCCCTTTGTAGGCACACCATTTACAATAGGGAACCTAAAATTGTTATGCCCTTTTGGTGATGACATATGGATGGATATTACTAGCTTTTTATACAAGAGCTCCAATGATGTGGAAAATAGAATGATTCCTAACCAAAATACATAAAATAGTTCAAATATATAATGGGGCTACATATCCATCATAGCACGTCCTAGTATAGCTACACCACCTCCCAGTAGCATCACAAGGTTTGAGCTATCTACAAGAGGTGCCTAGTTTAAGTGATAAAGCAATCAAACACACAGTCGAAGTAGCCATTAAGCATGAGCTAGTCATGTACTGACAAAGCATGCCATAATACATACCAAGCATTGGCAAGTCAATGAAGGCCATCGCACCATTGATTTCCTTGCACTTGTTCACACTGACATCTGTGGCCCTATGCAGACTCCATCACTTGGTGGTGCAACCTAGTTTTTAACCTTTATTGACAATTTCAACATGTTCACTTACGTATATTTCCTTCATCACATAAAGCCTTTGCATGATCCTTGTGACTTGCAAAGCATCTACATTTCAATGGAGAAATTTCTTCCATTTTTTCCACTAGGAAGTGACTAGATGCTTTCCTGCATCCTTTACACTTCCATCTTTTAGGACAATATACAATTTGAGCTTGGCCAAGGGGGGCACAGATTATTCAAATATCTAAGATGCCTCCATGCAACAATATAAGCATTGGCAAGGGCGGTCAAGGTGTTAAGTATCTTTGTCAAAAAAACACTACTCATAATGAGTTAGCAAGCAAAGTGTTTAAGCAAATCACGTCCCTTTCCACACTTACCAAAAAGAGGCACACTTTCTTGTATGTTCTGTCCAAGACTTATAACCAACTCATGCACGGCAATGTAGGTTGTTTCTCTAAGCCATGTGTGAGGCCAATGTTTGAAGCCAAATGCCGTAGCAAATGGATTCAAACATGGTTCCAGGCATTTGGCTTCAAACTGGCTTCAAACATGGTTCCCACTTCAAACATTAGCCACACATGGCTTAAAGAAATGATCTATGTTAATTGGATAGAACGTACATGAAGTCGTGCTTCTTTGATAACTGTGGGAAGGGAATTGATGTGCTTGAATATTTTGCTTGTTAGCTCATTACAGTAGGCTTTTTGACAAAGATACACCTTGACTCTTAGCTTGGAAGCATCTTACATGTTCCAAAAAATCCGTGCTCTCCTCTGCGAGGCTCAAACCATGTTTGAAGCCATTTATTTGGCTTCACAACATTTGCCTTTATTCCTCTCAAAACGGTGACTCAGGCCCCTCTCAAAATGATGGCGTTGTCTTCCCACCTTGCCATGCTCTTTGGTAAGCATGTACTCCATCAGCTGTGTCCTTCGAGTTTGAGAGCGAACTAAAAACTTTAAGAGACTCCTCAATGAGCCACCAGTAGCACAGTGAATCAGGATGTTTTCTAGTCAAGATTTAGCTGATCAAAAAGGAAAAGATTTAGCTGATCTCAATATATAAATCTGCGGATCTGCATGGGTGAGGGATTTGCGGTGTTCCTTTAAAGTCTTCCAGCTTACAAGTCTCAAAGAGTTTGCTTGGCCCAGTCATAAAACGGGGACAAACTTGAGAGTAGACACAGAAATGAAAATCATTGAATGGCTGCATCTATGGTTTCACCGATGGAACCACGCTGGAGGCCATTTGAGGGAACTTACATGAAATGGCCTCCAGCATGGTTCCGTTGGCAGAAACGTAGCTGCAGCCGTCTCACTCTAGTGCAATCTTTACCACTTGCACCAAAAGCTTTTTATCTTTCCATATACTTTTCCATTTTATCTATTTTACATATACTTTTTCATTTTGCTTTTATGTTTCATGATATTGAGAGTTCCATATATACCTAGCTCTTTGGATTTTAATTTTAATGAATAATACCATGATAATGTCATACTTTTGCTAGCCTCAAAACATGTCTTCATGGTGCAAGTAAGAGCTATGGTTAGAACAAAGAAGATTGCAAAAAGGACAGTGGTGGAAGGGAGACTTGACGTGAAAAGTTGTGTGAGACCTCTTTCGACATTGGTGGGAAGGCAAATGTAGAGCCAGCCTTGTCAAATATCAATCCACTGGTTGAAAATCCTAACGTAGGTGTTGGAATTGATGAAGAAGAGGTGCACGAAGAACCTACAACAAAGATAGTGGCTGAAAATCGCGATCATGTAGATGATGATCTGGAGCAGATAACAACTGTTTTATTGAGCAGAAGCATGTAGAGGGCTTGGTGCAGACATTGGCTATGTTTTTATATTTGCCTCCAATTGTTATTCATTTAGTGTTACCTTTGTCTTTCAAGTATCTTTCAATAAATGTCTTTCTTGTTTGTCATGCTAGGTGCTTAGCATTGTTAAATAAAAGATGATTGGTTTGATAGGGTGTGGACACTTCCTTTCAATTTAATTAGATAAATCATCACTCTGGAGAAGCTTTACTAATCCATTGCATCAATGTCTGATAGTTTGAGATTAGGATCAGGTGAAATGTCAAAGTCATCTATGCTTTGGTTGTATCAACTTCATGAGGAATGTCAGGTTATCCTTTCTAACACGTTTTTTTGACTATTGGCCCGCTGTTTGCATTGCCTACCCATCCTACCATAGTGGAGTTTTGGAGAATAAAATGGTTGTATGTAGGAAGGACATGTAGACTCTATTCTAAAAAGCTATCAAGTTTAATCAAGAGGACAAGACAATATAAATACAAGTTCCTCAAGCTGAAAGACGTTTGCTGTACAGGTATGCTCCATCCATGATGGATGCATTGACTTTACATATTGAAATTTGTATGTTTTTATACAAGCCACAAAATCAAATTGGTTGACTAACAAGCAGATACTTGTTACACTTGCAGACCGTTTGGGAAACCCTGTGACAAATGCATGGATAGTGTTAGTGATTGATGTTTGTATGGATTCAGCATTCAGGTCGTTGAATCTAAGCAGTGGTAGAGTATTTTTTACTGAGAGGAAAACAAAGCAGTTCCGTTGGTGGGTTGAGCTAGCAAGTGGAAAATTTATTGAAGACCAGAAAGAGCGTTATGTCAAAAATGTAAAGTTAGTATCTACAGAAAACTCCTGATCATGATAACAACATAGCTCAAGACCAAATAAGTAAGATTCAATGCTCACAAGGGAAACAACATAACAAGCAGCAAGAATTACAAAATGTTGGTGGTCAACCCAAATAATTCCAATCGGAGTAAGAAGGTAGGTAATCATTATCAAGTGGTAACTAAGCGATTTGTCTCATTATGAATTGATTATATGAAATTGTCTTGTGCGATTGAATGGAAAATATGAAACCATAATGAACGTTCATTTTTGCAATTGGTAGAAATGCCTCTTCATAATTTATTCCTTATTCTTATGGTTAACTTTTATTCCTTATTCCTATGGATAACCTTTGGCATCAATCTTGCTATGCATGCATTTGTAGCAATGTATCTTGATGAAGCTTGATTTTATAAACCTTTGTAGCAATGCATTTTCTCTCTCTAAGTAAATCTATCAATAACCATGTTCAATATTGTATGAGATTCAAGAATATTTAATTTCCCTTTACTCTCTTTATTATAGTAGACTAAGCATTTCTAAGACTGACAGCAATGTGATTCTCTCAATGGTTGAAGAAGAGAATGATGGCATCAAGATTACTATAAATCGTTCAAAAGATATAATGTCCAATCTATGATACATCATAGAGATTATTAGTCTCTTAAGTAGATTGTATAGCTGGAATGTCTTTGATTGTACACTATAGCCTATGAATACGCATTCGATAAACTTCACATCCATGTTTTTTCAGTTCACGTGAGCTTAAATAAGTGAGCCAAATATGATTAACACTCTCAAATAATTAGCTAACGATTTGATCTGTAAAAGCTTCTTTGGGATAAAATTCCAATAGAAGTATAATCATCAAATAGATTGCTGCACATGCTTCCCTCCAATGTAGTCTTGTGACTTCATGTTCACTAGAAATTTATGCAATGACTATTCTTACTTTCATTAACACCATGCTTCCAAAGTGTTTCTGCAAGTAAATTATCTTTTGATCGTATGATATCTAAAAAATTCACTAGACCCATGTGGAGCTTGTATTCACCTACATTGTCACATCAAAGGATTTTGATGTATTAACTGCTTTATTTTTCAACAAGCTGTTTGACAGAAATCAATGCATCTGATTTTTTCTTTAAAAATAAATCCTAATCTCTTTGGAATGGTCATCTATGAAGATGAGTGTAGAACAGTATCCAATGATTTTGTTGAGTGACAACCCCAAATATCAAAATGAATTATCTGAAGAAAATCTGCACTCCTAAACCATGAAATAAGAAATGCATGTCGAGCTTGCTTGTTGCATAGACCATGAAATAAGAAATGTCTGTTGAGCTTGCTTGCCCATGCTGCATGCATGATTCACAAACATCTTTGTGAAAGTAGGCTTGTGAAAGGTCTTAAAAACATATCACATCTCTTACAATTGAGATGACCAAATCTAGCTTTGACAATTCAGATAATATCTCTTATGCCACAAAGTACTTAGATAAGCATCTTGATTTTGATGACTAGTCAAGTGCTCTTTCAATTTTGAAAATGAGCTCCATTTAAGTATTCTGTCAACTTCAGATCCTTTGCAATGATAATGTTTGGGTCACTAAGTTTCTTGACTAAGCAACCATATTTATTAAGAACACATTTCATGTTTTTTTTGGTCATATAACCAACTGATAAGAGATTTTGTTCCATAGTCAGTACATAGAAAGCACTTTCTATATTGCCTGCAAGACGTGTTGCTCTGCAATGGAATTGGCTTTAATATTCTAGAGAGTGATATCCCACATAACAACATTCTCTTTGGCAGACTTTGTTATCTTGGACTTGATCTTGATAATTTGCAATGTCTCTTTGTTTCTTTCTGCATTTCAGGTTTGCAATATCATGGAATTCCATAACATTTACAACGTCCAGTTCTTTTTGGAGTATTGTTCTGGTAACCTCTTTGCTAGAGTCACCTCCACCTCTAGCATTCCCCCTGATTGGAAGGACCTTGACAATGAGCTGATGAAGATGTGAAGCTTGATTACTGTGAGGATGTCTTTCATGACAATGAGAATACTTACCTCTGCTTATTAATTGTGGTTTTTTCCTAGGTTATATTGATCTCTATCTCATTCTCTTTATGATGCTCTACCTCTTTTCTACCTCTGGAAGAAACTCTTGTTTATGGTGTAGAATTAACATTGGTACCTCTTCCCATCTAGTCTTGAAGTAGGTGGAGCGCCCCCTAGTTGCTGTCACAAATTGTTTATAATCTTTGCCGAGACCTTACATGCTATGTATGCCAATCTTTCAATTTAAAAAGGCAATAAGGGCATGTCTTTGTTTGCAATTCTTTGCCATATGAGCTAATTTTCAAACAGATAATACTCTTGGCATGAAACCTATTCTCCATAGCTTTCAATGAATCAACAGTTGCTGCTGGAAATCAAAATCCTAGTGTCTTTGCCATCAAGGTTAATAAATTCAATGCTAAGCCTGCTCTTTCACCCCATTCAGCTTGTTGTTCCTGATGATATAACACTTCATATAGAGACAAGCTACCACTTCAACTTGATGAGTCAAAACAACTCAGAACTTCCCAAATAAAATGGAGCCCATACACAAACCCCTAGATTATAACTACCACAGTTCCCAATGTTGCACAAACCAGAAGAATTCGACATCTATTGACCTTGACATTTGGTAATGACACTGATGGCATCGCTTTCCTGATAATTTCTGTGGAGAGCTATTGCTGGCCTCGAAAAGGTTTGTAAAGTTCAATATCTTCAGGATATGATTTTGTACTATGTGCTCTTAGCTGATTTTACATAACAAAAGCAGATCATTGAATACTCACTCTGATCTGCCACACATCAAGAGTCCCTAGAAAAGGTAAAGCTGACACCTTCAGACTGTGTAGTCTTAAAATGCAAAATTAGATAAGCATTTGCTCAATCATGGCACGATAAAATCTATTTATATTTACTACAGTGCACTCTCACAAATCACATAAAGTTATTTTGGCCCATTTTGTAGGTGCAGAATAACACATATCGTAAGTCCACTGAAGCAGGTTCTTCTAAATTCAAAGCATAATGTACATGGGCTTTGTAATACCAGGGTATTACTTGGCAGTGTTAGCACTAAACTCTCACAAATTTTGTTCCATTTATGTAAGCATCTTGACACCACATTTTGATTTAGTATTTGTGTAACCTTTTTAAAAATTTTCATACAGTCTTTGCAAAAATAAAAAATTTTCACAGTCCACTTCACAAAACAAGCAAAGATTGTCAGCCTACAAAGAATAAGGGAGGAAACAATGTTACAGTATAAAATTGGGAGATGTGGAGTTCAATACCCCACGAGAAGAGCCTTGGAGAAGTATTAGTCAAGGCCTTGATAAGACCAAGCAGTTTTAAAATAAAGCCATAGGTGCGACTTTAAGCATTTAGAGTTTTGTGGCGATACAAGATAACCTGCACAAGCAGATAGCCCATACATATGTTAAACTGTGATTGAATGCAATGATCAGTTGCTTCTTGCTCAAACATGCTGTGTAAGAAAATTGACAGATGTTTATAATAAATTATCGACATTATTTACAAGGATGACGCCTTTACACATCGAGAGCATAAGCATACATTTTCCATTTTCACAATGCAGCTTCTCAAGTCCTTGCCCACAAATAGCAGAAAAGCAACTAAGCCACATTTTCTGGAACAACTCAAAATGGCATTTCCAAACTTAAAATGTGCAGCCTTTCCATTAAAATATAGAGATTCTGAAATTTTCTGCTCTCTTGAGTTGCGATTTTCTCTAAGCCAATTCAAAGAGAACCGGTTAATGCTGCTTGCATATTTTAATGCAAGTATTAAAAAGCCCCTCCCCCCCAAAAAAAGACCAGGTTGAACATACCAAGTTTCCAGGCCAATGCCAAGAACGTGTAAAAATCTCTCCAAGGGTAGTTTGTGGATGAAGGACTTCTGAGGCCTCCCAGGTTTCTATCCCATCATTCCAGGCTTTTCCTTTACAGTGCTGAATAGTCTTGCCATCCACCCCAACATCTGACTGCCCGTTGGCGTTCCCTACCAGAAGTTCTAACTCTCCAGCAGATGCCAATGACAAGCGGCTGACAAGAAACTGCAATAACGATATTTGTGATGACATAGACTCAAGTGGAACATTTTCAGTTTGTACTTCAGAAAAACTGAAAGAATGAAATGTGTCTCACTTACCTTGCATATATGGTGTACCGTCACATTTGCAGGACAGCAAAGATTAAGCTTCTCAAGACTAGGAAGTTTCTCCACACTATCAGATTTGTTGGATGGTTGTAATATGAAATGAACATCAAACTGCATTGACAATCATTCTAGAATGAGGAATCTATAGTCGTAGCTTTTATTACTCAGTGGATCAAGCATTTACAAATTCCTTTACGCGGAGAGCTGCGAAAGAACATTAGAATTACTATTCCCACAAACCGCTGAGTGGTTCTATAACTACTTACATCAACACCAATTTCCAAGTTGGTTGCTGCAGAAAGGGCCTCAAAAAGGGCACTTGCACGTGTGCAGTGGACATGCCTGTTGTTGCCAATACCAAGGCTTCCATAGCGCATGTGACTGCGGACACCTGCCCTAGCCCAAGTCACTAAACCCTCCCACTTTCCAGCATTGGCAGTGGAAGTCTCCCCCTTTGCTTCTTTACCTCTTTTAACTACTGCACACTGCAAGGCTTTGTTCACCTGGACTTCTCTGTGCTCATCATCACTATCCTTAAATAGAAACATTTCCCTCTCTCTCTTCTGTCGTCTTAATCTCTTTTCCCTGGATGCGGTTTCGATTGCTATTGCCTGGCCATATTGTTCCATAAATTCCTCATCGTCTCCAACATATCTCTGATCTTTTCCTTCACTTTTTCCTCTATTTTGGTTTTGCACATTCTTTAGCTTGCCATGAGCTTTCCGTACCATTGCTGCAGCAGCCGTTAATTTTGCTGTTGTACATCGTCTGATTATTGCATCAGATTGGCGTTCTGATGTTTCTGCAATACTTTCTTGAAGCTACACCACAAGTAAAATAAATTGTTACATTTTACTATCTGCAAACAAAAAAATTTCAAACCCACATACCATGCCCCTTGAACTGTGTTTGCTTATGCATATCATCTATCTATTTTCAGAAATATAGCTGCCACACGTGTGCCTGCTGATTTTTCTTTACTGTGGGCCTGGGTTTGAGTGTGAGTATGGTACACTCTTCAGATTACACATGCCATATAAGATTTTAGATTACACGTACGCACAAGTATAATTCAAGAATCTAGACCTTGTATACTTAATGGCTAACTGGGTTGAAACAATGAACACAAATTATGAGTGGGTGATAGGAGATTTACTAACAAAAACAAATTTTCTTACACTATCCATGAATTCCTTGAATCAATCACATTAGTTGAAGGCATTTGATGATACAAAGAGGACCACCAAGCACATCTAATAAATATTGCCTTCCCTCATAAATAAGTCCATTTGACAATTTAAATTTAAAATGTGTATACTTACTTGTTTATTTCGGCGCCTATCTTCCTCACGTAGAGCTAATTCCTATGTTTGTCAACAATACGGGAAAAAGTTAGTACATCTCAAACCTGGATCCACATTAAATGTTTCCATAAGAGGGATGGACCAGATCATGGGGAAGGGGAAATTTAAACATACAGAAATGGAAGTCTTCAACATGATGAGTTTCCCTTAGCTCATCAATTCAATCGGAAGCAGGGGTTAATAGATACTTTTAGTTGTAGTAGCAGTGAATTTTGAAATGGTTTAAAAGTAAATCACAGCAATGTGGGAGAAGAAACCCCACATTTCCACTAGTATTCATCATACCTCCTCTTCATATGTATCTACATCCGGGAATAGAGCTGCAATAAGGGCATCAAAATTCAGATCGTCTCTAAGCGAGCGTCTGCTTGCACAATGCGTGCGGCAAACAGGGCATTCATTGTTCCTGATGACATTTTCACTCATTTAGCTGAGAATTCAATTGCAAGGTAAAAAGACAATAGTACGTTCTATAATGATCTGGCATCTCTTTATACTATATCAAAGACTAACAAAGTTTCAACAAGACAATCTTGTACTAACTGGGGAATCCTGTCTTCTCATTGAAAATGATTTGCAGTTTAAATCACACAACCACCGTTCATAAATATCACATATAGGATAAAGACATTAAAATAAGAAATTACCCCATCCGCATGGATTTATCTATGCATTCTCGGCAGAATCTATGAAGACACTCCATAACGGTCCTTGTTTTGCGAATAATTCCTGCAGATGGCCCTTGACTTTAGAAATACAAAACAACTACCCCTGAAAAGGTCTTTGGCTTAGGTTGCATCGCTAGGATAAAAAAGAAGGAATCATAAAGCATACCCAGGCAAATGGGACATTGCACATCCTTTCGAATGTCAGAGAGATCCATTTGAACAAATCTGTGACATGAGAGAGAAGAACAAGATGGTTTGATAAGATATGAGACTTTACAGAAGTCAACAAAGGCAATAAGTCGAGATGCCTGCATGTTCTTTATCATATGGCAGGCCACATCAACCAAAATGAAAATAACGATTGAATCAGCACCATCCACAGCTCTCTATTCTATTCCACATGGTGTCATTGATGAAACCAAAGACATTGCAGAAAGCTACTTTTAATGTAAATTGACTTTAATACTAATTCAGACATGCACTAAAATCTGGATGTAACACTGACTAGAACTATTACTCGTGTCTACTATGACCATTCACCAACTTCTTCAAGGGATTCTAGACTCTTTTGTATCCGCATAATTCAACTTAAGGGATGTATGTACCAAGATTCCATTTGCACATAAACGATGAAATCAAATTTTACGATATGTGAAAACATTTGACCTATGATGTGAACTCCAGTCAAAAGATGCCAACAATTGAGATGTAAACAATGGCTCAGATGATTTCATGACAGGTCTGAATGCATTGCTGTTGACTTGGTCAACTAGATGAAAAACATAAAACTTCCATTAACGTTTATTTTATTACCAACCCATCCAGGCATGTGTGGGATCCTCAAAGAGCTGTGGCTTAAGCTTCCTAGACACAGAAGATGAACTAAGCATCTTTTGGAATGTAATCATGAGTTTTACGCACCTTTGCAGAGAAATATCTGAGCCCCAAATTTGAGATTTTCCCATGGCTTAAGGTTGTTCTAATTACTAAGGGCCCTAGCGAGCCCATGGCAGCTTGTGTGAGAAACTCTTTTCGGTTGTACTTGGTCCCATAGGCTTGTGAGGACTCCAGAAGATGTTAATATATCTTTCTTTCTTTCTTTCTCTGAAAAAGACAAAAGGGGAAGAAACAACTCGGAACTTTCTAGATTGGGGCCCCAAAAATTATGAAGTTAGAAAATGAATATATACATAGGATCTTTAGGTTCAACGCACAACCCTGACCCTCCACCCCCTTTTTAGAAAACAAATATATACATAGGGTCTTTAGGTTCACCACACAGCCCTGACCCTCCACCCCCTTTTTAGAAAATGAATATATACATAGGGTCTTTCGGTTCACCACACAACCCTGACCCTCCACGCCCTTTTTATCACTTCCAAACTATTTCAATCAAGCATTGTAGGAGGGGATAATACACATGCTGTAAGATCCGCTTGTACTCTGCCAAAAGTTTGGGCAATTGCATGTGCTTGTTCCAAGGTTGTTGGACACTCGAGTTTAAGCTTGAATTCATCTCGCTCTCCTGCGACCATGTGCTGCATCATTCCAGCTACAAAGCCCTGATTGCCCAACTAGGTGGCAACTCGGCCTTCAAGGATGGCAGCTTATCGGCACACTGTTCTTGCCTTAAGCTTGCCACCTGTTTTTGCATATTGGCTGGCTCTTCTATTGAGTTGAAATACTCAACCAATGCTAATAATAACAATTTCCAACTCTGCTTTACTGCTTCAGTCTGCTTGAGATAGACATCAGTGAGCATGCCAAGAGCATGGGCAAACGAGAAATTGGCTGGGCAGATTCCAGACAGGGTCAAGTTCTCATATCATACTTTAGGCAAACCCTCTACAAATGTTGAAATCACCAACAACCTTTTAATTTTAAAAAACATTAAAAAAGAACTTCTATTAATGCTTGATAAAAAACCCACCTTACAAATCAGCAAAACCAAAGGTGCTGATCAAGGGGAAAAGGAAAAAAAAGAAGCCGCCTAAAGGGGCCATCCTATTTCCTGAGCTCCTAGCATACTGCCCAGAAAGTCTCTAGAACAGGGGCTAACAACCACAATGGCAGAGTACAATGGATGCCTCTCTCCGTGAGAGCATAGAAGGAGCCTGCCCATGCCCTTGCAAAAGCGTGCACGCCTTTCCGCGGTCGCTCTAGATCCCGGAGTCCCACGCTCCCATATAGTACGCACAGTGTAGATGATGTCCTGCCAGATGGCAACTACTGTGGCCGCCGGAGTGGTCTGCTGGCCTCCCATCACCCAACTGCAGCGAGCGACCTAGATATGCCAAGAAGTGATGCTAGCCACTATCTCCCACACATTGTCCTCTACCAAAGGTACTGAGCGCGCTTGTCTGAGGGGAACTGCCTCGTGTGCCTCAATCACGTTCACTGGCTGTCCATGAATCCGAAAGGATGGCGAGCTGTGGTTGATTGAGAACGCATGCGCCCCCTGCGTGAGCCAAGCCACCATCCCCCACGTGAAGTCCCTCTCCATGCTCTGAGTACTTGCCACTATCCTCAGAGTTGCTGACCAGATCCTCTGTGTTGCCGGGCATTTCCAAAGGTAGTGAGGAATAGTCTCTATCACGCCCTCTGTACATCAATGGCATCTACCATCCACCCTCATCTGCTGCAACCATGGGGGCCGATGAGTAAGCCCCCATGTGCTACCATCAAGAAGAAGTAGGAAATCTTCTGTGGTCACAAGCTGGACCAGAGGCATGACCAGAAGCGGGGAATAATCTCCCTTGGGACCTCCTGCTCAACCCAGTGTTGCTCCCTCGAGGGAGTCCACGCGGCTGCCTCCAACTGCAAACGGCGACCTATATGGGTCCTTTAAGAGAATAAAGCCACCTCCTCCACCTTGTTAGAGTGTCCAACACGAGCGGGTTAGAACCGCTCCCTTGGATCCCATGGAACATCCCTGAGAGGATGGCCCTCCCATAACCATAGGCGCCAGTGTGCCCCCTCCCTGTCCGAGAGGATCGTATCCGGGTCAATGGTCCAGTTCTTGCCCAATCGTCTCACAATCCTAATCCTCTGCCAAGTAATCCCATCCATAGAATCCTCGTCACTTTGATCACTATCCAACTCTAGTACCAAAAGGCCTCCCTCCCCTACTCAGTAAACTTGTGCTGGTAGCGGCAAAACGCCTACTTGAGGAACTATACCTTGAGAGGCACTCCTGTCCATGAGAACTGCCCAGACCAACAGTGCCGAGTCCAAGTGGTGCTTAGTCCCTCCCAGGAGTCCAGCATTGCTGCATCTAGCATTGTCGCCCTAGCCCCGGCTCCTCTGATGTGTGACAATGCATGGTCTCTGTCCTCCTCCATACAAAGCTGCCTCCAAGTCCCAAAGAAGTGCACAGGCCACTATCCAACTATGCCCAACTAATATGTGTCAACTGACCAAGCATGCGCTCCTCTAAATCCCCAACCTCCAAGTGTCATAGCAATGGCTGTCTGTCAAACTCCTCCCTGCATGTGGGGTCGGCTCTGATAAGACCAAGCGACAAGCGCTTCCAAACTTTGAATAGGCTTCTCATCAAGAGGAAGCCCTTCCCTATGAGAGGCACACGTGAGAAAATCCATTTGAAAGACGACTGTCACGGACCACCTGCACAAGGGGTGGTCCTGAGTAACCCACGCTACATCAAGAGTTTCTGGGGTTCCGAGCCGAAAGTGAGAGGCTCTACTCTACATCTCCGGCTCAATTATGCCGGTGGCAAGATCACTGTCTGCCACACCACTCTAGCCCAGGTGTTATGTGTGCCATCTGAACCTGCCAAGAGGAAATTGCGTACTAGATGCCTTAGCTATCCCATGCGCCCCTGTGAAAACGCCAACAAGAGGTTATATACCAGACTGTGGTGAGGAGTACTTGATTCATAGGGCTATGCCTGTTAAAGAGACTTTAACTGAGCTCTAGTAGAGAATCTTGCGCCGCACACTCTCCAAGGCTATCAATTGCTCCACGAAGATCTCCATGCCCACTTGGCACCCGAGAAAGCGTACCATCTATCCCCGTGGGATCCATCCCCAGCCAAAGGTTGCCCCCCAATCTTGATCTCCTAAACGTCTTTAGTGGATGTAAGGAAGGAGTAACCCGCGCTGCATCAAGAAATTCCAAGGTTCCGAGCCAAGAGTGAGACGTCGCACTATCAACTTCCCCTGGGGGGCTCTACTCTGCATCTCTGGATCAATTATGCCAAGGCCCCCTTGGCCAGTGGCAGGATCACTGTCTGCCACGCCACTCTAGCACAAGTGTTATGTTGCCATCTGAACCTACCCATAGGAAATTGCATACCAGATGCCCCATGCAGCCCCTGTGAAAACACCATCAAGTGGCTATATACCAGGCTTTGGCGAGGAGTACCTGGTTCACTGCCAGGGCTCTTCCTGCTAAAGAGAGTTTGGCCGAGCTCTAGTAGAGAAGTTTGCAGAGCACAATCTCCAACGTCGAGGCTATCTGTTGTTCCGCGGAGATCTCCATGCCCACCTAGCACGCGAGAGAGCGTACCGTCTGCCCTCGCAGAAGCCAAAGGCTGCCCCCCTAGTCTCGGATCTCTTGAACCTCTTCCAGTGGGTTGTAACGAAGCCCACTGATTTGGCCCAGTTGATCCTAGCACCCGAAGCCATATAGTACGTAGCTAGAGCCCTCCTTACCACCTCCCGGCACTATGCATAGCCCTCTACATAAAGTGTTGTATCGTCTGCAAACTCCGAGTTCAGCAACTTCTCCTCCTGCCAGAGTGGAAGTCTCATCCCGGTTAGGCCCCTAGCCTGAGAGTGCAAAAAATAGCCTAGGGCCTCACCACAAAAAGAAATAAGAAAGGAGCGAGAGGGGAGCCCTGTCGAACTGAGCGGGAGAGAGGAAAGGCATCGCATGTGTGCCCACCAATAAGCATCTGACTGGAACTTCCTGCATATAGGGCCAAGACTCCTCTGATCCACCTGTCGGAAAGCCCAGCCGCTGCATAGTGCCCTCTAGGAAAGGCCACTCCACCCTGTCATATGCCTTCTCGAAATCCAAGAGTAGGATAGCAAGAGGCTGGGACTCCTCCTGGTCCCACAAGCGCCTCCCAAAAAGTGAAGATGTTGTCCAAGATGCTACGTTCTTGGACGAACCCTGTCTGAGTGTCATGAATGATGTCCACCAAATGAGGCCACACACGCAGATTCTTTTGTAGGCTGTGGCCAATAGGGTAATCGGCCTCCACTAGCATAGGTATGCTCTGTCTCCCCCTTTTGGGATCAGAAACACCTAAAGAAAGTCGGCATCAAGCCATATTCTCTCAGGCACTTTTGAAGAGTATTGCTTGTAAAGCCTTCGAAAGCTCTTGATCGGTAAACGGCATATACCTAGATGAATCCAGGAACATTCCCAAACTCATCCTCTAAAAACACAACATAGTGCAGTTTCAATCTCATGATAGTCACTCATAAGATTGAAAACCATAAACTCCATCACGCATAGCAAGGACTAGCTACTATGACATCCCCACTGACGTCATCAGCACCCAACAATGGGTGTAGACCAGTATAAAAGTATTATGCTCTCACACATACAAATCCACACATCCACACATACTTGAGCATCCATTTATACAAAGTCTTTGTACTGAGTTTCTGTCGGCACTCCGGAGGTGAAGGGCAAACTCAGCCATGACGAAGGCTAGCACTAAAGGAGAAGGCTAATCAAAAAGTAGTCCAAATCTCTTCATTCAAGCTACAATTGCTTGTGAAGTCTAAACAATTTCATTTTAGTCTCTCCCAAACGAGCATCTAAATCTAAATCTAGCTGATAGGGCAACGAGCATCTAAATCTAAATCTAAATCTTGATCAGTAAACATCATCTCTAGCTGCCTCCTCATGCTCTACGACACTACTGACCAGATGTGTTTTCAGATAGTTTCCCTAGCGGCCACCACCTGGAAAGACGACTCCTCTTCTTAGAACAGTCTCTAGTAGAACTCACTGGGTGGTCAACTCTAGGGATCTCGTGAGGATCTAAGTGCATAGTGCCATCTAAGCCTCTCAACCACTGCCTGCAGATCGAGGGCCTGCACTCTATATCCTGGAGGTCCAAGCGTGCACACTCATATATGTCTGCCAACCACTATGATCCTGGGTCCTGACTCCTGCTCTCTGAGCTACTCAATGGAGGCTAAGTCCCATCTCAAAGCTCTCTCTCGTGCTTGTAGTAGCCTCTGACGGCGCAAGGCCTGGGACTAGCAACTCCTCACAGCTCCTTTGAATGGCCTTTGTTGGCCACACAGCCCATCCAGCCTCGAGACTATCAGCCGGCTGTCTCCAAATCTTTGAGACTGCCTCCTAGACTTCTTGCTCCTACAGTAGTGAGTTAGGGATGTAAATCCCCTTCTGGGGAAGCCCTTGTCAGGGCTGCTCAAGCTGTAAAATCATTGGGGAGTGATATGATATTGTGGTACCTTCGAGGTTAACCGTGGCTCCGCACCTAAGCAAAACCCACTCTCCCACATAAAACATGGTCGAGCCTCTCTAAGAGACCATCGTGCCTCTCCTGACCGAACTAAAAACTGAGGCTTCCAGAAAACCTAGAGAACTCTACCTCTCTCTAGGGGTCTCAGTTGCACAGCGTAAAGATGAACTGCTCCTAGGTGCTCCTCTCTGCCCACGGCATCTTTGCAAAGGAAGTGCCTCTGAGCTCGTCTTTCGCATGCTCCAGATTGTTGAAGTCCCCTCCAACAATCCAAGAGTCTACATCAAGAAGACGCTCCATCAACTGCCTCCAGAAAGTTGGGCGCAGTTGCCTACACGCGAAGCGTAGACATTTCAAGATGCCTATCCTGGAATCCCCAGTGGTGATTCCCATCCTGCATTGCCCTACCAAAAACATCCATTGACACTGCCTGTGAAGCCAAGGTGCAAACTCCCCCACTCCTACCTACTCCAGAAGACCACACCTCTGGGCCTCTCCCTGGCAAAAGACGGCAGCACCAGCTGATGTCTTCTGCTGAAAACATATGCTCTTGGATCATAAGGAAACCCACCGACTTAACGAACTCCAAAAGATGAGTTTCCACCTGATACTCTCCAACATGGGAGCGAACTGCTGTGTCGGAGAGATGCAAACTCTTGGCGAAGGATCAAATACTATGGCTACTGACGTGCACGGTCATGGTCCATGCACGTTCCAACTCAAGAGTGCCCACTTCATGGAGAAGAGGCTCGAGGAAAGAGAGCTCTCTTGTGAGAAGGAGCTTGTGTGGATGTATCCAATTTTTGAGATTTTAAGGGGGGTCTAGATGGGCATCCGTGCGCCGCCGAATCAAGGGAATAAGAAGCTCCACATCAATCTTGACGGCCCACTGCATCATGAAGGACACCTCAATCCCCAATTTGGTTGCACATTGGTGTAAGGACCAATGTGTGACCTGTGAGTAATGCATCTCCGGTCCCAGGCGGATGACGCCTATTGTGTACCCTATGCTAGGTCTCTCAGGGGGAAACCAAGCTGAAAAGTGGCCGTGCTGCCAAATATCCACCCCCTACGGGCCCATCCACTCCTCCATCATGCTGAAAATCTGATCCTGCGTCCCCTTTGCAGGGCTGCAATATCATAATCGTCACCTCTAAAGCGAGGAGGTAAGCATCAGGTACTTCTAGGTAGTTCCAGGGACCTATCCTCTAGAATTCCCTAGGAAACCGGTCGACTCCTGAGGGCCTTGACTTGCTGGAGCTAATGGAACCACCTGGGCAGCTGGAGTCACTGTCTCCTACACAATGGGGTAGCTCACTCCTGTCACCTCTACTTGCTTCCCCTTTGACTAGGGAGGGACCTACTTCCCCCGCGACTGAGTGGCCTCACACTCTGTCCTCCTCCGCTCTTGTTGCCTAGCACGACCTCTTCTCTGCTTTAGGACATTTCTTCTAGGTTTCTTCGGCTTCACCCTTGTCCAAGCCCCTCCAGAAGGCTCTACCCAGGGGGTTTGGAACTCCATCCGCTGACATGTCCCATGCTGTACTCCATCTAGGCGAGCAATCCGCTGCTCAAGGCGTGGCTAAGGGGCATCCATGCAATGTCCTCTCCTGCAACCCCTGGCCAGGTGTCCCATCTGTCTGCAACGTGAACAATGCCGTGGCAAGCAAGAAATCTCTACCCACTCTCTGAACTCACCACCATCCAGTGTCTCTGAAAAATCTCCTCTAGGAGAGTCTCTGGACACTCCACAATCAACGTGAGCTTGGGGACCCCATCATCTATAACCACTAAAGTGGCCGTCTGAGGTGGCAGCTCCAACACCGGGGCTTTGTAGTTGGTTGTCTTAGGCTCAGCCAAGTTTGATTCACTGGTTTCGATTTTCATCCCCCACATCGAGGTTTTAGAACGAGGCAGTTCAACTACAAGACGGCCCAAGATGAGATGCCTATTGTATCTGATGAAGATCTCAATGAACAATTCATAAAGGGAAGAATCCAAGAGTTCCAGCTCTTGAAAGATACCTCAATTTCAGCACTTGTTTGAGGAGACGATACCTCAACACGTTCCTTCTTCCCACAGAGAAGGAAATGGTCATAAATCTCCCTCAATTTCAAAAGAATTTCCTAGGCAAAATCGTGCCTCGGGAAAGCGTTCCTAAAGTTCCCCTTCAGTTCAAAGATATTCAGATTTGAAGAAAAGAGGAAGGAGTCCTAAACCTCAAGGAAGACAAAGCAGAAAGCACCGACGGAGATCTCCTAGCTCCAATGCATCCTCTTTCACCGACAATTCGAGGACAAAGGCAGCTCTAGTTTAAAAAGATGAGTGGTCCATTGAAGCCCAATAGAGGAAAGCCGAAACTTTCACCCAAGCAACCAGAGGCCTTCCGAAATGAGGGGAAGTGTTGTCATTATGGAAAAGAAGGGCATTTGGCTTCCCAATGCTCCGAAAAGCCTACGGGTTTGAGGGAGCACAAAATGCCAAAAGAACAACCAAACCCTTAGGCGGGACGAGCCCCTAATGTGTTGGGAAGAGCCATTTGGCCCAAAAGCTCGAGAACTTTACCTCTCATGGGGTAAAGTAAGAGATCAGAATGCTTTGATCTTATTCGATCCAGGAGCAACATATAATTTCATTTCAGAAGACCTAGCTTTGAGGCTAGAATCAAGACTTAAGAGAGGAGATGAGCTCTAGATGCGAAACATGTTTTTGAAGGGAATCTAGTTAAAGTCACTCCATTGATTGGAAACTTAGAATTCATATCCATGACTATGTGGACCATGAGGAGTTCTATGTTTCACCCCTCAAACATCATGATGTCATTTTGGGTATGCCGTGGTTCCACTGAAAGGAAGTAAATCTTGACAACTCTCTCTTTCATGCATAGAAACAAGGAACACAAGACTTTGGCCAAAGGAAGAGGCGAGACAATCCCAGTTGTATCGAATATTTATATTGCTAAGTCAATACAGCTATTTTGCGTAATTTGTTTTCGTATGAAAGAGAGAGAAAGAGAGAGAGAGAGAGAGAGAGAGAGATGTGAGAAATTAACATTTCACTTTCTTGATGCTTTCAAAGATTGTTTCCTAGATTCTCTTCCAAGAGAGCTTCCTCTTGAGTGGCCGGAAGATCATATCATAGAGCTCATTCCAAGAAGTGAGCCTCCAAATCGGCCACCTTATCACATCAGCACACCACATATCCAAGAAATCATGGCAAAGGTACAAGATCTACTTTCTACAGGATTCATTAGACCCCGTTCCTAACCCTTCTAGTCACTCGTGCTCTTAATTCAAAAGAAAGATGGCTCCTATCGTTTGTGTGTATAGATCCCTCAACAAAACGACGATCAAGAATAGGTTTCCAATCCCTCACGTAGACGAGATATTGGACAGTCTAAAAGTCGCCACAATCTTCAGTCGCATTGATTTGAAAAGTGGGTACCATCAACCATCCTCAGGATATTCATAAGATAGCTTTTTGGACCACTTTCAAATTGTATGAGTTCTTGGTGATGCCCTTTGGGTTAACCAAGACACCAGCCACTTTCAACCACATGATGAACAGGATTTTCAGACCTTATAGGCACTTCATAGGTACCTTCTTTGATGACATATTGGTCTTTTCAAAGACACAAGAAGAACATAAGGAGCATTTGACCACTGTGTTCCAAGAACATCGAAATCACAAACTTTTCATTAATGACAAGAAGAGTGACTTTTTCCTTGATGAGAGTCACTATCTTGGGCACATTATCTCTAAAGAAGGGATTCAGATGGATCCTGCCAAAGATAAGAGCTATACATGAATGGCCAGACTTACCTCAGTACACGAAGTAAAAAGCTTCCTCGGGCTTTGCTCCTATTACAGACACTTGATATAACAGCCCCGTTACATGATTTGACCGACAAATCTGTAGTCTTCAGATGGGGAGAACAACAAAGGACAGCTTTCAACACTCTCAAAGGAAAGTTAACAAACCAAGCTGAATCTCATTGTTATAAGATGTGGATTGTGATGTATGTCAAGAGTGTGTAGGAGTTGCCCTTCACCAGGATGGTCGAGTGATAGCTTATGAGAGCCGAAGACTGCATGACGTAGAGAGTTACATGGGTATCTACGAAAAAAAAATGTTGGATTTTGTTCCTTCTCTAACCATTTGGAAGCATTATCTTCTTGGAGTTGACTTTACAATCAAGATCGACCATCACAGCCTCAGGTATTTCTTGACCTAGACAAAGATCTCCAAAAAGCAGATGAAAGGGGCAAACTTCTTGTCCATATTTCATCTCCAGATTGTCTATACTCCAGGAGCCTGGAACAGGTAGCAGATACTTTATCGAGAAGGCCCCATGTGAACAATGTTACCATAGCTCATCGCAGGGACCTAGAGGCCATGAAAGAACTTTACTTTTAAGATCCAGATTTTGGCAAGGGCGATCATCTAGTCAGTATTCATTGAAAGATGGTTTCCTCATGAAGAATGATCACCTTTGTGTCACTTAAAAAATGCAAGCAAAAGTCTTGGAAGAATGTCATGCCCCTCCTTATGCAGGTCATCGTGGTATTTCTACTACTACACAAGCCATTGAAAGATATTTCTTTTGGCCAAGAATGCGGAAGGATATACACAAGTTTGTGACAGAATGTCTCACGTGCCAAAAGGTGAAGTATGCAGAAGGACTTCCCATGCCGCTGCCTATACTGCAGGGATCATGGGAGAGTATTGCTATGGACTTCATCTTTGATCTTCCCAAATCTAGATATGGGAATGATGGGATATGGACAATCATTGACACGTTCAATAAGCAGGCCCACTTCATTCCGGTAAGGAAAACCATTAAGGCAGATCACATGGAAAGGTGGTTTCTAGCACAGATCTTCAAGCACCAATGGAATGCCTAAGCCGACTGTTAGAGATTGAGACCCTAGGATGACTAGTTTGTTCCGGCGAGCATTGTTTGATAACATGGGTACAAAGTTGGATTTCTGATCTTATTTTCACCCTCAGACGGACGGACAAAGTGAAAAGGCCAATTCTACGGTATCATATCTTCTAAAGTGTTATGTGTCCGAACGGAAAGCCGAATGGGAAAGATATCTTCCTCTTGTGGAATTTGAGTACAATAATACTATTCACAGCTCCACAGGAAGCCCCATTCGAAGTCACTTATGGAAAAGTGATTTTGCCACCTATCCTCAAAACCAATAGTCTCTCACCCTATGGGTCGCACATATCCTGATACAATAACGTGTTTCCCAAAAGAGATCTAGCATCACAATACAACAAACACTATGGCAGTCACACCAGTACCATCCCTCTCAGGGTTCCAGGGACACTTTCCATTCCAAGCATGGATTCCTGACCCCTGCCTACTCAGCAATGAGATGTGCCGCCTGCCTAGCAACCACTGCCTGCATGTGACCCCATCTCCTAGCATGGAAATATGTCACTTGCCAAAGCCAAAAAATAGGATACACAATGAATTCGAACCCACTTGCATTCAGCGCTCTTCCCACTCACAGATGGCATCAGTATCACAACACATTAGCCCTGCGGGGCTCTGCTCACACCCCAATGACAATGAGCATCCATCTCTGACCATACACCAGCATGTTTGTTCTCTGACAACCCACACGGGAATGAACAACTTCCCCCACTGCCCATGGCGTCCACTGGCTTACTGGATTACCCAAGCATTGGGTGAAAGCATAAATGAACTACCCATAGCATCTGAGATCAATCTTGAATTGCAAGCATTCACTGGGAATCCTGGGAGTTGTTCGTTCTAGCTCGTCAGCAGCTGACCATAGAGCCACGTGCATCACCTCGTAAATAGCAGTCCGTACAGCCTTTGCTCTCTGTCCCATAATCTGCTAGCAGTCCGTACACACAAGCGTAGGTGACCATACCAGCAACTCCGTACACTCAGCAGCCGTACACACAAGCGTAGACGGTCATGCCACAATCCGTACACCTTTAGCAGCAATTAATGCTCCGTACGTCGGCCCGTACCAATAGGCATACCTCTCCGTACCAGCAGCAATCAATGACCACGTACCACCACCAGCAGTCTTCGAGATCTTATGTCCATCATTGTACCTTGGTGTTAGATGAGCTTGCAATTTAAGGTAATCCATGCAAATGGTTTTTGCAATAACAGTTGGGGGATATCCTTTCCTAAAGATATCTTTGATAAAATACGCAAGGTGACCCCCCAACCTGCAAATATTCCATCATGCTAATCACCTTTTTATGAAATTTTGTAGAAATCTAGTCTACAATGGATGCATCTACGGACTTCTTACTCTTCCAAAGTTTAGATGCAATCTCTTTGAATTCCCTCTTTTTACACAAACACGTGTGTGCGCGCGTGTGTGCGCGTGCCGTGTGTGTGTGTGTATGCCATGCATATGTGTGTGTGTGTGTGTGTGTGTACGTATGTACGTATGTATGTATGTAGAAAAAGGTGTTCCGTACAGCCTTACGACCACAGCCATCCATCATGTGTAGCTATCCACCACACCCGCGAGATCCCGTCGTCTCTCTACTACGAGAGCATCCTGTGAACTTACGTGCACCATTTTCCTCTCTCAGACCTTCCAAGGTCTTCCCTTCTAAAAAGGCTTGCATGGGCATGCCACATGGCATCCCATGCCTTGGGTTGCCTTCATTCGCCCCTAGGCCCCCCTCTAGTGGACCTTTTTAAAAGCCCACCAATGACCAACTTCAAAACCTAAGGGTGTTTTGCCCCCTTTCTGGTCCAAACCACAAAAATCACCCCCAAGGCACAATTTCTAGGGGTTCTAGCACACTAGGCAACCCTTGAGCACACTCTTAGTTTTCCTAGGGTCCTGCCCACATGTAGGCCAACATGCATGCCCCAAAAATCATGCCCTCGTGCAATACCGCAAGCGTCCTCATCATTAAAGCATGTATCACAAATTGGCATAGCATATATGATTGTTCAGAGCCTAGGGTAGCAATCCATATACACTGCAAAAACCTCATAGTGACTAGTACACTGATCATAGAAGCCCCAAGGCAGATGTACTGTCAACAAACATACCTCAGGTGAAACATACAATGTCACCGAGCAACCTCTAGATATCTGAGCCTGTTGTAACAAAGAGACAGGGGTACTACCCCTGTCTTGAGCATCAAGCAAAGCTCTAGACCTATGCTCTGGCTCAAGCTAAAAAGCTTCCAAGTAAAGCTGAAACAACTGAGGTGTATCTGCCAGATCACCCTCTTCCAGCCACTCTCATACAAACCAGAGAAACTTTACCTCTGACTTTCCTTCCCTTCTGTGCTAATACCTGCTCTAGAACTAAGATATCATCAAGTTCCCCAACTTATGGCTGCACACAGAAGGCATATCATCTGGCACATCTCCCTGGAAAGGTTTGAGAAGATTCACATTTCGAGCATTATGAAACCTCCAAAGATCTGGTAGCTTCAAGCAGTAAGCTACGTCATTGATCTGCTAACATACGATGCAAATTCCTACAAAAGCATCCATCTCTTGTCCCAAAGCTGGCCAAAGAAAGTCTGCACTGCTTTCACTAAAGCATCAGTTACTTCGATGCCCTGCACGCTAGGCCCAAACTGCTTGTAACTCCAAGCATGGATTCCTGACCCCTACCTATCGACCCCTGCCTACTCAACCATGAGGCTGTAACAAAGATGTGCCGCTTGCCTAGCAACCACTGCCTGCATGTGACCCATCTCCTAGACAAACCAAAAATGTATTCCCACACAGAAATATGGTCACTTGCCAAAGCCAAAAAATAGGATACACAATGAATTCGAACCCACTTGCATTCAGCGCTCTTCCCACTCACAGATGGCATCAGTATCACAACACTACAAGCATTCACTGGGAATCCTCTTGCCAATCAGGAGTTGTCCATTCCAGCTCGTCCAGCAGCTGACCATACAGCCACGTGCATGAGCTCGTAAATAGCACTCCGTACAGCCTTTGCTACACAAGCGTAGGTGATCGTACCAGCAACGCCCATACACTCAACAGCCGTACACACAAGCGTAGATGGGCGTGCCACAGTCCATACGCAGCCGTATACCTTTAGCAGCAATTAATCCTCCGTGCGTCAGCCCGTACCAACAGGCATACCTCTCTGTACGAGCAACAATAAATGACCCCGTACAGTCGTACGACAGTAGAAAAAAGTGTTCCGTACAGCCTTACAACCACAACCATCCATCATGTGTAGCTATCCACCACCCGCGAGATCTCATCGTATCTCTACGAGCGCATCTCGTGAACTTACGTGTGCCATTTTCCTCTCTCAGACCTTCCAAGGTCTTCCCTTCTAAAAAGGCATGCATGGGCATGCCACGTGGCAGCCCATGCCTTGGGTTGCCCCAAAGGGCCTTCATTTGCCCCTAGGCTCCCCTCTAGTGGGACCTTTTTAAAAGCCCACCAATGACCAACTTCAAAACCTAGGGTGTTTTGCCCCCTTTCTAGTCCAAACCACAAAAATCACCCCCAAGGCACAATTTCTAGGGGTTCTAGCTAAGCAACCCTTGAGGACGCTCTTAGTTTTCCCAGGGTCCTGCCCACATGCAGGCCAACATGCATGTGCCAAAAATCACGAGCCTCGTGACAATATGAGGCTATGTTGTAGAGGCTAAGTGAGCTGACCCCATGAGAGGAGGGTCACTGGAGAAGCTATGGGGTCTGCTACTGAAGGACTACATGGTGCTATACTGGTTCCCTGCCCCTAGAACTGTACAAATTGCTGGAGCTGCTAAGGCTCCGAAAATTATTGTTGGTTTGGCTGATACTGCTGCATTGACTTCAGCTGTTGGAGATGTGTTGTTGATGGTTGCTGTGGAGGTGGAAGTGTAGGTGGAGGTGGATCTACTGCTAGAGCTGATTGTGGAATGAGAGCAAGTGCAACTGGGCTGAAGTCAACCAACTGGCCTTGCTACAAACTTGCCAATACTGGTGTACCTTGTTCCAGCCTTACTGCATGACACATTCAGGGATCTAAATGGTCGGAGACCCTAGGCAAGACCTAGATGTTTGCTTTCCACTAACTTTCAGTGATTTGATATTACTCTTCTCCAAAAAGAAAGAAAAAAGGAGTGGAAAACTATTCATATGTAACTTCTGCAACAAACTTCATCATACAGAACAAGATTCTTCTAGCAGAAGAAGATGACGAGAATGAAGCTGAGCCTTCTACCACAAATGGAGAAAAAGATTTGTCTGCTGCATACTATAAGCTACCTCTTTAGGAGGAGTTGAATATTGGGCTGATCATTGACCTGATATGCTGCTGTTCATGCTGCATTTGCTTATTTTCCACTGGTTGTTCTGAACTACAATCCATTGTCAATGGGAGCAACTGATCAGACACATCATGTTAACATGTCTGCAGCTGTTTCTCAAACTCAGTCATGGACTAATATGAGTTTTCGGCAAATACCACATCTCTATTGACAAAACCCTTTTTGTCAAAGGATTGTAGAGGCGGTAACCTTTACTCTCAGTGCTACATCCTCATCTTCTGAGGCACATGTGCATAGGCTAAGCATCCAAACACCCTAAATTGGTCCACTGTGGGTCTTCAGCAGACATAATGTTCTTTAAGGCTTTTGTGGGGCATCTGTTCAAAATATGTGCAGCACACATGATTGCCTCCATCCAGAACTTGGGCGGCAACCCCTTTGCTTTGATCATGCATCTGACCATCTCCATCTGAGATCTATCTTTCTGTTGATTGTCGCAGACTGGCCCACCCTGTTCCATACTATTCTGACCCTGTTCTAGACTGCCCCAACCCACCACATGGCAGTCCAGTACTGCTGTTGTCCCATGTGCCATACATTCATGCGGCAGACCTAGACTTGCTGCCCCATAGTTTTGCTGACATGCAAAGGCTCTTGCTCACCTGTTCTAATGATATCAGCCGCCCTACAGACTGACGTCAACCGCCGTACGGGCTGACATCAGCCTGTCCCTCCTCAATACTGCTGTCTAACCTGTCGTGGCTGCAGAGTTGTCATGTGATGGGCTGCACATGCCCATGAAATGACTAGTGTGGCCTTCCCTCAGCAACCTTCAAAGGGGCGGGTTGCCTTTCCCCTACCCCCCCCCTTCCCTTTTCTTCTCTCGTCGGCTCCCTCCTTCGCTTCCTCTTGTTGCCTTTTCATTTTGGCAGCCCCTTACTCTTCCCTCAAGCCCTT
The DNA here is from genome assembly GCF_047967505.1 of Dipteris shenzhenensis. NCBI lineage: Eukaryota > Viridiplantae > Streptophyta > Polypodiopsida > Gleicheniales > Dipteridaceae > Dipteris > Dipteris shenzhenensis. Next base: position 18,577,630 of record NC_141627.1, read on the forward strand.
CCCCTTCCTTTCTTCTTCCTTTTCCTCTCTTTCGCCCTTCCTTTTTCGCTCCTTACTTATCATTTTTCGTTCCCCTCTTTTTGGCCTGCCACGTTTACAGTGGAAGCCTTAGTAATGGTGGGCCAGCTTGGGAAAGCGAAAATGGTTTTCCTTTTTGGATTTTCTTCGTAAAATCCACGTGGTCTGGGGCTCGAGTAAACTACGGTCCAGTCAATCATGTGGCCTATCACATAACAACAAATTAACTACACCAACTTCCAATCACCACGGCAGGCCCTCTGAGGGAACCTCAACTTGTTTCCTTCTTCCCTTTTCCTTTTTCTTTTCCTTCTTCCTTGTGGAGCTAGCATGTTGTGCCACAATGATTGCGTAGCGGATAGGCAACCTTTTTCAGGTTTGGCTAGAGGAGCTAATATGGCAGCAGCATCAAAATCCCACCCTTTTTGACATTACACTTCTGCATGGGCACAAGAAGCAGATTGAGCATGCATTGCAGGAGCTCAATGACAGAGCAATCATTGGGGCGTCTGGTGGGTCCAAGCATGGGTACAAGCGAGCCTTGCTTTGGAAGGTAACCACATCCAAGAGGTAACGACATATGGCCGTAGTGTTTTCATGACCTAGACAGCCACTCCAAAGGAGGCTCACATATTTCGTCAAAGTTCTCCCATTTACCTTGGACCATATTGGTTTTCTTTATACCTTGGTACCACGGCTTCTTCTAACCAAATCTGTTGACTTGGTCCACTTGTTTGGCGTGTTGTCCATGATGCTCCTTTCGAGACGTTGGACTAACTCAAATAACTCGCCCAAAAAAGCACCCACCTACTATGGCTGGCCATTCAAAGCTTTTGTCACAGGCATCTAGCTGTAGAAGAACTTTGTTCTCCACCCCTTGTCCTCCATAAGTTGGATGGTAGTGAGTTGGAAAGCGCATGGTTTCCACAACTGTGTGCGTCAGCAACTACAGAGACTGATACTGAGACTGGAGTTGTAGGGAGCTCTTGTTGGGCAATTAGTGGCTATTTTGATGCTTTAGAAGCACATGTTCTCAGCCATGGACATCAAAGAGACACAATCACCTACTCCCAGGCCTTGGTCATGAGATTTGGTCACTGGTGATGGAATGGACTACATTTCTATTAAACAAGCCCTCACCTCAAAGGTATTTGATCATGGTTGGAGGCCAAGCTATGTGGGTTGGGATTTGGCTTAGGCATATCCAACTTGGTATTCATAACAATTCTGCACTAGCGTGGTGCCAGCAGAGGGCTCCCTCCTCCTACCAACTTATTGTTGGAGGTGACTTCAACAATCCAGAACTTGAGGAGGACAAGCTAAGAAGGGCTCCCTTTTCTACCAAGCCTTTTGTGGAGAGGGGAACGTGCAAGCAATTCATTTTCCCTATCCAAGGTAGTCATGCTTAATAGGAGTCCAAGTTCACCAAGACCCTAGGGACCTATGGTTCTCCTTTGGCTAACATCGCCACCACGACAGGATTTTGGAGAGATTAATACATTTTAGTTGGAGGTTGGGCTTTGCCCAAAGGTGGGTCCACTAGGATTTTGGGAGGTACAATGATGTCATATCACTCCTGCATCATCTTATGTTTGAAGCAGCCCTACCACGAGATCCCTCAAAAGGGAGTGAGGATCCTAAATCTTCTCTTTCAAGAGGAGGTGCGAGAGGCCATAGCACAGATTTGGCTTGTAGAGGATTCCCACCCACAGCATGGTTAGTCTCTTTGGATAATAGATGCCATTTGGAGAAACAGTGTAGATTTGCAACCAAGCCTTATGGCACAAACACAGGCACTGCAAGAGAGGGAGAGGGCCCTCATGAGAGATTTAACCTGCATCAAGAGGTTGAGGAAGCAGGAGCCAAACTCTCCTTGGTTACTAGCAGATAGAGACAAGTGTGACCACTTGAACTTGCAGGTGATTGAGGCTAGATAGATAAAGTACTTGTACCATTCCTCACATGCCCATGGGTTCAGTAGGGAGACAAGATGACATGGCCCTTCTTTCATACTACAAATCCACGCCCAACAAGCTTGCAGCTTCAAGGGCTAAGAGATGAGATGGTGCAACTTCACTCTGGCCTGCAAGAGACCTTGAAGATGACCACCACCTTCCACAACCAACTCTTCCAGGTGGAGGAGACCCTCGAGTGCATGCGGCCAATGAGGAGGTGTGGGCCCACATCCCCCGCATGGTCTCTCCACGTGTTGGAGCTTCCACGAAGGCCATAGGGACAGATTAGGAGATTGTTGTGCAACATTATTTGGGCATAGTCGGGCGGTACATGGAATATTCAAGCTAGAGTGTGCCACAAGCAGAGGACTGCTTGGGCACCATCAACCTAGAGATGCAAAGCATAGCCCTCTTGGGAAAGCTCATTGTTAGAGCACTTACTCTTGACTCAAAACCCTAGAAGCTCCTAGGAGACACCCCTTGCACAGGGGGCCAATGGCAGCAATTCAATGTTGGATTATCATAGAGGCCCCCTTAACAAGGAAGGGGTCAGCCTTGACGAGGATGTGGCAGTACCTCTCACCATAGTAAGCGCCAGCCTTTGATTTGGCACCTTGAGGTTCAGGGTACATGTTTGGTCAATAGGCTCACGTTGGACACAATGGGTTAAGGATCCGCATGCTCTTTGGGAGCTTGGAGTTGGCATCCACTGCAGCCTAAGAAGCGACTTTGTCCACTCTTTCAACTTAGGGAAGCTCACTCATATAGTAGAGGAGATTTACACACCCATCTCGAAGGTGCAGCAGGAGGGGCTTAGAGTGGCCCCAGACGCAACAGATCCTCCTTTGGTTTGGCTAGTTCTCTAGGACAGGTATTCCACTCGGAGACTTCTACCCTAGCCCATCTTTTACAACACAGGGTAGGGAGTGTTAGTACAGCTAGAGCCAAAGCCAGCCTAGGATTCACTTGAGTGGCAAACCATCAAGTGGTTGGATGATCAGGGAAGAGCTGGGCCATCGACCCCCGACCTTGTAATGAGGAGCTCACTCAATGGCATTTATGGCTATGGAAGGGTCATTCGCTCAGGAAGTGACTCTTGCCCTCTAGGATCAGGCACCATAAATAGGATAGAGGAGGTGATGTTTCTCATACACCATCTTCCTATCCTCCATGTCAATCAAGTCACCCCAGCCTCACATCTGCACAAAAGCTGCCTACAGATACACACGTATAGGTATAAAAGGTTTGCAATGGATTGCAAGGTCGTAGTTCACACTTTGTGGAAATCTACCACCATTAAGACTATGATTGTCGTTTTTTGCCGGGGGGGGGGGGGGGGGGGGGGGGGTCACTGAAGATCACTGAATTAATGAAGAGCTAAGGTGAACGGGGGAAGAGTGAAAGATATGTTTGTGGGTTTTGATTTTTTGAATACTCACATTCTAAGAATGTTGATTTCTACAATCGCCGAGTGGTAAACCATGCAATAACATAAGAATGTCAAAATCTTATACCTTGCCAACCCAATTTCCCAACATGGAAAGTAGGAAAAAGAGTCAGCCGTGCAAAGCACAAGAAATCAAAAAGCTACCCCCCTAATGTTCCAGCAGACCATGCTGTGGTTTCTCTTCCACATAACAAGCAAGTTACTGAGCTTTTTTTTAAGGGGTTATCCAAGAGATCCATGATCCTTGCAGGATCATAGAGGCAAATAAATGCACAATTTTTGACATCCTCCTTTTCCAAGCGCACAAGAAACCAATGTTCCCATAAATACTTTGCACAAGTTTTCATTGCATTATTGCTTCGTAATGCGCTCAAAGTGTCTCTCCGATTCTAAGTTTCATCAGCAGGTGCCGTAGCTCAGTCAAACCAATTGCTTTGGGATTGCTTTGACCCAACTACATAACTTGGCTTGAGGGCATTGGTGCTTACAGGCCCCATATGCGACTACACGGAACTCGTAAAGCCCTGTGGCTCCACGGAGGAGTTGCGGCATAAATCCCGTTATTAAAGCGTTTGAAAAGGGAGAAGTAGAACGACTCACTATTCAGAATAATATCGTGAAAAATGGTACGTTTGTTTTGGCTAAGATAGTCCTTCAGACGAAAACTTGTTTAGAAACGAGATCGTGATGTTCGAAAGTAGTGAAAATAATTTTCATACAACCAACGGTCTGCAAAAAGAAGCATCTGTCGCACAGATAGACGATAGGAAGTGGAAGAAACGCACTCTTCATGGTTGCCGTTCAATGGAGAAGCTTCAACGTCTGCAGTGCCGAGGTAAACAAGGACCCCATCATGCTCATTAACCATTTCAGTTTGAATGATGGTCAAATCATTACAATCAGAGAATTTAAGCGTGCATCACGCGTACGAGGTAGGAGATTAAGATTTACGGGGGCGGGGAGGGTATTCATGCGATAATACGTACCTTGGTCCATGTGGTGCACGCTAGAAGACGAAGCCGGGCTAGTTTCTTCTGGGGGTGGCATGCCTGCGGGTAGTTGAATTTGGCCGAGCTGCGGGGGTTGACGTGAGGCTCAATTGTGGCGGGATGAGAGGGTGCTGCTGCTGCTGCGGGCGGGATATGGATGCGTGGTAAGCAATTGATCCCTGCACTGAGAGAATCGAGTCAGGGGAAGTGCAGCGGCATATGGTGGTGGGGAGGCAAAAAGGTTTGCGTGCGCTCGTTGAAGAATCTCTCTCGCGCTGGCTGGCTAGCTGGCTGGCGAGAGGCTGGCGGGCTGTGTGGAAGGAAAGAGCGAGGCGGGAATGATGCGGAATTGAGGGTGAGAAATGGGGAGTGTGAGGGGAGAAGGATGGCGAGGAGAGCAAGAGGAGCGATGGAGATATGGCGATGGCGATGGCGATGGCGATGGCGATGGCGATGGTGGTGGTGGTGGTGGTGGTGGTGGTGGTGAGGGAGCAGATCTGGCTTCTTTGTTGTTGTTGTTGTTTGTTTCTTCAAGTATTTTTGTGGCTTTCGCAACAACAACTAACTCCCTTACTAGTACAAAGCTCGCTCATAACATAACATTCGATTATGTATGAATTGCCTTTCCATTCGAAACTTTGACCAATTGTGCGCGCTCTCTCTCTCTCTTCCTCTCTCTCTCTCTCTCTCTCTCTCTCTCTCTCTCTATATATATATATATTTCTCTCTCTCATTTGTAAACTCAATCCCCCCTCCCCCCAGCCCTCGCTCTCTCTCTAATTTGTACTAAGTAAACTTACACCCCCTTCTCTCTCTCTCTCTCTTCATTTGTACTAAAGTAAACTCTCTCTCATATGCACTAAAGTAATCTCTCTCTCTCTCTCTCTCTCTCTCTCTCTCTCTCTCTCTCTTTCCAAAAAAAGAGTAGATTATCGTAAGTGGGATGGTTCTCCCCTGTCCGCCCCCAAAAAGAAAGTAACTTTTACAAAATTTTGGCCAAATCAGGGAGCTCACCACCCTTGGCCTACGTTGCACACAGCATAGTGAGGCACTACTGAGGGGGTAAGCTTCCTTTTACTTCAATCGAAGCCTAGCTAACAATAGGGTTTTTGGCCATAATGGTCCAGCTCATGTCCCACTTGAGTTGTTTTTCATCCACGTATAACATTATGATATTCATTTACCTTGACTTTCCAATGTGATGTTCCATTCCTTGAATGCTTAAACTAAGTTTATGTGTGTGTGTGTGAGAGGGTCTAGGTCCACATTCATCTCTCCATTTCTCTTTTATAATATAACGATCCCATATGTCTTTTGAATTAGGGGGACCTATTGGCTTTCAGTAATTCCCATCTACTTATTCAAAAAGGCCCTTAATGTCAACAAATTACTCCGTACATATATATAACTTAAACTAAGGAGGAAGGTAATTAAAAAGGCCTTTAATTTCTAATGAGAAATTTCATTGATTTCTTAGATGGAGCATCCCAATTAAGCTAAGGTCAAAGAGATGGCTTCAAAAGTTGATGCAAAGGGAGGACACATCCATTACCCATTCATGAGGTCTTACCAGGTCCTTGCAATTGAAAAGAAACTTAATAAGTCCTTTCATTTGAAAAGAATTCTAAACTGTATTAATCACTGGAGCAGGGAGGGGAGGGTAAAGAGGAGAGTGACTCATGAGGACTCCCCTCTGCTTATAAGGGGAGGGGAGGGCACCCCTCTTATTTGTGAGGGCATGAGTGTAAAGTCCCTTTATTCCACGTTTTTTACATTATTGTCATGTAAGCCTCCTCTTACACCATCATTACCATTAGCATCATATAGTTTAGAAGTTATTTGTAGCAACAAGGTAAAACATACCACCTATAAGGTCCCCAATCAATAGGCACCGTGTGGGTGTGTTGTAGGGCAACATGCAAGTCCCTCGTACTCACCCCTTTCCACCCATGAGACTCCTCTTCACCCAAAAGGTTGGGTAAAGGATGAAAGGAGGACTCTCTCTTTAGCTATGTGGGATCAACCCACACATGAGAGTGCCTCGTGGCATATGATATGAGGGACCTCACATTTCCTTGGCTCTTTAGAGCCCCTTGTATTTTTCCATATCAAAATATACCACAAGGGGCAAGGCACATCGACGTGCCTTTTTCCATACATGCAATCCTAGCTTTCAAAAATGTATTAATATTTCTATAACATGTTGTAGAACATTTCACAAACGACAAAAATGCCTTTCCAAAAAGTATTGCTCATAAGCTACAAAGATGTTGTAGTACAATGGTCAATATCCCTCAACCAAGGTTACCATATAATTTGACTCCCAAAATACATTCCTATATTTTTCTTTTACTTGGTTCTATTTATTTATTCTTTTGCAATTAATGTTACTATTTAAGATGTGATGGCTATATCTTTGACCTTGCCGAGTAGCAAGTGAAACAAGAAAGCATGAAGTAGTCTAAGTCATCCTCAATATACTTGTAGAAGGCTATGAGAGACTGGTCAAAGTATTGCAATTCAGAAACAAGTGCCATCAGTATAAGAGATACAAACAATATTACTCGGTGAAGAGCCTATGCAACTCAAGCTAGAGAAGGACAAACAAATGAGCAAGCATTCATAGCATCACGCAAAGGTAGAGGAACAAGTAGATCATCTTGAATGTAGGTGGACATCAATATCAACATTCAAGAGATAATTATTAAAACAAAGTTGATTCTTCAAACTTAGGAAACGATCAAGGTACGAGAAATTTATTGGGATACCTCAGACATGTCAAGTATATTGTGCAATTATAGTCACAAATTTGGACATTATGAAAGAGAATCAAGAAAGAAACAATATGATCAAGGAGGACAATATAATAGTAGAGGAATTTTTTAATGCAAAGGAAATAATCATGGACAAATTCAAAGTCATAATCGTTATGCAATTAGCAAAAGCAAGGTTATGGAAATAAGGATAGAGAAACATGCACATGTGTTGTAATTTGGAATTTATAAGAAGGAAAAGAAATGCAATCCTTGTAGAATCAAAGGGTGAACACAATCATCATGTGAACAATGCAGAAGATGAAAGTCAAGACCCATGGTATTTATAGGAGAGCATTATCCCATGTGACTGGTCATAAGGACTATTCATAGCAAAGATGAAACCTTCAAAAGGATCAAAATAATATAAGGAACACTCTTATAATACAACAAATCCTTTTCATGGAAAGGGCAAAGTACCCATGGATAAGTTTATAAACTATATGTTCCAAAGCTTAGCAGGATCCTCTTGTCCATCTTGACAAATGATGGGGAATAGTTATAGTGTAATCTTTTCGTGGAGCATGATCATAGACAAATAAAAAGGATGTCAATTTGTTGGAAATGTAGTGAAAGAAGGTGGGTCATTCAAAATGATAGCCTCAATACCAAATCTGCATTCAATGTCAATTAAGTATCAGCCTATGTCACTATCACAAATATGGAACAAAAGAAACAGGCATGTAAACACACACAATAAAATAGGTACTGATCTCTAAGAAGATCTCGCTATAGCTAAATTTGCATCTAGTCAGCTTTGGGACTTCCCTCCATCTCCACGTCACTCTGATATCATCATCTCATCCATTTGACGATACTTGTTCTATGGACAATCTTTCCACTAACGAGGCTGAAGGAATCCAAAACACAAGCCTTCTCTCCTCACTTTCTCTTTTTGTTTTGGGGTCAAAGAAGATTTTGACCAAGCCCGAGTTGCCATTGGAGTTACTTTTCTTTTCACCCCAATGGTGGTACTTGGTTTAGGAGTCACAGCCGGCTTTGCCTGCTTGACTTGGCCACTAGGTTGTGAGCACTTCCCCCACTCTTCTTTGGGTACTCATACTGAGTCCCAGCCTGCACAAACCCACTTGATCTGTTGCCTTTGGCATCCTCATAGTTCAAGGCTATGGCAATCGCTTCATGTAGAGTGTTTGCATACTTAGCCTAAACTTCCATCTTGATTCTATCATTCAGTCCAAAAATAAAATTCTTTACCTGCACCGACTGAGGAGGAGCTTCATAAACCTTCATTATATATTCTCTAAATTTATCAGTGTATTCAGCCACTGGCAAATTTCTTTGATGAACGTTTCTATACTAAACCCAAGCTCGGGATGCTTCGTTAGGAGATAATAAATGTTTTCTAAATTCTTTTTTGAACCCCTCCCAAATAGTGGATGCCACACCATCCCTTTGTTGTTTAATCCACCATCTATCCAACCGCTGCATCATTAAAGATATGAGTGGCCTCGTGGATTTTCTTCATGCCCTTCCTAATTTCACAAATGGCAAAAGCCTCTTCCCATTTGTGCAACCAATATTCTATGACATCAGAGCTAGGGTCAAACATCCGACCATAATACTTTTCTAGGCAATATTAGGTATCTTAGCCCTCCTAGACTCGACCATATGAACACTGGTTTCAGTCTCCATGATGAAGGAAAACACCAAGAATCCTCTGCTACTGTCTATGCAGCATGCATTGAATCCCAACAACGTTATGCTCTGATAGCAATTGACACAAAAAGAAGACAATCCCCTAACAATCATGGTGTTGTGACCCCAGAAAGAAGGGCTCAACTCTCAATCATCCACCCTGCCACAGATTCCCCCTTTTGGTCACATGAACTTGCTTTCTTCAAGTTCCTTCTGGAATCCTCCCTCTTAGCCCAGTGCCTGCTATATGGTGTTCTCTTGAGTGCCATGTGTCCATTTGGACCTTAGAGTCTCTATGCCCATTTAGGCCTTACTTATGCACTCCATATTGATGCAAGCACTGTCGAGCCCTCTGGTCTCCCGCTTCACCATAATCACACCAGACGTTACCGGGATTATGGCTGACATAACATTCCCTTTCCCTTAAGAATGGTTTACGTCCTCGAAAACAAAATTGGGAAACCTCCTTTGGAGATTGCTTACCCTTTCCCGTGTTGAACTCTCTTCAGATCTATCTTTCCACTTAACCAAACATTCTTGCCATATGGTGTGTTGCGTTCCTTTTTCTTGTCTATCTAAAATTCTTTTTGGTTCATGTGGTAAAGATTCAGGTTCAATGAGTTCAACTAGGACTTCATTTCCAATGAGATTATCATCATCTCCTCATTTTCTTTTTAGCCTACTAACATGAAAAACTAGATGTACTCTACATCCCTCAGGTAAGGCTAATTTGTAAGCAAGTTCTCCAATCCTCTTAAGTATTGTGAATGGTCCACAATACCTAGGAGACAACTTCTGACATTTACCTATCTTTAGAGATTCTGAAGATTGAGGTACCTTAAGGTAGACTTTCTCATTTACTTCAAACTCCAACTTTCAATGGTGGGGATTTGCATAACTTCGTGCTCTATCTTGAGCTCTTCTTATGCTATCTTTAGCTAACTTAAGCGTTTGATTCATAACTTCAAGAAAGTCTTTAGCCACTTGAACCTTCTCTTTTTCGAGTCCCACTGTCATTGGGGCTTTTGGTTGAAATTCATACATCATCTCATGAATGGACTAAAACCTGTAGCTGAATGTTTGGCACTGTTATATGTAAATTCTAATATGGGTAGATACTGTTCCCAATTAGTTTGCCGTTTACTTATATATGCTTGAAGCACATCCTCAATGATCTGATTGACCCTTTCAGTTTGACCATCACTCTGTGGATGATCTGCGGTGCTCAAATTCAATGAAGTTTCCAACCTCTTAAACACAGCCCTCCAAAAATGGCTGTTAAATTTGCTATCCCGATCACTAACAATACCGGCTGGTAGCCCATACAATCTATAGATATGCTCCACAAATAGCCTAGCTAATTCTAGAGTTTTAACATCTTCACTGACAGGAATAAAATGAGCCATCTTGGTCAACTGATCCACAATTGCCCACACAAAGTTGTGCCCCCTCTGTGTCCTAGGTAATCCTACAATGAAATCCATGGAGATGCTTTCCCATTGGCCAGATGGAATCTCCAATGGGTGTAGGAGACCTCCTAGCTTAAGGCATTCAGCCTTATTGACCTGGCATTTTTGGCACTTCAATACATAATCTTGGACGTCCTTACCTATTCCAAGCCAAAAGAATTGTCTTTTCAGAAGCACATATGTCTTCTAAATTCCCGGGTGTCCATCACTCGGACTATCATGGCATTCAAAAAGAATTTGGTGCCTAATGTCATTATTATCTGGGACACATACTCTACCCTTGTAGAGCAAGTAGCCATCTTCAATAGTATATTTTTTCCACTTGAGTCCTTTATCACCAACCTGTGGTATGTCGCCATTTCCATGCGACTCCTCAGTGAAATCCTCTCGATTACTTGGATCCCTATTTTTAATTGCTTTCCATAATTCAGAGAAGTGAGGATCAAACTCACATTTCCCCTTTAAGGACTCTAGGAAATCATTCTAAAATTGAGTAAAACTCAATTCATTAACAATTGGCATTCGGCTAAGAGAGTCTGCTACGACATTGAACTTCCCTTTCCTATATGTCAATTGTATATCAAACGCTTGCATTAACTTAGCCCATCTAGCTTTTCTAGCTTTAAGCTCTAGTTGATTAAAAATCCACTTAATGCTCTCCTGATCAAAGATTATCTCAAATTTTGCACCATATAAGTAGTGCCTCCAATTTTTTAAAGCATAGACTATAGCATATAGTTCCTTCTCATATGTCGAGTAATTCCATTGGGCATGATTTAATTTTTTGCTTTCAAAAGCCACTGGTCGACCCTTTTGTATAAGTACCTCCCCAACAGCAAAATCTCTGGCATCTGTATCAACCACGAATGGTTCATTGGGATCCACTACTTTTAAGACAGGAGCTACCGCTATAGCTACCTTTCATTTTTCAAAACTTCTCTTTTGAGGTTCATCCCATATGAAGGTGCTTCCCTTCTCCTTAAGCTGGTCCATCATTGGAATAGCAATCCTAACGTAATCTTGGATGAATCTCCTATAGAATCCTGACAAACCTAAGAATATATGTAATTCCTCTAGATTTGTAGGATGTGGCCATTCCAATATGGCCCTTACTTTGTCACGGTCCATACGAACCCTTTCTTGGGATATTATACGTCCCAAGATTTTCACTTCTTTTGCAAACAATTCACATTTGGATTCGTTAGCAAAGAGTGAATTATCTCTAAGCAGTTGGAACACTTTTCGCAAATGTTCCAAATGCTTTTTTCTAGTTTTACTATAAATAAGGATATCGTCTAGACATACTACAGCAAATTTCCCTAGATATGGCCTTAAGACACTATTCATAAGTGTCATGAAAGTTGTTGGAGCATTTGTTAATCCAAATGGCATTACTTTAAATTGATAATGCCCATACTTGTAGTACGAAATGATACCTTAGAGACATCCTCTTCCCTAATTCATACTTGGTGATATCTTGATCTTAAATCAATTTTAGTAAAGTATTTTGCCCCTTACAATTGATCAAAGAGCTCATCAATGTGAGGCATAAGATACTTATTTTTTATGGTGATTTTATTTAGTGCTCGGTAATATATGCATAAACGCATAGTACCATCCTTTTTCTTTACCAACAAAATTGGTGCATACCAAGGTGAGCTACTTGGTTGGATTTGACCCTTCCTAAGATATTCCGTTAGTTGTCTTTCAACCTCATGTTCATCCGTTTGACTAAGCCTATAGGGTGGGTTACAAACAGCACAACCCCACAGACTAGCAGACTAGCAGTAGAAATGATGCCCACATCCTACAATAGAAATGATGCCAGAGGCTTGTTTTAATGCCATGCTTGGAGAAGCACGTGCGACCCCAAACTACTATGCTGCTACGTGCATATCATGAAAGCGCACCCCTTCTTCCTCATCATGGCTCTGATACCAATGTTACGACCCCAGAAAGAAGGGCTTAGCTCTCAATCATCCACCCTGCCACGGATTCCCCCTTTTGGTCACATGAACTTGCTTTCTTCAAGTTCCTTCTGGAATCCTCCCTCCTAGCCCAGTGCCTGCCACATGGTGTTCTCTTGAGTGCCATGTGTGTTGAGATATCGAGCTCCACTCGTGATATGCTAAGGTGACCGTTGTGCATTTATGTCACCGACTTGTTAGCTGCAGATGCGGTTAGTACACCGCCCATGAATAATAGCTAGATGACAGCTATGTTTATGTACTCTAGTTAGTGGCTCAGTTAGTATGCCACCTTAGTTAGCTAAGTTTGGTTTGAGACCCACATATAGGGTTCACCTATTCCTTTTGTACTGAGAGAGTTCTTTTTGCTTACACAACAAAGAAGAGGAAAACTGTTTTCAGCCTCCACCTTTGTGTGTATTCCCCCATTGTGTATGTGAGAAAGCCGCAAGTGAGACTCCTTACTTCTCTCCCACTCTCTTCACATGGTATCAGAGCTCGGTTCGTGGTAAGGAGCTCAAGAAAGCAAACCAAGTTCACGGTGTCTTGGTAAGAGGATCAGTGTTGCTTTTCTTTTTCGAGATTGGGAGCAAATCTCTACAAGTAGCCTAGCCGAAAAGTGCAAGAGTGCACTGTCTCAGATTGGGACGCCCTTCGCGGTGTGACGAGAGGGCAGTATATGCTGTGGGATTGGGTGAATCCCTTGGTGACATTGTTTTAGAGGCCATTTCGGGGCCCATTTTGGTGGCAGAAGTTTTTCGCAGACACTCAAAAAAGTGCCCTGTTTTTTGCTGTGCGACCACTGTTCCGTAGGTTGGTGAAAAGTTACTGCAGAAATTGCATTGTATGCCTGTGCATAGAGATACTGGGAGTGATAATCATTCTTATTGCTTATTGATGCAAAATCATCACTAGGAAGTGACTGTGTGGTCAAATACCACTTTCATCAGTTTTGCAGATTTTCCCTTGTGAGGCAGAAGTTGTGTTTTTTTGCAGTGACAGAATATTTTCCAATGTTCTGTAATGGCGTCTGATGCTCTTTCACAGATTGTCACCGAAAAGCTTGACAAGAACAACTTCCTAGCATGGAAGTTTAGAACGACGAATTTCCTTAAGGGAAAAGGCTATTGGGAGTTCATTACTAGAGCTGAACAAGAACCAGTTATCCCTAATGTTCCCAATCAATAGGAGTTGCAGGCATTTAAAGGCTAGCATGAGAGAGCCAGAAAAGTTATGTACTGGCTGTCTATCAGTATTTTAGATTCTATGTGTGCATATTCAGGATGCAAGCACGCTGCTGAAGGAGGCGTGGGATACTTTGACAAAAATGTATAGCACAAATACGCAAGCCAAGAAAATGCAGCTCAAGCAGGAGTTGCATAATGTGCAGAGAGAAAATATGAGCATCAATGACTACCACATGAAGGTGAAGAAGATTGTAGATGCACTTGCTTCTATTGGGTCGCTAGTGGAAGATGATGATTTAGTTTCTGTGACCTTGAATGGTCTAGGAAAGGATTATCCACAATTCCGGACATCCATTGCTGTCCATGAGAATTTTCCTAATTTTGAGGAGTTGATTGCTCTTCTAATTTCTGAAGAGCAGATAAATGGTGGTCCATCTTCTTCAGGAGGAACTTCAAAAGAAGCTGTCTCTTCTACTCAAATGTTGAAAGAGGTAGAGGCAGAGGTAGAGCAGGCCGATTTAGAGGCCGTGGTAGAAATCAAAATATGCAGCAAATTCAAGAAAACCAGTCCTATGGAGAAGGACGTGGTAACTTTAGAGGTAGGGGGAGCCAAAGAGGTCGTGGTGGATGGCAAAGAGGCCAAAATGCAAACATCAATGTTGAATGCTACGGCTGTGATAAAATGGGTCATATGGTTAAAGACTGCTATAAAAGCAGAATGACATCATGGTTGAAAAATTGCAGCAAGGACATTATGCATCCTCTAGTAGACACGGTGATGACAGAAATGAGCATCTGTTTATGGTGCAGCACATGACCAATTCTATGACAAGTACAAAAGAAAGAAATGATGTGTGGTATGTTGACTCAGGTGCGTCAAACCACATGACAGGTCATGCATAATGGATGCAGGATGCAAGGAAAATGGAAAGACTAGGATTTGTGGAGATTGGTGATGATACTGCACATCCTATTGTGCAGATTGGTAAAATTCCTTTGTCTATGCAGGATGGAAAAAAGAAATACCTGTCTAATGTATTTCATGTCCCAAATATCACCAAGAACCTGGTTTTTGTTGGTCAAACGGTTGAGCAGGGCTTGCAGGTCAGATTTAATCCTCATGGATGCTTTGTTGAGGATATGAAAAATAAAGGTCACTTGATAGCAAAAGGGAAGAAGAAGGGTAGGATGATTACAGTAGATGTGGACTTGCTTGAATTGAGTGCAACAATGTTTGCACATGGGACCGGTGTCGTTGTAGATATTGACATCTGGCATAAACGCATTGGTCATGTTAATGTACAGCAACTTAAATTAATGTAAGCCCAAAATATTATTGCAGGATTGCCTAAGTTCAAGGTTGCAGAAATGCATAAGGTATGTGAAGCCTGTCAATTTGGAAAATAGGCAAGGAAACCATTTCCTATACATGTTCAAGAGAGTAAGAGGCCATTGGAATTAATCCACTCTGATGTGTGGACTACTAAAGCTGCATCTATTGGAGGCTGTCATTATTTTGTCACTTTTATTGATGACTACAGCAGAAAAGTTTGGGTGTATTTTATGAAAAAGAAAAGTGAAGTGTTTGGGCATTTCAAAGCTTTTAAAGCTATGGTTGAAAAAGAAATAGGCTTGCAAATAAAATGCCTAAGGTCAGATGGAGGGGGAGAGTACCTCTCAAATGAGTTTGCAAGTTTCCTGCAGGAGCATGGCATAAAGCAGCAATATTCATGCAGTCATACCCCACAACAAAATGGACTTGCAGAAAGGAAAACAGGCATATTAGAGAGGTATCTCATGCCATGCTTCACGAAAAATACCTGCCAAATTATTATTGAGTTGCTACAGCAGTCTACATAATGAACAGAACTCCCACTGTAGTAATACATGGCATGACGCCAGAGGAGAGGTATATTGGTAGGAAACCAGATAATTCTCATTTGAAAGTTTTGGTTGCATTGCCTATGTTCATGTGCCAGATGAGTTGAGATCCAAGTTGGATCCAAAAGCTGAGAAGTGCATCTTTATTTGTTATTCTCTGCAGCAGAAAGGGTATAGATGCTATAACCCTTCTACCCATAAGTTTACAGTGAGTAGAGATGTTTTTGATGAGATGAGCAGCTGGTATAAACCAGTAAATGTGATTGATGATGTAGATGCACAAAATGGTAATGCTGCACAGAATTCACAGCAGCAATCACAAAATATTAGTGGACCTGTAGTGTCCTCTAGCAGTGGTTCACATACTTTGCCATGGACAGGCAAATTGAGATCAGGAGGATCTCCTCAAAGCAATGCAGATAGTGGTATGCAAGTGTCACGAAAAGGAAAAGAGAAAGTAGATCAGCCCATGGTTGATGTGAATGCAGGTCACTCTTATGTGGATGGTGAATCTAGTGGCTCAGAACCAGAGCCTTGCTGATCAGTTGGGTATTCCTTCTGTTGCTACACCTATAGTAAGGAAGACAAGGGATGTTTTGAGAGCACTTGGTAGTGAGCCTATTTTGGGCAGGTCTACCAGAGCTAGGTATCCTGTGGATAGGCTGAAATATGATGGGTTTACAGCCATTCACTATGCCTATATGGTCAAAGTGATACATGAACCAGAACCCACTTCTTTTGAGCAAGCCATGGGAAAAGAAAAATGGGAGAAAGCCATGGATGAAGAAATGGATGCCTTGGAAGAAAATGCTATATGGGAATTGGTGCCTTTGCCTAAAGACAAGAATGCAATTGGCTGCAAGTGGGTTTATAAGGTGAAGCACAATGCAGATGGTTCTGTGAACAGATACAAGGCAAGATTAGTTGTCAAGGGGTATGCGCAAACATATGGCATTGATTATGAAGAAACATTCAGTCCGGTTGCAAGGATGGCAACCGTAAGAGCAGTCATTGCTATGGCTACATCAAAGGGATGGTCTTTACATCAGATGGATGTAAAGAATGCCTTCTTGCATGGTGATTTGCAAGAAGAGGTCTATATGGAGCAGCCACCAGGTTATGTTCATGCTGTTCATCCTGAGTCTGTTTGTAGGTTGAAGAAAGCCTTGTATGGCTTGAAGCAAGCACCCAGAGCATGGTCTGACAAGATAGGACAGTATCTTGTCACTATTGGCTTTCAGATTTCCAAGGTAGATTTCTCACTTTATGTGAGAAAAACAGAGAAAGGTATTATGCTGCTTGTCATTTATGTTGATGATTTGATCATCACAGGTGATAGTGATGAAGATATCCTTCATGTGAAAATGCTATTGCAGCAGAAGTTTGAGATGATGGATTTGGGAGATATGCGTTACTTCTTGGGCATTGAGGTGATTAGATCCACAAGTGGGACTCTTGCAGAGGCAGTATGGATTGGACATGCTGTCCAAATATGGGATGACAGGCTGTAAGCCTATTTCAGTTCCTTTGGAGCAAAATGTGAAGTTGAGCGCAAATGCAGGTGAGCTTCTGGAAGACCCCACTATGTACAGACACATAGTAGGAAGTTTGATTTATATGACTATTATCATGCCAGATTTGAGCTATGTTATTGGGTTGGTAAGTCAATTTATGCAAGCTCCAAGGAAACCGCATTTGGATGCGGCTAGACACATACTAAATTATGTGAAGTCCACATTGCAGTATGGACTATTTTATGAGACCGTGGTTCAAATACAGTTGCATGGATACACTAATGCTGATTGGGCTGGTAGTATTTATGATAGACGATCTACCAATGGATATGTGTTCTCTTTTGGGAGTGTTGCAGTCACTTGGAGCAGCAAGAAATAGCCTATAGTTGCCTTGTCGAGCATAGAGGCTGAGTATAGGGGTGCAGCAATGGCTGCATGTGAGGTAGCTTGGTTGCATAAGCTACTTTATGATATGCATCAGTCTACAAATGGGCCAGTTGTCATTTATTGTGACAACATGAGCAGTATACACTTGGCAAATAACCCAATCTGTCATGCTAGAACAAAGCACATTGAGGTGCATTATCACTATGTGCAGGACAAGGTTCTAGTAGGTTTTATTGATCTAGTTTATGTCAGCACAGAGGATTAGGTAGCTGACATATTCACGAAGGCATTGGGTGTAGAGAAGCTACGCAAGTTCAGAGACCTGCTTGGTGTGCAGGAATTGGGATTGAGCTCGAGGGGGAGTAATGAGATATCGAGCTCCACTCGTGATATCCTAGGGTGACCGTTGTGCATTTATGTCACTGACTTGTTAGCTACAGATGTGGTTGGTACACCGCCCATGAATAATAGCTGGATGACAACTATCTTTATGTACTCTAGTTAGTGGCTCAGTTAGTATGCCACCTTAGTTAGCTAAGTTTGGTTTGAGACCCACATATAGGGTTCACCTATTCTTTTGTACTTAGAGTTCTTTTGCTTTCACAACTAAGAAGAGGAAAACTGTTTTCAGCCTCCACCTTTGTGTATATTCCCCCATTGTGTATGTGAGAAAGCTGCAAGTGAGACTCCTTCCTTCTCTCCCACTCTCTTCACAATGTGTCCATTTGGACCTTAGAGTCTCTATGCCCATTTAGGCCTTACTTATGCACTCCGTATTGATGCAAGCACTATCGAGCCCTCTGGTTTCCCGCTTCACCATAATCACACAAACGATATCAAGATTATGGCTGACGTAACACACGGGCTTTGGCATGTTGTTGTTCCACCCAACCAATCTCTGTGTTAGCAAGCTGAAAATCCAATCTCATGTTTGCTCTTCTTGCATGCTATACACAAAGCCCACATTTCCCTAGATGATTCCATATGCCACATGTCAATATTATGGGTTCCTTTCTTGGTTTACCCCTCTTTTGGAGTATGTTTATTACATGAGTACGTTCATTACATTTGCCCCTTGGCTTTACACATTTTGGTGCACCTAGGAACCTGACCTTTAGAACCATCTAGTCAGTGCCAATTACCCTCACCAAGGACCTTGACATTGATTCCTTTAACCGCATACTTGAACCACAATAAAATATAATACGAAATTCGGTCCTCTAAAGGAAAATGTCAACTGACCCTTTCGAGGTCATGTTATCTCAGCTTGAGTATAAGAACTTTAGCCATTGTCAAGAAAGCACAAACATGATAATACAAAATACACAATAACGTAATCACAACAAGTATAGTGTTGTGAGGTTATGGCCCTCTTGATTTCAAATGGCATTTGAGTAGCAGCACGCCCTAAGAAATAAATCTCCCTATCATCACTTCCCTTATAATATCATCTTGTTAAATCATTGATCTCTCCCTCTATTCATAATCCTTGGCATTCATTCATTCATTGATCATTCCCTATATTTCATAGTCCTTGGCATTCATTCGTTCATTGATCCCATGGGGGGTTCAACATATAGAAAACTAGATTATCACGTGCGATCAAGAGGTATATAAGTTTTAAACTTTTTTTGAAAACCCATTAAAAAAACCCCTTAAGATATTATATCTTTGTAAATGTGGATCCAGAAAGTGAATTCAACAATACCTCATGTTGGACTCACCTGATAGTCACATATTTTTCATTGAACCCCCTGAGATTGATCACTCCCTATATTTGGCTGGAGCACTTAACTGCTAACTTCAAATCGAACTTGAATCCTACACTTTTATCAAAATTTTAAAACAAAAAAAAGAATGAATGCCAAGGACTATATTTCATAGTCTTTGGCATTCATTCATTCATTGATAGCACAGGGGGGATCACCATATAGAAAACTAGATTATCGTGTGTGTTCAGGAGGTATATAAGTTTTAAACTTTTTTTGAAAATCCATTTAAAAAACCCCTTAAGATATTATATCTTTGTAAATGTGGATCCAAAAAGTGAATTCCATAATACCTCATGTTGTACTCACCTGATAGTCATATTTTTCAGTGAACCCCCTGAGATTGATCACGCCCCTATATTTGGCTGGAGCACTTAACTGCTAACTTCAAATCGAACTTGAATCCTACACTTTTATTAAAATTTTAAAACAAAAAAAAAGAACATGAGACATGATACAAGGTCCATTAGACGGCAAATGTAGGGTGGCGCTCTATTATTGACTTGATGATGTCCAAAGATTTGTGCCCTTTGGGAATTGAAGCCCAACATATACATGAATACAACTTTGCTCCCAACAAATACATGAATACGGCTTTGCTCACAACTCATAATTCATCCTTGTTGCAATGACCTCTTGCAATCCCTTCTAAGGTTGGCTATGGTAGCAGGTTGGCTCCCTCTACATCTGCATCCACCATTAGGAGTAGGAATCATCCTCGGATATCCCCCAATCCTCGTACAAGATGGCAAATAGCTATTAGACAAGGTATCCTCTCGGGTAGTAGGTACTTTCGCTTCTGCTAAACAGGCAATCTATATAATATTGTGACATGAACATGACCATATGACACAATTGTCATCCTTCGATCTTGCATGTAAACTGGTTATCACTACTGACTTCGAATGCTCCCTTGCATGGAGAACATGCATAATAAGAGAGGTTTAGTCAATACAATAATATAATTGATTAGAAAATATATTGTTCTTTCTCTGAAGTCCCATATTTCAAGTAAATGGACACACACACACACACACACAATAATTATTATAACTGGACAGAGGTCGGCGAGGCGGCATGCTTCCTTTCCCAAAGAATATAATCCAAGGGAATGGCCCTTCCTTGGGCCATTGTGTATTAGAGTCTAATAGAGTCTTGAAGAAGTCTTGAATGAATAGAGTCTTGAAGAAGTCTTGAATGAAAATTAATGGATGCATAAGATACTGACATATTACCTGATGTCAATAGGTAACCGTTCTCATATTCGTATTGCAATTCAACAAATGAATATGTTGTCCATCATCATCATACACCAGCTACTTAGTATGCGGGCCTATTTCAAGTAACAACTCATCAATTCCATGCCTAGGTTGATGTGTAACAGGTGAAGGTTTTGATCATTTCATAACCATTGTCGTGATGACAAATTTCACTTTTCAGGTGCTGCTTATGGTCCTGCAGAACCTCTTTCAATGATGTATTGCTCATAGTATCATCTCTCTGATCATCACAAGATCATAGTGTACCTTACACATCTATATAAATTGTCATAGAAACAATACAAACGTCAATCAAGGATGATAAACACTCCATATATAGACAAAACTTGGAAGTCTAGCCCTCCACATGTACAATCAGCAGCTCTATATTAAACGATGAAAAAACATATATTTTGGGATTAAACATACTGCATTATGCTAATCAATGAAGCGCAATGCATCACCCACGCTGATGCAATCATGAGATTCAATAGCAACAACTTTAAAATTCAACTATGATCGCCATTCGAACTTATCGAGGGTAATTTGTCCTTGCTTGGCATGTGCACAACAAAATACAACAGAGTAGAGAGAAGCAGCCTAGCAAAACTGAATGATCTAGAAGGGCACCGGAGCATAGAACATGATGGCGCTAATCCCTGTCAGCTACTTGAAAAAGGGGATCATGATAGCCATGGCATGTATTCCCTTTGCAAGATGTTGCGCCATGGATGCTTCACAATCTTGGCAGTCTCGCTTGCTTGGGCAATATTGCCAAATTCTAATTGCACACCTGTGATCCCACATATCTTTTTTAGCATGGAGCATCCTTTCTCGTAATGCCCTCTATGATCATGTTATTGGGCATAACAAGAAGAAGAGATGAGCCGATGGTCATTTATATTGTCAATACCTCCAACCCCATGGATCAAATCTTGCATGTTCCATATTTTGATGAAATTAGCGCAGAGAGTAATGGCGAGCTGAAACATGATGCTGAGAGCACCCTGAACCTTTGTAGGAGCCATCCCTAACAAGTATATAAACACAGACTCCAAAAATAAAAAGAAATGTGGCAATTGTAGGTGCGATAATGGAAAGGCAAAGACAGAGAAGGAAAGCTAAGATGACAATTTGGACAAGCTTCCCACTTGATTTGCAAAACCATCAACCACACAAAGCAAGATGCGCCCTATGATGAGCATGGCAATGTCCTTCGAAGCACCATTGAGAGTCACGCCAACCATGAAGCTCACCCCACCGATGACCATGGAAGGTTTTCCTTCAAATTTTCGAGTGATCGCAGATGCAAAGAAAGAGGCGATCAAGGCCACATCGTAGAGTGAGGACGTGAAAGTGGTGAGCGACTGGTTATTATACCCGCAGAACTTGGTGGTGGCAGGGTTCTGAGAGAGTCGTTCATGGAAGTCACACCACTTGCAAAATGAAGCAGATCGAGCTCAAAAGGAGAGCATCGGGTGCAAGTCTGAGCATAGCGATTTTGGGTCAAGTGGGGAGCAACTCGATCATCTCCCTGCTTATATAGATTTGCAATAGGAAAGAGCTTGAAAAGCGAATGTTTGTATGGTTTTCGTGAAAAGCTGTAGTATGAGTAAGGAGTGTTCTAGCCTTTAGATCAATCAGAAATCAACAGCCTTGAACTCTACACGTGGCTCAAGGAGAGCTCACAAAACCAAAACTCATTTCTAGGCTGCCTACCATAATAAAGTAAATTGGCCCTTAAGATCCCTCTTACTACACATTTATCACAATGGACATTGTACATGACTGCCAATGTCTTCCCAAGATCTATGATGCCAAAAACTACAAAAGAGCATATGAATCTTGCGACAAGGGAGGACATCAACCGTTGCCCAAGGAATCATGATGAAAGCACTTTGGTCCTCTAGATCCGTAAAATTTACAAAACAGCATATGATTCAAATCTTCCCGATAGACATGTATGTCAGAGAATCAGTGGGGAGGTGCAAGTATAAGAAAATATTGTGCATTTGTAACACTCTGCCTTAGCTTCATGTACATAGAACAGTGAATACGTATTGCCGAACTTCATAGTGTATAGATCACATATATATGCCCTCACTCAGCTGACAATATTTTCTCTACACAACATAAGCACAAGCCTTTAAAAAGACAACAGCTCCAATGAGCTAATTCCTGAGAATGTGCAAACCCGTACAAAACATTAACTCCAATATACTCGAGGGCAATGTACCTAATCTCTTGACAGTTTTTCTGGCCCTAAGAAAGCCAAATATATATGAGTTTTGTCCCACTTTTCAAATTATTTCCTATTTCATTATCATGACCTTCCATCCTTGCAATCACTGCAACTGAGCAGCTGTACAACTCATAGATTAGGCCACAAAGGATGTGTGTTCTGAGCAATGTCTCAGATGCAAGCCTGTGTCCTTTAACATGTCAAGATTGACCACGTTTCAATTTGCTACCACCCTGGCCCTGTTATCCCTTTATCCTTTCTTGAATCTGCTGAGCCTGCATCCTCATGTACTTACTCGACTGATTTTTTGGCTCCCTGCATTAGCCCTGAAACACCTGTAAAATAATTTGTTCAGAGGCCATCAAGTTCTCATAGCCAGAAAAGAGCAAATCATCGTTGAAATAACACAAGATCTCGGCATAGCATTGAAAATGTTGAAAATAATATTATTGTTACTCAGTTGGGAAAATTTGCAATTACAAATCAGAATTATGAATTGTTAAAACATCCTCTCATGATACTAGATTAGATCCATCCTTACATGCTGCAAATCATTTGGTTCAGACTCCAGAAGCCATCAACTGATTCATAGCTAGAAAAGGCAACTCTTTGTTGATATGCACAAGACATCAGTATAGTATTGTTGTAGGTGTTCGACATGTTACTATTTGTAAAGGTAGGGAAAGATGCAATTCCAAATCAAATTATGCTTTGTTAAAACATCCATTTATAAACTAGAATACATCTGACCTTGCAAGTTGCAAATTACTCATAAGATACAATTATATGTATGCTTGTATGTATGTATGTATGTGTATGTCACATGTAACCCTACACTAGGGAGCATGGTGACACAGAGTCCGACCCATTTGTTGTACGCCGTGACCCTAGTCGGGGGACGAGTAGGTATGAGCTCGGGGGTCCATTCCCAGTTCCCAAAGTCACAAGCCACGGTGGACCAGTTCGGAAAAGCGTTGCGAAGTATCCACCTGGCGACAAGTTCAGAAGAGGGGAATGTCACATGGACTAGGGTCAAGTGTTGGAAAGGTTGGTGGACCTCGGTCTTGAGGGATGGCCACATGGGCAGCAAGATGGCTGCCATGGGGCAGAGATCAAAGAGAAAAAGGTATGTACCTGGAGGCATCAAAGTGGCTGCAAGTTGCAACACATGGCGATACATACATGGCATAGATCTGGAGCAGCACAAGATGGCGGGGTATCCCGGGGTACAAGTGCCTACATGGCAAGCTATGTGGCGAGGAGTGTGGGTAGGCACATGGCCTGCAGCATACCCTAAAGATGGCGCAGGAATATGGTGGGACAGATCAGCAAACAGGTCGGCCAACAGTAGGGCTGGTTGGGGCTGGTTGGGCTGGTCAAGAAGACCCTTATATAGGGCCCTGGTTGGGCTCATAGGGGCAGCCAACCAGGTCGGTTTTCAGCCAGACTGAGTTGGCCAAAATAGGGCTGACCAGTCGGCTATTTTGACCAGGCCTTGGGCCTATAAAAGGAGAGGCCCTGGGCCTCATAATTCATCCAACCATCCAGCAAGAGCAGGAGCAGACAGGAGCAGCCGGGAGCCACTCCCTTGGGCGTCACACTGGGGGTGAAGGAGAGTCAAAGGTGTGCTGTAGACTGAGTTCCCTAGAGGCTGGACCTTGGCTGTCTTCTAGGGCAGCAAGGTGTTGTGATCTAGACGGAAAGTCTACTTAACGCTGGAGGTGGACCAAACGGGCTCGAGTCTAGAGATAGCCAGCAGATAGGAGAAGGACCTTGTGGTAAGATCAGAGGACCACACCATTGGTGGGACTCTGGATCTATCTCTTTTGTATTGTGTCCATAGCTTTTGAATGAAAATATATTATTTTGGTGGTTTCTCTATCTGGTTGGTTCATTGTCTATTGATGAGGCACATAAGTTTAAGAAGTTTGTGATTCCACACCCCACACCACACTGTGTGAGCTCCTGGGCAATTCTATCAGTCTTCCACTGTGCGTACCCTCTGTTAAGCCCAGGTGGCAATGACAACTGCCTGCCTAGTCAGCAAATTGCAGGGTTCCCAAGGGCAGCACACAATGTGGACGGAGGGCAAGAGGGGCACCCCCTGCATTCGCAGTCCCAAGGCCTTCCTGAAATGGCCCAAAAGGGCCTGGTTTTATAGGCAAGGGCCAGCAGCCTGGTCGGCCAAAACCGACCAGCCAGTCGGTTGTCTTCAGCCCTCCTTTTCACTCACTCAGCCTTCCTCGGTTCAGGACTCAGCTCCCAGCCTCCAGCAGCACTTCCAGCCAGCATATGTGCGAGGTTTGGGTGTCCTATTTCTGCAGCATAGTTCCATCTCCCGCATGTTGTAGTTAGGGGAGTGGTCTCAGCACAGTTTTGTATGCCAATTTGGCAACCATGTATAAATAAAGCAGTGTACTATAGTTAGGTAGATCTTTTGTGTCTCTCATGCTTGAATTCTCCTGCATGTTCATCTATGTTTCCACTCAGCTAGTCCCCACATGTTACAGTGAATAATGTGCATGTGTGAGTGTGTATATATTTGGGGGGGGGGCATCTTAACAATGCCTTCAAAAGACCTATGAGAGGGAAGAAAAGAGGGAGAAGTAAAAGGGGGAGAGAGTGAGAGAGTGTGGTGACACCAAAGATGCGGGTGTGAAGTGATGAGCCACACCACAAACTCATAGGTTTTATTAGGATTAGGTTTTTCACCCTATGACTGTCTTAAGACAGTCATAGGTGTCATATCTTTAATAAAGGGGTGGCAATGTGCCTTTACCCCAACAACCTCCCACCTAAAGGCCAATGTGCCTAAAGGGGAGAAAAGAATAAAAATTACAGCAATATACAGTTACTGTATACAAGACCATAAAATAAGAATGGTCTCATCCTAATCCCATGATGTGGCGGCAATGTGCAAACCGCTCTGTAGGCAAGCTCTTAGTGAGCAAATCTGCAGGATTATCATCAGTATGCACTTTCACAAGCTCAAGTCGCTTGTCTTCCAGTACCTCCCTGATGAAATGATATTTCACATCTATGTGCTTGGTCTTTTGATGAAAGACCGGATTCTTTGCCAACATGATAGCACTCTGACTATCACAATGCAAAACCGGCATATCTCCTGTAATGCCCAAATCTCCCACCAGCCGAGTAAGCCATATTGCTTCCTTGCAAGCCTCAGTGGCTGCAACATATTCAGCTTCAGTAGTTGACAGTGCAACGCATTTCTGCAACCGAGACACCCATGATATAGCACCTCCTGCAAATGTGAAAATATAACCGGTAGTAGATTTCCGGTTATCTGCATTCCCTGCATAGTCTGAATCTGTAAAACCATGCACCAATGCATCCTGCCTACCATAGCATATGCACAAGTCTTTGGTACCTTTGAGATACCTCAAGACACCTTTCACTGCTTCCCAGTGCCGCTTGCCTGGATTTGCCATATACCTGCTGATGACTCCCACCGCAAAAGCAATATCCGGACGAGTGGCAACCATGGCATACATCAAAGAACCAACTGCAGATGCATACGGAACCTTGGCCATTTCAGCCTTATCATCATATGATCTGGGGCTGTCCTTACTACTGAGTTTTAAATGTGGAGGCAACGGGTTACTAATAGACTTCCCCCCCTCCATTTTAAACCTCTGTAGTACTTTGTCTATGTACTCTTTTGTGACAGCAACAAAAGTCCCTTGGACCTGTCACGAGTAATCCGCATGCCAAGAATATGGTTTGCATCACCCAAGTCTGTCATGTCAAAAGACTTATGCAGTTGTTTCTTCAAAGCACTAATCTCATGCTGAGATTTACTGGCAATCAGCATGTCATCCACATATAGAATGAGTAGCATCAAACTGCCATCCTTTGCCCGTTTGGTGTACAAGCAATGATCGGTCTCACACCTATGATACCCTTGGGACTGCATGAAGGCATCAAACTTCTTGTACCATTCTCTTGGCGCCTGCTTGAGTCCATACAAGCTCCTCTTGAGCTTACACACAAGCTGCTCTTTCCCTTTAACAGCATATCCCTCTGGCTGACTCATATAGATCTCATCATGGAGATCTCCGTGAAGAAAAGCAGTCTTCACATCCATCTGACATAAATCCATGTCCTCATGAGCAACAAGAGCTAACACTGCTCTCAAAGTAGTCATCTTGACTACACGGGAAAAGATCTCATCAAAATCAATGCCCTTCTCCTGCTTAAATCCCTTGGCAACCAATCTGGCCTTATACCTCGGTAAAGCATTTGAATCCACTTTGACTTTGTAAACCCACTTGCATGGCAAAACCTTTCTTCCTGCAGGTAGCTACACCAAGTCCCATGTATCATTTTGAAGTAAGGAGTCCATTTCTGACTGCATGGCTTTCTCCCACTTCCTTTTCTCTGTTCTTCCCATAGCTTCCTTGAAGCTAGAAGGCTCACCACAATCTGTCAGCATGATAAAATCAGCCACATTATTGGCTCCTGGAACAAACCTGGCAGGAGGCCGTTGTACACGGGTGCTCCTCCTAACAAAATGTTCCGGATTAGGCTGCTGTCCAGCCTGTTCGTCATGCATGACGGGTGGCTGTACCACCATATCTGGCTGTTCTACAGCCCCATCTGCTGGCATATCCAGTGGTGCATCATTGGCAAAATTATCTGGCTGATTTTCAGCCTGTATACCCTCTTGAACAGGGTTATCTGCAGCAGCCTGCTGCTGCATATAAATGGGCATTCTTTGCTGTCCAACATCATCATAAATAACCCTCCTGTATTCCACAGGTTGCACAAGTTCCTTATGTACACTATCCTCTTTAAAGATGACATCATTGCTGCGTATAATCTTCCGTTTAACGGGATCCCATAACCTGTACCCCATTTCACCTTCGTCACCATAACCCATGAAGATGCATCTGAAAGACTTTGGCTCCAGTTTGGTGCGCAGTTCTTTGCGTATATAAGCAAAGCACTCGCAGCCAAACACACGTAAGTGCTTATATGAAGGTGGCTTGCCAGACAACACCTCCTCTGGCACTTTCAACTCCAAAGCCTTGTTTGGCGACCTGTTAATAATGTGAACTGCTGTTTGCACGGCTTCTGCCCAAAAGCCATGGGGTAATGCAGCATAAGACAACATACATCGAACCTTCTCCTGAATAGTTCGATTCATCCGCTCACTTACACCATTTTGAGATGCATTATGAGGGGCTGTGAGTTCCTGTTTGATGCCCTTAGCTTCGCAAAACTGCACAAAAGCATGTGACACATACTCACCCCCATTATCGGATCTGAGGCATTTCAGCCTACGACCTGTCTGATTCTCAACCTGAGCGACAAACTTCTTGAAAGCATCTAAGGCATCGCTCTTATCCTTCAAGAAATAGACCCACACTTTGCGTGTGGCATCATCAATAAAAGTAATGAAATACTTTGCACCCCCTAGTGATAACTGTGGCATCTCACACGAATCAGTGTGCACTAGATCAAGCGGTGCTCTATTTTGGGGAGTTCTCCTCTTATGAGGAGTCATAGAATGCTTGCCAAATATGCAATGATCACAAGTAGGCAAATCTGAAAAAGAAAGAGACGGCAGATAACCCAAACGTGACAGTTCTTGCATTCCTTTAACAGACATGTGTCCCAACCGGCTATGCCACAATGAAACCTTTGGCAGCTCGGTTATGGCAACAACATAATTACCCACACTGGAAACATAAAGAGGGTACAAGGTATCACTCTTATAACCCTCAGCCACTACAACCTGGCCATCAGTAATCACCCATTTGGAATCCCCAAATGTGGTGTGGTAACCACTGTCATCCAACAAGCCAGTGCTAATCAGATTTTTCTTGATTTGCGGCACATGGCGGACACCATCAAGCATAAATATGCGTCCATCAGGGAATACTCTCTGTATACTGCCAATCCCTGCAATCTGACATGCATAGTTGTTCCCAAGATGAACAACTCCATGAGTACCTGTGTAGGAAGTAAACCACTCCCTATGAGGAGTAACATGAAAAGAAGCACCTGAATCCAAGAGCCAGGTGTGCATGTCATGGCCATCAATAACCAAAGTATGTTTGCGCTTCTGTCAGCCCCTTCTTCAGCGCCGTACAGCCCCGTACATCCTGCTGAGTCATCGCACCTTTCATGGGGATCTATGTTTTACCAGGCTAGATCCAGGGCTACATGCCCCCGCCATCTCCAACCGTCACGATCTTCCAGTTGTCCCCCTCATAATGAGTGAACAACCTGGAGTCTTCCAAGCACCATGCTCTGAGGGTCTGTTTCAACCCGTCCTTCCTTTGGCAAGGTCTACAACAAAAGTACATCTCCAAATAACCTGGACCGCGAACTTTAAATGCACCTGACTGAACCTGAGTCACCCTCCTTCTCGCAAGGGCACGATCCTCCAATCGTGGAAGTCGATTCCCAACAGCTTCTGAAATAGGGTCGTCCTTCAGCAAGGTCCCTGCCTTCAGGCTCCCACACCTATGAGCCTCCTACTTGGGCTCTAATACCATGTTAGAAATGACCCAACAGAGGGTATGCACAGCGGAAGACTAATAGTAATGCCCAAGAGCTCACATAGTGTGGTGTGGGATGTGGAATCACAAACTTCTTAACTTATGTGCATAAAATAGATTGCTCATCTTACTTATCCCTATACAAAGATGCCGCCTAATGACTTTGAGCCAATTTTTCCTTTGCTCAGACTCACATCAATAGACAATGAACCAGCCAAATAGAGAAACCACCAAAATAATATATTTCCGTCCAAAACTATGGACACAATACAAAAGAGATAGATCCAAAGTCCCACCAATGGTGTGGTCCTCTGATCTTACCACAAGGTACTTCTCCTATCTGCTGGCTATCTCTAGACTCGAGCCCGCGTTCTCCACCTTGAGCATGGTATGGTAGGCCCCTTTTGCCCTGCCATTTCTAGGCATGGTAGGCTGGCTGGAACCAGCCCTACCAGCCCTACACCTGGCCGACCAACCTGCTGGTAACCCCCACCATATTGCGCTTCTGTCAGGCCCTTCTTCAACACCGTACAGCCCTGTACATCCTGCTGAGTCATCGTGCCTTTCATGGGGATCTATTGCAGGCCGTACGCCTGCCATGAAGCTTTGTCTTACCAGGCCAGATCCAGGGCTACATGCCCCCGCCATCTTTCCTGCACAAGGTTTTCTTTGTTCTGCCCATGTAGCAGCCTAATCATTCCTTGGTCCGCCTCCCCCATGCTCTCCTCATTTGGGGCCTCACAGATGGGGAGGTGACCATTCCAACAACTAAACCTAGTGTCACTAATGTCTCATTACTGTTTGTGCTGTCAACAGTCGGCACTTCTTGAAGGTGTTGTAAAGTGTTAGAAACATGGTGGAGAGAAAGGGAGAGAAGGTTAGGGTGTGAGGAAATGATACATGAATGAAAACATATGAAAGGCTATCTTATTTATAATCATGAGAAGTACAAGCCTTATATAGGCTACTCACTCACACACTAGCACCTAGTGCATATGGGATAATTCCCATAATGACACATGGCACTCACACATGAGCTAGTACTAGATCACCTAGTACTACACACTAACACCTCACATCACCACTCTTTGGCTATGATATCTCCAACACTCCCCCTTTAGAGCAAAGAGTGTGAGACCTAACACGCAAGAGTAGACCAATCCCCCCTCCACCACAATACTGCAAAGAGCAAGTCCAACTATCCAACACCTCCCGTGTGATAGCGACTTCTCAGTCAGCTTGTGACCGGCAAGGGCAAATCATCACTCATCACCCCCCCTTACTTTGAACTTGGTGGTCAATACCATCAAACCAAAGTAAAAGACAATACATTCATTTTTGGGGGACAACCCAGGGTAGAGTACCTCTTATTGACTCCAAATACATTCAGTTTAGACTCTAGAGGGACAACTTAAGGCTGAAAACCTTTATTTGACTCAACACAAAAACACATAGAGCTAAACATCATGTACCACCTCAGAGAGGAATAGATCATGAAACATACCTGATGAAGCTTTTTGCTCATGTGTACGCTCGCCGGTACATGGGTAAGCCTCTTGCACAGAGCACCAAACCGCCTCCAGCTTGGAGTTTTTTACATCACGCAGTCGATGATACACCAGTCATGACTCCAAATGAGATCCGTGATTGGAAAGAGAACCTTCTTCAACCATTTATTGTTAGATATCAATGCTACACTCTCGTGTAACTACGCAGGAACCAGCTAACTCTACTTGTTTTCTGTTTGTAAGCAGATTGTGAGAGATGGCCCAACCCGCAAGACTGCGAATCCCATCGTTCGACGAAAGCGAAAAGTTGGACGGCTCTAACTATCCACTCTGGAAGTTCAAGATAAAGACCATCCTAAGTGCATAGGAGCTTTGGGGCACTACTAATGGGGTGGACGTGAGGCCGGTTGCGAGACCGGATCCAGCCAATGCAAGACAACAGATAGTACCAACTGCGGATGAGATTCTCGCGTGGACAAGAAGAAATGCAGATGCGATGTGTTCTATTGTCTACAGTGTTAGTGATTCCGTCATGGCGTTAATTCAACATGTCACCACAGCGGAGGAAACATGGACGGTCTTGAAAAATCAGTACGAGACCACGAATCAGACGCGGATTCAGACTCTGGAGACTCAACTCGCGAACGAGAAGTTGTCTGAGTCTGAAGCAGCAGAGAAGTTCATCACCAGGGTGAAGAATCTGCGCGATCAGATGACTGCGATTGGCATCACCATCACCAACGAGAATCTAGCACGAAGGTGCATACGGATTCTCCCACCAAAGTACGACGGTCTTGTTACGGCGCTGAATACGCAGAACAAAAATCCGCCCCTCAACTTTGAGGATTTCAGCGCGATGCTTCTGGAGGAGGAGATGCGTCAAAAGACGAGGACTGGAGAAGATTCGGCTTTCTGGACCGGATCAAAGAAAGGTAAGGGTAAGGACTCTGGTAACCCATCTTCTTCTAATGATAAAAAGAGAAAGAAGAAGATCAAGTGCTTCTATTGCAACAAGGCAGGACACAAGCAGAATGAGTGCCGAAAGAAGATTGCAGATGAGAAGAATGGAGTAAAGAAAGAGTCCAGCAACAACGCGAAGGTAGTACCAGTAGAGCTATTCGTCGCAATTGAGGAGATTTGCACGGAGGCACTTCATGTACCTGCGAATGAGAACCGTGGATCATTGACAATGGTGCATCGCGCCACATGACCAGTCGAAAGAATTGGTATACCTCTCTACAGCCAGTAGGGAATGACATCCTGATAGCAGTCGGGAATGATGCAAAATATCCAACAAAAGGAAAAGGTACGATTGCTCTCAAGTCAGATGGAGTTGTAAAACAGTTGTCCGATGTTCTTTATGTGCCAGATATCAAGAGGAACTTGTTGTCCGTTTCCGCGATCACGGATCGGGACCTCAAAGTTCAATTCGATAAGAATGGTGCACAGACTCTCGATCTTCAAGGGAAGGTCGTTGGTAAAGGTACACGGCGCAACAACATTTACGAACTCTCAGCTTTCAGTGCTCGAGCGGATTGCTCGAGCGGATGTGAAGAACACTAAGCTGTGACATGAGAGGTTTGGTCATCTAAACCTTAGTTCTTTCAAGGAGATGCATAAAAGTGGAATGATTGCAAACCTACCAGAAATTTCAGATCTGCCCGATGTATGTGAAGCTTGCACGATGAGCAAGCAGCATCGGCATCCCTTTCCTAAAGAGGCCAGCAGGGCAAAGGCTCCTCTAGAGCTCGTTCACACGGACCTTTGCGGAAAGATAGAGACGGAAGCTTTGGGTGGTTCCTACTACTTCATGACGCGGATCGACAACTACAGTAGAAGAATATGGATATACTTCCTGAAGACTAAAGACGAGGCTTTTAGTAGGTTCAAGGAATGGCATGTAATGGTCGAGAAAGAAACGGGGAGGAAGGTGAAGAAGTTGAGATCACACAGAGGTAGAGAGTTCACATCAACTGAATTCGAAGTTACTGCAAATGTCACGGAATCAAGAGGCAGAAGCCCCCGCCACATACATCACAGCAAAATGGAGTAGTAGAACGCAAGATGCGCGTCATCTGTGAAATGGGCCGGAGTATGATGAAAGGGAAAGATTTGCCAAAGACTTTCTGGGCTGAAGCATGTAACACTGCAATTTACATCCTGAATCGTAGCTACACAAAGGCTGTGAACGGGATGACTCCACTGAAAGCCTTTTCTGGTAAGAAACCTTCAGCTGCACATTTCAGAGTTTTTGGATGTGATTGTTTTGTCCATGTCCCTGATGCTACCAGGACCAAATGGGAACCAAAGAGCCGGAGTGTATTTTCTTGGACTACGGTGAAGAGGCGAAGGGTTACCATCTCTATAACCTTGTTACCAGGAAGGTAATAGTAAGTCGCGATGTAGTCTTCTCAGAACAGCCACATCAATTAGAGGAGGATGCTTCCTTCCCAGACAACCAGGACCAGGATATCCATCCAGTACCGCCACCAGTAGCAGACCGAACTCCCCCAATGGTGCTTGGGAGGATTCAAGACAAAGAAGATGAAGAAGAGCCTGCAGAACCACAACGGCAACGGCCATTCTTGAAGTGGGTAAAGCAGCTTTTGAACGACAGAGAACCTCCAGCCATTGAGGAGGAACCATCCGAACACCGCCGGTCCAAGAGATTAGAGGAGCAAAGAAGGACGCAGAAACACTTGGTCAACTATGCTTTGATGACAGAAGTGATCCGTGCTGATGAACCCAAGTGTCTTGAAGAGACACAGGGCGATGATAGGTGGATGGAGGCTATGCAGTCGGAGTATGGCTCCATAATGAAGAACACTTGGGACCTTGTGGATCGACCACCAAAACGCAAGGTAATCGCAACCAAGTGGGTGTACAAGACCAAGTACAAGTCCGACGGCACGTTGGATAAGTACAAGGCTCGGCTCATGGCAAAAGGATTTGCACAGGTACATGGTTTTGATTATCAAGATACTTTTGCTCCCACAACTCGACTAACCACAATTCGCAGTGTTTTGGCTTTAGCTGCTCAAGGAAGTTGGCCCGTGTTTCAGACGGATGTGAAATCCACCTTTCTAAATGGAGATCTTAAGGAGGAGGTATACGTGGAACAACCACCAGGTTTTGAGATCCCCGGTTCAGAAGGTAAAGTCTGCAAACTGAAGAAGGCACTTTACGGGCTGAAACAAGCCCCACGAGCGTGGTACCAGCGAATTGATGCCTACTTTCTGCTAACCAGGTTCAGAAGGAGCCCATCTGATGCAAATTTGTATATCTTCAGAGAAGGAGGCAGGTGTATGATCGTGGTCCTTTATGTGGACGACCTTGTCATAACAGAGAACCATGAAGAGAAGATCTCGCAGACGAAGCATTTGCTAGGAAGAGAGTTTGAAATGACAGACCTCAGACTGATGTATTTCTGTTTAGGGATTGAAGTTTGGTAGGAGCCAAAACAGATCTTTATTTCACAACTGAAGTATGCTGGAGAGATACTGAAGGCATTTGGCATGGCTGAGTGCAAGACAGTTGGTACCCCTATGAAGGTTTACGCGAAGCTCTCAAACGAGGATTCATCACCACTGGTGGACAAAGCGAAGTACAGAAGGCTTGTGGACAGCTTGATTTACCTGTGCAACACACAACCGGACATCAGTTTTGCTACTGGTATACTAAGCAAGTTTTCCAATAAGCCCCGGGAAAACCATTGGAGGACAGGGATGCGGGTGCTGAAATACATCAAAGGCACACTTGATTATGGCATCACCTATACAAAGGGCAACATCTTGACTCATCAGTTCTACAGTAATCAAATTTTTAATTCTCCATACTATCTTGTTTTCTCGCTTACGTACGAGATCCTGTTATCTGTTGAGCACAAACGTTGTATTATTTTCTTACATTTATTGCCATGGATATGTACCAGTTTATGATGCAGACTCGAACCTCATTATTCTCGAGAGATTAGATGCAGATGTTCCACATGTTAGCATGGATCAGCCCACACTTTCGGTAAGCCCTCAGCATGAGGTACACTTCTTGGTAAGCCCTTAGCATGAGGCACATTCAGCAGTAAGTCCTCAGCACGAGGCATATTTAATAATAAGCCCTCAGTACAAGGCAATCCCATCTGCATCAGCACAGTCTAATTTTTGTGATGTACAACCATCACATTTATGCATGGATCCGACTCCATCTACTATCACATCAAATGCAGATACACAACAGGAGTTCAGTTATGATCATGCAATTATTCAGCAGGTAAGTCCTCAGTACAAGGCACTCACATCTTCTGCCGCATGCGGAGATATATGCCACAGCACATTCAGCTCCTTAGGTGATTACATTCCAACATCCATCATTGATGCTTTCACCTCTGATACGGAGCACATTATCTTCTTGGACACAATTTCCACAAGCAGTACAGATCGGCAAATCAGTCTTCAAGACATTCACTTGTGGGCAGGATGAGTGCTCAAGATGCTGGAGCAGCTCCGAAATCGTGAAGAGGGTAGCTAGAGGGGCGCCAAATGCAAAGATATAGCTTTAAACGTATGAAGCAACTCTCTAGGTATTCCGCAATGAAGTAGCATGCCTCCAAAACAGCTCCAAAATGCTCAATCAGCTATTCAAAGAGCACCGAGATGCTGCTGCAAGCCTTCACGCTGAAAATCGATGGACTTGGACGTGCTGAAAGACCAAAAATACCTCAAAAATGGTTGGAAAGGCGCTCCAAGGTGATTTAGGGTTTTGAAATGCTGAAGCAGATGAGGAAAACACCCGAAATCACCTCTGATGTGCTGCAGCAGCACCAAAACAACTCAAAAATGCCTCCAAAAGTGACGAAAATGTGCAGCCAATGCCCCACGGGCAGTTGTCTTTGCTACAGCAGCCTGCAAACCCTAAAAACGGAATGGAACAGCTCCAAAAAGGGTCGAAAATCCACATGTGCAGGCGGCTCTTGGAAGGCGTGTCAACCAGCAGGCTGTAGAGAGGCAAAATGAGACGAAATGAACACAAGAAGCTGCAAAACAGAGGCGAAATGAGGGCAGCAAAGATGGCAGCTGTGCAGAAACCCTAAATGGGTAGGAGGCAGCTGAAAAGAGACGGAAATGAAGCTGAAAAGAGACGGAAATGTATACCAAACGTTATATTTGTCGTTTGGGTGGGAAAATATTTGGTGCTTACAGTAGACAGCAATCCTTTAAGGCTGGTATTCATCATTGTTGTCCTCTATCTCATATTTGAAAGGGGGATTATTTTGTGTATAGTGAAGCTGTGACATTGGAATGAGTTAAGTCTGGCTTAACATGCGACCATATAGGACTAGTGGTGGTAGGATCCAAGGTGGCAAGCATTCATGCAATTTTCAAAGAATGATGTAGTTGCAGGAGAGAACCTGGCAGAAAGTATGGCTGTGAGCTGCGACACCAAGCTATGTAACGGTGGCCATCCGAACAAATTATAAGGAATCAAATGAGTTTTACTGTTAGTAATATTAAAAACTTTGGCTCACTGCACAACATCTTTGTTCGGCTTCTTCTATCTCAAACCATAGCATCAATAAGATGCACTTCTACAATATTTACTTCTCTCTCATTTTAAATGCATATGTTGGCTTAGACTCATTATTATGGGTAGACCAAGGTAGATTCTAGTACATGCAAATCAATTGTTCCTACAACATCCAACTCTCTACAAGGTCATCCCATATAGCCTATTGAGCACACCAAGGTAGATTCTAGAAGTGCATGCAAACAAATTGTTCCTACAACATCCAACTCTCTATAAGCCCGTCCCTTAAAGGTTTCATGCAAACCAATGACAAAGGCGTGTCTTATTGGTTGGATAAGATGGTTAATACTTGGAAGTTGTTGTAACAGGGAGATAGCCTAACTCACTCTCTCTCTCCTGCTCACTAATATCTGAACTGAAAGAATGATGCACTCAAAACACAAGTGGAACTGTGGAGTGAGTGAGAGAATTAGAGGGAGAGAATATAGTGGGCCTCTGGAGAGGGAAAATGAATAATGACCAAAAGTCTGGCCCGGAATGATGCACTCAAAACACAAGTGGAACTGTGGAGTGAGTGAGAGAATTAGAGGGAGAGAATATAGTGGGCCTCTGGAGAGGGAAAATGAATAATGACCAAAAGTCTGGCCCGGAGGGCTGAATACAACTGTAAATAGACAAATACTGTATGGAGGGAGATCCCTCACTACAAAAGAGGGATCTCCCTCTGGAAGGGGCTGCTGGGCTGCTGCAGTCTTCTCCTGCCCTGATCCTGTTCCCAAACACTGCTGCTGGCTGAGGCTAGCACAATCTGAGGTGGATGCTGAATGAGGGCCAAAGGCTGCCCTTCTATAGGGCCCTTTGGACCCTGAATGGGACAATTGGAGGGGCTGCTGTCCAACCCGTCATGTCCACCCGACTGCAACGTGACTGCTGATATCATTGCTGATGTGGCACCTGCCTGCTGTCTGCCTGCGTGTCCTGGCAGCCCAGCGTGGCTGCTGCGTTGGCTGCCTGCATGGCAGCTCAGCATGGCCACGGGCTGCAAATTCCCGTGACATCCCCTTCTGCTGAAACTCAAGCTAGGGTATGGAAAAGGCATCTTTGTATGCTGTGAGGAAGTTTGGATAATCTATGAAAAAATCCCCTTCTACCCATGGTGCCTCGTGGGAGCCCCTGTGCTTGAACTTGACTGCATTTGATGCAGCAAGATTTGCTCAGGTTCAACGACCTCGGCCTCATCAACAATTTTGGCCTGATCCGCATCTGGTACTATTGTTAGTGCTGTACCCACATACGGTTTGATCCATGATACATGAAAAACGGGATGCATGGTCCATGTCGAATGTAGCTGCAATTTCATGGCCACATCCTTCACTACTTTGACTAGCTGAAAGCAGTCATATGAGAGCTTCGAGCAATTCTTCCCAATCTGCTTAAGGCCTTTCTTCATGATCCAGAGATAGACCCACTGCCCTTCCTTGTAACTCACGTCACGCCGGTGCTTGTTGGCTTGCCTTCTGTAGACTGTAGGTCTCCTGGGCTTTGGCAATGCGGTCCTTCAATGACTCCAAGATCAGCTCGTAGGTTCTTGTGATGCGGCCAGCCTCATAGACCTTCTTGGATGTCCTGGTGAGAAGGGACTTGAATCTCTTGCCAAAAACTGCTTTATAGGGAGTCAGCCCCACACTGAAAGAATCCCTTGAACTAGTGGTAATATTGCTCCCAGCGGGACTGAGTATCTACAACATAGCACTCCAAAATGTCGAACGACACATAGTTGTAGACTTTTGACTCACCATCTGATTGCGGATGAAAACTGCTGAGAAACTAAGTTTGGTACCAAAGTTGTGGAGTAGAGCTCTGCAAAGATTCCCTGTCGAAATGATACACGGCATATCACACATGGGATCATAGTTACAATCAAACGTTTGGAGTTTCTAAGATTTGATAAGTTTGAACAAAATAGGTGGAGTTTCCAAACGTGGGTTTTTTAAGTATTATAATTTCAATTTAAAAAATGTTATGCTGCATATTTTGACATATATGTCATTATTATGCTGCATATTTTGACATATTATCATTACAAATTATAATACACAACTTACGAGCTAGAAATTTCATTTAAATTTAGAATTTTAAGGCCAAAACCAGTTACAAACTTACCACTGCCAAACCAGCCACATTTTGAGTTTGAATGCTCAAAGAGTTGAACTACAAGCTTGGAACTTGGGGCCTAGGCCCATAAATTGAAAACAACATTACAAAGTCAAATACGAAACCTTTTTTCTCAAAAAACAGCTTACAAGTTACAACTTGCTCGCTGCAAAATATGAACTTGAAAAGGATGGTGTCCCCATACATCAATGTCAAGGCTAGGAACTACTAACTAGCTACTAAATAGCTGGTAGTTGGTAGCTAGTAGCTTGCATCTAAAAGCTAGAGCAGGCTGCAGCATGCAACCCTAGGGCTTGGAGAGCTGCAAACATCACGACCTTGGAGGTAGAGCTGATGCTTTCAACGCAGGAGGTATGGATGTCATCGTGCCGGTACGGGCGTCAAAATGTCATGACAAGAGAAATCACTAATCTGTGACTAGCAGACATTAAAACATTACTATATATTATACGCCAATGGTGTAACATGTATTTGTATTTATGATGGACACCGACTGATTTGTTATAGCGGTGGATCATCTTAGTAGATAGGACTAGTCGAGCTGGAGCCACTACTTCAAACGGCATCAAATTTGGACATGGATACTTATTCTATTAATAAAAATGTGCACACACGTGTCTAGGTCCTAAAGGGAATAGGAAGGGAAGGGTGCATTGAATGGTAGATGCATGGGTCATAGGCTAAGGGTACGTGTAAATGGGAAGCTGGAACTTGAGTGATCTTAAGGGACATTGATGAAAGGATATCACCCTTCATTGTGAATCTCACGTAGCATTCTCTCTATTCACCTTGCATTCATCCGCCATTTCTCACACACCTTGCATGTAGGTCGAAAATAGAAACAAGTACTCTTACGAGGGCGCTCTTCCCCATTGAAGGGCCAATTGGCATTCGAATTCTGCATGCATTGCACACATTTGCATTCTCGAAAAGACTGGTTCTTCACATTTGGTATTAGAGCTTCGACGATCCACCACCGGGACGAAAAGAGGAGAGGGAGCGAGCACGAAGCAAGGTGCAAGTGTGCGGGACAGAGGCACGAGAAGCCAATGCATCGTAGGGTAAAACTGCTCGAGGGAACTGCACAGGCAGGCCGCATGTGAAAAAATCTGCGCGAGAGAAGGTGTGTGCACACAACAGACTTCCGGACGAGCAGCGACGCAGAGCTGCAAAGGCTTTGCACGGAGGGGCACGGTTTGACCAGGCTTGTGAAAGCAATCACGAGACCTGGAGGCTGCGCTATCTGCAAACCCCGACAGAAGGCTAACTACAAATCGTGATTGTGACGGAGGGCTGCCCGCAAATTCTCATTTTGTCTCGTTGTAGAGCAAGGAGTTATTGCTGGAACCCTGCAATCTTTGAATTTTGGAGTCTATGAGGTAAGGGCTGTCTCTGATTTTTTGGGTATTTGGATGGGGAACGGGGTGACTCCCCCTGTGCGAATAGACCCTTAAAACCCTTAAACCATGAGGAAAAGAGACCCCCACCCCCCCCCCCGGTTTTCCCCAACGGAAAGTCGGATCGGAACAAGATTTTAAGGGGGTGATCCACCCACCAAGTACGCCCTATAACGATATCTAGAGCACCAATCCGTTCAAAACAAGTAGCCCAAAAGGAGTGTACCCGCTTACAGCATAAAAACAAGGAAGAAAGGCTAAAAGAGAAGGAAGAAGAGGTCATTTGAAGTGGTTTTTCGACACAAGTGAAGCGACAGATAAGTACCACCAACTCTACAACACTTGACTTTTGCTGTAAAATAAACCCCTTTTCTGAAATTACAGCAAGTCATTTTCTCTCTTGTATTACTGAAAGGAAAAAATGGAAGAGAAGGCATATTTAATAATGAACTTGTCCTTTTTCCTCCATATCAAAAGGAGATAGGGAGAGAACACCATCACCTCCTCCTGAAGAGGATAATTTAGATGAGAGTTACACATATTGAGTATGATAATGTTGGAAAGGTCATCTCCCCATCTCTAAGCCCCCGGGGGGTGAACCTAGGGTTTGAGGGAGTGCCACACGGGCAACATCCTGGCTGCCATGTGGGTGCTAGGCAGACAACAAAGAGTGAATTACCTGGAGACATCAGCATGGCTGCGTCAAAAGACACCTTTGTGAAAGGGAGATGGCGGGGACAGGATGTCTTGGATCTGCCCTGGCAGAAAGGATCTGATGAGGAGCATGATTGCGTGGTGATCGAAAAGAAGAGGCGCTTGCATGACGGGGTCCTTGGCAAGGTATATGGGCAGGAGGTCTATGGCCTGCAAGCAGGGCTGGCAGGTGGTGGGGTAAGCAGTCCTAAGGTGCTGGGCCCTGCATGGAACAAAGGACCAGCAAATGGCCCTAAATAGGGCTGGATAGGCAGCCAACCAGCCAACCAACTGGTCGGTTGGTTAGGGCTGCTACACACTAGCCAGTCGGCCCAATTAGGGCTGGCTGGTCGGTTGGTTCAAGGGGGCCTTGAGCCCTATAAAAGGAGAGGCCCTGGGCCTCATTTCACATCCAACATTCAGCAAGAAAAGGAGCAGACAGGAGCAGCCAGAAACCACTCCCTTCGGCCTCACACTGGGGGTGAAGGAGAGTGGAAGGTGTGCTGCAGACTGAGTTCCCTAGAGGCTGGACCTTGGCTGTCTTCTAGGGCAGCAAGGTGTTGTGACCATCATATTCTCTGGAGCAGCCCTCTGACAGTAGACAGGAGCAGCAAGAAGGCAAGCCTTGGGCCTATCCACAGGAGGTGAAGGTGACCCTGAAGGAGTTGCAAACTGGGCTTGAGTGGCAGCCCACCTAGGCTGGTTTCCAAACAGCAAGGTGGAGAGGATCGTTATGGACGGAAAGTCTACAAAAGCTTGAGGTGGAGCATGCGGGTTCGAGTCTAGAGATAGCCAGCAGATAGGAGAAGTACCTTGTGGTAAGATCAGAGGACCACACCATTGGTGGGACTCTGGATCTATCTCTTTTGTATTTCGTCCATAGTTTTGGACGGAAATATATTATTTTGGTGGTTTCTCTATCTGGCTGGTTCATTGTCTATTGATGAGTCTACACATCTATTATATGCACATAAGTTAAGAAGTTTGTGATTCCACATCCCACACCACACTGTGTGAGCTCCTGAGCATTACTATCAATCTTCCGCTATGCGTACCCTCTGTTGGGTAATTCTAACTGATAACCCACGTATAGAATTACCTTCATCTCTCCTTCAAAAATCTCTTGATAGGGAGTTTTCCTTCAGAAATGAAGGGAGAAATGAGCTCATCCAAGAGCAAGGCGTCGAGTTTACGCCTTTAACTCAAAATCCCGTACACATGGATTATAATCAAAGTGCAAGAGGGAGAGAGGAGTCTCCCGTTGATAAGCTGGTTTCTCAACTTAGCCGTATGATTGAACAATCCATTATGACAAAATTAGGGACTAAGAGAGTGCTGAATTTTGGGGATGACGATTTAAGTACCCCCTCAAAGAGGGCTAAATTCCAACCCCGAGAGAGAATAGAATCCCAAAGTACGATGAAGCAAGAGAGGTGGAAAAAAATCCTCAATTAAATTCGCCATTTTGAACTATATTTTGCCCATCAAGATAAGACCGACCACGAGAAACTTGCTCTTGCCACACTGCATCTACAGAAGGATGCTTTGAGGTGGTGGTCCTTATCACAAACCGGAAAAGAGCCTATACTTCAATGGTCCAAATTTGTAGAGCAGCTTAAGGCCACTTTCATGCCTCCGAGGCATGAAGAAGAATTGACCTTCCGCTGGGAAAGGTTCAAGCAATTCGATACCGAGAGCAACGCTGAATTTACAGCTAGGTTCTGGAAACTCTCTTTAGAGTTACCTGAGAAAAGAGGATGATAGAAGGAAGACGTATTTAGCAGCCCTGACCCCAAAAGTGAGGTATGAGGTTGGAATGTTCAACCCAACCACCTTGAAAGACCTCACTAAATTGGCTGAGATTACTGAGAGGAAATTGAATCCTCATAAACCCTTCAACAAAGAAAAGGAGAAAGCTATTGTACAAAATGTTAACACAGCCAATCACGTCTTGGATGGATACCATTTCCTTCCATGACTGATGATGAGAAGAAAAAGTTACTTAAGGAGGGTAAATGTTTTGGATGTAAGAAACATAAGCCAAGGCATCCATGGCATAAATGTCCTACTCTATTAGCCAAAATTGCCAAAACCAATTCTGTAAAAGGGAAAGGCAAAGCATCCAAGCAGGAGGGTGAGGCTTCTACCTCCTCATCCCAAGACTCTACGGTGAACATAGAACCAAGTGTAAATGCTATCCATTCAGCCAACACTGGTGTACGGATGTGTGAATTGAATAGAGAATAGGCATATTCATTGTAGAGTATGGACAGAGAATAAATATTTTTCTCCTTCGTGTAGAGCCTCTGATAGGATGAATAGGGCTGAAATAGAAGAGTTGGAAAAAGAGATTGAAGGTCTATAGTTTCTATAGACTAAAAAATTCTGCATCACAAAATCAACTATGGCTAAGGTCTACCTAGTTCAATAACACAATTGGGTGAGAGAACATCTTTTGAATACTTTGAGAACATGTTTCAGCTTATTGAGCACGTTACTATAAAAAGATTTCAGCAGCTTGGTATTCAGAAGAGAATTCTGAGTATGAAGAGATATTGAAGAGGCACTACAGTGGTACTTCTGCATTTTGAATATTCAGCATCGAGAGGAATCAGAACTTGAAGATGGGATTTAAGTTTTGATTCAGAAGAGATCGTGTACTACCAAGAGAAGACTATTTGCAGATTATGAAGAGAAGATGCAAATGCAGAAGTAAAAGAGAAGCGTACACAAGAGAAAGAGACAAGAGAGGATCCAGAAGAGGACTTCTGTCCATTCAAGCAAGAGGGAGTGCCATGACGAGAAATCACTAATCCGTGATTAGTAGACATTAAAGCATTTCTCTGTATATAAAAAAAAGTAGACATTAGAACATTATTATATATTATACGCCAATGGTGTAACATGTATTTGTATTTATGATGGACACTGACTGATTTGTTATGGCGGTGGATCATCTCAATAGATAGGACTAGTTGAGCTGGAGCCACTGCTTTAGATGGCATCAAATTTGGACATGTGATACTTATTCTATTAATAAAAATGTGCACACATGTGTCTAGGTCCTAGGGGCAATAGGAAGGGAAGGGTGCATTAAGGTGCATTGAATAGTAGATGCATGGGTCATAGGCTAAGGGTAGGTGTAAATGGGAAGATGGAACTTGACTGATCTCAAGGGACATTAATGAAAGGGTATCACCCTTCATTGTGAATCTCACGTAGCTTTCTCTCTATTCACCATGCAATCATCTGCAAGGCACATCCTGAACTGCTTATCCTATCAGCAGGCCATGAAATTGTGCAACACATATTTTGGGATGGATTGAACCACATACCTATAAGCTCCCTCGACTGAGTGCTTTTATGCGATAGTAGCCATCTCTTTTTATCGAATCCTCAACCTTGACATTTTCAAATCTCCTCCATTTTAGAGCAACATGGTTGTCTCTCACAACCTTGCATGTAGGTTGAAAATAGAAACAAGTACTCTCACAAGGGCGCTCTTCCCCATTGGAGGGTCAATTAGCATTCGAATTTTGCATGCATTGCACACATTTGCATTCTCGAAAAGACTGGTTCTTCACACAAAACGGGCATGAAAA
The DNA here is from genome assembly GCF_047967505.1 of Dipteris shenzhenensis. Classification (NCBI taxonomy): domain Eukaryota; kingdom Viridiplantae; phylum Streptophyta; class Polypodiopsida; order Gleicheniales; family Dipteridaceae; genus Dipteris; species Dipteris shenzhenensis. Next base: position 18,621,605 of record NC_141627.1, read on the forward strand.
AAGAGGCAAAATCTTCATAGTTTAAGACTTAGGATCTTTTACAAACATTGATTTTTTCAAACGTGGGGCTTTTCAAACTTGTGCATGCAAAGCAAAGTTTGATTGAAGTTTCCAAAACGCCTTTTTTTCAAATGATTCCAAACGTTTGGTAAATCAATCAAATGCATTTGATAGTTAGCTATGTATGGGATGCCACCATTTGAGAAAAAGACGAGCCGTGTCCTATGCAACAATGGTACCCTTGCATGGAATAAGCATGCCAAATTTGCTAAGCCTATCCACAATGGTCAAGCACATTGCGTTCCTCGTACCAATGGCTGGTGGAAAGTCCATAACAAAGTCTATGCTAATCTGCTCAAAAGGCTGATTCAAAATCTCAAGGGGCTGAAGTAATCCTAGCAGCTTCCCATGGGATACCTTCACTTGTTGGCACAGCGGGCGATGAGATACATACTGGTGAACATCATTGTGTAAATGTGTCCAGAAAAATTGGTGCTCGATCTTCTCGAGAGTGTCTGCAACCCATTTGTGTCCGCCGGTTGGGGAATCGTGCATATCATAAAGGATCATAGCAGGGTATGGGGGCAACACACAAATGCGTCCTTTGAAGAACAACCACCCAAAGATCGAGAGTGTCTTCAACCCATCTGTGTCCGCCGGTTGGGGAACCGTGCATATCATAAAGGATCATAGCAAGGTATGGGGGCAACACACAAATGCGTCCTTTGAAGAACAACCACCCATCATGTATAGCATAGTCGCCAGGTCGGTAATCAAGCATGACTTTGTACCAATATACCTAGAAATCGGGGTTCGTATGATACTGCTTACGCATCTCTAACTCCTACACTATTGAGCATCTACCACGACATGCTTAGATCCTCACTGATACTCGATCATGCCAACAAACTCCTAAAAAACCTGGCTCCATCTGGTCTAGCGGTCTGACCACTAAGCCGCTAGCATGGCCTGAAGCCACCACAAGGGGGTGGCTACCTTGCAGGTTCAATGGCTTAGGCATTTTGGAGCAGTCACACGTTGAGGCTGAGCATCGGAGTAGAGGCCGTGCCATCAAGCATTGGAGTGTGGCCGTTTGTGGACGAGTCATTTTGTTGGCTAGTTGGCGAGGTGGGCTAGCTGCTATTGTCTGAGAGCTTGATGAAGGAGTCATAAGTACTTGAGTGGGCTTCTGTGTAGGAGCCATGTTTGAAGCTATAGGTCAAGGAGAGAGTGTGAAGCTGAGAGCTTAGTTGTTGAGCCCAAACCTTGGTTGGAATTTTTGTGTCTTCGTCTACAACAGTGGCTCGTGGAAGCGGATGGTGGACTGGGAGGTTGAGGCACCATTGCCAAACCGGGAGCCTGGAGATAATTTATTGTGGCACACTGTGAAGGCCGCCGCTTAGTTGTATAGTCCATGGGTTGTAGCTTTGCCTTTGAGATGCTTGCAGCCTTGGGCTCGGCTCGTTGTGAGCCGTAGGAAGGTCGATGCAGTCCGCCTTTTTTGCTTGGTGGTCTAGGTGTAAGTCGTTGCTTTGGCTAGAGCTCTCTATAGATGGCACGTTGGAGCCGTGATTTTCTTAGACTTGAATAGTCATTTGAAGAATGACTAAAACACAACACCTTGAAAGTGTCCTATCTAACTGTGAGAATAGAACAGAAAGAAGAGCAGAGATATTCAAGCCACTCTAGAATCTCATGAAAAAATCTCACAGAACCTTAGAACCATTGAAAACCTTCACAAATGAAGATAACCATCTCCCTCAAAGAACATAATCACTCAAGGAAGGATAACAAGGAATGGCTTATGATGATCCATGCAGACTGTGAAATCCTGGCCATATAAAAAACATTTCCATGTTCTTGAGGGCGGATGACAACACATAACTCTGTCAACTCTATCATATACTCAGTATCTCGTTTTTTAGGGAATCAACTTGTGACCTCAAATGCACCTAGATGGCCATTCTGTTCCAAGACTGCCACAATGGCATAATCATTGGCATGTCCGGCCATCGAAGGGTTGATTCTATTGTGCCAATGCTAGGCATAGAGCCATGGTAACTACCTTTTTCGGCTGGGCGAAGGCTGATATAGCTGCTGGAGTAAAAGTAATGGATGACTCCTTGTAAAAGGTCAGTGATGGGGACTACAATTTTCGCCAAGTCCTTGATATGCTTCCTGTATGCTTGGCAAGTGCCCATAAAAATCCGAACCTCCTGAGCTGTGGTAGGCAGCTCCCACTCCACGATATCTTTCACCTTGGTTGGGTCCAGGCGAAAACTTGTCGGAGTGATGATGTACACCAAGTAATGTACCTCTTCCAAAGAACTCGCTTTTATTGGCGTTGATGTATAACTGGTTGTCCTTCAAAAGTTAAAGACGTTGCTGAACATGCTTCACATGCTGCGCGGGATCCTTCAAAAAAATCAAAATGTCCTCTAAAAACACAAATGCACTCTTACCAATAAAAGGTTTGAAAGCCTGGCACATCATACGGTTGAAGGACACGGGTGCCCTTGTGAGACCAAAGGGTATCACCACGAACTCATACTGGGATTTCTCAGTCCGAAAGGCCGTCTTCTGTATATATGGCTCGTGAATATGAATCTGGTAGTACCCACTCTTCATATCAATCTGTGAGAACATCTTGGCCCCGTTCAGGCGCTTCAAGATGTAGTTATGCACTCCAACATGTAGTCGATCCTCGGCATGGGTCAGCTTATTCATGCGTGCTAATCCACACATCTGAGATGTGCTATCCTTCTTCTTGACGAAGAAGATCGGAGCTACGTACAGTGAGTTCTGGGGCGTATAAAGCCACTCCACAACTCCTCTAACCGTTGCTCAAGCTCCTCTTCTAGCATCTTGCTGAGCCAGTAAGGGTGCTTACTGAGGGGTGATGATCTAGAAACAAGCTCAATACGACAGCCCTCTAGCCAACTCAGAGGTAGAGCTGGAGGAAGGCTCGATGTGAAGAAAATGTCCTGGTACTGTTGAAGCAAAGCTTCTTGTTCGAGGGTCCTGACTGGAGTATCCATACGGATTGAGTTTACATAAACAATGTACGCCTTACCTCCTCGACGGATCTCTCGTGCCATCTAGATTGAGAAAATCAAAGGGCGAGGCAATGTGTCCTTAAGCCAAGAAATAAACTTACACCCGTGGTCTAGAATGTTGGGGTCCAAAGCCTGGTCCGTATCATCAAGTCGAACTTTGAACAAGTGCCACCGTTGGGCTCTCAATATGATGTCCGTTGCCTAAGTCGGTGCAACCCTAAATGTTAGAGTATCTGCCCACGCAGTTATCTTCAAAGTGGCTCCTCCTACGGCCACCATGTTGCTCCCTACCTGGTGTCCATGAATGCCCCATTCAAGGCAATGGTATCTGTGGGGGTGAGAGTCAACCTAGCTCGCTGAGCAACTTTGGTGGAAATGATCCGAAATGTGTGAGAATGAGGACTTTTTGGTTGCCGATCTGGCCATGGAATTGAAACATAGTGGAAAACCGCTAAGGTTCCCCCTTCTGCTAATCTTCGATCTCCTCTATAACCACTGAGAGGGGGTCAAAGCTGTAGAAGAACCACTTGACATGCCTCCTGCCTGGAGCTTCTTGACGTGTGAGCAATCCTGCTTGATGTGACCCTACACATGACAATGCAAGCATCGGTTTTCTTTGACGTAGGTAGCTCGAGTTGCTGCATCCAAGCACCCCCCATATCCATTGTTGTCCTTTGCCCTCCAATTTTGCTTATGTTGCTCATTGCCGAACTTCTTGCCAACATCTCTTGACATGGAATCCTGGGTCTTCTTACTATTGATTTGCTTGTGCCCTTGACCTTTGTGCATGAGCTCAGTAAGCTCATATGCACACTCAAAATCCCGTGGCCGAAAATTGCGTACATACCACCGGATGTCAAAACGCATCCCATGGAGAAGCTTGCTCAGCTTCTGACTTTCCTCCAACTACAATTGTACAAACACTTGAGTGAACTTGGTGTAATGATTTATTGTCTCGGTATCTGCCTGGCGTAGCTCGTAGAATTGAATATGAACCCTGTCCAAGTACCGGGGTGGTAGGAACCGTGCTCAGAGGACTTTCACAAATTCCGTCCATCGATAAAGAGGCGCCTCCTCATCTCTATCATAGTGGTCCTTCTGCCACTTGAGCCACAAGGTGACCACCTCGCCTAAACAGTGCACGGATGCTAGGATGCACCGCTCGTCGTTCGTAGGCACAACTGAAAAGTAGCTTTCAAACTGCTTGAGCCACAAATTAACACTAAAGGTTCTTCCTTACCATCGTACCAAGAAGTTGAGCTTCCCAAGAAAAGAATGTTTGACAGGCGGTTGTACTCTCTCCCTTTTGGTCGGAGTAGAGAAATGAGGAGCTGCTGGTCCCGTTCTTCATTCTCCTCCCGAGCACTACACTCCTGTTCTTCCTTTTCCTCCCGAGCGGTATGCTCTCTAAGCTCCCTGGGCTCTTGAACCTGCCGACTGCGTTCTTCTTTCGCCTCCCGAGCTACTCTATCACGTTCTTTGGCGGCCTGCTCTTGTCCCGCATTTCCTCGAGCTTAACCATGCGGTTGAAGAGACTCTTTGATTGTTGTTACTGCATCTGCATCATGGTCATCATGGCAGACACTGGAGCTTCTGCAACGTTCTCTGGTGGTAGGGGTTGGGAAACTGATCCCTCCCCCCCACTCGTCTTGGACTGCTCACTTGTACTCATGGTGTCCTTTCTGGGTTTCGTTTGTACCATAAAACAGTGGGGCTGTTCCTAAACAGATCCTCCCTATCTCAGGAGAGAAAAAAACTGAAGCTCTGATACCAATGTAACAGGGAGATAGCCTAACCCACTCTCTCTCCTGCTCACTACTATCTGAACTGAAAGAATGATGCGCTTAAAACACAAGTGGAGCTGTGGAGCGAGTGAGAGAACCAGAGGGAGAGAATACAACAGGCCTCCAGAGAGGGAAAATGAAGAATGAACAAATGTCTGTCCCAGAGGGCTGAATACAACTGTAAATAGACAAGTACTGTATGGAGGGAGATCCCTCACTACAAAAGAGAGAACTAAGGACTGCCGAACCGGATGTAGACTAACTGAAGGGGATGGAAGGGGCTGCTGGGCTGCTGCAGCCTTGATCCTGGTCCCAAATGCTGCTGCTGGCTGAGGCTAGAGCTCTCTGAGGTGTATGCTGAATGGCCAACTGGAGGGGCTGCTGTGCCCGACTGTAACAGGCTGCTGCACCGACCTGTCGTGTCCACCGACTGTCACGTGGCTGCTGATGTCATCGCTGATGTGGTGCCTGCCTGCTGTCCACCTGCATGTCCTGGAAGCCTGTGTGGCCCCCCCGCTTGCGTGGCATGCTGCTGACGTGGCTGCCTGCGTGGCAACTCAGCATGGCCACGGGCTGCAGAGTTGTTCATTACAAGTTAGGATTTGGTGTATTAGTTGGAGCTGTCCCCCCATCTCTGGGACTGCACGTACAAATTTCCTATGAGATTGACGAGAGGGACAAGAAGTTTACAATCCTCCAGTAAATTATGGGCTTTATAGAAAGGCCGTTCAAAACAAGGCATATACCGAGTTACTCATTAATTGCAACGCCTACGAGATAACATGTATAAAGTGTATTCTAGCCACAAAGCATTGCACACTGTACACAAGTCGAGTGCTTCTTTCCCATTTGCCATCACTAGTAAATGTCTCAAACAAAAATTTGTTGGGGCAGAGGTATTTGTTCTGACGGCAAGAAGAGACCAGATCTAGTCCTTGTTAGGCATATTCTGATAGTAGTGGGTAAGTACTAGGCATGCTCATCATGGGCTAGTAGATACTCCCTTTAGGACTCGACCCTTCACTCCCTACTAAACTTTTTCCGTTGTCACACTCGCGTGACGCAGCCCCTCTCTTTACCCCTACAACACTACCATCACTCGCAATGAAAGGAAGAACGTCGATCTGGATCAAAGTCAAGAAGACTGCATCCAATAGATCGAAACTTCCATTGTTAAGAAAGAAACCCCATTTACGAGATCCCAAACGTTATTCGGATGGATGCTCATCTTGTCATAATATGCAAGAACAAATTATAAGAACTCGCGACAGATATGTGATAGGGGGCCCCCGCTTGAAGCGCAGATCTTGAGAACATTTCCAACAGGTAATGGCTTCATAGTCATAGATCCTGAGGCAGATTTTAAAAAATTAGGGGGGATGAGGGTGCACCTTCTTTGATGACCTGGGGATCGTAATTCTTTTGCCAGATGTCGTGAAGGGTGGCGGAGAGCTTCCAATAGAGCGGGCGACCAACGTAGAAGATGGCGACGCAGAAGGCGGCAAGAATCAACACTCGGAGGCTCCATCTTGCTGCTGGCGTTGCCATAGCTCTTCGCTCTGCTCCTCTGAGAAGAAGATGAAGATGAAGACTCACTAAGAAGCACCCCGCCTCCTTACCGCTTGGTCTCATGCAGTAACTTAAGGCACTACTACCCCTTACGTATGCACCTCTACCCCTTCTCTATATCTCTATCTCTTCTCTTCTCTATATCTCTATATCTTCTCTAATCTCTAATCTCTTATATATCTCTAAAGGACAGGGGTGCCATGTGGCGCATGGAGGAGATCTTCCTCGCTCACTAAGGCACTCCACTTGTCTCTAATCTCTAATCTCTAATCTCTCTAAAGGAGAGGGGAGCCACATGGCACATGGAGGAGAACTCTTCCTCGCTCACTAAGGCACTCCACTTGGCATCTCCATGCAAAGGTGAATCTAGGAGCGGCGAAATCTATGGAGCAGCTGCGGCAACTCTATGGGTTTGGAATCTATGGCGTGCCTCAACAATGAAATTATAGGAGAGAATTCAAATGCACGCACCAAGCTAGAGTACAGACTCCCAAAAGAGGAAGAAAGAGAGCAACAGTCGAGAGAGAGGGAGAAGAAGAAGCAGTCGAAAGAGAAGGAGAAGGAGCAGCAATAGGGAGTAGCATACGTGAGCGTAGCAAGTAAGAAATTCTCACATTGTCGGTTTTGACCTTACGTTGTAGTTGCTCATTTGGCATTCTGCAACTGCTTGCATTGAGCTATGGCTCCTTGAATTGCACTGTGGAGTTCCTGATGACTGATACACCCGGAGAAGATACACACGAGGCGAGCTCTTGACTCTAGCCTCTCACTCCTTCACTCACACCTCCCGCCCCTGCCCCTCTTCACCTTCTCCTCCTCTGCTCCACCCCCCGTTGCCAATCTCCTTTCCTTCTTCCTATTGGATGTCTTCTTGCATCCTTAGCCATCCTTAGCCATTCCACCGTTTGTGGGCCGCTCTGCCCTTGATGGCTTCCGCAACACTCCAGCCTGTTATGGGTCAGTGAATCCCGTGCTCCATGTGTTCTCATGTCTATTCCATGCACTCCTGACACTAGTTGGTTGCGAGGGTTGGTGCACCATCTATACCTTTTAACTGTTGGACTGCTTCCCCTGTGCACCAACGAGTACCGCCTGTGCGCCTGTGCACTCTACTGGACTGCTTCCCATGTGCACCAACAGGTGTACCCCGTGCACCATTGTGCCAGTTGGACTGCTTCCCATGTGCAGCAACAGGTGTATCCCGTGTACCATTGCGCCAGTACTTCCCTCTGATCAACTTTGACCATGGTGGGTCGAGGTTGAGGTTTGGCACTCTTCAGTCATGTATTGCTTCCGTCATACCCAAGTCATGTCCAAGTCATGTCAAGTCATGTCCAAGTTATGTCCATGTCAAGTCATGTCCAAGTCATGTCAAGTCATGTTTGTTCCAGAGTGACCAAGATGTGAACATATGTGAACACGATGCGACTAGGTATGACCAACGTCTAACAACTTGGCATGTTGCTGAGGTGACCATGATGTGACCCAGGTGTGACTCTTGGTGGGAGTCCCAGAGACTTTGAGTACAACAGATCCCCCGTCACTATCATTCACCGTCCCGGTGAATGACTGAGGGTCTATGTGAGAGAAAGTTAAGTATAAATTACAAATATGAAAGTGACCTTGTGACTGACATCCCCAAAACTGAAAAGAAAGGGCTCATGGCCTTACAACTGTAAAACTGAAATAAAACTGGCTCATGGCCATACAACTGTAAAATTGAAATAAAACTGGCTCATGGCCATACAACTCCAAAATTCCTTTATTTACATGAGAACTGCAGAATCCAAATGTACAGAGCTCACAAAAAGAAATGCCGAATTAAAAGATCCAGGAGCTGCTGCTTGCTGGATGAAGGTCAAAGAGGGGGAGGGGGAGGGTGTGGTGGGTGTGCTGATGTTCCAGGGCTGGTGCCTCTTCCTCAACTGTGTCCATGAGGTTGCGGATGTCCTCGTATTTGGATTTATATCTGTGGTAGCCAGACTTGTAATGATCACATCGAGATTTGAGAGTAGCATTTTCAGCTTGTAGCCCATGGAAGTCATCCTGCAACTTGGAATGTGAAACTTGGAGATGGTCCTTCTCCTCGGTCCTTCTCCTCGAGAATCTGCTTCATCTGACTCCCACCTCCACCTATTGATCCACAGAGTATGCTTGTCCTCTGCCAGTGAGGTGTGTCTGTCCTGTAGGGCTGCAAGCTCCCTCTGGATCTCAGCTTGTTGGGATGAATGATTGTCCTCCAAAACTTTCTTGCTGGCTGTCCACTCTACCTCCTTCGCTGCAAGACACTGCTGAAACTCGTCTTGTTGAGTTTTCCACACAGCCTCCCTTGCCTGTAGAGTTGCTCCCCACTCCGCTTCTTTCACCTATAATGTTGTATCCCATTCTTTATGCATGCTGGCTACCTACTTCTCATGTTCGAAGCAGAGGTGTTGCTTCTGTGACAGAAGCTCGCAAACCTGACCCGTAGTATTAAAGAGGGAGGCACCCATTTGAATGAAGCTGTCATCTATAATGCGCTGAGCCATATGAAGGGATCTTTTAGCCCATGCATACCTGTCCCGATAGGTCATTTGGTCAGCCATGTCAATGAGTTTGCCATATTCCTCAAAGGCTGCTTTCATCCCTTCTTGCTCTGGGTCCTCGAGAGCTGCCACTGGAGCCAGTGTGTCGATGTCTAGGTAACAACTTGGAGCTCGGGATGCTTCCTTATTGGAAGCGATTGTCTCTTGCAAGGGAAGTGTGAAAATTTGGTCCAGGTCCTCCTCCTCCATGCAAATAGGAGACCGCTTCCGCTTTAATACATACAGCAGCCGTTTGTGTTCCTGGCTCTGTTCCTTTATTTGGGCCTCATGGGTGAATAGATCTCCTGAGGAGGATGCGAAGTAGGTATCCAACATATCATTCTAAGGAAGTGGAGGACAATCAGCTTGAAAAGGTATCTTACACCTAGCAAAAATAACCTCGCCAGGTCGAGTTTCCAGTAGGTCCTGTTCAGCAGCCTCCATACTCGATTCAGGGGTCAGTCGTCGAGACACCTGGGCTTCGCATCATCAGTGGCTCCCAAAGTAAGATTCAAGTTCAATAACCTGTGTCACTCTAATGCCTCCCACCATGAGATCCCAAGGCAGAGGTCCCTGCTGCCATAACTTCTGTCGATGGATCCCCCTGAGTTGTGGGGCCAATGTCCGTATCTTTGCAGCCTACTGACCCTGATGAGATGATCTGAGGGGGAATGGTCATGACTACGGGGGAGGTAAGTGCTAATGTCATGCCATGGTGGGTGAGACCTGAGGAGGGCAGGGGAGTGACCAGAAGAACATCATCAGGGAAATCAAAATCTGCTTCGAAGGGGATGGATGGAGAGGCAACTCATGCATGAGCAACGGATGACAAAGCTCCAGAGGCTGCCCAAGAGGGGATGGCTTAGAAACCTGTGCTGTAGATGTGGGTGGAGCAAGAGTGGGTATGGAGACTGGAGAGGAAGAGGGGACAGAGACTAATGCAGCAGAGGCCAAGGATGCTGGGGCTGCACTAAGAGCCAGTGGAGCTGATCTCAAGTGGGGAACCATAGGGGCGAAAGGTGGATGGTGAGGAGAAGATGAAGTATGTGAAGGTGGAGGAAAAAGTGCAGGTGTTGCAACTCGCCACTAGTGCAAGAGGTAGGTGAGGTGAGGTCCACAAGTACATGTGTGTGTGCCTCTGTGTGTGCGATTTCGAACAGTGGCCCGAAATGTTGAATAGAAGAGGGATGCAAAATCATACTGAGTGATGGTGAAGAGAGCATTGAGAGCAGGATGGATACGTTTCATGATGTAGTAATGCTCGGGTGCTGAATAGAAGCGAGTGAAGAAGTAGCAAGTGATCACTGCTTCTCTACTTCCACCTTCCAAAACCTTTTTGCAATCATATCCCCTCCGTTGGGTTTGCACTGTGAAAGGAATGAAAGGAGATGCGGTGAATCGTCGGAAGGAGGCTGAATAGGGAGAGCAAGGAGCCCCATGTACTGTGAGACCAAATTGGGTGTGAGAAGCTGCCTGGAGCCCATGAACTCAAAAGTGTCTATGATAGAGTCATAAGATCTGATGAATTCTATACACAATTCCACATCCATAGGAGGGAAGATGACCTTTGTCAAACTCAGTTAAACAAAGGGTCTGGATCTCTGAAGATGTCAACACCGAGGATAGTTTGAGGTTTGGATCCAGAAGAGGTTTAAACATAACCCAAATGTGGGAGAGAGGAGGGGTGGTTATGAAAGGGCTCTGTATCTTTGTTGGCCCACCCGACCCTTTTGAATGTGGTCTCCATGCAAAGGGGGTGTATTCTGAGCCCCCATGGTCAGAAGAAGAGGCACTAGAGCTCTGAGAGTGGGAAAGAACCTCTCGTTGCTGTCTTCATTGCAGTGGCTCTCCATCCGAGATAATAGTGATGTCCGGACCAAGATGGGGATGCATCACTGATGATGAAGTCGACCCTGCTAACGAAGTCGGCCCTACTGATGAAGTTGGCCTTGCTGATGAAGTTAGCTCTGCTGATGAAGTCGGCCTGGCTTATGTAGTCGGCCCTGTAGAGGCTGTAGGCCTGGGTGAGGTCATGTGCATTGCAGAGGCTACCTGAGACGTCATGGCAGTATAGAAAGGGGTGAAGAGCTTATCTCTGGGCAACCATGGCTTATACTTGGGCTTCTTCTCGAGCATGAAGAAGAAACAAGATGTAAGTAGAAGCTGATGATGAAGCAGGAAGGGGAGCTGATAACGAAGCAGGAAGGTGAGTGATGACAAAGCAGGAAGGTGAGGTGATGACGAGGCAAGAAGGGAAGCAGGAAAAGGAGGGAAGCTGATGTCGAAGCAGGAGGTGAGTTGATGACAAGAAGGTCAAGAAAGGAAGGGGAATTGATGACGAAGTAGGAAGTGAGATGATGACAAGAAGGGGAGCTGAAGCAGGAAGGTGAGCTGATGACGAGGCTAGAAAGGAAGCAGCAAGAAAGGGGAGCTGATGACGAACTAGAAGTGAGATGATGACAGGAAGGGGGGCTGAAGTAGGAAGGTGAGCTGATGACGAGGCTAGAAAGGAAGCAGGAAAGGAAGGGGAGGTGATGACGAAGTAGAAGTGAGATGATGACAGGAAGGGGAGTTGAACCAGGAAGGTGAGCTAATGACGAGGCTAGAAAGGAAGCAGGGAAGGAAGGGGAGCTAATGACGAAGTAGAAGTGAGATGGCCATGCGATAACGAGGAGGGGAGCCGATGACGAGGTCCAAGAAGGAAAGCTGGCGAGGTGATAGTGAGGAGGGGAGCTGATGACGAGGTTTGCTGAGAAAGGGATTAGCAACGAGGGTGACTTCAAGGAGATGGAGTCAAAGAGAACGCAAGAGGAGAGAGATGGAGCTAGAAAGGATGGAACACAATGGAGAGGTGGCGCAAAGTGGAAGAAGAGAGGTGGCGTAGTGGGTTGGAGATGGCCCATTGTGGCGCAGAGAGTGGAGATGGCACAGGGTGTGGAGGTGGGCAGGGAGCAAGAAGCTGGCACAATCCAGTGGAAGAGGGGCTACCAGGAGGTGGAGATGCGATCCAAGGCAAGATGGTGGAGCAGGGAGAGCTGCATGCAAGCAAGAGGGGCTGCTGAGATGGAGTTGCAATCCAAGGCAAGGGCTGCCAGGAGGAGAAGATACATTCCAAAGCAAGATGGTGAAGCAGGGTTCCTGGGTGAGATGTGTGCAAGCAAGAGGGGCTACTATTGCTGATGGAGGGAGCTGCTGTAGGAGAATTCGCTGATAGAGGGGGGGCTACTATCATTGATGGAGGGGCTGCTGCAGGAGAATTCGCTGATGGAGGGGAGGGAGCTGAGGAGAAGTCATGCCAGCAAGAGGGACGATTTGCTTGCTGTGTATGGTTTCGTTGGAAGGGGACAGCCACGAAGACACAACCAAAGAGAGCCAATTTTAGGAAGGTAAGCCAAAAATAGCATGAGTGGGCTGCAAGATGCGATAGCTTCCAATGATGAGGGGAAGATTTGAAGGAATGCATGCTCATTCTCCACACCTTTAGCTCTACATGCTATGAGGAATTTCCTCACATGAGCTTCCACATCCGCATGGAGGTGGCCTTTGAACTTTTGAGTCTTCATGTGGACCTTGTTCAGTAGCTCGAGAGGTCTAGCTCTGTCTGCAGGAGTGAGAATGGCCATCCCCACCCGAGAGGTTGAAGCAGATGCAAGAGTTGGAGGGAGCCCTGATGGAGCGGTAATGAGTGTGGGTGCTCCAAAGGAGGAGACTACACTAACAACACTCCTGTGGAAGACCACAATGGGGAAGTCACTATTGATGTAGCCATTGAGGAAGTGTACACAGATGGTCTTGCATACGCGGAGGGTCTCGATGTTGCAGAGGGAAAGGGTGCGAACATAGAAGATGTGGGGGTTAAAGAGGATGAGAGAGAATTTGGGAAAGAGAGGGACGAAGTTGAAGTCATGGATGAGTAGGTAGCAGGGAAGGGGGGGGGGTGGTGGAAAAGGCAGTACGGGTGTGGATGGAAAGGGAGATGAAACATCATGGTAGGTAAAGGTATGGCCAGAGTAAAAGTACCCCCCAATGGGATAGATGTGGAAGAAGGATTAGCTAGGAGCTCGGAGCTATGCATAATAGATGAGGTAGAAGCTTGTCCAGATGAGGCAGGAGCAGATGGAGTCACCACTCCAGCAGAAGAGGTGGTTGATGAAGACATCATTACAAGAGGAGGAGAGGGGCTGCCTTGACCTTGATGAGTCCCTGAGGAGCCCTCGTCTTTTGTAACCTCTTCTTTCACCTGTTCTCCGCTTTGCACTTCTTCTTCTCCCAAGTCCGGATCTGACCACTAGGAGTCCAAGTCAATGAGAGTGTCGATGAAGTTACTTGCTCTGGCTACTGCTCCAATGGGCTCACTTTGTGCTCGAGTTGAGGACTTTGCAAACTTACGTCGCACGTAATGCTTCTTGTACCACATTTGGTCTACCGAAAGTCTTTTCTCCACTCTCCTCAAGTACCTCTTAGTTCTCTCGCTAGCTCCTTCAAATGTTTCAGAACTACTCGGCATAAGATCTCTCTCTAGGACCCTAGATCACCACTTCACTTGTGCTACTCATCACCAGCAGTGTCCCACCGTGATTGCCATAAACTGTCTGGGGGGGGGGTTCCTAACACTTCCAGATGTATTACCGGAGGCCTAGGGCCACTGGTGCGAGAATCGAGTAAGACATGCCATAAGTGTCATTGATGGTACGTAGGTGAGTGCTAGTCGATGGTGTCAACTATGTGCAAGCAGTAGATGTTGTCAACTATGTGCAAGTGGTACAAGTGCTGAAGTGATGTGAGCAAGAAGAAGACCAAAGCAGAACAACATCATAAAAGCCAACCCTCGACATGAATGGCAAAGAACTTCAACCACATGACACAAGTCCATTGTACCATGTGAAGGGAGAGGAGGGGAGGAGAACACAACAGAAAGAGATTTTAGAGCAGCGAGCAGAGATGGGGAGTAGCATAATTCATTAGAAAGCAAGATGATTGATACACTTGAAGAAGATACACACGAGGCGAGCTCTTGACTCTAGCCTCTCACTCCTTCACTCATGCCTCCCGCCCCTGCCAGAATGTCCCTCTCCCTTTCCCCTTTCCCCCTCTTCACCTTCTCCTCCTCTGCTCCACCCCCCACTGCCAATCTCCTTTCCTTCTTCCTATTGGATGTCTTCTTGCATCCTTAGCCATCCTTAGCCATTCCACCGTTTGTGGGCCACTCTGCCCTTGATGGCTTTCGCAACACTCCAGCCTGTTTTGGGTCAGTGAATCCCATGCTCCATGTGTTCTCCTGTCTATTCCATGTGCTTCTGACACTAGTTGGTTGCGAGGGTTGGTGCACCATCTATACATCTTAACTATTGGATTGCTTCCCCTGTGCGCCAACAAGTACCGCTTGTGCACCTATGCACTCTGTTGGACTGCTTCCCATGTGCACCAACAGGTGTACCTGTGCACCATTGCGCTAGCTGGAGTGCTTCCCATGTGCACCAATAGGTGTATCCGATGTACCATTGCACCAATACTTCCCTCTGATCAACTTTGACCATGGTGGGTCGAGGTTGAGGTTTGGCACTCTTCAGTCATGTATTGCTTCCGTCATACCCAAGTCATGTCTAGGTCAAGTCATTTCCAAGTCATGTCAAGTCATGTCCAAGTCATGTCCAAGTCATGTCAAGTCATGCCCATGTTTGTTCCAGAGTGACCAAGATATGAACATATGTGAACACGATGCGACTAGGTATGACCAAGGTCTAACAACTTGGCATGTTGCTGAGGTGACCATTATGTGACCCAGGTGTGACTCTTGGTGGGAGTCCCAGAGAATTTGAGTACAACCAGCTTCCTCATCATCAATGCCTTGTTGCCCGATGTGCACACCAATGTTCTTGGGAGAAATCAAAGGTAATGCGAGTGGACAATGTCACCAATTTTTTAGACTTATCTTATGAATTGAACCAAGCAGGTGGTGCGGCATCTACAGAATTGAAATGGAGGTTTGGGAGTGGATATGTAGCCACATGGGGATAACTATATAGCTTCAGCAAACTGTCCCTTGCCTTCACTACCATATATACGAACCTCACTTGAAACAGATGAATCTTGATGGGATAGGGCATGATGCAGCATAGACGGTCGGAAACTGGATCACTTATCTTAGGAAATGGGGTCCCTAGAATTTCTCGCAACCAACTGCTTAAGTCCGAGGAGAGATCCTAATCCACCATGCAGCCAAAGATAAATGGTGGTGGACAATGCATGTATTTATGTGAACATTATCAGGAAATGTGGTCCTTGTGAATCCCCTCCCATTGATCATATCAATGCTCACTGTGAACATCAACAAAGTCCTACTCACCATGAGTATCTCCTTCAGTCGGACGATCAAGTATGCCAGATATGGGTGTTGTTTCATGTACCAAAGCATGTTGTGTGTGAGCATATCCTCCAAAAAGCAAGCACAAAAGTCATTCCAGCTGAAGTTGTTGTCTGCTATACGAGGGCGACTTTTTTGCCATGTGGATGGGTTGGTGGTGAATTGGAGGACTTTAAGGCAAATCTCATCCAGCATCACAAGGTCTCGGTTCAAAAACTAAACTGTATTGGTAGTAAGAATTTTCATTGTCATCACCACATCAGATACAAGCATCCAGATCTATGGCAAGAGCTAGGAAAAGCCATCATTGGGGTCTCAGAATGCCAATGGATGATCCTAATGTGCATATAGGCAGGGATTTCACTCTTTCATCTTCCAACAATGCCACAATTGTTGCTATCAGTGGAGACCCATCAAGACTGTGTAGTAAAGGGGACTCAGCAAAATCGAATAGTTGCCAAGCTTGGAGTGTGATTTGCAAGATAAGAAGATTAAGTACTCAAATGTAGGTGTTCTTGTTGCCTGCCATTGTAAACTATAATCTTTAGGGGTTTCCAGATTTGAATTTCTTTTCATACCAGACATTGGTGAGAGAACATGATTTAGCTTGGATGTTCAAACTAAGAAGGAGAAATCATTAAGAAAGTATAGAGACCTTAGGACTCTCTTACTTTGGATCAATCCACAAATATATTATGGTGCACTAATTTAATTGGCATTCAGGTAAGAATGCAAAACACATCAAGAAGGGTGGCATTTTTTCTGAAAAGCTCCCCAACTTTAAGGAGTTTAATGCTCCACTTAGGAAAATAAAGTAACAATGATAGAGGAGATTAAGGTCATACAATTTGTATTTGAAGGAGTCCAATGTAATCCTCCAAGACCATATGGACTCCCAATGACCATTCTGTATTTAAATTGATGCTTCATTAAAGCTTTATGTAGAAAGTAACCCAAGCCAATAAGTCTACGTAGCCCAAGAAGATACAAGAGAAGAGACCAGCCCTTCGTTTCAAGAAAAACCAATCCAATCGATGTTGTGAAGACGAGGATCACCTTTTACCTTCTACACTCAGTGGAAAACAGGGGTCTTGAATAATCTATAGCATTTGAAAGTGAATTGTCCAGATGTTCTCATCACTAACTTACAACCCTTCTTCAATGTTCACAAAATGGATTATATTTTTCATATGCATAGTGCCATATTATGTTTGCTTATATCACTACCACTTGTTGTCAAAGTTTGCTAAAGACATTAACCAAAAACATGCACATATGATCCAAGCAATTGCTCCTTCTTCTAGAACATGAGCATCACTGTATCATATAACCATCCTTATTTCTATATATATATAGATGTTAACCTCTCTCTCTCTCTCTCTCTCTCTCTCTCTCTCTCACACACACACACACACACACATACACACACACACACTTTTCCTTCTTTCCTCTTGACCACACTAATTATTTTTTATACCCTTTATTTTCCTTTGAAATTCCTTTAAAACTGCCAGTTCCCCTTCTCTCTCTCTAGAATTTTTTCCTTACTCTCTCTTTACCCTTCTCTCCCCTCTCTTTCTCCTAAATTTTCTCTAAAAACTAA
This sequence comes from Dipteris shenzhenensis, assembly GCF_047967505.1. Classification (NCBI taxonomy): domain Eukaryota; kingdom Viridiplantae; phylum Streptophyta; class Polypodiopsida; order Gleicheniales; family Dipteridaceae; genus Dipteris; species Dipteris shenzhenensis. Next base: position 18,638,545 of record NC_141627.1, read on the forward strand.
ACTCCCCTAAAACCTCTTAGTTTACCCCACTCTAACACCTAATTATTTCTTAATTTTTCCTAATTCTCTCCTAATTTTTTTTATTTTTTCCATTCTACTCTGTCTCTCCCTAACTCTCCTTACTCTCCCAATCTCAAATTCCTCCCTAATTATTTCCTGTTTCTTCCTATTTCTCCTATTTTTTCTTAAATTGTTTCTAATTTCTCTCTATTTCTCCTATTTTCCCCTAATCTTTTCTTTATTTTTCCTACTTTCCCTTTTTACCTCATTTCCTAATTCACCCTATTTTTTCTTAATTTTATCCTAATTTTCAAATTTCCCCAAATTATCTCCTACTTTCTCACTATTTTTCCTAAATTTTTTTAAAATTATTCCTAGATTAGTCCTAATTTTCTCCTTTAAGTATTCTTAAATCTTTTCATATTTACTTCCCTCCCTCCTCCCCCCCCCACTACTCATACCCTTCTAACTAGCTAGTTCGTCTCACCTCCCAAACTCCCCATCTCCCTAAGTCTCCCCTCCCCAACTCCCTAACTACCCCCGTCTCTATGAATACCTCTATGAACGAAGCTCCCCTACTAAGCCTAACCAACCTTTAAATACCCGCCTCCTTCTCCAACCTACTCCTACTCACTCACACCCCCCCAACTGCCCCGGTGTTGCACTGTCCTGCGGGTCTCCAAGCCCTCTCTCCCTACCCTCTATTGGTAGACTACCTGTCTGTGCGTGAGCCTTGACATCTTTGCCTCAATTGCGGCACCCACCCTGCCTCACCCGTGTGCTCCTCGTTATACTTGCCTTGCATGCCCACCCGTAAAAACGCGACCTGTGCCTCGACCCTAGTGTGGATTTCGCCATTGCCTCATGCCCTCGATGGACTCACAGGTCCACTCCTTGCTTTAATACTCACTCTCTCTCTCTCTCTCTCTCTCTTTTGTACACTGCTCTTTAACCCCCCTTCCCTCTCTCTAGTTCATGGACTTTTCGTTACCTCACTAATCTCTCTTTTTTTCTCTTTGCCCTTTGCCACTTTCACTCTGGTTACCTATAATTTATATTTAAATTATGATCCACTCTCTTGTTATTACCTTTCCTCCTTAGCCCATTTAATCTTTTTTACTTACCTTTATTTATATTATTTCTTTTTTAACCTCTTCTAACCACCCTTGTGTAAATTCATTTCTCCTTAACCATACGTTTAAAACCTTCCATCCTCATTTGTTCGATTTTCCCTCCCCCCCCGCCCCCCCTAATTTCACATTAATTCCCCCCTCCCCCCCTCTTTTTTCTATTAAATTCTATGTAATTCGCCCCCCCCCCCTTCCCCCCCCCCTTTTTTCTTCCCCCTTTATTTTACATTATTTACCCTTTCCTCCCCCCCCCCCTCTTTTTTCTATCAAATTGTATTACCCCCCCTCTTTCCCCCCTTTATTTTACATTAATTACCCCCTCCCCCCTTCTTTTTCTATTAAATTGTATTAGAATTTCCCCCCTTCCCCCTTCTACAAAGGTTCATAATTTTTCTCTAGACTGATCGTGTTACCCAAACAAATCTTGTTTTTACATTTAAGCTTGATAAGTGTATGGCTAAGTGTTGATTTTTATTATGACTTCGATAACAAGGGAGGGGTGTTTATGACACCTGTCTTTCCAAGTAAAGTCAAAACTGTTTCTCCCTATTTTGCTTGTTGGATGGTGGCAAGTAGGCAGATTCCCCTCTTCAATAAAAATGATGCTGCCAACGACTTATCAAAGCTCGACTTCTCACATTTCCTTTTTTCATAAACAAATGTTCACTCTCTAGTGATGCTACTTCACTCATAGTGGATTTTCTATTTATTTTAAAGTTTGTCATTGAACATTTCTCATTCAGGACTACTTTAAATTGTCTTCTCTTCGCTATGGAAAGGGGTGTTGTAATGTCTTCTACACACACACGCTTTCCCCTGCAAATTTGGATGGTTGCACATAGGACCTTTGAGTCATCAAGGCTTTTCTTTGGCTTTTTGACTCCCTGAGCTAACTTGGTTCTCCTTTTCTCCCTTTTTCTTTTCAAAAAGATTCTTGGGATGTCTCGCCCCAATCAAAGACCCTCAACAACTTCGACTCTCACTCCAAATCAAGGACCCACTCCGACTCTCGTTCCCACCTCCTAAACAATACATTTAAGGCATCATGGCCCTCGGCCTTTTTCTTTGCTCTTATTAGCAAACACTATTTGACTCCTTACCTTTTTTATTTTACCTTTTTAAGGACTCTTCAAACCCAAACAAATGTTAGAATTGCCCACTTTCCTCTCCCTGCTTGTTATTGCTTTTATTAAAACCTCAACTTAATCTATTTGCTTCCACATTGCTTAATTTTTGTTAGATATCAATGCTCCACTCTCATGTAACTATGCAAGAACTAGCTAACTCTACTTGTAAGCCCCCCATATGAGGAGAAGGCATTTGAGTAGCTCGGTTATCCAGTAGGTCCTGGTTTAGACACCAGATGGGGGCCATGTGTGGCCTGATGGTTGGACGGCTTCAGATAGAGTTGGCACACTGCCAACTAGGCTACATGCAAGTGTGGGAAGGTATCCCATGACTGACCGCACTGAGGGTAGATGGAGCATTTCTAGAGGCAGCCCACTCTCAGGTTGTGGGGCCGTTTGGAGCCCCAAATGATCCTGGATGGCTCTGGGCCGAACAGAGACCATAGGTGAGTTGCTCTATTTTGCACCACGGTTCTATCCTGTGGTCGGTGGCCCCCCAGTCGGCCGTTTTGGTCGGACTGGGTTGGTCACCCAAGTGGGTCTAACCGACTATGACTGGTGGCTATATAAGAGCAAGCCTGTGAAGCCCATCATCATCACTCGCTATAGCAACCCTGATTCCTTAGCGTCCAGCCTCCATCCTCTATTGTTTCCATCATGCCATCGAAGCTCCTCTCACAGGAGCGCACGGCTGGGAGGCAACACCATCTATTATATCAGTTTTACAGTAATTAAAATTTTGATTCTCCATACTATCTGCTTTTCTCTCTTGTATATGAGATCCTGTTATCTGTTGAGCATAGACGTTGTATTGTTTTCTTACAATTTTTACCTACCTTAAGTACATATTTTCCATTCCTTAAAATGGCACTTCTCAATACTTCTTTACCTTTTTGAGTAGACAGTAGGTCATCACACTAGGTGATGACCTACTGTCTCACCTAGTGTGTTGTATCCTACTGGGGCAAAGGTGGGTACACACACACACACACTCACTTTTCCTTATTTCCTCTTGACAACACTAATTATTTTTTCTACCCTTTATTTTCCTTTGAAGTTCCTTTAAAACTGCCTTTCCCCCTTTCTCTTTCTCTAGAATTTTTTCCTTACTCCCTCTTGACCCTTCTCTCCCCTCTCTTTCTCCTAAATTTTCCCTAAAACCTAAACTCCCCTAAAACCTCTCAGTTTACCCCAGTCTAATGCCTAACTATTTCTTAAATTTTCCTAATTCTGTCCTAATTTTTTGTATTTTTCCCATTCTCCCCTATATCCCCCTAACTTTCCTTAGTCTCCCAATCTCGAATTTCTCCCTAATTATTTCTTGTTTCTTCCTATTTCTCATTTTTTCTAAATTGTTTCTAATTTCTCACTTTCTCCTATTTTTCCCTAATTTTTTTTAATTTTTCCTACTTTTCCTAATTCACCCTATTTTTTCTTAATTTTATCCTAATTTTTAAATTTCCCCAAATTATCTCCTACTTTCTCACTATTTTTCCTAATTTTTTTCTAAATTATTCCTAGATTAGTCCTAATTTTCTCCTTAATTTTCATTTCTAAGTATTCCTAAATCTTTTCATATTTACTTCCCTCCCCCCCCCACCCCACTACTCATACCCATCTAACTACCTAGTTCGTCTCACCTCCGAAACTCCCCATCTCCTCGACTCCCTAACTACCCCCGTCTCTATGACCCTCTACCGAATGACTAAGCTCCCCTACTAAGCCTAACTAATCTTTAAATACCCGCCTCCTCCCACCTACTCCTACTCACTCACACCCCCTGACTATCTCGTTGTCGCACTCTCCTGCAGGTCTCCAAGCTCTCTTTCCGTGTCCTCTATTGCTGGTAGGTTACCTATCTACGCGCGAGCCTTGATGTCTTCGTCTCGACTGCGGTGTTGCAGTGTCCTATGGGTCTCTAAGCTCTCTCTCCATGCCCTCTATTGGTAGGCTACCTGTTTGCATGCGAGCCTTGACATCTTTGCCTTGACTGTGGCACCTTGGTCCCTAGTTGTCCACCCCACCTCACCCGTGTGCTCCTCGATGTACCCACCTCATTGTACCCACCCGCAAGCATGCGCCCTGTGCCTCGACCCTTGTGCAGATTTTGCCATTGCCTCACGCCCTTGATGGACTCATAGGTCCACTCCTTACTTTAATACTCACTCTCTGTCTTTTGTACACTAATCTCTCTTTTTTTCTCTTTGCCTTTTCCCCTTTCACTCTAGTTACCTATAATTTATATTTAAATTATGATCCACTCTCTTGTTATTACCTTCCCTCCTTAGCCCATTTAATCTTGTTTACTTACCTTTATTTAGATTTTTTCTTTTTTAACCTCTTCTAACCACCCTTGTGTAAATTCCTTCTCCTTAACCATACGTTTAAAACCTTCCATCCTCATTTGTTCAATCCCCCCCCCCCCCTTATTTCACATTAATTACCCCCTCCCCCCCTCTTGTTTCTATTAAATTGTATCTGATTCCCCTCCCCCCCTCCCCCCCCCTTTTTTCTTCCCCCTTTATTTTACATTATTTACCATTCCCCCCCCCCCTCCCCCTCTTTTTCCTATTAAATTGTATTAAACTCCCCCCGCCCCCTTTCCCCCCTTTATTTTACATTAATTACCCCCTCCCCCCTTCTTTTTCTGTTAAATTGTATTAAAAAAATTTCCCCCCTTCCCACCACCCCCCTTCTACAAAGGTTCATAATTTCTCTCTAGACTGATCGTGTTACCTAAACAAATCTTGTTTTTACATTTAAGATAATAAGGGAGGGGTGTTTATGACACCTGTCTTCCCAACTAAAGTCAAAATTGGTTCTCACTATTTTTCTTGTTGGATGGTGGCAGGTAGGCAGATTCCCCTCTCCAATAAAAATGATTTTGCCAACAATTTATCAAAGCTGACTTATCACATTTCCTTTTTTCATAAGCAAATGTTCACCCTCTAATGATGCTACTTCATTCATAGTGGATTTTCTATTTATTTTAAAGTTAAACATTTCTCATTCAAGACTACTTTAAATTGTCTTCTCTTCACTATGGAAAGGGGTGTTGTAATGTCTTCTACACATGCACACACATCAATACACAAATGCAACCCCAAAGCAAAGCTTTTGACTCTTCTGAACCATCCACCAAATGGTCGATTTAATAAGCGCAATATTGGCGCATTAAATTAAGTGTAGTGTAAAATGTGAGCATGGAAGAATAACATACATTGTATGTATTAATTTCTATATATATAGATGTTCACCTCTCTCTCTCTCTCTCTCTCTCTCTCTCTCTCACACACACACACACACTTTTTCACTTATACATCTTTTCACCCCCCCCTTGCCCGCCCTTCTCCCCTTAGCACTATTATTCCCTTGCTTTTCTCAAAAACATTTAATTTTAATGTTTTCCCTGTTCAAAAACATTTATTTTTAATGTTTTCCCTTTTTCAAAAAGATTTTGGTAAAAAGCTTCTCCTCAAAAATTTTATTAGTTACTAAACAATTTTACATTTTAATTTCTGCCTTTCTTTGGTAAATTGATAGTTGATGGCCTCTTTTTATCCTCTTGTAGCTCTTTTTCTTGGTTATTAATTCCCTTATTTTTTGACCTTGCCCCTTTTTGGATTATGTGCATGCACCTTAGAGCAAATTCATTGATACAGATAGATATATATATAATTAACCCCCTACTGATTGGAGCCACTTATATGTATATATATAAAAAGAATTAACCCTTCTATGCACTCACACATACTTAAACCCTCTTATAATAGTAATTCCTACTCCGCTTTAATAAAAATCACATTGCCTCATGAACACACTCACTTATAAACACAAACCACACTCTTGGTCTTTTCATAAACTCCTATATTTAACATAAATTAAGTAACTAATTTTGGCCCAATTGCCCCCTTGTCTAGACTATTACATATATAATTCTTTAGAAACACACATTATCTTGTTTTTGCACTTCCCAATAATTGAGCGTTTTATGAAGCAAGATAGCTTAAAAGTGTTTTTGCACCTAATCTTTTTTTTCAACCTAGGCCCCACCTTTCACTTCCAAGTTATTAGTTATCCCCCTCTTTTTCTTACCCCCTTAACTCTAAAAGACTTTATATGTCATGTTTGTTAATATTCTAAGAGTTTTTATGGGCTTATATGATTTGTAATTTTACACTTACACTTTGACTTATAGGAGATATTTACACGTACTATAAATATTTACACATATAAAAATATAACAATAGACATTACAATATTTACACATACACTTAAATCCATAAACCCAACCTAAACTACTTGACCCCCTAAAACCCCCTATAATGCTAATGCTTTAAGATCTACACCTAACTCAGCTTCCTAACCTAGCCATTGGCTTTCTCTAATTCCCCCTCCAACTCTTTGTAACCTAACCATTATAGCTAAGGTCCAACACGCCACCTCACCACCACTGCCACTTCCTTGCATAATGTCCTCCCCTTCTTTAATGTTATAAACCCTCCCTCTACATTTACCTAACACTACGTCCCCTTATTGCTTACCTTCTTGGCCCTACCTTTAGATTTTTGACTCCACCCCTTACTACCTTACTCTCGCATGGCCAGACTTCACCTTTGCTTCACCGCCCATGACCATGCATGTTGTGGCATGGTAAGCATCCTTCTTCTAATGCTTGCCTCTTGGCGAGCTAATCTCAGTTGCCATCTATGCATGAGCATTGTCTCAATCAATCTCTGCTCCTGAGTGACCTTCAAGACTCTATTTAGCTGCCAACCTCTCGCCAACCTTGCGCTACCTGCCCTTATGGCTTCCCTGCTCATTAAGGTCACAACCTTTAGCTCTTCATGGTAGATCACCACACACATATCTTCCTAATGGATCGCCACCTACGAGGTCTCCCCTACACATTGCGTTATGGTGACTATATCCCTCAGGTCTTCTTCTCCTCTCTTCCTTTATAGGTTGATGCACCACAGACTTGTATTAACCCGCATGGTAGACCGTTGCTACACCACCTTAGAAGCTCTCTTATGGCCAATCTTCTCGCTGTGGGCTTCACTATTGTATCATTGAACTAACTATGTACTCACAAGCTCTCTCCCTTTGCTAGCTTGTATGCTAACTTTGGCGCTGCTCCCTGATTGGGTTTTTTTGCTTAACCCCTGACTACGAGACCACCTCTTGGCTCATTGGATGGCCCACGGTTGTCTTGCATCCCATTCCTACTGATGGTAGCTTCTCGAGTTTCCCTCTAATGCGAGACAAGCAAGCTCTGTAATAATTTTCTATCTATTGAAAAGCAAGCTACCGATGGTGGCAGCACTTTGTAGTGCTCTCCTCTCTTGATGCATGGACATACTCGGTTGCTTGTGTGGATTGTTTGGTTGCTCTTAATTTGATCAATACTTGCTCCTCATACTACCCAACCCTGCTCGCTCCTTAGACAATAATTGCAGATAATATGATCACTCACTTTTGGAGTCTACCTTTCCCTTGTGGTGCTTAGCACCCACACCCTGGCATACGACTATTTCTACATGTCTTTTCTCATGGCGGTGTCCCTTTTCACATCCGGCTCAATTGCAATCACTCGAGTTTATGGAGTCTCAACATCAGTTCTCTTGTTCAATGTTCTTCCACGGTGCTTCATGAGCTGGGCATGATCTTTAGTCCATTATGGTTGAGGCTCTTCACTCTAGAACTGTGCTTCCATGCTACCTACTTGAACAATTACCTTCTCCACTACGTCACTACTGCCATGTATTTTTCTTATGACATGGATTTTTTCCATGCTACATGTGCTTATACAGTTATTTATATGTATGGAGGGGATGGGATTTTTAGTGCCTCTTTTGTAAGTTGGTTTCATTTCCTCAATGTTTTTAATGCTTTTTTCCTTGTAAATTATAGATACACATATATAAAATCTCTCACTTATGGCTAGGCCCATTTACTTAACTAGTTCTTTTTTTTAAAAAAAATTCATTTTTTCTTTTTTAAAAGTTGTTTATAGATTGTTTTTCCTCTCTTAAAATTGTACTTATATATATATATATATATATAGTAAGTCACTCATATGTTCTTTCCAAACTTTTTATCTCATATATATATATATATATAGCAACTCAAGTGTATGCTCTTTCTAGATCATGTTTTCAAATAAGGATTCATTTAATGATTGATCCGTTAGCTCTTAAAGAACATTAATTTTCATACATTAATTTGCTTTATTCTATTTAATTTTTTATTGTATCTAGTTTTTTAAAATTTTCCATTTACAAAGGAAAATTTTCATGATTCTAATGCTTTATTTTTTGCGATTTAAATTTTGTGTTTAATGCATAGGTATGGAATACCCCCCATTTAAAAAATAAATTTCAAATAAGGGAGTGGATTACCCCCCATGGATGTTACTCTAATTTAATATTTCCCATTCAAGCAATTTTCCAAACATTTCTCCTCTCTCTATGAACAAAAAACTTTTTTATAATTATTAACTCTTTAAAATCGCTCTAGTGGTTGATTCATTTTTCTTATAAAATCTGAAAGCTTAGGTCAAGCTCTCAGGTAAAGCGATAACAAGCCAAGGAATATAGGCATTACTTGTCTATCCAAGCTCAACTTTATTATTCTAACAAATGGTTGGTTTGGATGGTGGCAGGTAAGTGGACCCTGACCTCAGAGCCTAGACTACCTGACGGATTCGACACTTTTGTACCAATTGTATACATATTTTATGTACACCCATAAAATGAGAAATTTCTTATCTACCCTTATTTGAGCATCGTGTGCCGTGTTGTTAAAAGATTTTATTTTTAAACACACACAGACCCAAACCTTGTTAACCTTTGGTCAAGTTAACCATGTGTCATGTTGCTAACCCTTGGTTGGGTTAGCAACATGGCACATGCCACATGCCATGTTGCTCATTAAATGCTTATCGAGTTGTGTAGGAATAAGGTTCTTGTACAACTCTGCTTCAAGAATGACTTATCCCTTCCACATTTTACTTTTTATACATCTTTACCAAACCACTCGATAAAGAGGTATTCGAGAAACACCGACTAGCTCTTGGTTTGATGCAGAGGAAGGACATTCCCATTAAAGGGGTGTGATGTAATGTAATGCTCAGTCCTTCTTCGATTCCCCAGAATCATCATCTTGAGGGAAGGCCTACTTCATGATGTTGATCTTGAGGGAAGGTGTTGAGAGTTCACGCTCAACATCATGTGATCATGTGTGCATAGCACCATCACGTGATCATATGTGCATAGCACTAACCTTATGGAGTGCTATAAAGGAAAGGGTTAGATCCCCTAACCCTAACCCTAAAAGGGTTTGTATATATTCTATTTTTTCAACTAATTCTAGTGTACAGTTAGTCATTTGTGGTGTGCTCTCTAGCTGTGCCCTCTCTCCTCATCTCCACTCTTCTCCTCTCCCCTCTTCATATTTTGTCGTACAATGAGTAGAATTGAATTCAAAGTTCTCCTAGCGTATCAGTAGTTCTTCACCTTGAATCATCCACGGTGTATCATCCCACCCGTCGTCTCCTTGAGCAATGCACTGTACAATCAGTTGTTGCAAATCGACATGAAGATCAGGAAAGAGATCTCACCCATTGGTAGCCGTAAGGCGCAGAGGACCAGGCACCAAATCCTTGAACTCGTCGAGAAGTAACATAAATATCCGCCCTCTTTGTGTGGTGTGCATTCGTGAAGTGAACATGAAAAAGTTCAGAATCTGTGATCTAGTAAAAGATATGAGTAGAGCACATGAAGTGAAGTACTTTTGCTTTTTACATCATGTGAAAACTCCCTACGGTTAGAGAGTTATAGTTTCCGAGATTTCAATATACAAGCAAGAATCATTACATTTTCATCACTTCTTATCTACTGGCCCAATGGTAAGTCTCCCTTTTGTGAAGGGGGAGGTCTTGGGTTCAAATCCCACTCTTTAATAAAAAGGGAGGAGAGGAGAGGAGAAGGAGAAGAGAAAGAGAAAGAGAAGAGAGGGGGGCGCAGGATCTATTTCAGTTTTGCAAAAACCCAGAAAAACAGTCCGCAACCAGAAGACGTAGGAGCCCAGAAAAACGTCACGAATTGTCTAACGATGTGCGTGGGTGTACACAGTGGATGCATGAATGTGCGTGCGAGAGCACAGATGTTATAGTTCTGCAGTTGTGATCGGTACGAGCAAAAGATTCACCAGCCAAAATACACGTGGGAACCGCAAGCAGAAAGCAGACTAGTTATCCATCTCTCTCTCCTCTCCCACGTTGAGTGAAATGCATATTAATCTTCAGCACTCATCTTTCATAACATGGTATAAGCACAAATCTTCTCCCACTTTCTTCTCTTGCCAATTGGAGGTTTATTGAAGCTAGTGGATGTCTTAGCTCTTGAGTTCTTTCAAGGTTGATTATGATCTAAGGAGACTGAGTCATTTTATTCATATTATCTACCATGAATTTTCTCAATGCAAATGAAGGGCCTATCTCCTTCAGTGCATTCTTTTGGCAACATCATATATTGATCTCGAGAATATAGTAGCTTCCATTTTGACAGTGAAGAGCGCTTTATGGATGCTTTGCCTTACCAAAATGGGAGCTCGTGAGGCTTCTCTCATAGAACATATCTTAGCAATAGAGCCCTAAATCTTTCTATTTGGCACAACAAAGTTGCTTTAGGAGGTTGTCCCATTGTTTCAAAATTGATCATATATGCCATTGTTAGTTGACATTTTTTAAAAGCCTTGCAACACTATTTTGTTGAGTATCTAAGAAGTAGCTTCCCTATTCATTGCTCCTCTTGTTGCCAAGATATTTTGCTTGTAATTGATGCAAGGATTTTCCTTGTGGCTACTTGTTGTAGCTGCTTTTATGTGAATAGCATATTCTTCAACATTGGACTCGTTTCTTCTAGGCTTGACACCTCTGGTTGTTCCTTTATAATATTCCAAGGCCATTTGTCATTTGATGTTGGAAGGGAGCTTGGGGAAATTTGTTCTATTCGATGTCTAAAGTTGGTTGTTCCTTCCATTTGCCTTGAATACATACTTGAGACTGTTTTAAAACTAGTAAGCTTCTTGTTGGTTCTTCTATAGTTGGGATTCCTTAGTGCATTGAAGACCCATTTATGCAAATTCCTACTTGTGCACTATTTTATCTCTAATTATAGAGAGCCCTAGCCTGCAAATAAGCTCATGATTGGTCCCACAAATCAATGCATGATTGATCTCTTCTGATCACAACTCATTGCCTCCCTCTCCATTCTGGATGATGCCCTACTACATTGTTTTTTGCCAAAGTTTTTCTCTAAGGTTCAAGGATTGCTATAATGATGAAACATGGCATATTCTTAAACCTTCTCAACCACTTTTCCAAAGTCTTTTGGACTAGTCAAGCATAAGGTTGACCTATTTATTTTACCACCTCTTTTTTATCTTGGTGAAAATTAGAAAGGGTGTACTGGTTTGTGTCCTTTTATTGGCAAATTATTCTCTTCATTTCTTGGGCCTTAATGTCTCAACCATATCTTTCATTAGCAACATTTCATCACTGGAAGTTCTTATGCACTGTCTAATGACTCTATGTTTTAGGGGTTTAATGGCCAAAGAAGACTATCATGGCAAGATTATTTCACATATGGCAAACCATCAAGAGCCATTTTTGCCATGTGTTCATGGGAGATTATCGTTCTTGAGAGTGCACTTATGCTCTTATTTCTCTTGCTTCATAGACTTGCCCATTCTTTTGGCAAGATCTTAATAGAAAATCATTTGTGGGATTGCTTGGAGAGGTCACTTTCATAAGTGACATATTAGTGTGGCTCTTTTTATGCTTGTACCTTCATTTTTTTGACATTTGTTGTTGCAACATATCCCTTCTATTTCTCCACATTTTGTAAAAGGAATAGACACTGCCCTTGACCTTCATGAAGATCATTCAAGAGGAATGACCTCATTGCCATTTGGAGGAGGTGTTGCTATCCTCTTGACTAGTGGAGGCTCCATACGTGGAGAATCTCATACAAGATTTCAGTAGTTGTTTATATTCATGTGCATATCACTTAAGTGAGGGTGACTGACTCATTGTGTGAGAAATGGCCAAGGTGTAATGCATAGTGGTTTACCTTCATTATGTAGTGTGATCTAATGTCATGTCTCTATAATAATCCGAAACCTTGTAATAAATCCTATAACTAATGAAGGCTTTTTTTCGATCATTTATCTCTACCTTTGTATTGAGGGGAATTGTTGAGATAAGTACATCTAGGTGACTAGAGGGTTGTAAATCTACATCAGGTTGGATGGTCAATGTAGATCATGCATAGGATTTGGATAGGGACTTGGAGCTATTTAGTGGGTGGTAAACCCCCCTTGTATGGTGTGAATCACCTTAACCTTGTTTGATAAGGTTAATAGCTACTAATATGACATTGTGTTGGCTCCTATCTTGTGTGGTTCTCCATCTCTCTTTCTCTCTCTCTCTCCTCTCCCATGTCAAGTGAGCTGCATCTTCATTATGAGCACTCATCTTTCATAACAAAATCCATCCATCATCATCAATGTTGTGCATTGTAGCTAGTGGCATTATAGTAGCTTTTGATGTAGGAGTTGTAGTGGTTGAGTCAATTGTTGTAGGCCACTTGCTATTGCTAGGCTTATTGGTGATGTCTTTGCTTCTGCTATTCTTGATGTTTAAAGTCATCCTTTTCTCTTTCCTTTGGGTTGTCACATGTATGTTTCATCTAATTCATTATTGTGTGTTTGATCTGAGTCATGATTTGAGTCATCAATTATAGATAGATTCTATGTTGTCTATTGATGTTGTGACTTGCCTGCCCATTATAGTCTTGCTTGTAGTCTATCTTACATATTAATGGCTATTGTTTTACTTGCCATAGCTTGTGGTATTCTACTGTATAGAATGTAAGTCTCTATTATACCCACTTGCATTCTTCTATGATCAAAATGCTAGCTGGAAGTGATCCATGTATTGTACCTAAAACTGCATGTTGTAGCGCTACTTTACTACTATTGTTCAAGAGCCTAAGGAGGAGCTAGAGTTCCACAAATACTCTGTGTGTGTGTGTGTGTGTGTGTGCATGCATGCGTGTGAGTGCATGCATGTGTGCGTGTGTGTGTGTGCATGTGTGTGTGTGTGTGTGTGTGTGTGTGTGTGTGTGTGTGTGTGTGACAAAGAGACTAACACAATTCACTCAAGGAAACCTCAAATCTTTCCCAAAGATCTATAGAAATACTAAAAAAGGTATAATAGAGCTCTAAAAATTGTAATGTTGATTTTTTTGCAACCAATATGAAATCTACAAGGTGAGTTAAACAAGAGATAAAGATTTCTCAAGGAGAGGACTTCTTGCCTTAAAAAACTTAAGGGCTTATCTTGGGCTTGTGCCTTGATAAGAGTAAGGGACTATGCCTCAACAAGAACAAGGGATTGTGCCTTAACAAAACAACAAGGAATTGGGCCTTAGCAAAAGAAAAGGATTGTTCCTTAACAAAAGATAGAGCATGAGGAGCTTTGATACCATGTTGGATATCAAAAAGAGAGATTGGAGTGCATAAGATAGCTAACTTACACTATGTTTTATTGAGTATGATGAATATATATAAATCCCTTATGTTTCAAGTTAGCTAAACAAGAGATGAAGATGCCTCAAGGATAGAGCTTATGCCTTGATAAAGCAAGGTCTTGCACTCTCTCACACACTACAAATATTTGACTCTCTTCCAATGCTTTTTCGATGAAAATTACATTATTTTTTCTGGAAGTTTGAAAATGGTCGATATGTGCCTAAAAAAGAAGGTGTCAAATTTTTTGTTATCTACATCCACGTTTTCATCATCGTAAATGAGATTTTGACTATAGGATTGATGCTAATATCGATAAAAACTTTGGTAAACTTTCCCAAAAACACACATTTCATTAATTTTTTTTTTCCATGAAAAAGACTTCTATTAAGTAAGAACAAAAACCCGTGAGAGCAAGCTCAAAGCGGAATACATCATGAAATCATGAGGATAATAAAAAACCCTCAGAGTGAGGTGGAAAGAAGCCAAGGCTGAGACTGAAAGTGCCATCTCAACCCTGTAGTAGATTCAGAGAAGAAAGGAGAATCCTTCCATTCCCTGAAGAAAGAAGCCCTCCTAGCTGAGGCTGCATGGGAGTCCCCCTGCATACCCGTCCATACGGCCATCAAAGTGTGTACGATGTCTGTCTGTCTAGATACTAGCCAATGTGTGCGAGGGATGAACCTGAGTACCCTCCATAGCCTCTGTGCATCTGGCTCTCCAGATATGCCAGGCAGCTATGCTCGCTATAATCTCGCAAGAAGTATCCACAGAGGCATGTACAGCTGTAAAAGGACGGTGTGGAACCACATCCAACAAATAGAACTCAACCCGATGACGTCGAACCGAAATGGCCCGAGAGGAGTCAAGTCCCTCATAGAAAACCTGAGGTCCTGTAAGAGAAAGCCAAGCCACCGAGCCCCAAGTCATAAAAAGTGGGGAATGGGCAAAGTGACTGAAGATCCTGGCTATCCCCATCCAAATCAACCTCGCCTGTCTGCAATCCCATAAGCAATGCTGAATAGACTCCGAAGCAGAAAGGCAACGAGGGCAAGTAGGGTCAGCTCCGAATCTGGACCTCCAAAGGTTCACTGCAATCCCTCCATGGATAGAAAGCCAAAAGAAGATAGTGATCTTTCTATTCCTGTGGGATTTCCAGAGCCTCCTCCAGAAGTACCTCTGCTGATCCGCAGTAATACCAAAAGTCTCCCAACGAGGAACTCTGGAGGGTCTCCAGCCTCTACTACTGAGCTGAAATCTCCTGGCATTACTAACCGTGTAACGAAAGAAGGGGATGCTCTTCTCTCGATGCCCCGCATCAATCCACTCCCACTCTCCGGGGTCCCACTGTAAATACCTGATGGGAACTCCTCCATAGAGCCAGAGCCTCCAAGACCCGGTGGAGAGTAGCTGGGGGTCAGGGTCTAAGAACCACTCTGAATCTGATCCCTGCATCAAAAGACCTACAACCTTGATAGGCTGAAAAGCAAACTCAAGCAAGATGTCCTCTGTAGATCTGAGCAATCTGCCACCATCCTGGACACTGAAAACCAAAGCATCCTCCTGTGCATCTTGGAAGGCTAAGACCTGAAGCGGAACCCTGCCTCTCGAGAAAGTACCTGCCTAAGTGGAGGAAGTGAGAGGCATATCATCTGTGTCTATCCAAGCCTCTGGAAGGGCTGCCTCAATCTGCAAGATCCTCCCTGCACTCCCTCTGAGATGTCCTGTCAACCTTGATTTGGTTTCCTCTGGAAGCCTACGGAAAGCTTTCCAAGATCCCAAAGAAGAAGCACGTCCCCTCTCCCACCTGGCCCACTGCATGTAGAGTGAGGCACCCAGTGGCCTGCCAAGATCATCTAAAATACTGTCGTTCCACATGATGGGCTGCCTATCAATCTCTTCCCGAGAGGAAGGAGGAATCCTCTGAAGAGAGCTTCTGAAACTGGCCCAAGCTTTCAGAATGGCAACCATGAGAGGGGATGAAGGTGACCTGAGGTGTGTTGTGGTGAAGATCCATCTAGCACTGCTCATCCAGTCTCCTCCTGAGGAAGGTGTGCACCTCTGTATGCTGCTGATAAGAAAGTCCTTCCACGGTTCCTGTCCTGGCATAAGTCCTCGCACCACTATCTTGCAAAGTAAAGCTCTGCACTGTAAATCTGGATCAATAATATTGAGACCCCCATCCTATGTAGGGAGGATGAGGGTCTCCCAAGCCACCCTGGCTAAGGCATCTGCTGTGCCATCAAGCCCACTCCAGAGAAAGTTCCTGATCGGTCTTCTGAGCTGAATGATGCAGTCCCTAGAACGGCACCAACATGAACAAATAAACCAGGCTGTGGCCAAGAGGACTTGGTTGACCACCACAACTCTAGAGGCAAGATCCAGCTTGGCTGAGCTCCAAAAGAGAAGCTTCCTTCTGATGCTCTCCAACACGGGAGCAAAGTGCTGCATGGTAGAAATACCCAAGCTGACCTGGCAGCCCAAATACCTGATAGGCACACCCCTCTGAACCCAAGTGAACCCTATGTCAAGCCCCAAAACTGGAGTGTCCTCATCACTGATCCAAAAGCCATTGGATTTATGCCAATTTATCTGTGCCCCTGCCACCAAGCAAAATAAATCCAATGCTGTCCTGAAAGAAGTGAGCGTCTGTGGAGAGGCATCCAAATAAATCGCTGTGTCGTCAGCCAACTCACTGTCAAGTAGCTCCTCTTCTCTTCTGATGGGAAGTCTCAGCCCAAAGATGTCAGCTTGAGATCTAACATAGATACTCATAGCTTCGGCCACGAATAAAAAAAGGAAAGGAGCAAGGGGGCATCCCTGACGGACTGATCTCGAAATCTGAAATCTCTCACCCCTTACCCCACCAATAAGTACCTGGCTATGGGCTGATCTGTACAAAGAGGAAACACCTCTGATCCAACCATCAGTGAATCCAAAGCGTAGAAGGGTGCCCTCCAAAAAACTCCAATCTACTCTGTCATAAGCTTTTTCAAAATCCAATAGTAGAATGGCAAGATTCTGGCCACTCTGCATGGCCCACTCTGAAGCTTCCTAGAAAGAAAAAATGTTATAAAAAATACTTCTGCCATGCACAAATCCCATCTGAGTGTCATGAATAAGATCAGGGAGAAGTGGCTGCAATCGGAGGCTGATAGCCTTGGCCAGAATCTTGTAACAAGTCCCCAGAAGTGTAATAGGCCTCCACTGGGATAATAAATTTCTGCTACCTCCTTTTGGGATAAGGTGGATGAGGCCCTTTGTAAGCGACTCAGGCATCTCGCCAGAGTCCCAAATGGCCTACATGGCTGAAGTAATATAGTCTCCAATCATATCCCAAAATGCAATGAAAAAAGACGGGGTGAGGCCATCTAAACCTGGGCACTTGCCCTTGTGAAGGGCTGAAAGTGCAGTCCTGAACTCTGTGTTGCTGAAAGGTGCGTCAAGTAGAACATGCATATCCGGATTCACCAACATTGGGATACTCTGCCAAATAGCCTGTCTAGCATCCTCTCTATCGTGTGTCTCAGGATCAGCAGTAAGGAGGGTGGCATAGAAATCTGAAGCTATGCGTAAGACGTCATCTGGCTCTGTCTGTAAAACCCCATGTGAGTCAATAAGCTGAGATACACTCTCTCTACTATGTCTAGGGCCAAGAGTAGAGAAAAAGTGTTTATTGACTCTACCACCCATCTGAATCTAGAAGGACTCCCGTGCATGAAAGGCATACTCTGCTCTCTGATCAAGCAATAGATGAGCCCTCGCTGCAGCAAGGCGCTCCTGAATCCAAGCATCTGAAGGCCGTTTCTGCTCTTCCCTCTGCAAAGCTGCTAACTGCTGGCGAACACCAATCTCACGTCTGAGAATATCTCGTCTCCTAGTAGAAGCAACTGAGCAGTAAAAGTCGCTAATACCAGAAAGGGCAGCGGCTAAATGTGATGGATGTGGCTGCCCACCCTGTGGACATGAGCAAACCATATCTATAGGGCTGCCTCCATAAGGTCCTCCTCTGTGTAAAAGGCATCTGGAATCCTGATGCTGGCAGATCGGCCTCTCAAGTGAGGCTCTAAGATAGCCAGAACAACAGGGAAGTGGTCTGAAGTGGAAACCCCCGCAGTAATGCATACCGATCCACCTCTGTCTAGTGCCCAGTCATCTACATAAAATCTGTCAATGCGTGCATGAATAGGCATCTGTTGCCTCCTCTTCGACCAAGAGAACAGGAGGGACTGTGGCTGAATAAGAAAGGCATCATCACACCAAGTATCTCTGCCACAGAAATGGAAAAGGAAGGCATCCCAAGCTGCTCTCTCCAAAGAGTGAAGTCCGCCTTCTCTACCCCCTTTTTTGTCCGACGGTAACTCGACCATTCAAGGGGAAGATATTACTATTGCACTTTTGTACGTAGATGATCTGATTGTGACAGGAAGCAAGGATAGCTTCATCAGAAAATTAAAACAAGACTTATCTGCAGAGTTCGACATGAAAGATCTTGGACTTATGCACTATTGTCTTGGAATTGAGTTCTGGAGAGATTCAGATAGCACATTCATGAGTCAGCTCAAATATGTTGACAGTCTCCTGAAGAAGTTTCATATGGCAGATTGCAAGATTGCAGCCACTCCCATGGAACAGAGTTTGAAACTTACTAAAGATTCAGAAAGGCCTACAATCAATGACAGATACTACAGGCAACTCATTGGATCTCTTATATATCTGACAATCACACGGCCAGATATTTGTTATGCAGTAAGCTCACTAGCACAGTTTATGGCAAATCCAAAACAGTCTCACTGGAATGCAGCCAAAAGAGTCTTGAGATACATCAGAGGTACAAGACAATTTGGGATAGAATACAGAGGAAGTCATCCACGGTTGCATGGATACTGTGACAGTGACTATGCCGAAGATCATGAGACCAGGAGATCGACACAGGGATATGCATTTTTCCTTGGTCAAGGTGCTATATCATGGTTGTCAAACAAACAGCCAACTGTTTCTTTGTCTTCGACTGAAGCAGAATATAGAGCACTCACTACAGGTGCATGTGAGGCTATATGGCTCAGAAGACTATTGTCAGAAACAGATTACTTTGATGAGTCAAAGCCAACAACAATATACTGTGATAATCAATCGGCTCAAGCATTGGCCAAAAATCCAGTATATCACTCCAGGACAAAGCACATTGATGTCAGAGAGCACTTCGTCAGAGAAAGAGTGTTACTTGGTGACATCACACTACAGCATTGTGATAGCAAAGAAAATGTTGCAGACATCTTTACCAAACCACTTGGTAAAGAGCTATTCGAGAAACACCGACTAGCTCTTGGTTTGATGCAGAGGAAGGACATTCCCATTAAAGGGTTGTGATGGAATGTAATGCTCAGTCCTTCTTCGATTCCCCAGACTCATCATCTTGAGGGAAGGCCTACTTCATGATGTTGATCTTGAGGGAAGGTGTTGAGAGTTCACGCTCAACATCATGTGATCATGTGTGCATAGCACCATCACGTGATCATATGTGCATAGCACTAACCTTATAGAGTGCTATAAAGGAAAGGGTTAGATCCCCTAACCCTAACCCTAAAAGGGTTTGTATATATTCTATTTTTTCAACTAATTCTAGTGTACAGTTAGTCATTTGTGGTGTGCTCTCTAGCTGTGCCCGCTCTCCTCATCTCCACTCTTCTCCTCTCCCCTCTTCATATTTTGTCAGGGGGGAGGGGGGAGCCTGATTAACAATAAGAAATGAAAAGGAGTCAACAAAAGGAAAGGTACATGAGTCACATGTGTTGAGGGTGGAGTGTTAAGGTCGAGGTTTGAGGAGGGGTGCTCTAGTGGTAGTCTGTAGAGAGCTAGGTTGTGGGCTGGTCCTAGTGCATTGAGAACCATGGCGGCATGGCCAAATGCGGGTTTGGTAGAGAGCATAGGACAGGCAACAACATGATTGGTTTGAAGGGGAGCAAATGGTACTACGAGTGAGTGGAGAATGCAAAGGAGGTAGCCAATAGCATGATTGCAAACATAGTGAGCTAAGATGGCTGATTCATGAAGCCGTCAGCAAACGGCGTGTGGTGACTAGTAGGGGTGGTGAGATCCCATGTAGAAGGCAGTAGGACATCCGGGGTGTATGAGTATAGTGACATGAGCAAGAGCAGGTGGGAGAAGGAGGCGGGCTTTAAAGGCTAGTTTGGCTTAGTCCAGGAGCTCAAATGGTGTAATATTATAGAGGAGGTAGTCATAGAGGCTAGGGAAGTTAGGGAGTCAAGGTAGTTAGAAGGTTTAGCTAGTTTGTTTATGTAGTTAGGGAGATAACTATAAAAAAATTAGGAAAAATAAGGAGAAAATAGAAAAAAAAAAGGTGGGGAGAATTTATGGAGAAAATAGCAAGAATTTAGGAGAATAAAAATAAGGAAAATTAGGGAGAAAATAGGGGGAAAGGGGGACATTAGCAAGAGGGGGAAAAAGAGGGAAAATTAGGAAGTACGGGGAAATAGTGATTAACTAGGGGAAATAAAAGATGTGGGGAAATGAAGGGGGGATTTTGAAAGAATAAGGGAAAATTTGGGGGGAAATAGGGGGTAAAAAGGGGGGGCAAAAATAGAGGAAGAAATGGGGAAAATGGGGAATTTAGGGGAAAGAGAAAAAATAGGAGAAATTGGGGAAAATAAGAACATAGGGGGGAAGTTTGGGAAAATGTTAAAAAAGAAAGGGAGAGGAGAAAAATAGGGAGAGTTAGAAGAATTAGGGAACATTGAAATAGGAAAGTTATTGGAAAAATAGGGGGAAATGTTTTTTATTGGAGAAATTAGAGAAATTAAAGAACAATTGTAATAGCGAGAGGAGAAAATAGGGTCAAAATAGGGAGATAATGGAAAAAAACATTAGGGAACATCTTGAAAAAATTAGGACAAAATAGGGAGATATTAAAAATAGAATAAATGAAAAAATAAAAATTAAGAGAATATTGGGAGAAAGTAATAGAAAGGGGGTGGGGAGGAATAAGGAAAAAGATAGAGTTTGTTATTATTTTCTAATGATGTGTACATTTAAGGAGCACTTTTGATAGTAACCCTTTTACAAAAATTAACAATAGAGTCTGGTTGAACCAACATAATGAAGAGAGAGAGAGAAAACAAAGAGAAATATATAAAAAAGGAAATTAGAAAAAATAATATGGAAATTTTATAAAGATTGTAGAAAAAACTAGAAAAATAGAAACATATTAGGAGAAAAAAATATTTTTATTTAAAAACAAGTTTTAGATTTGGAAAACAAGCGGTGGGGCAGGGGGGGGGGGGGGGAGAGGGAGGTTGAGAAAGGGTGTGAGGGAAATTAGAAGAAATAGAGGGGAAGGGTAGAGAGTGTGGGAGGAAGTTTCATTTGAAGAGAGAGAGAGAGGGGAGAGGTAGTTTAAAAGTCTTACCAAAGGGGTAACAAGGGAAAGAATGTAAGTTGCATGGAAAAAATGAAGAAGAGGATTATGTGTGTGTGTGTGTGTGTGTGTACCCACCTTTGCCCAAGTAGGGTACACCACACTAGGTGAGACAGTAGGTCATCACTTAGTCTGATGACCTACTGTCTCCTCGAAAGAGACAGAAGTATCTGTAAGTCCAATTTAAGGATTGAGAGAGAGAGAAATGAGGGGGAAGAGAGAGGTTTAAGTGGGGGTATCAAGAGAAAAAGCAAAGGTCACAGAGTGAAGCTTTAGATGATAGTAATGCTAGGGAAGGGAAAGGAAAGAAGGAAGAGAAGGAAAAAGGGGGGAACTAGTCTATTTTGAGAAGTGTTTGGGATACAAGTGTAATTGAAGATGTGAAACTCAAATGGTTATTGAGAGAGGAAGTGTTGCTCCAGTGAGCAATGAAGTCAGTCAAGATGCAAAGCCATAATGACTTAAATGTACTATGTGCAATTGTCCAGAGTTGCAGGGGAAACATGACTGTGTGTGTGGACTCAACAAAACCCCATTTCATAGTGAAATGAAAATAATTTTGGTAATAGAAACAAAAGAGAAAACTGCTATTAGACATTACAAAAAATCGGGAGGAGCACAATTTGCAAAAGACTTATAAGATGCATGACTATACAGACAAGTTTTGCTTTGACAAGTTGTCACACGCATCACTTTCATTCGAAGACGGGAGTTTGCATATCTGCCACCATCCAACTAAAAAAATGATAAGAACCATATTTTGACTTAGTTAGGAAGATAGGTGTCATAAACACCCCTCCCTTGTTATCGGGATCACAAGGGAGATAGCTGCTCACACTATAGACTTATAAAGCTAGTATTTGATATTATGCTTTAAGTGTAAAATTAATTGGGGTGAGTTTAAGGAAAAATAAATAAATAGTTGTGTAAGGCAGAAAAACTTAGTGTATTTAGGTGTGTGAACGTAAAGGAGGAGGAGGGGAGAAATTAAGGATTAGAGCAATAAATGTAATTTTAAGATTTAGAGGATAAGGGAAGGAGAATTTGTAAGAAAGAGAAGCTTAAAGGAATTTCAAAGGTACTTAAAGAATTTTTTTTAAGAATTTAAAAAAAGAATGAAATTTAAAGAAATAATTTTAAAGAAGGAACTTCAAAGAATGGAAAATTAGAAAAATTGGAAGAATTAGAAAAAATAGAAAGGATGTGAAGGTACAAAATAATATGCAGAAATAGAGAACAATTAGGGACAAATAGAAATAAGGGGGTAAATTGGGAGAATATAAAAAAAAAAGGGGGAAATCTAGAAGAAATTAGAGAAAAAAGGGGGAAAATAGGGAACAATTAGGTAAAAATAGAAAATTAGGATAAAATAAAAGAAATTAGGCAAAAAAGGGGAGGGAAAGGAGTAGCAAAACTTAGGAAAAAATAGGGAGAGAGAGGAAGATAGGGAGAGGAGAAGTTTCAGAGAGTTGAACTTAAGGAATTTAGGAAAAATAGAAAGAAGTGATTAGTGAGAGGAGAAAATAGGGAAATTGGAAGAACTAAGGGGATGTTTAGAGAGAGAGAGAGAGATTAGGGAGAGGAAACAAAGATAAATTTAAAAAAAAAGGAAATTAGACAAAATAGGGAGAAAAAATAATAGGGAAATTTTAAAAAGATTTTAGGAAAATTTTAGAAAAATAGAAAAATATTTTTATTTAAAACCAGGTTTTAGATTAGGAAAAAAAGCGCGGGGGGGGAGGTTGAGAAAGGGTGTGAGGGAAATTAAAAGAAAGAGAGGGGAAGGGTAGAGAGTGTGGGAGGAAGTTTCATTTGAGAGAGAGAGAGGGGAGAGGTAGTTAAAAAAGTTTTACCAAAGGAGTAACAAGTGAAAGAATGTAAGTTGCATGGAAAAAAGGATAGAGTGTGTGTACCCACCTTTGCCCCAATAGGGTACACCACACTAGGTGAGATAGTAGGTCATCACCTAGTGTGATGACCTACTGTCTACCCGAAAGAGACATAAGTATCTGTAAGTCCCATTTAAGGATTAAGAGAGGGAGAAGTGAGGGGGAACAGAGAGGTTTAAGTGAGGGTTTCACGAGTAAAAGCAAAGGTCACAGAGTGAAGCTTTAGATGATAGTAATGCTAGCGAAGGGAAGGAAAATGGGGGGAAGTGGTCTATTTTCAGAAGTCTTTGGGATACAAGTGTAATTGAAGATGTAAAACTCAAATGGTTACTGAGAGAGGAAGTGTTGCTCTAGTGAGCAATGAAGTGAGTCAGCAAAGAGCCATAATGACTTAAATGTACTATGTGCAACCGTCTAGAGTTGCAGGGGAAACATGATTGTGAACCCCGTTTCATAGTGAAATGAAAATAATTTTGGTAATAGAAACAAAAGAGAAAACTGCTATGAGACATTACAAAAACTGAGAGGACCACAATTTGCAAAAGACTTATAGAATGCATGACTGTACATACAAGTTCTACTTTGAAAAGTCATCATAAGCATCACTTTTATTGAAGAGGGGAGTCTCCATACCTACCACCATCCAACAAGAAAAATTATAAGAACTATATTTTAACTTAGTTGGGAAAAAAGGTGTCATAAACACCCCTCCCTTGTTATCAGGATCACAATAAAAATAGTTGCTCATGCTATAGACTTATAAAGCTAATATTTGATATTATGCTTTAAGTGTAAAAATAATTGGGGTGAGTTTAAGGAAAAGTAAATAAATCATTGTGTAAGGCGAAAAAACTTAGTGTATTTAGGTATGTGAACATAAAGGAGCAAGAGGAGGGGAGAAATTAAGGATAAGAGCAATAAATGTAATTTTAGGATTCAGAGGATAAGGGAAGGAGAATTTATAAGAAAGAGAAGCTTAAAGGAATTTCAAACGTACTTAAAGAAAATTTTTAAAGAATTTTAAAAAAGAAAGAAATTTAAAGAAATAATTTTAAAGGACTTTCAAAGAATGGATATTTAGAAAAATTAGAAGAATCAGGAAAATAGAAAGGATACGAAGGAACTAGGAGAAATACGAAGTAATAGGCAGAAATAGAGAACAATTAGGGGAAAATAGAAAAAAGGGGGTAAATTGGGAGAATAGCAAAAAAAAAAGGAAAAATCTAGAAGAAATTAAAGAAAAAAGGGGGAAAATAAGAAGAAATAGGGAGAAATAGGGAACAATTAGGGGAAAATAGAAAATTAGAACTAAGGGGAAGTTGAGAGAGAGAGAGAGAGAGAGAGAGAGAGAGAGAGAGAAAGAGAGAGAGAGGAAACATAGAGAATTTTTATAAACGAAATTAGAAAAAATAGGGAGAAAAAATAATTGAGAAAATGTATTTAAAAATAGGGAAATTGTAAGAAGATTTTAGAATAAACTAGAAAAATATGAGGAGAAATAATTTTTTCTTTTAAAAACAGGTTTTAGATTAGGAAAAAAATGAGGGGGGCGGGGAGGTTGAGGAAGGGTGTGATGGAAACTAGAAGAAAGAGAGGGGAAGGGTAGAGTGTGTGGGAGGAAGTTTCATTTGAAGAGAGAGAGAGAGGGGAGAGGTAGTTGAAAAAGTTTTACCAAAGGGGTAACAAGGGAAAGAATGTAAGTTGTATGGAAAAAAGGAAGAAAAGGATAGTGTGTGTGTGTGTGTGTGTATGACTCAAATAGAATGAGAGCCCACACTCCACATTTAGTGGGATGACATGGCATTGGATGTTTATGAGGGATGTACATCTTAGGACATGAAGAAACTCTCAATCCCAACAACAACCATGCCAATTCCATGAGTCTCCTTGGCATCATGACCCATTGTAGTAAATGGGGGAAGAAGAAGATGGGGAAGGTGGGAGTATTGCACAAAGGACATAGCATGGTGGTAGAGGGAAGTGATAGATTATGAGAAACAGTTGAAGAGCTAGGGGGCATTTATTAACATGGAATCAATATAAGAGAGGCTCATGGGAGAGGAAGTGTCCCTTCGCTTCTCACATGGTTTCCCTTCATAGCCAATGTCAACATCAATAAAGAGGCCTCCCACATGCACAAGGTGGAGGAGGGCATCTTGGGTGAGAGCATAACGGCTAAGTACCATCAATTAGGTGAGACAATTTTTAGCCTCCATTTTCATGTAAATCAAAGCCAATATCGTATGCCAGGATTAGATGATTCATATACATAGAACCTTCCCCAAATAGAAAAATCCTTAAGTGACACTTATGAGGACAAGTTAAAGGCTGGTATAAAGATCCTTTCCATCTCAACCTACTTTCTTGATTCTATAATATTATCCCTTGGACTATGCACAACCACCCTATTCAATGCACACATGAGGCCATCCACATGGAGGGGTTGGCTCGAGAGAAACTTGCCACCTCAACCATGGGCCCTATGCCCTCTTATTCTATATTATTCATAACACATCATATACCGCACTTTTAATGTGATCACAATAACGTTGGTCATATTATGCACATTGCACATGCATAGTAACAATAACAGTGATCATTTTTTACTGACCACATTGCACATGCAAGTGTGCATGTAATTGTTTCATTGTTGCAAGCATGCATGCGTGTGTATGTGGCTAGATATGTGTGTGCATGCATGTTGCTATGTGCACATGTGTCTGCATGCACACATATGTGTACACATTCATGCATGCACATATATACACACACGTGGGCATGCATGCCTACATGTTGTGAATGCATGTGCATATGAGTCCATGCAAATGTGTGCATGTGCATGCATGCATGTGTGCATTCGTGCATGTGTGTGTGTGTGTGTGTGTGTGTGTGTGTGTGAGTGACAAAGGTTACACTACTCGAAAGGGAGGAGGAAGAAGAAGGATGTGCAACAAAAATATAGAAGAGAGGGGGAACAAGGAAGTGAAGGAGGTGGAGGTAGGGGGGGGAGAAAGGGGGACGAAAGACAATAGGAAGTAGGAAGAAGGAGGGAGTAGGAGCCTCAAGGAGAAGAAAGTAGGAAAGGAATAGACTGAAGAAGGACGGGGAAGAGAAGGGGAATGAGGGAGATCATGCGTTTTTTTGTTTTTGGGAGGCAACTTGCCTTTCACCCCTCTTATGTCTTGTGCCACTAATTGCCCCACAACTAGTTGAATGCCAAATTTTCCTTAAGTAGGCGGACATATTCGTATGGCAAATCAGAATGTCTAACAAACACATATTAGACTTGCTAATACCCCTTTAAGGAACTAACCTTTTGACTCTCAAGGAGAATTTAAAAATGGGTTGAACACCATGAGGATGCCCCTAACTTGATGCCCACAACTCAACGTCTCTATGTTGACATTTAATGGAAGGGAGGAAGAAGGCCACCACTTTTTGAATTGGTGATACGTAGCCTTTAAAATGGTTGTTCATTTCAATTCATAGTACTACTTCTACAAAAAGCCTTTAGAACTTGCAAAAATGTTGTGCTAATGGCACATGTGGTAGCTTGGTACCAATCAAAACTACGTCTAGAGAGGGTGCAATTAGAATCTTGTCACTATTGTTGCTTCTTGGCTATTGAGTACCATGCATTTGGTTGAAGATGTTGTGTAAGGGCACTAGGTTTAGCAACTCATTCTTTGAGTTGCTAACCCTAATGCCCTTACACAACATAATAACAAATGTGTGTGGGCCGAGGGCAGGATGCCCACTATTGTGGCCAATTTTTGTATGGGTTTTTAAAGGGACTAACCCCCCCTTTTTTCTTGGTATTGGCTTGTTTTTTTAAAAATAAAATAAAGGGCACTAGGGTTTGCTTGTTTTTTTATAAATAAAATAAAGGGCACTAGGTTTTGATTGTGGGAAGTTGTTTCTCTTAAAAACAAACTCAAAACTGAAGATTATATGAGAGCAATTCCAAAACATGTTGAAACATTTAAGCCAATGATTTTGATTGAACAATGCCCTAGCTTGGGAAGCCTTTTAAAAAATAGGATCTATCTAGTCATCAGTGTTGTGTGTGCACTTGCGTTGCCTGTCTTTATAGTCGCCACATACGGCCTATAAAAAGATCACATCTTGTTGCCATGTCTATTTACTGTGTGCGTACCACACCACAAAGGGTCAAAAACTTACATCTGTAGTGTGTTGGAGGGTC
Organism: Dipteris shenzhenensis; assembly: GCF_047967505.1. Lineage (NCBI taxonomy): Eukaryota > Viridiplantae > Streptophyta > Polypodiopsida > Gleicheniales > Dipteridaceae > Dipteris > Dipteris shenzhenensis. The sequence continues at coordinate 18,665,925 of NC_141627.1, forward strand.
GAGTCGCATAGACGACAAATTCGAATGCTTCTACGTGGCTATTCTGTGAATTGGGAAGAAAAAATGTGTGAAGTTCGTTTTACCCGACAAGTGCATTTGCTCGTCGTTTGTCCTATGTCCTAATGTTGCCACCTTTGTTGTGGAGAAAGTTTGGGGGGAAGACACGTGGCAGTAGAGAATGACGTGGTGCGGATAGAAGGGACAGCCAACAAACGACGACTGGAGGGCCACGTCGGACGAATACAGGAACGTCTGCTGACGGGGAAGACCGAAAATGCGAGGCGGTTGCAACACGTGGCAGGGAAGTAGGTGGACGCCCCTGTAAAGGTTGTCCAGGTGGCATCGTCTTTTAAAGCTCGCAAGCTCCGGCAGAGCGTCCGCCATAGCCAAAAGCTCGCAAGCTCAGGCAGAGCGTCCGCCATAGCCAAATTTGATACGATTCCGTTTCGATTTCTGCGATTGTTATTCTTCTCGGGAATCCCTGCGATCATCCTCAAAATCATCGCTCGGAACTCCTCGAATCTGCTTCATTCAGTGCTCTCCAGAATCAGAGCAAACAGCAGAAAGAGTGCTCCGAATCCTTTCAGCCGCGCAGAATTCTTCATCGCTCATCGGCCGACACAATATTTGACGTCGGTCTTCGCCGCCTCGCATCGATGCTCGTTATCTCCGCCATGTCGTTTTGTTTTCATGGAACATGAACAGTTTCCGGCCCGGCTCTATAAGCTGCAAGCGCCACCGAACGGTAGTTTGCGAGAAGGCGAGGAAATCCAGTAACATGCAATGGGAAACAGCGCATCCCGCTCAGGAAGTTGCTTCGTTCCGGCCACCTTCGCCTTCGCAGAGCCTCAATTGGATGAAGGCTTGGGCCATTCCTTCTACTACTGTCGACCTGCCTTGGATTCACCATCTCCATCCGACCGGTATCTTGCGACGCACCTTCCTCTTGATTCAGAGGCTTCCAATGGTTTCCTCCGATTGAACCATCAGATTGCCGAGGACTCTCAAAAACGAAGCGATCTTTTGGAAATTTCTTTCAAATCCATCTCCGGTGCATCCGTCAGTGCCAACGCATCTACTTGCCGCAAATTCGCCTCTCGTCAGCCGTGCAACTTCTTTGCAAATGTTGGGAACTATCGTTCGACTGCGTTTGAGAGTACACCTGCCTTCATATGGATTCCACTGCAACCGGTTCCGATGGAGCATTCTCTGTCCGGACTCATGGATGGATCACAATGTGAGAAGGCGTCTCGTACTTTAGACAGGCGGTTTCTGTCAGAGAGAGGACTCACGACAGAGCACCCTGTCCTTACCGAGAAGCGGATACGGAGAAGAGGTTTTTTGTCCAGACCCTTGAGAAGGAACCTGGAGCCTACAGACCGGAGTCTAGTCTCTGCCCCGCTAGCACGTTCATACGCTGCTTATCTGAGGGGAAGAAAAAAGTCTTTGGCTCAACCGACCAGACCTTTTCGCAACGCAGAGAAGAAAGTTTTATCGAGAAGTCTGTCTAGAACATCTTCTACGGTTGTGAGATCTCTCTCTGCTCCTGTTCAACTTTTGTGGGGGCATGCTAAAGAAACCATCGGTCACTGCGACCGCCCTTTTGATTCTGGCCGTACATCATCAGACTTGGACTCACGGGTGAGTCATAATTTGCAATGGGCACAAGGTAAAGCGGGGGAGGATCGGGTGCATGTGGTTTTGTCCGAGGAACATGGCTGGCTTTTTGTTGGGATATATGATGGGTTCTATGGTACTGATGCACCAGATTTTCTGGTGAGCAACCTTTACCGAGAAATACTCAAAGAATTGGGGGGTCTTCTTTGGAATAGAAAAGAGAGGCTGACCGGATTCGAGCAAGGAGTTCAAAGCCAAGGAGATGACGTCCTCCGAGGAGAGGCTCATCGAGAAGCAGCTGTCTTGAGCCTTGGCAGTCACGAAGAGGCAGGTTTTCAAGGTCAGCGGATTGCTTCAAACTTAGACAAGGATTGCAGTAATTTTGAGGAAACTACTGCATGTACACTGGCCGAGGAATGTATTAGACCTAACAATAGGAGCGAGAATGCTGATCACGATCCAGGTTCTTGTCCAATGGGGACTGTTAAAGATTGGGCAACACAGACTGGCGCTCAAGGTTTCATCTGTGAGATGATGCCTCGAGGGTTACCAATTTGTGACTTGAAGACAGGTTGTCAACCAGAGAAGCAGAGTGCGATGAGTAGTTATAAAAGAGACATGACACTTAGATCTACGAAGACAGTAGGGACTGCAGGGCTCAATGTACATTGTGAAGGGAACAATTTGCAACAGAATGCCAAGAATTCCCTGCTAGAAAAGCACAGGAAATTTGAGTCTGGCAGTTCATTACTTGCATCAAAGCTGAAAAGAGCACTTAAAGGGAAGGAACATCACAGGAGACTGCTTTCATGGAGTTCAGAGAGTGAGCAAGCTCAAGAAGGACCAAAATTATCTGAGGATAAGAGCAGGCAAGGTGCAAACGAACTGTACAAAAATGGCATTGCTGATCACACTGCTGTCCTCAAAGCTCTAGCATGTGCACTGGCATCTACAGAAAGAGCATATTTGCAGACGACAGAAAACTTAAAAGATACACCTGAGGTGATGATGAGGGGTTCTTGTGTCTTGGTTATGCTCATGAAAGGTGAAGATGTATATGTGATGAATGTAGGTGACAGCAGAGCCATATTAGCTAAAGTGAAGAGTGACTCTCAGTCTATTTCAGCTATTCCTAAAGGCCCTGCACTGCCTCAAGCGGATGGCTTGGAGGGAATTGGAGCACGAGATTCTCAGCCGCAGCAGCAAGATCTTGAGGGCATAATGGAGGAAAACTTTCACACGTGTTCTAGTGCTGGACCACCTGCAGCAAGTCTTTTACTAAGTGCATTGCAACTCTCATTTGATCACACCACGAGTGTTGAAGAGGTGAGAAATTTAGTTGCTTCTTTACCCTATCATAGATCAGATTGGCCTCTAAAGGCAGGCACGTTGTCATCTGTTCCTTTAGAAATCTGCCACTCCTGTTGATATCATCGAGCGATTCTTGTCTCTCGTTTTTAACTCGACAATCCAGATGCAAAATATCCAGTTAGTGCTCTGGAGATAAGAAAAGCTTGCCATTCCAGCAATTAAATAGAGTGGTAAAGACATTTGGAAACTTGAGTCTCAGAAATGGGGCATTGGAAGTAAAGAGCCATCAATGTTGAAGTCTCAAGTTGCTTGAGTGCTGCTTTCTTCTCCTATATGGGAGTGTAACTTTTACATCTCTGTTGCAGCTTGCTTTTTCCAGAATGTCAGTTGGAAACCTCTGCTTTAGAACATAGTTACAAGGGAACAAGAAAAACGGAACAGGAATGTTCCAGGAATGTAACTATAGTCATAATTACAAGGGAGCAGGAATGTCCAGGAACGTCCGATGCCACATCAAGAACATTTCGGGTTGGGGGAAAGTGGATTCACAACGGAATGCAATGTCATGTGACATGTCATCAAATTGCATGGAAATATACCAGACGCTTTTTATAGCTCCTAGGGAAAATTTATTGAGGGGAACTGAGAGGAGGGGCTCTATGTTGTATGTAGCATAGGTCACTAGCTGCCTCATTCTTGCCGCTTATTGGTGTTTATAAAATTACAAAAAAAGCTCCTAGTCCCATCGTGCACACAGGCGTGCATTTGGGCCAGAAGGCATCACTGTTTGGCCCAAATGTGCGCCCATGCGCATATATGGGCCAAGAGGCTCTTTTCTTTTTGGTTCGCTCTTATGCCGTTACTTCTTCCCTTTAATTGGTGTTTGCTAAACTCTTATGCCATGACTTCTTGCCCCTAACTAGTCACTCTTAAATGATTCATAGTGATATGTTTTTTTTCTTTAATGAACACCAATACACCCCACTAGATACACATATATAGCAAAAAAGAACAAGTACTATATAAACAAAGAAAGCAACCACTTCAACTGGTGTTGTATTTTTAAATATATCTTTGTTCTCCAATTCCTCTCCGATAAAATGTCTACCCACTGGATGACCACCAACCAAGATAAGCGAGTTCTGGAGACGAGGCCTCTAGAAAGCTCCTCTCTCCCTCGGGGAAGAAGGCTGTTCAAAGTTCAAAGTTGATATCATCTACCATATGCTAATCTAATGAATGGGAAGCAAATGCAGGTCGTAGATCCAAAGGACAAAAGCTAGTGAGGTCCCAGAACAAACCACATGGAATGAAAGCAGTAATGCTGACAGAAAAACTGCCTCAAGGGTTGAAGCCTCGAGTCAAACACAAAACTACAATTTAAGACACTAAGACCCTGAGATAAGTTCTTGATCTTAAATTTTCAGGGCTTGAAAGAGTCAATGTGTTTCACATGCCACCCTAGCTCTAGTATCCTTAAGATTGTCCCTGCCATAGAACATGAAATTCTGCAACTTTTTGAAGATTTGTCTGACATTGGATGGCACAGTACATCATGGCAAGAAGAACTTCGCCAAGAGCCAGAGCTCTACATGCAAGGGAAAGCAGAGGTGTACTTCAAAGCACTAGCTTCTCCTTGACATTCTTAGGAATTGGGGGAAATATTGTGTGGAGGAAATAACTAGGACAACCTCAAGTACATGTGAGTATAGCCTCGGGGGACCCAAGGAAGACCAAGGTCTGCTCCCCAATCTGGAGTGTCCTCCTCTTGACTGGTAGAGAAATGTGTACGCTCTTGCTACCAATGAGACCTACCAGAAGCTGCACAATAAAGATCAATTGTAAGCTGGACCTTTTTGACGGAGCAAAAATTCCCACTTGTATGTAATCATTTACATAGTTCTTGGGTTAAGGAGTTCCTCAGCCTGCATGATGGGATAAGGAAATAATTAGAAGTGCTGGCTTCTAACGTGCAAAAAATAACCCAGAGTCTCTTTTTTGAAAGGGTGTGGGAAGCTAAAGGGCAACTTTGTCTAGCTGATGTGGAAATCTTGAATTGGAAATTCTGAACGATTTACTCATGTGTGCACCAACTGAAACCCTACCAGTCGAGCTAGAATACAAGTGATGCTTGGAGTAGAGGATAGTATAAGGTGAGGGTAATCTCATGGTTGGAGTTGGCAGCTGAAGAGGGTTTTTGGGAAGAAGAGGGTCCCTAAGGGAGTTGGGGGAGAAGGGAAAAAATGCCTGGGGATCCAAGGTGGGAGGTCCTGGAGGGGTTGTTTGGGAGGGGTATGAGCATGCCAAAGACACACAATAACTCTTAGCAGTTTGGACTGCCAGCCAAGTCCTAATGGGACCTATTTGAAGCAGCGTGATGGCCCCTCTCATGGCCATGAGAGATGTTTGGGTACTGCCCTCATTGCCTGTAATCCTTTTGTACACTCTATCAAAAACTTAGTTGCTTCAGTCGCTAAGATGGAGTCTTTTTGCAACCAGTGTTCAAGATCCCGTAGCTTTATGTTCGGGCGTCCAATTTAGAATGGATGTCAGTTAAGGTGAGGTATCTGCGGTCCTCAAGGTTATGATTCACTAAAATCTTAGGACCGTACATGAGGGTTCCCTCTAGGACATAGACCCTCGTTTTTATGATTTGCTACAAAATCTTCATTTTCTGTCTTTTAAAGTTGTGTGATTCTTTGACCATTCTTGTCCATCTTTTCTAGAAGAAGGTATGTCCATCTTTGACAGGACACTGCTCATGAGGGACAATTTTATGAGAACTTTTGCTCCTACGTGCAGGTAATGACCCCCACCTTTTAGCCTTACCCTGGTACAAACTTCACAGTAGTGCATGTAATACTGTATGGAATTGATGGAGAGAAGGTTTAAGAATATGTACTACCCAACGCCTACCTTGATAACCATAATGGCCTCTCCATCTATCGCACATCATGAGCTGATGCATTGGCATGACAAACTTGTGCCTCTTTGTGTGCTTGGGCTGTCCCAAGATAATGGGACAACTATTCAATGAATGGGCACACCCCCTTGTGAAAGGACACACGCCTTCATCCAAGGGACACATCTCACCGTGAAGGCATGCACCCCTTCGCAGACACACCTCTTGTGAAAGGACACATGCCTTCATCCAAGGGACACATCTCACAGTGAAGGCATGCACCCCTTCGCAGAAGAAACATGCCTCTTTGTGAAGAGATACAAGAGTGCCACACAATGTGCAACCTTCACTGAAACACACCCTTGCCCAAAAGGACACATGCTGTCACAACGGGATGTATCTCTTTGCCAACGGGCACACCTTTCCATGACATGCTCAAAAGAGGTGCCAAATGGACACATCTTTTCTATGTAAACTCTTTACATTTTATATTGAGAAATGCAATCCCTAGATGGATGAAGTAAGTTTGGCTCCCACTCCTTCAAATCTCATACCTATGGAAATGTCTTTGGACAGCTTGGGAAGACCAGAAAGGAGGCATCAAATGGTAGGGCTTTCGACAGGGCAACTGTATGGTAATTGCTTAGTGCTCTATTTGGCTTTTGGCCGTGTTGCTGTCTTCCCGATGCATGCATGGAAGATTTCTAGGAAAGGGTTTGCATGCTGGAGCACTTCTTGGAACGGAAAGGAACAGAGATGGAAAAACTTTAACACTCTTTAGGCTTGATAGATTTCATAAGGAGATCCTGCAACAATGGATGGAGTTGTGCGACAAGGATGCTATGGCGCAGTGTAGTAGGAGGGCAGAATTTCATCAATGGAGTATGGATTGGCACCTTTGGCTTGCTTCCGATTCCTCGTGTGACTAGAGGGTCTAGCAAGCTTATTGCCATGCTTAATGCTCACTGGAAATCTTATGATTGATAATGCTAAATGGAAGGAGAGATTTTTCTGGATATCCGGGGTAAGTTAATTGTGCTGCTGTGGCTCATTCTACACAAAGCGGTATGGGTTGAAGCTATAGAAAAAGAATTGGGAATTTCATATGGGGTTTGTATGAGATGTAAACATACAAATGAAGATCTCCTCCAGCCGTATATTAATTGTCCCAATTGTAGAGGGGTCTGGAGGGTATAACTGGGCTATGCTGGCTGCCTTCTATGCTCAATAGGAATGCTAAGATATTACTAGCTTCACTAACTAGCATCTTGGAAACTATTCCAGATTTATGAGAAACTAAGTGTGGACTATGATTCAAAGAGAAACTGCAGTAGGTTTGGGAGAATGACGGTTGGCTGAGGCCAATCAGATGTTCATGTTGGTTTATAATGAGCTTAGAGGATCTGCAAGTGTGAGTGGTGAGGCTCAAGAGAAAGTAGAGCGGCTAAAGGCAACCATAGATGAGATAGCCATTGATAACCCGGCCAAGGGCTGTTAAGAAAGTATATGTTCTAAGGATTGGTGGTAGTATCCCCTACTATTATGCTTTTTGAGAAGCAACGGCTGCACAGTTTTGTAACATTTTAAACTTTGTAAATAAAGCAAGTTTTTTAAAAAAAGAGATGCTAGATGCATCCTTTTGGATACATTACAAATTATGCTGTTGCCTTTTCCCAAGGGACACCCACCCTTTGAGGTCCCTAGCAAGTACCCATCCTGCTCCCCTGCCAAAAGTACCTCCCCTTCTTGGGTGTCCTGCATTAGAGCCACTGTTTCTATAGTTTGCCGCCATTCCCTATATTGTAGCCTCCTTGTACACGAGATCCAGCCTTCTTCAACATACTTTCAAAGAGACATAAACAGTTGGAATTACAACATAGCTGAAACAACACGTGTTCAAGGCAGAAAATGGTCCATACAACATGTTACACAATATGGGCATAATAGCATTCTAAAGATCCCCCCCCCCCAACACACACACATCACCAAAAAAAAACAAAAAAAAACGTGAACTTCTATTAAGCATGGCCAAAATACATGGAAAAAGGAATTAAAAACTCTCTGAAGTCAAATAGAAAAGTGAGCCTATCATAACCAATCGGAAGTGCCATGAGGGATCCTTTGGCAGTGTAAGAGAAAAATAAACCATTTTCCCAATCTCTCATTAAGGCTGCTCTCCTGGCCTCAGCTGCAGGTGATGAGCCTTCAACTTTGCTCCAACTGGCCATTAGGGTGTGGATAATATCCTTCTAGATCACTGATAGTGATTGAGAAGTAAAAGTATGGATCCCATTAAGGTCCTTCGTGCATCTATCTCTAAATCTCCTAAGTGGTGAGACTGGCAATAATCTCCCAAGCCGATTCTATGGAGGAGACATGGTGTCTGTGTAAGGAAAACTGCACTGCAGCTAGGGTGATAATCTGAGGGACTCAAGTGCCTCTCCTCCTCCTGCCAAGCAAGAATGCAATGGCCTGCCAGAGTCTCCAGATCCTTTGGGTCTTTCTACATCCCCAAATACAACACTGAACGGACCCGAAGGCTGTAAGGCTTCTCAGGCATGTGGGGTTTGCTCTGAAGGTCTATCTTCAGGAATTGACTAGAGTCTGCCATGCTGCCAGAAAAACATAAAAATCTGTCTCTTTCGGTTTAGAGTCCACTCCAAAAGAAGGTTTGCATAGGCAAATTGATGCCAAAGGACTTCCAATGTGCTCTCCAGGTGCGAATATTGGGGGTTCAAAGGAATCTGTTGGAGTGGCCATCCACCATAGAGCTAGATGCACCAAGGATGAACCATGAGAATCAATGGGTGCGGGTCTATCCATCATCGGCCATCACTAAAACCAACCACGATGATCATATGAGGGAAACTTGAGGGTATCTTCAATGAATCCGGAGTGCAATATTTGCATCTGCTTCCTCATTACGCATCTTGGTCGGGACTATATAAGGTGGGTGAGTGATCCCCAACTGTATAAATTGGGCAAGTGATCCCCAACTTGTGAAGTGATCACCTCTACTAATCCGTTCAAGCAAAAAAGCAATGCCATGCCAGATCCTCTAGGCCTTTTTGCAACTCCAAGGGCAGTGCTGCTCGTGGACACCAGATTTCCTCTCCAAAGGCGCCTCTCTAGAGGTTCAGAGCGATACCTTTATGCTGGAAGAGCCAGATAAATTGGAACCTATCTCTTCCTATGGGACGTCTCCAAAAATAATTTTGAAGTGGAGGGATGACGTCAACTCATTACTATCCATTAAAGCGTTGTGTCAGCCCATCTCCACTCACCTGCGTCCCATGTAAGTGTCGAAGGGCACAGCCACCATACAATCAGGATTACCATCATATACTTTCAATCAGAGAAAGATGAGGATCAATAAAGAAGCTGCTATCAATATATCCAGAAACTCTGATAGTGTAGAATGGCTTGGGTGGGTTCTTGAACTGGTAATCTAACAAGGTCTCTAACCTCCTGAACTGCATAAACAACTGTGTCACCCCCAATCCCAAAGTATGCAAATTTCCTGTAGAGGAACACCCATGGGTGAGAGACACAATTGAGTCTACCTCCCTGACCCTATCTGTGCGGTGCTGTGCAAATAATCCCAAGGGATAGCTATTTCAATCTGCACAGCGCCCCTGCAAGCACCTCTAAGATCCTGTGTAATAATGTACCTCTCCAGAGAAGGAAGCTGTATGAATGCTCTCTAGGCACCGACTGTCGATGCTGGTCCTCTCTTCCATGTTAAAGAACGTGTACCCTTACACCTTGGTACCTAGCCAAACCTCCCGCTCAGTCGAAGAATGGAGAACCAATGGAAGAATCTTAAACCGATTTGAAGACAGACTTACATTCAACTTCAAAGAATATGTGTGCACAAGAATCAACTCACAAACACTCACATCTTGCGTAGTAGATAGTAGTAGAACAACCAAAATAACTCTCGCTATATATATAATTATAAATAAATAAATATTATATATATATATATATATATATATATATATGTTTTTCAAGAAGAATAACTCCCACTATATTGCGTAGAACCTGCACCAAACAAACACTCACATGTGTCATAGTAGATAGTAATATAACAAGAATTTTGAAGTGGAGGGTTGACGTCAAACCAGTACTATCCTCCAACTTGCGGCATCAGTCCATATCCACAAACATACTCAACAAACTATCTGGATCTTGACAGATGCCTCTTGCCTGGCCACCTCATTCTGCAAGCAAGTGCCTGTTACATATTCGCCTTTGGCACAATGAGCTGACAACCCCTAGCATGTATAATATATCATCCTACATGCCAGACGCATGGCCTACCAGCACTGTAGGTGGACGGGTCTCTATGCCACACCCATTAATTAACATTACAAGGTACCATTTGACCCATAGGGGCCTCAACCCATCAACCACAAGGGATAAAGGTTATCACTCTCCTCCAACACTCCCGATGGTTTAGAGAAAATTGTTGTAGAGTGCCAATCAACCACCAGAGGGAACCTGGGCCACCACATGTCTCCATCATGGGCACGTTTCTCTAAATAGATGAAGCTGCTTAGAGTCCTTTGTCATCATCCATGCAAACAGCTCCTTAGAGTCCTCTGTCATCATCCATGCAAACAGCTGCTGCAGGTTATAACTTCCGCCTCCGCCAGGGAAACTTTTTGTCTACACTGAGCATGCACAGTTGGATCTGTGCCTGCTATGTGTTTTCATCGCAGGTGCCGATTTGCTTTGAAAGCATTGATTGTTAAAGGCCTCCATCACAACTGAATCCTTTATTATGTCATATTGCAATATACCTGATCCTATAGGGTCCCTAAGACATTGACAAGGAGAAGTGGAGGTCAAGCTTTAGAAAATACATTTTCTGTGTGTTTTTTTTAAATGAATTGGCCCTTGACTCTTGTTGTATATTATACTGGATATGCATAATGACCATCAAAATACTATAAGATTTCTTGAGTTTTCAAAGTTCTTTTTTCCTCGAGAAAAAAACAGAGTATTTGTCTTTTGTAATTATTTCTTCTCCTTTGCTCTTTGCAAGCATTGGCATTGTCAGCAGATATACTGACACAAAGGTCCCACTCAGGAGGTTCGTAGGATCAGAGCAGAGCACCCTGATGACAAAAAGCTTATCGTTAATGGACGTGTCAAAGGCAAATTGAAAGTCACACGAGCATTTGGTGCTGGGTTTCTGAAAAAGGTGAAGCTTCAATTTTAGTTGTGATCAGATCACATTATTCACACGGTGCAGTGCATAAAAACATTTGTTGAAGGAATATCATTTGTTTCTGATTTATTGCTTTTGCATAGAAGATATAATCAAGGCTCCAACTTTAAAAGCCTGGAAACTTTATGATGACATGGCACTGCACTGTGTGGTTAGATACTTTAATCACACACAGTGCAGTGCATAATAACATTTGTTTGAAGAAGGTATATAATTTGTTTGTGATTCATTGCTTTTTCTTAGAAAACATAATCAAGGATCCAAATTTAAAGGCATGGAAAATTTTCTAGCTTCTAGCTATAAATTTTATGACCAATCAGGTTCAAGTGAGCCACCTGTCTTGCTCTGTATTGACACATTTACTTTGAGTCTTATTCTTTAAGGAATCCACTATCCCATTGGCTTCAAAACTGTCATATTACAGAGACTTTCTCTTTCGAAATCACCTCTCTCTCTCTCTCTCTCTCTCTCTCACACACACACACACACACACATTTTTGTGAAGACTCTCTCTCTCTCTCTCTCTCTCTCTCTCTCTCACGCGCGCACACACACACACACACACACACACACACACACACACACACATGAACATCCACACACAACTAAGAAAAAAAGAAGAGGGGATATATGTGTATGCATGCACAAACACACATACATGAGTACGAACTTACACACATCTCTATTTATGTTTTCGAATGAGAAGAATATTCCATCTCATCCTATAGAAGTACAAACTTGGCAGAACAATTTCAATGTTTTCTTAGACAACAGGCTAGAACACAAAGGGGCAGCTCACTTACACATGTATGTGTTGTTATCAGTCAAAATTAACTGATAATATTGTAATTATCATGAATGTGGGCAATATGATATGGTTTGTATGATTTAGAATAAGAGGCATATAGGCCATGGTTGAGATGGCAAGTGTTAAGCCAGGCAATCTCCAATTCTAGAGGACAGGATAATCAAAGGTCAAACTGGCGCAAAGGTCCGATCACTTACAGGTAAAAACACCACAGGTGACTCTCCGTCAGGACCCAAATCAACAATCAAAACCCGGACAAAATTCCACAACCAAAGCCCTGCCAAAGAGCCCCGGATTGGAGGCCACAAAAGGCCCCTTTCTGGCCGACCAAATCTGGCCGACCAGATTGACCTGGTCGGTCAATATCTGACCAGGTCGGTCAGATCTGGGCCAACCAGCTGGCCGACCAGCTGGTTGACTGACTGGCCCCTCCCTATTTAAAAGGGGGGGGGCCTAGGTACTCCTCACTTCTTCAAGCTCCAGAGGTCCCTGCACACCCTGAGCCTCTTCTGCCCCCTGGCTGCCTCCTCTGCTGCCTCCACTTCTGCCTCCTGGCTGCCTCCTCTGCTGCCTCCACTTCTGCCTCCTGACTGCCTCCTCCGCTGACTCCAAATCTGTCTCCTTTTCTGCTCCAGATCTGCCCCAATTTCTACTTCAGATCTGCCCTAACTTCTGCTCCAGATCTGCCCCAATTTCTGCTTCAGATCTTCCCTAACTTCTGCTCCAGATCTGTCCCCAACTTCTGCTCCAGATTTGCCTCCAACTTCTGCTCAAGATAATGTTCTTTCTATTCCAAATCTGCAGCAACTCTTGCATCAGCTTGCTGTCTCAGATTTGGTTCAGTTCCAACTTGTGGAGCTAGTGCAGAAGTCCACTACAGTTGTCTTCGCTGGAGGACTGATGTTTGCTTCTTCCAGAGCTTCTCACTCATATCTTCTCCTATACTGAGTTCCGTTTGTGATATATCTATTTCTTCTTCAGCTATCATTAGTCTTCAGTATTGTTTTATTTGTCTCCAAGTACTTTCTTTATATGGTATCAGAGCCAGGTGTGCCAATCGACACTTGAGCCTTGATCTGGAAAGCTTGGAAGATAAATCATCACCTGAAGATGTCTTCTCCCTCTTCCCCGAAGCGATCTCAGCCTGAATCGACCTCTATTCAACCACCACCTTCGTCATATGTCGAGAGAGAGTCTGCAAGGATTGAAGGTGATGAATACCTCTCCAAACTCTTTAAAGAATTTGCTGAATTCCAGAAATGGAAGGAACTTGAAGCAGGTACCCGCACACCTCGTGCCTCTACCTCTCCACGGTTCTCTCTGATACGTCAACAAGGACCTCTATTTAACTCAGAAGAAGCTGAGCAACATCTCAAGTTCGGTGCCGACGAAGAACAAGTATACCCTGACGAAAGAGGACAGGCCGGCATGAGAACATTGGGTTATTCGACAGTGCCTATCCCACAAGAATCAGTGCAAGGTATGTTGCCCTATTCCCTTGGTGCAACTCCATCTATTATGCAAGGCATAGGAACGAGTAATCACGAGGACACAGATCCATACATGCATGTGAACACGCGCAGACGAGAAAGGAGAAATGCGTCTGACAATGAGTTTGCTTTCGGTTCACATTCTTCCTTCCCTCCCATCCCTCTCATATCTTCCGCTGCCATCTTTCCTCCAGTGGCTTCTCATCCTCCTCCTTCTCCCATGCCACTGGACTCCTATAGTTTATTTCCCTCTATCTCTCCCGCTGCCTCTTTTTCCTCTCTCATGTCATATCCCGCCTCTCATGTTCATCCCTCCCCCTCAGGACCTTCTCCAAATTCTTTTATTCCTCCGGTGGTGCCGCCTCTCCCTTCTTCTCACTCCGCTCTTGTTCTAAATTCTCTTATGCCTCCACCGGTTGCTTCTCCCTATCATTCTCTTTCTTCCTCTCATCCTGTCTCTGCAACAGCCAAACATGCTTTCACTGATATGACTCGCTTTAACGGGTCTAATTATACCACATGGTCAAATCTCATGCGCCATGTGCTTGATTCTCAAGACCTATGGGAACTCGTTCAAGGTACTGAATCGCCATCTGATCCTCATGTTTATCCTCATCAGGTAGTTCGCTCGTGGCGACATCGTAATGCCACTGCCATTGTCGAAATCATGCAAGGTCTTTTACCTGAATTTCACTCTCAATTACAGCATTTTGATCTTGCCTTTGAGCGATGGGCTCATCTCACTGACCGCTATGCAGCTCGAGATCGTACTCGTCGCATCAATCTTGATCATGATCTCCAACAATTCCAGATCCTTGCTGACGATGATCTCAAGGTTAAACTAGTTGATTACCGGCGGTTAGTTGCTGAATTTGCCACAACTGGTCCTCCCAAATCCGAGGATGACCAAGTTACTTTCTTCTTAAACAAACTTCCGCCCAAGTATTTCAGTTTTATGCAACAAATCATTTCTCAACCATCTCTTCCTACTTTTTATGAGTTCGAATGTCAACTTTTGCGTTATGCTCGCCTTTACTCTCAAGTCCACAAAAAACATAACGTTCCTGCTTCAGAGGGGGCTCTTCTCTCCGGGATTCAAAAAGCTCAACCCAGCTCCGGGAAGCCCTCTCCTACTCCTAACTCCAATAACTCCTCTAGTAGTAAACCCGCCTGTGACACCCTTCCCAAAAAGAATAGGTTTTGTCAGCATTGCCAGAGAGTTGGGCATATTGATGATGAATGTCGCTCCAAAGCCAAAGGCATTCTTCCTCAGTACCACAACTCCTCAGCCACCCCGTTGGACTCCACAGCCCCCTACCACGACTCCTCAGCCACCTCGTTGGTGCCCTAGGAGTGGTCCTCCTCCTCCGAACACTGGTCTTTGGAGACCACAGGGCCATGTCACTAATCATTTCACCCCATCTCCTCCTTTTCTTACTCCTGAAGGTTTATCTGACTGGTCCACTGGAGATTCTCTAGACTTCACTTCTCAAGCCTTGATCCATATCACTGAGATTGACTCCTCCCCTTCCTTATCTGGGTCAGCTTTTCATACTCTTCCATATGGCTCTAAATCATCTTGGATTGTGGATAGTGGAGCCACTCATCATATGACTCCTCATCATGATCTCTTTATTTCCCGACAACCGGCAACAGGGGGAGTCCGTTGTGGCAATAACTCTGTTGCTACTATTCATGGTGTTGGTTCAATCACATTTGATACTGACAAAGGCCCCAACCTTGCTCAATTGGATCAAGTGTTTTATGTCCCCCAATTAGGGGTCAATCTTCTTTCCGTCCACCAACTTTGCCTTCTTAGTCGCACAGTGCTATTTACAAAGATGCATGTCGACATCATAGATGAGACCTCATGACTCCTTTTAGCTAGAGGTGACGCCCAACCTCATGGTTTGTACTTCATAACTCAATTTCTTGAGACTTCCTCCCCTACCGGCTCCGAGTTTCATCGGCTTAATGGTATTGCTACCCTGAAAGATCCAACTGACACAGAACGATTATGGCATTATCGTCTCGGACATTTGTCCTATGACTCTTTATATGAAATGTCTCGGGATCATCTAGTTGATGGCCTACCTAAATTATCGCGAGCCAAAGATATTTGTCATCCATGCCAATTAGGCGAACAAAGTCGAACTCCTTTTGCTTCTCATTCCACTTCTCGAGCTAGTGAGATATTGCGTCTAATCCACCTCGATATTAGTGGCAAATCTCCTGTTCCTTCACTGAATGGCTCACAATATTTCTTCTTAATTGTGGATGATTACTCTCGATATCAATGGGTGTTCTTCATGAAAGAGAAATCTGACACTTTTTCTTTCTTTGCTACTTGGGCTCGCTTGGTTATGAACCAAATGGGAAAGTCTATTGGGATTGCTCGTAGTGATAATGGTGGTGAATTTATTTCCCATGAATTCACTCAATTCCTTCACGAGCATGGTATCCAACGCCATCTTACATCTCCAAATTCGCCTTCCCAAAATGCTCGTGTCGAACGGAGACAACGCACAGTCATGAACATGGCCCGTTCCATGCTTTTTGCAGCCGAGTTGCCTGAATGTCTCTGGCCAGAAGCTGTGAATACTTCTATCTGCATCCTTAATCGTTGCCCTACTCAGCCCATCCCGAACATGACACCTTTTCAGGCCTTCTATGGCTTACCGACCTTCTATTTCTCATATTCGCATCTTTGGATGCCGCGCGTACACTCATACTCCCAATGATACTCGCGGTAAACTAGAACCTCATGCTGAACTTCTACTTCTAGTTGGCTACTCAGCAGAAGCCAAAGCTTATCGCTTATTTGATCCTCGCACAAACAAAGTTTTGGTTCGCCGAGATGTGGTCTTCGATGTTCTAAAAAATTCCTCTATTCTCTCTGCTGATGACGTATCTACTCCTGTTCCCTCCGACAATTCTCCACCTGAAATTTCTTCCTCTCCTCTCGAAACTTCTCTCTCGCCACCCATTGCTTCTCCTCACGACCTGCTACCACGCTGGTATCGCCAAACTATGAAGGATTCCGGGATTATTCCCTTAGAACTTCCTCCTTCCGGTCCTCGACACTCTACTCGAACAACTTCTTCCACTACCACCGCCTCCATTTTTACCACGGCCTATATCATACATTCTGAACCTGCCACTTGGCAGGAAGCAGTTCAAAATCCTGCGTGGCATCGTGCCATGGAACAGGAGCTTGAGAGCATTGATTGCAATCAGACCTGGATTTTGGTCAATCGACCCACTCACAAAAAGGTCATCGGAACCAAGTGGATCTTCCGAACAAAACTCAAAGCCGATGGAACACTGGACAAGTACAAAGCTCGCTTAGTAGTGCAAGGATTTCGCCAAAAACATGGTATCGATTATGAGGAAACCTTTGTCCCTACTGATCGATTAACTTCCTTTCGCCTTCTTCTCGCCCTAGCTGCTCATCACCGCTGGTCTATCTATCAGATGGATGTCAAGAGTGCCTTTCTCAATGGCTACCTTGATGGGGAAGTCTATGTGACTCCCCCACCTGGTTTTTCTCCTCCTGGCCATGAAAATAAGGTATTCCGTCTCCGCAAAGCTCTTTATGGGCTTAAACAAGCACCTCGATCGTGGTTCCATAGGATAGACACCTTCCTCAAAACTAATGGCTTTCATTCCACTCCTTTTGATCCAAATTTATATATCCATCAATCGTCAGAGGGGGTCTGCTTTATATTACTCTACGAGATGATCTTTTGCTTTTAGGCTCTACTCCCACTACACTTCAATTCATTAAAACTCAACTCAGCACCACTTTTGAAATGACCGATCTCGGTCTTCTCTCCTATTTCTTAGGCATGGAAGTTGTTCAACATTCTGATGGCATTTTTGTTTCTCAACAGAAATATGCTCTTCAACTCCTCCTTGATCAGATCATTCCCCATGAGCCTAAGCTCGCTGCCACTCCCTTCGATCCCACAGTCAAGCTCTCAAAAGACTTGGAGTCTCCTCCCTTTGATGAACATCTCTATCGTCAAGTTGTTGGCAAACTCCTCTGGCTCCTTCACACTCGTCCGGATCTTGCTTACTCAGTTTCCATTCTCAGTCAGTACTTTAATGAACCCAAGCTCACTCATTGGCATGCATGTATTCGTATCTTGCGGTTCATACGTGGTACTTACTCTTATGGTTTTACATTTCAGACCAGGACTAACACTACAGGGATACACTGATTCCGACTGGGCTGGCGACCCGGACAATTGTCGTTCTCATGGCGGCTATATTTTCTCGTTTGGCTCGGCACCCGTTTCTTGGTCTAGCCGTAAACAAGAAACTGTTGCTGGCTCTTCTACTGAGGCTGAATACCGGGCCTTGTATGATTGTACCACAGAGGCCATATATCTCCGACAGTTTCTGGCAGAGCTACACTTTCCTTGTACTGAACCAACGATCCTCTACGTCGACAACAAAAGTGCCATCACTCTCGCCGGCAATCCCATTTTTTCCAACCGCACCAAACATGTTGGTGTCCACTTTCATTTTACTCGCGAGCAAGTGGAATTAGGCACTATTCGATTGATCTATGTTCCAGCTGCCGATAATCATGCTAATATTCTTACCAAGCCGGTTAATCGCCCTACTCTTGAGCATCTCAGCCCACGGTTGGAGATTGGTATACCGTCTCCTTCTTCTTAGTAGTTTTTTGTATACTTAAGGAAGTGAACAAATCCCTTGCGAGGGCACTCCTTCAAGTACTTCTTTTTTGTACCATCATCTGGGCATTTAGTGAAGATGAAAACCTACTTTGTAGGCATCTTCATCTAAATGAAAACCCCTTTATTAAAAAAAAAAAAGGGCTGATGAAGAAGATAGATCACTCATGGAACACCTCTTTGCTTCTCCCGTCTACATTGGACATTGAGAGGGGGTGTTAAGCCAGGCAATCTCCAATTCTAGAGGACAGGATAATCAAAGGTCAAACTGGCGCAAAGGTCCGATCACTTACAGGTAAAAACACCACAGGTGACTCTCCGTCAGGACCCAAATCAACAATCAAAACCCAGACAAAATTCCACAACCAAAGCCCTACCAAAGAGCCCTGGATCGGAGGCCACAAAAGGCCCCTTTTTGGCCGACCAAATCTGGCCGACCAGATTGACCTGGTCGGTCAATATCGGACCAGGTTAGTCAGATCTGGGCCAACCAGCTGGCCGACCAGTTGGTTGACCAACTGGCCCCTCCCTATTTAAAAGGGGGGGGCCTAGGTACTCCTCACTTCTTCAAGCTCCAAAGGTCCCTGCACACCCTGAGCCTCTTCTGCCCCTTGGCTGCCTCCTCTGCTGCCTCCACTTCTGCCTCCTGGCTGCCTCCTCTGCTGCCTCCACTTCTGCCTCCTGGCTGCCTCCTCTACTGCCTCCACTTCTACCTCCTGACTGCCTCCTTCGCTGAGTTCCACTTTCAATCTGAGTGTAGGCTCAGCAACTCTTGCATCAGTTTGATGTCTCAGATTTGGTTCAGTTCCAACTTGTGGAGCTAGTGCAGAAGTCCACTACAGTTGTCTTCCCTGGAGGATTGATGTTTGCTTCTTCCAGAGCTTCTCACTCATATCTTCTCGTGTACTGAGTTCCGTTTGTGATATATCTATTTCTTCTTCAGCTATCATTAGTCTTCAGTATTGTTTTATTTGTCTCCAAGTACTTTCTTTATAGCAAGCTGTCTCTAGGGGCCACCCTTCCATGTGTAAGGATTAAGTAGGTGGTTGTACATAGTTTAAGCATATAGGATTTTATAAGAGGAAAGTAGGATGAGGTAGCAAGCATCTTTGTGTCAATCCTTTATTTGTCCTCCTAGGTGGCATTTGCACATCATAATATAAGGGAAGGGTCCATTAATGTGAGTCACTCAATCCTGACATGGGAGATTGGGTCTTGATTCTTGTGAAAATGGAGGCCAAGGGTGTCACACCCAATTGAGAGTATTTTGGCTCTTATGTTTACATGGAAGCTACCCCATCCACGTGGTATGGCAATTTATTGATAGAGAATTGGCTACAAAATGGGGGCCTTCCCTTGATGGCTGGGACTCTCCCTCACCTATACCAAGGTTATGTACATTTTGCTTCTCATTTGCTATAATGCTTGGTCCGTCCTTCTCATGTGCTGGTTTCTTTGTTCCCTATCTTGCCTATCTCTCAAGCTTTGTCCTCTCCCTCTATGCTTATGAATATGATCTTGAAAGATCCTCTCTAGCCTTGACATATACATGCTTCCCTTCCCTCCTTTTTCTTTCTTAGCTTTCCATGTATTCTTTCCCCTCTTAACCCCCCCCTCTACTCCCCCCCCCCCTTTCTCATGTACATACTTCGACTCTCAAGACCCTTATGAGAGTCTTTCCCCGCTAGCAGTTGTCGCACAACGAGCCACCACGAAGGATACCGACAGTTCTATTTGCAAGGTATGATGTGGCATGAGAATTTTGGTGCAGCTGTTGGGATTGAAGCTCCATGGAACGGTATCACACACATTTCTTGGGATGAAAAGTTGCTATTGAATTTCTCGTTTATTTATCTCTGCTTTTCCTGATTGGAATTTTAGAGTTAATGAAGAAAAAGGAAAATGAAAAAAGCCTTGGATTCTTGTGTATTTGTTTTGAAGGAGACTAAATCTCCCAGTCTTTGATTCAATCAACCTTTTTTAAATTAATTTATCAAATCTCCTCTCCCTAGGCTCTCTTCTTATTTTCTTCTTTCTTTTCATTTTGGCATTTCTTTTGACTCTTAGGATTTTCTTCCCTTCCACTCTTCCTTTGGCGCTGGCTCACACACTCCCTTTGCTCTTACAATGACTCCCACTGCTTTCCCGTGACTCATTTGGATGCCTTTGCCTCTCAAACTATGCAGTCTTCCTTTCCTTACCGTCACAGATTTCCTACCTTCCAAAGCCTTGATGATATCCATAAGATGGCACATTTCATCGTACTTTTACTTGTAGTGGCAGTACCGAGGTTTGTACTTGTGCATTTGAAAGGATACCAAAAGTTTGGCTTTAAATCTTCATGTGACTTCTCCATGTTGGTGTGTTTGCTTTGTGCAACCGTGAGCTTCACGAAATGTATCTCACGGAGCTGGGAGATCTCATGCACATGTATGCTATCCCTGGCTACAATATGATCTTTTAATTCAGCCAAGTGTTGTTCAGCCTTGGCATGCTCTGGCAACACAGAGGTGTGTTGTTCCTGCATCAGTGTCAGTGCTTGCTACAGCCTAGCCTCTTGTTCCTCATGACGGCACTGCATTCTCTCCTTTCCATGACCTAGGCCTTCTTTTGAGTGTCCATTTCCTGCTGCATTTCAGCCTGCACAGCTTTCTTCAGGTTACATTCTTTAGGTCATCCCTGGTACCCTACATCTTCTGGCCACACTATACAAGAGGTCTTCAAGTCATGCTTGTAAAAGGTGAATGATCTTCCAGATCCCTTATACCTCCAACAAGCATGTGCTCCTTGAGACAGCTTTCAGGTTTCAGGTTCTTATGCTATAGATATAGGGCTCTTTGAGCTGTTGTATATATATAAAACTTTACTTTTAATTTAAGTTGGCTGTAAAAAATTCCAACGCAATTGTAAAGCCAAGTACCATTTCATTTTTGTTATTGTAGAAGCGAGAGGCACCCACAGTCATACTTATGACTCACCTGGCACACAGAAACTCCAACAGCCCTCCTATTCATTGGGACTGAGGGAGATGCTATAGGGGAGTAGAAGGGCATTCATCGCACGGCAGCAGTCTCCATTCCTTTGTAGCATGAAGTAAGAAGTGCGTCTCCTTGACCTAGGCCTCCATAATACTTCTGAAAGAGAATGAGCCCCCACTTCAAATACAAGCAAGCCAAGGAGATTTAGAAAATTTAGTAGTTGCTCACTGCAACTCTTGTGGAGCATTTTGGCCAAAAGGAATACCCCGCATGTGTGACTGCAGGTGGCCTAGTTAAGGTAGGAGGTAGGAAAGATGGCACATCGAGATTTGGATCGAACAGCCGTTCTCCTGGAGATGCTTAAGGGACTCGGGCTTGACAATGAGTTTTTGCCAATGGAATGTTACGTATGGCAACATGATCAACTAAGTTGAAGGAAAAGGCACCGACCATCATGGAGCAGGTGAAGGTTATTGCTACGAAGGTTGACAGAATATATGAAGATCAAGCATTCAATTACTCCTTGGTAGGCACAGTGTGTACACTGCATGTGCACACAGTTGATACCTCACACAATGCTGGATCTGCCATGGCACCACCTCTTTTCCTCCAATCTATTCTATTTCACATTTTGTTTCTCTTCTCCTTGCAATTGACACTTCAATTCTGGATCTTGCAAAGGCAATCAATGAGCTGCGACTTGAGTTGATAGACCTAAAGACCAAGGCTACAAGAACACCACATAATAAGTCAAGGAAGCTCGTCACAGTTGCAACCAGAAAGGGTACTACCACTCAAAGTGTCCTAACACCCTACTGATGCATCTCTTAAAGACTTCTATCCTAGAGATAGAAGAGTCTTATGATAAGATGGTGTATGTTAGAGGCCATCATCTTGGTAGGATAGAAGAAGCGAGGAGAAGTTAATATATTTTTCCATGCCAAGCTTGGGTAATGTTGTAAACGCTCTCATTCCTTTAGGTTCCCTTTTTTCTTCTTTGAAAGGTATTGATGGAAAAGTGCCTGATGACTGCATGAACTATTTGATAGAGTAAGTGCTAGCAATCTTGAGATGTAGATAGTTGGCGTCTATCCAAGTGGTAACCTTGAGACTAATAGAGATGCCTATCATTCTCTAGTTAATGCCTTTGAGTCTCATGGATCCAAAAGAAACGGTTTGTGAAGGTGTAGGTCACTTGGCTAAAGTATTGGAGTTTTTATTGAAGAAGCCAATATAGGACATTGACGATGAAGGGTACAAGGTATAGTGAGAACTCCAGATGATAAGGTCTCTAACATCGATCCAGATGATATAGTATTCATGGAGCTTGATGTGGAAGCCATTGGAGAAACTTTTCTTTTTTCTCAATTTCAAAGATGATGGCATATGCATAGAGCTTGAGACTAAGGAGCTGAATGAGGCATAAACTAGTACAGAGATCTTTCTCTCAGCTCTTTCACCTCTTCATTTCATTTATGGTGTCATTGTGCTTTATGGGTAGGATGATCTAGAGTAGTGGTTGCAACTTGCAAGGATAGATCAGGATAATGTTTTGAACAGCCCAATTGATCCTCTTCCACATATGTTGGACGAGGTATTGAATTACATTCCCTTTGAAACAAGAGGGAGTGACCAACTATGGATATTAGTGATGTTGCATTCTTTTCGAGTCATGAATATGAAATGTTGAAATCAACATTTGGCAGTTAATCCAAAATATATGGGTACGGAATTAGCAACTTTTATTGTGTTTGACCAAGGCAAGGCTTTCCAATCTAGGAGGAGGCTAGATAGCTGCATTGTTGGTAGTCCTTTTCAATAATAGATATCGACATCAAATTCTTTCATAAGCTCCGACTACTGGACTTTCCTATCCCTCAAATCAAAGTTACGAAAATATTTCAAAGAAGAATTATCCCCGTAGACCCCAAAAGTATATACATATAGATAATTTATGCACTTTTCAAATGTCACTAATAGCTTGTAGCTCTTTTAGATGTTTGGCCACTTATATTGTAGGCCGACTGGCTTTTTACTCTCAAAAGCTACCACTCTACCGTTCTCAAACCAGCACGTGCCAACAGCGCAGTCACTGGCATTTGATTCAACCACAAATGGGTTACTAGGATCCACAATTTGCAGCATGGGAGCTGATGTCACTCATGTTTTGATTTCTTGAAATATTGCACACAATGGGCCTGTACTTATTGTACTTCCCTTTCACCACCCCTTTAGACAAAGTCCGCGGTGAGGGTAATGCTATCTTAGCACAATAAAGGTCTGGAAGAAGTTCACAAATCCAAGAAAGGATTTGACCTCGTAATCATTCTCACAATGGGCGACTCACATATCTTTTTGACTTTCTCATAGTCAATACAGACACCATTCACCGAGACGATGTGTCCAAGATATGTGAGTTCTTGTTTCAATTCTCAAAGAGTTGCTCTTTCAGAGCCAATATTCATAGATGACGTCCATGCTATGAAAGAGTCTTGCTATAAAAGACCACGCTCTGGAACTTTTATGGATAAAAAGACCATAAAAAGTTTTCAAGATATGGACAAAGCAAATCATTTATCTTTCGAAAGTTGTTGGTACATTAGTGAGTCCAAATGGAAGCAGCGAGAACTCATAATAAACGAATCACTTTCAAATTATGGTCTTATAGACATCTCTCTCAAATATGTATATCTTTTGATAGCCTGTTCTAAAATCGATCTTCGTAAAATACTTGGCTCCATAAAGTAGATGGACGATGAGATCGTCGTCCTCAGCAAAGGATGCTTGTTCTTGATTGTGAGTCCGTTCAGACCCTTATAGTCTATGCACAAGTGTAACTCATAGTAAGCTTCCTGGTCCCCAATGTATGGTAAATGTTGCCATAAATCAAGAACCACATCGTACAACATGGGAGGCCAATAGAGTTTTGGGAATTCCATACCAATCATACAAACAAGATTTTCATTCACAATAAGAAATTTGAGGTAGCACTTGCAGATTCGGCCCCTGAAAGGCCACAATACTCTGGGGGCAGCCTGGTTTTGATCAACTCTACCCATTTTCTTGTGCCACCAGCCCATTGCCATTCCCAGATTTGGAAGCCTCGAAAACATTCATCATGCCGCACGGATGATAAAAACAAAAGTTGGCCATTGCATTTGCTGACAGTTTCAAAATCGGAAGGCCAGTCCCATTTAGGGACCTTAACCATACTGCACACATCCAGCTTTGTGTAGTAGGCAAGCACCGCCGCTCCCTCCCTTGCAAACATAAATAAATATGCATCCACAACCTCCTCACAGTGACTTTCAATGGCTCGATACCAGTCCTCAACTCCACAACTCTGTCTTGGAATCATAGACGATGATGTCAGGATGGCACCCATCACCCCAGGCACGCCATATCACCCGTTAGAAACCCGCTATAGGGTCAGCTACCATCATCATATTGCCCTTCTTATGGGCATTCATTGGGGGATTGAACACGAGGGCTCTGGGGCCGACATGGGCACAAGACACGAGCCTGCTAGCACTGCATAGACATCTCCAAAGAATGTACTGGTGGCCGCAGGTAATATTGTTGCAGGGTTGTGGAGATGGAAAGCGGAACCACCTCTTCCAAACGCAATGTATTCGTGTCTATTACCCATGCACCCGCCCTTGCATGACGAGCTATGGCAATCCCCTTCGGAACGATGCTCTAATTTCCAACCATGTATGCAGAAAGGCTTGAGAGCGAGGTAAGGAAAGCCATGACTTGCATACTGCTTGCAGCTCCAGAAGCTTGAGGGCTGGCAGGTGAGCCACGACTTTTCACAATAGCTCCTCAGGCAAGCCACTCCAAGACGACGTGTGCTGCTACTGCTGCTCCTCTTGCACATCCTTGGCATGAGGTGGCTTCTTCAAGGCGGCTGCTGCTACTTCCCAAGTACTCCCCTTCCATCTGATCATTCCCTGCTGTGAAGACCTTCCTTCCGCATCCTCCGCTTCAATGGCCCCTTTTTCCCTTGTTGCTCCCAGCTTTGCTCTTCCTTCCGCATCCTTCGCAGCCCCCTCTTTTGGGGGTTTCGCCTTCTTGGAGTCTTCACCTTAAAAGAAAAATTCAGAAATTTGATTTCCAAAAATTAATTCCTTTTACTGCGGGGTGTACATGTGTGCATGACGTTTTACGATTAGTCCAATTTCGATTTTCTATTTTCTTCCCTGAAATCTCTCTCTCTCTCTCTCTCTCTCTCTCTCTCTCTCTCTCTCTCTCAGCTTTCCACCCTCTTTTCCATGCTATGCATCCAATTCGTCTTCTTTTTCGATCTCGGGCAGGCCCTATGAATGATTTTCGTCATTCATCTTGTTCCCGTGTTGCTCTCATCTCCTCCGCATCTGTCGTTGCTTTCCTCTGCATACGATCATGCACAATTGAGTCAATGTACAAAAAGCGCACTTTTGTGGGGGTCAAGCATGCAAACAGATATGGCCAAGATCGAGGGGGAAGATGCGTCCCTGATAAGAAAGCTTCCTGCTTGTGATGAGATTGGAGGGGAAAGATGCGTCCCTGATTAGAAAGCTTCCTGCTTGATGATGATACTGATGATAAATATATGGAATGGAAGGAAAGTTTCCTGGTTGACGGGCAAGTTCGTACAAATAGCTCGAGCCACGTGTGACCCTTGGTTCCTATTGGATGTGCCTTCCACAAGAGTGCACCCTCCATAGGGTCCATTATTGGATATCCTATTTTGTAAAGATGTTCTAATTCTCGTGAAAAGTCAAGCTGACTTTCCGTAGTGTATGTTAATATTGATGAATGAATTAATATCATGCTTGCATTCTTTTGGGGAGGGATGTTGGAAGTACCTAATCTTGGTAAATGTTGATTAGAACCTTTTGTGCTTGTTTTTCTTGCTAAAATGCTGGTCTGAAATTTGGTACATGTTTTTTCAATGCAGCCTACATGGAACAATTCTCTTCTTGGAGTGTTCCGTGTTGACTATGTTGGCACAGCTCCATATGTCACATGCATACCTGCCCTTTGTCATCATATGCTTGGGCCAAATGACCGCTTTTTGGTGCTGTCTTCGGATGGTCTGTACCAGTATTTCAGCAATGAAGAAGTTGTTTTTCATGTGGAGTGGTTCATGGATAGATTTCCTGATGGGGATCCAGCTCAGCATCTCATTGAAGAGCTGATTTTTCGGGCTGCAAGGAAAGCTGGTATGTATAAATTGTTAAGTGAGCATGATTAAAGATCTCATCATGATTAATTTCAATAATCTCGGCTTAATTCTGTTTGGGACACACAAAAAAAGTCACTCCACATTTTGGTAGCTTCCTTGTTTGATTTCACAGGGCTGGAATGTATACATTGGACTCTTTTGTATCAAGTCACAGCAAAGATTGATTGGTGTACTGTGGGCCACCCTGCTTGAATAAATTTGTAGACTCCAGAGGATATCCTAAAGTATTTGGAATTTATTAAGATGCTGAAATAAAGCCACCTGTCTATTGTGGTCTAGTTCAAGAGCATCAGAAAGATCCTTTAAATAGGAAAAAAAACTCATGTGACCACAAAGAAAGCTCCTGTTACTCAGCCAGCTGGATACAGTTTATAAGTTTATCTTGTGTGCATAGCATTTTGGGCATGCAGGATAGACCTTCCAACTGGTCAAGCATGTGCTCCTATACAATGAGGTCCTGCCAGGTAATATGAATCTAAGATGGGAATATTTGATTCTCTATCCTAAAGAAAAGGATTGCAGGCTTGTTCATTTTTACTCCCATTTGCCCACCTAGACAAAGTGACCTGGTCTATGGCATAGAAAGATCCTACCTTCCTCATTTTTGAACATCATAATGTGCATGTAGGCGTGAGAAGACTTGAAGTCATATTCTAACCTCAGAATTTCAGGATATAAGTTTTAAGAGTCTGTATTCAGGGCTTGACACACTTTCAAACTGAGGTCTGGCTTAATATTTGGTATTCTAGTCAAGTGTTGGATACTTTTCAAGAGGCATTTCAAATTGATTTCTAGTTGCCACCATGTGATCTGGTTCATCACGTACTGCATCAACAATATTGTGTTTATTTCTTACGCTATCAGTATTCCCTTACCTTCCAGTTAAGTATATACATGATCATAAAATATCCCTGGTATATCAAAGTTTTTACAAGACTCTATTTTGCTATGATTGGAATGTGAATCTTGCAACAATCAGAATCCTTGTCAATGAGGGCGTGAGTTTTGTACTTGCATGTGGGCCCACCCTGGGAATCTAGTTGGCAAGGTCACATGATGTGGGTGTGCAAGAGTCCCCTAGGGATTGGTGCCTTGGGGGTGAGCTAGTGCCTTGGCTCAATTCGAGGGATTAAAAGGCCAATTAAGGGGCCTATGGGGGGCCAATAGGCCCAAAGTTGGGCCTTGGTACCCTCATTGGGGGAAATAGCCTTGTAGGGGACCAAAAGCCCCAAATTGCCCCCTTTCTCCCCATTTGGAATGGAAGCTGGAGAAGCTTAGAGGAAGAAGCAGATTTTTGGCAGATTGACATCGAGTTTGCTGCTGCTGGTACGGAGAGTAGTACGGACGTGATACGGAGGGCATGGTCTCATAGTACGGATCCCGTACGATGAATAAATGCTGGTCTGGTATGGCTGATGGTACGGAGGATATGTACGGGTGGTACAGAGTACAAGTACAACGACTCTGTATAGGTTGTGTATACGGTCTGTTACAGTGGGCTGAGTATACAGATAAATCACAGCAGCTGGAGGAGAATTGCTAGCGCTTGTGTGTACGGACTGCTATACGTATGGACTATCGTACGCCTGTTGTACAGGCTGCGATGGTACGGACTGCTACACGTGTGGGTTGGCACACATATGGCTGTGTGTACAGCCTTTGTATGGCCTATGTACGGCTGCAAGTATCTGTATGTACGAATGACATACAGCGTGTACGGACATATCATTGCTTGTCACAGTCAACCTATATGTTTTTTGTACAGGATGTTGACAAGCTGAGATTGTCCTCTCTACAACTGATCATTGGTCCTGAACTTATGCTCAAGAGGGCACTAGTAGTATAAAAGAGGATTGTGTGTCCCACTGTGGGATTGCTAGAAAGATTTCAAGGCTTACTACAAGCCATGCAGGACAGTGTTGGATGTTCATTAATTGGCATTTCAGTTGTGAGCTATTTTGGAGAAGCCTAGTTGGCAGGGTTGATCACCGTGAATGCTTGCATGTAAGTTCTTGCTTCTGAGCATTGTGGGCAAATCAGTCATGCTTTTACCCATTTTTTGGGTATTCCAGTGAGTCAGTGGACACTTGTGGTGGTTGTTTGGGGAGTGTGTGGTCCTGCAAGGGCTGCTAGTAACAGCTCCTGGGTTTGATGCAGGCGTTTGCATTGAAAATGGATGCCTACGGTCACATGGGTGTGAGAGCAGATCCCTGCAGGGCTAATACTTGGAATTCTGATGCCTACTGAGAGTGGGAAGAGCACTGAATGCAAGTGGGTTCGAATTCATTGTGTATCCTATTTGCTGGCTTCGGTAGGTAACAAGTTACGTGTAGGAATGGTTTCTTTAGGAGATGGGTCACATGTTGAGTATAGCCTCATTGCTGAGTAGGCAGGGGTCAGGAATCCATGCTTGGAATGGGAAGTATCCCTAGAACCCTGAGAGGGATGGTACAGGTGTGACTGCCATAGTGTTTGATTGTTGTGTTGTGAAGCCAATTCTCTTATGGGAATCAAGTTGATATCTAAGGATATATGCATAGTTGGGTCCGTATGTGTATGGTTGGGTGAACCATACGTGTATGAAATAAATATTCCATGCGCGTATGGTACGGCCGATCATATTGCAACTATGGATGTATGTCAATAGGGTGAGAGACTAGACAGTGGAGAAAGCTCTTGTATGCTTTCCTTTTCTGCTTTGAGCAGATAGATGGCTAATTGGGCACTAGTGACAGCTTTGGGGAATTGTGTGGCCAAGTGTGGTTACTAGTGATAGTTCTAGGCTGTGTGCAAGCTTCTTGGAATGGGGATGAAGACCTACTGCCAAGAGTGGTGGATGCCCAATGGGATGTGGAATGCCCCAGATGTAAGAAAGATTGTAACCTTTATATAGCCTGGGATTCTTGACCTCTCACTTAAATAAAGAAATACCAAAAGGGGCGCCAAGGTTTGGGGCCAATCCGTGTCTTTGTCTTGGTGCAAGGGCCCTCCCAGTCTGCTGGTAATACTTTTGCTGAATTGTTAATGTAACAGTGTTGCCTAGTTACTTGTTAGTTTTACTGCCCTTTAATTTATTGAAGGCCGATTTCAATCCTCGTAATTGAATATCAGAAGTGAGCTCAGGCGCAAAGAGACTAGTGTGATAGTACAGAACAAGATTTCTTTGGAAAATAAGTATGCAATTTTGTTGTTCCATACAAGACGCCTCTCTTAGACTTGAAAGGTATGTGTGTACATGTATAGCTAAAAATAGAAGCATCCTTTTGATGAAAGAGTGTCTCTATGGAAGAGTGGTAGCTCTTGTGAAGATTGTGCCCTATGAAAAGTCTCACATCAAATGGGCATACCCTTCCATAGTGTCTATCCATAGATCCATCCTTAAGTCTAAGGTTAAGAAATTATTAAGCCACAAATCCTGACATGGAAAGTCCCTTGTTCATTGTTCACTCTAACTTTGGTTCAATGAAGGATAGCTGCTTCCATGTTCTTTTCCTTCTCATACCTACCCAATCGTTGCAAAGGATTTTGAACAAACGTTGTGTGTGTGTGTGTGTACAGAGGATTTCACTCAAAAAAATTGTTTGTGTGTAGAGGTGATGCATGTTCCTCTCAGAGAGTGCAGTCCATTCGCATGGCATATGTGGAGTTTTCACTTGCCAATTTTTCCTTGGTCTTGTTTTGGACATTGAGAAATTTATGTTTAAGGTTATGGAATGCCTTTGGCACTTTAAAACTGACCACATCTTCTCAAATACAACTATAATTGTCGGCCCAAGATGCATGGGGTTTGAACATCTTAAACATTCATACTCATGTGTTAGCTTATAAGGCCACACTTTTGCTCACCTTTTTGAAGCAAAGTCAGCCATGGGCAGTTATGTTTTCTTGTCTGATTGGTTCTCTCAGGACAGATGCCTTTGGCCATTGGAGTCATGCTATATCAAATGTTATTTTTGGGCATTTCCAAGGTTGTGTTCCTGGGTGTCCCACTTCTACTTGTTTGCTTCAAGATTGGCAGTAGCTCTTGGCTCGTCTGCATTGGTCAGGTCGTCCTTTGGATCCTGGGAATTCCCTCCATTTGCAAATTATCCATTGGAGCCATGCCTTTTTTCCTCCTTTAGCACGTCTTCAGCCTAGAAATGCATATTTCCTTCATCATTTGGGCATTTCTACTGTTGACAATGTGGTGGATGACTAGGGTTCCACACGTTCTTACATTTTTGTTTGGGTATGCATCACAGGTTTATTTGGCGCATGCGCACTACTATGGTGCAACCTTAAGCTTATCGTATATTACTTCCACAACCATGGATTCAGCACATGGGAATCAATTATGGCATTTTCATAGGTCTCTTACTTGGTGGAGGTTTGTTTGACGCGTCTGGAGTTGTAAACTTCATCTCAGGAAAAGGGTTTTCTTGTGGTGTTGTTTGGTCAGCACATTACTGGTGGATTCTTTGTTGGCTGCTAGACATATAGTCTCTTCGGTCTGCCCTACATGTTCGCATCCTAGGGAGACTATCATGCATCTTCTCTGAACCGACAATATGGCTCAAGATCTTCTTCCTAGATTGGGGGCTTATCTTCGTGCTGGTTTACCCAAGCTTTCTTTTGGCAGGAAGTTTTGGTTATTTGACAGATATGCCTCTACACACCAGCCTATGTTGAATTCCTTTGTTGGTGTCACTATTGGGCTTTGTGGTGTTTATATCATGCCCATAACATTTGACTATACGGGCACTCTTCACTGTGGATGTTTATCATTTCTTCCGTTCCTCCCTGAATAGATCTCTCCAAGATGTGCATTCTCTTGGAGAGCTTTTTTTGGCCCAACTGGAAGTGCTTTATCATTATTTTTAGTTTTGAGTAGTAGCTGCTCCATTCTGGGAAGCTATAAATGTATATATTTTTATAATGAGATAATATTTTTCACAAAGAAAAAGTGTGTGTTGGGGTGAATCCAAGAACATGCGCAAAGCCATCCTTTGAAAACACAACACTGTGCAGTTTCAATCTCATGACAGTCACTCACAAGATTGAAGACCATAAACTCCATCATGCATAGGAGGAACTAGCGACTATGACATCCCCACTGCCATCATTAGCGCCCGATGATGATATTATAAGCATATGCTCACACACATATATATCCGCACACCCACACATACTTGAGCATCCATTTATGCAAAGGGTGTCGTACTGAATTTTTGTCAGCACTCCAGGTGAAGGGTAGACTTAGCCATGAAAAAGGCTAGCACTAAAGGAAAATGCCAATCAAAAGGCAATCCACTTTTATTTTAGTCTCTCCCAAAGGAGCATTTATAAGCAAGAAATGCTTAGACAATATAGTTGACAAGGCAATAATTTCTCACAATATTAGCAAGACACAATGTGGATGAAAACTTCACAAGGTGAATTTGCATGTGTGCTAATCCCCCTGCTAATATGGTGGGAACATACATCAAGATGAATCCAGGAACACGTCAAAACTCATCCGGTGAAAAGAGAATACATAGTGCAGCTTCAATTGCATTACAATCACTCATAAGGTTGAAAACAATAAACTCCGTCACATATAGCTTAGCTACTATGACATCCCCATAGATGTCATCAGTACCCAACCTTGTGTGTAGACCACATTATACACGTATGCTCTCACACATACACATCCGCACACCCGGATATACTTGAGCATTTATTCATGCAAAGGGCTTCGTACTAAATTTATGCAGCACAAAGGCTAGCACTAAAGAAGAAGGCCAATAAAAAAGTAGTCTCCTTTCTCTTCATTCAAGCTACAACAGCTTGTGAAGAGTATACAATTTCATATTAGTCTCTTCCAAATGAGCATTTCTAAGTATAAATTCATCTTCTAGAGGCAATAAATTATTTTTTTTTGCGCAAAAAGTAGTGCTAGTTATATTACTTGAAAGCGAGAGTACAAGAAGGCCTGAAGGCCAGCGGGCTGTAATCACAAAACGGATTCAGCCCGAGAAGTCAAAATGCTAAATACAAGCCTCCTAGGGCATAATCATCGGAGAGTGGACAAACAGCCATGGTGGAGGGGCGTAATGCCACTGAAGACTCTGAGTGGAGTGCTGGAAGAATAACTCCCGGTGGTCCCAGTCGCGAAGGAAACGTCGTCTCTTTTCCTTCCCTGCCCGGGTCTCTCCCTGAATCTGATCCCACTGACCCTTGAGTGTGTGAATGATCGTGCTCCAGATATTTGCGAGGGTCTGGGTAGTAGAAGAAGTCTGAGCTCCTACAGTCTGCGCGCATCTGGAAGTCCAGATATGCCAGCCTGTGATGCTCCCTATGATCTCCCAAACTGGGTGCCGAGGCATCGCTCCTGCATCTATCTCTGTCAAATGCCATGGGAAGCTGTCCATGTATGCCCAAGTGGCCTGCGTGATGAAAAAGATGGGATCCTGTCTAGAGAACTCATAGGCCAAGTGATGTCCCTGCTCAGTGCTGCACCAACAAACGGCACCCCAAGTGATCGGTCCTAGCTCGGGTGTAGCCCTAGCTAAGATCCCCATGATTCCCTTCCAAACCGTCAGCGCGTGCGAGCAGCTCCAAAGGCAATGCTTCAGGGACTCCTCCTCCTGAAGACACATCTAGCAATGCCCCTTCTGCCCCATCTGTCTCAGTCAGCTACCAACTGGAAGCCCCTTGTGTGCCACCATCCAAAGGAAGTAGGAGATCTTCCTCGGACGCCAACTAGCCCAAAGAGTCTTCCAGAAGGTGCGAAGAAAGACCAAGGATATCCCTTGCGCATACCACCTATGTGCCTGTGTGGGTAGCCCACGCTGGAGAGCCCCAAGAGCACGTCGACCCGTGCGTGCACTGTAAGAAAAGAAGGGGGTAGGGTTCTCTGAGGTCTCCGACGGTGGCCAACGCCACTCCCCTGGGTCCCACTCCACCTTTGACAAGGAACGGCCCTCCCATATCCAGAGTCTCCAATCCTGGTCTTGCATAATCAGGGGGTCTATATGCCCAGTCTTCCCTTGCAACCCTACAATGCGAAGGCACTGCCAGGGAAGCTGGGGGTCGATCACGGCCTCTCTGCTCTGTAGGCAACTGTCATCAGTGATGGAGAAGAAGTGTACCGAAGAGTCCGAGAAGAGGCCTGCCACCACCAAAGGAATGCCTCGTGGAGTGAACTGTCCTAGCCACCTCTCATCTCCCGGGAAGAGCTGTCCGGTGCCTACGGGAATCCTCCAACCTGCAGGGATGGCAGCATCAATCTCCGCTCGTCGAGCCTGGATCCCACGTGCTGTACCTACTGCTGCTGCCAGCTCGCCTGGGCTCATCCGACTGTAGACGTCCCTCCAAACCCGGAACAAGCGCGCGGGCCCATGCGCCCAGAGCGCCCAAGGAATATGGGATCTCTCTCCAAGCTGACGACCTGTGTCATCTGTCACCTGGCTACTCCAGATCAAGGGCTGTCTGTCTGTCTCCTCTCGGCAGCTAGGGGGAACCTGGGAAAGGCTGTGTCGCAACTTCCTCCAGACCGAAATGAGGCTACGGAGGAAGGGGGAACGGGACTGAAGTGAAGATCCATCGGATAGAAGGCTGCCAAACACCCCCTCTCTGGGGAGTACACCCACTGAGACCATGCTGTAGCAAGAGCTTCCACGTCTGTCCTCCTGGGGTCAGACCGCGGATGACTAGCTTGCCAAGAAGTGCCTGACTTTGCAGCTCTGGATCTATGATGCCGAGGCCGACCTCTGCCTGGGGGAGAATGACCGTCTGCCAGGCGACCCTAGCTCTGGTGGTGCCGGAACCGTCTGAACCAGACCATAGGAAGTTCCGCACCAGTCTCCTCAGCTGGGCTACACAAGACCTCGAAAAACACCAACAAGAGGCCACATACCAAGCAGTGGCAAGAAGGACCTGGTTGACCACAAGGGCCTTGCCTGCCAAGGAAAGCCGAGCCGTGCTCCAGAAAGCAAGCTTCCGTCGTATGGAGGCTAGGACCGGCAAGAACTACTAAGCCGGTGTGATATCCAGGCCTACCTGGAATCCCAGGTAACATGTCGTCTTTCCTCTAGGGATCCAGCGAAACCCCAGGAAAATATCCCACTGTGAGCTGGCTCCCGGATCTGTAAGAAAACCAACTGACTTCTGCCAGTTGATTTTCGCCCCAGCCGCAAGGCAAAAAATCTCTAGGGATAGTCTCACTCGCTCCAGTGACTCGACATCATCCTGCACATATAGGGCTGTGTTGTCTGCATACTCGGAGTCCAGCAGCTCGGTATCCTCTCGAATAGGGAGACGCATCCCGCGAAGACCAGTGGTACGAGCTCGAAGGAAGTGTGTCATGGCCTCCGCAAAAAATAGGAAGAGGTAAGGCGCTAATGGACAGCCCTGACGCACCGAGCGCTCGAGTGTGAATCTCTCCCCCATCCTGCCGCTAATGATAACCCGACTGGAGGCCGATCTGTAAAGGCTAGCAATACCTCTGATCACTCATCCGGGAAACCGAACCGAGCGAGTGTACCTTCCAAGAAGGACCAGTCTACCCTGTCGTACGCCTTCTCAAAGTCGAGGAGGAGTATGGCAAGGTGCTGGCCACTGTCCTGGGCCCATTCCGTCGCCTCTGAGAAAGTGAAGATGTTGTCCAAGATGCTGCGATCTTGGACAAAACCAGTCTGGGTGTCATGAATCAAGTCGTGTAGCAGGGGGCGGATGCGACTGCTGATCATCTTGGCGAGGATTTTGTAGGCGGTCGGGAGGAGGGTGATTGGGCGCCACTGTCTGATCTCCTGGCGGTCCCCTCCTTTGGGGATGAGGCAAATCAGGTCTGTCGCAAGGCTCTCTGGCATCCGCCCAGTGGAGAAGATGTGCTGGAAGGCTGCGAGCAAGGGTCGGTGGATCTGCTCCCAAAAGGTGGTGAAGAAACCTCTAGAGAGGCCATCCTCACCTGGGCATTTCTGCCCATCAATAGCACTCACCGCATCCTGCATCTCTGCAACAGTGAAAGGTGCGAGAAGGGTGTCG
This sequence comes from Dipteris shenzhenensis, assembly GCF_047967505.1. NCBI lineage: Eukaryota > Viridiplantae > Streptophyta > Polypodiopsida > Gleicheniales > Dipteridaceae > Dipteris > Dipteris shenzhenensis. Next base: position 18,701,203 of record NC_141627.1, read on the forward strand.
CTCATGCTGGGCTGCACGAGTCTCGGTGTAGATCTCCACACCTCCTCCTTGCAAATGCGGCCACGAGGGTCTGGGGGCTCCTGCTGGAATAATGATCTGTAGAAGTCTGTCGCCAAGTCCCGGACCTCATCTGGATCTGTCCTGACACTACCATCCTGCGTCCTAAGAGAACGGAGCTGCTCCCCTATTGACCTCTATCCATGAGTCCTGAAGAACTCTCTGCACATCTTGTCGCCTTTCCTAGCCCAGAAGGACTTGGAAGCATGAAATGAAAACTCTGAGCGACGCTGGGTAATCTCCTCTAGCATGGCTCGGGCCCGAACCTCCTGCTGTCTGAGCTCCTCAGAGCCTGGAGAAGACTGCTGCATCCTCTGAATCGAGGCGAGATCACGTCTGAGACCCCTCTCCCGTGCCCAACACCGCTGTCTGACCTGAATCGCCTCCTGCTGGCAAATGCGGCTAGACTCAGCAAGCGCCTGAGCTACTTGTGCTGCCATATCCCTGGTGGGGTCCCACTCCTGCTCCCAAAGGTCCACTATCCCGCTGTGAACCGTTGCTCTGGTGTAGATGGAATCTGGGATCCGGTATGAACGTGGAGGTGAGGACTGAGAGGCCGAGTCCAGGACTAGGATGACTGGGGCATGGTCTGAAAGTGTCGTCCCTGGAACCACTCCTAACTCTCCTCCTTTGCCAAGCGCCCAATCACTAACATAGAAACGGTCCAGCCGCTCCAGGAGTCTGCATCCCTCCCTCTTGTAGCCCCAAGAGAAGTCCAGACTCCCAGGCCATTTGCGAAAGGATGGCTCCCTCCAGCTGTCCCGACCTTCCACTGCAAAGAGGAAGGAGTCCCAATCTGTCTGCTCTGCCTGAGCTATACCGAGGAACTCTGGGCCCCTTCCCTGCTGATCCTCTAAGGTCTCAAGGCTGTTGAGGTCCCCTCCTACAATCCAAGAGTCCATCTTTGGCAAGAGGTCTATCAAGGATCTCCAAAAAACGGATCTAGGTCTGAGATCAGTCGGGGCGTAGATATTGAGGATACCGATGCGGGATCCCTCAATATGCAGGCCCACCCAAAGCGCACGTCCTGGGATCAAAGTGCCAAAACCAAACACATGCTGAACTAGAGAAGCGTCGATGGAGGTGCAGACACCCCCGCTTCTCCCCTGCTCGTCAATCGAAGGTTCCCAGTAGGTGTGGGAGCGTCCTGTGAGGACCTTCCCACAAATATTGGTCTGTGACGCCGAAAGCTTGTGTTCCTGTAGTAGGAGCACATCTACCTTTCCCACCAAAGCTGGCTGGAGCTCCTGTCTGAGCACCATCTTCCTGGGGCCACGGGTGCCTGATGAGTGGAACCCGTTAACGTTCCAAGAGATAATGCGTAAACTCATGAGGAGGGAAGGTGGGCCACAAACAGCTGTCTGCTTGCGGTCGAAGTCGAAGTGATCGGAGGATGTCCTGTGTGGAGACGAAGGCGCTTCTGTGAAGGTTTCGAAGGAGAGGTCGGATCATCGGACCCATCCTCTAAAACCTTCAGCAGAGGGGAAAGGCCCTTCGTCCCGTGGTGGTAAGCTCTTTCTAACCAACTTGACGCCTCTGCCAAGGAAATGCCGTAGAAGCCCGCAACCTCTGAAGTCCTCCAGGGGCGAAGCCCTTCCGCGTAGGCCCACTCCAACGGTGGCCTAATAATGACCAGGAGTCGAAAACGTTTGGCGCTGTGGCGCCAACGCAGACGAACATCACCCTCCTGCCACTGCTGCTGAAGAAGCTCCGCTGCTCTGCTACCAATCCAGTCCTGCACCTGTTCCTGGGTCTGGTCACATATCGTCTCCCAAACATTTTCATTCGTCCATTGCTCACTCCCTTCACTGGAGATAGTGAAGGAATAGCTAGGACCATCGTGCGGAGCCAAAATGGACACCTTACCCTCCGCCCCCTTGCGGAGGAAGAAGATGATGATGTCTAGGCATGCGGGAAAGGAGCCAATACTCGCTGCATCCAAGTAATCCCAAGGACCTGCTCGGTAAAACTCCAGTGGAAGAGCTCTAGGAGCAGCCCTTGGGCTTGGAGACAAAGATGAGGAGTCTGAACCGGAGGGAGGGGTGCTGGCCACCTGTGGGGAAGGGCCTATCCCCGCCGTCGGGCCCGGAGGGATGGACGAGGGTGAGGTATGTGCTGGCTTCGGGGCTGCAGGTGGTGCAGGTGGAGGAGGGGGGATTCCTTCTGTATCATGCTCGAGGAAGAGAGTGGCGCGGAAACCACTGGTGCAGGGGGGGAACCTGGAGGAGGTGGGGTTTGGAGAATCGAGGAGGAGGGGGGAGGGGGGGGAGGGCGGGATGACGGCTGAGGGGGAGGCTGGCTGACCTTCTCCTTTCCCTTCTCCTTCCCCTTACCGGGCTGCTGATGAGTAGGGATCATCTGAGGGGGCTCTTGCTGTGGCTGGGAAGGTTTTTTGGGGCCTGCTTTGTTGCCCTTCCGTTTTCGTTTGACTTCCGTCCAGCCTTGCCCTTCGGGAGGGGATGTCGCTGACTGGAGCAGAGTATCCTGAGCTGCCTGAGCGGGGGTCTTCTGAGGTTCTGTACCCATGAAGCGAGGACATGAGCGAGCCTGGTGCCCGAAGCCGTGGCATCTCAGACACTGGTTTGGGCGACCAGTGACCAGAACGCGCTGCGTCACCACACCTGTGTCTGTCTCTATCTCGAACTTCGAGGGGATGCTCTGTGGATCAAGGACTGCCACTTTGACACGTGGCACCCCTTGGGCTGCCGCCGCATCAATGTAGGTGTCCTGCATAGGCCAACCAAAGTGCGCCCCCAGGTCCTTGATGATCGAGCGAAGCTCGGTTGCGAGACCTGGGAAGATAAGGGTAACTGGGCGTCGAAGCCCGCTACACTGAAGCCCCTGTACCAAGGGACCATGAGAATGATCTTCCCACCCACAGAAGTAGGGGATCGTCTGACCATGTCGCTCGCAGCCTGTGCTGAGGAGAGCTTAAGCCAGAAAATGCCACATCCCATGAGTGCAACCTCCTCAATGTGACTGTCCTCGAGGTAGAGGGTGGACTGCAACCAGTCCCTGATGTCTGCTCATGAAGGGGAGTAGCCAATGACTCTCCCATAAACTGATGTCTGGGAGAAGTCCGTGACGGCCTGCTTCACCAAGGAGACCTGGTGCTCTATCAATGTGACGCGATAGGCTGATGGAGGGGGGGGTCCGTCTGGGCCACCGGTTCTGGGCACGTAGCCGCCATATCGCTTGACTAACTGCGAACTCCCAAGGTGGGGAAGGAAAAGGAAAAGGAAGGGGGGAGGAATGGGAAGCGGGGTGGGGTGGGTGAGCGGAGCTGAGTGGCGAGGAATGACGGGGCGGGGTGAAGGAGCGTGGCGAGGAGAGGGGGGAGCGACGAGTGGAGGAGCGATGAGGAGAGGGGGAGGGGGAGCGTGGCGGAGAGGGGGCGGCTGGCTGCGCGGCAGCAGCTAGCGGAGGGAGAGGGAGGGGCCGCGCAGAAAGCGAGGGGGGGGTAGACGGGGCACGACGGGGAGGGAGGGAGCTCGTAGGAGCATTGATTTTTGATTGCAACGAGGATGCAATCCTTTAGAGGCAATAAATTATGCTCAACAATCTCATTTTTTAAAGAAGATTCCTAATGGTAACACACACACACACATTTTTTCTTTTTTTTAGTGAAAATTTTGAGTGCTTTATATTACAAGATAGCTATCCATAAAAAAAAAGCTGAAAGATTACATCAAGCGAAAATGTCCATGTAGGACAAATATACATCTTGATCTATGCAGTGAGTTTGCAGACAATCAAAAAGCGATTGCTGCAAAGAATGATTGAAGAAAACAAAAGGAGAAAAAACTGGATCTCCAAGGACTCTGTGGTTTTTAGCTTTCCAGAGGGTCGAGAGTGCCCAATAGCGAATCCAGGTAAAGAAAACTCAAAAGCCGGCCGTCTAGGATAGATCCAAAACAACCAGAAAAGCTTGCCAAAAGAAGCATGAGAAAATCGCATTCTCAATCTGTGCCAAAGGGTGCCCAAGAAGCTCTGTGTCTCGGGACAATGCCAAAAGATATGAGATACGGATCCCCTTGGCGCTAAACACCGATGACAAATAGCTAGAGCAATACGTCTGCATGATAAAAGCTGTCCAGATGGAACAACCCCCAATAGAACACGCCATAGAAAGACCTGCTGGCGTAGTGGAACCTTGGAGTGCTAAATCTGTTTTAATCTCTTTCTCCACCATTTGACAGGATGTGTAAAGCCCAAATCTGATTGGCCCTACCCCACACACACACACACACATAGAGTGTGATTGTGAGCACTTTGCTACGCGCTTTTTCCATAGTTTCCAAGAAAAAGCCTCTATTAAGGATGAAGAAAGCCACAAGAGAAAAGTGCTCAAGTCAACAATACACCATACATAGCATGAGGAAAAACCAGAGAGGGCCAAGACCTACTAAAGCAAAAGCTTGGTAAAAATCCAAGGCTGAGGTTGAAAGCCACCTCAAACATGGAGTGACCTTTGAGAAGAAGGGAAGCCTCTCGGCTCCTTGACGAAAAAGGCCCTCATAACAGAAGCAACCCTGCAAGACCCCTACATACTTAAATGGCCATCAAAGTGTGTATGGTGTCTATCCAAATAAGGAGCATCTTGACCCTAAAAAGAACCCAGTCTCTTGGGTCTATTTCAACCCGTTATCTAAGCCACATGATCCATAAAACACATCGGGAAACCTTGGAATGACTCCATGGTGTCTCCAAAGACAAGCTCAAAATGAGCTCGTCTCAGATTGAAACCTCTAGCCCACCATGGTACAAGAGTACTCCCATTTGTAGCGGGTCCTCCCTAATAATTCTTCATCACTAGCAACAACCTATAAGTAATAACTCCGCAGAGCCATTCACACCAACTAGTTCCACCAATGAATAGAAGGCTCTAAGTGCCTCCCTCAAGAAAGCTACTCCTATATCTATCTGGAAGGTGTCCTTAGTCTTCAATTTGTTGCTTGTTGTCCAACAAGCTAAGTGTTGGAATATGAATCCAAAGTGAGTCAAAAATGTGTGTTCTAGGTCATCTAGGCGGTGTTTTATAGTCTAGTGAGTCCTAGATGTGCCACGTGTCATATTGGGAGATAGCCCATAGACATTGTGACTTTCTAGAGTCTAGTGTCACACTAAATAGTGTTGTACTTGTCTATTTTCTATTACAACAATCAACATCAAGCTATCAATACATTGTGAGTATTTTGGTTATTGCCTTGCACTTGTACTTTCTTTCCTTTCCATTCTGCCTTCCATTATGCTTTCCATATTTCCATTCCGTTCCTAGCTAGCTTCCATGTCTCTTCATATGGTATCAGAGCCTTCCTTCCTAGCCCTTCCCTTCCTCCTTGCTTCTCCATGAGGTAGAGGGTGGCCGGAAAGAGAAGCTGCCCTCTCTTCTCTTGGAGGAGCTCTCCTTCCCTACTCCTTTCCATTGAAAGCTATAGCTGCCCATGCAACTCTCTTGCTGCCCACGTAGCTATCCTCTTTGCCCGTCATCTAGCTGCGCACACTGCTGCTCCTACTGCTCACGCTTCTCCTGTTGCCCACAAAGTTGTATCTTCTCGCCATTCGAGCTACCACATTTCACACCTCATCCGCCTTCTATAACGGTGTGTAGACTCCACACTAATTTGCAGCAAGAAGATAAAGAAAAATGATCTTGATGTGAGGTACGGTTACTTCTTGGCTTCTCTAATTACTTCTCTGATTGCCCGTGGTGCTAGGCTTGCATATTGAGTGACTCTACTAGTCCTTGTGGCACCTCCAACCTCTACATCGACTTTTTGGTGACTCTCCATCTTTTATTTTGAGAGTCATGCCATGACCGCTCCATGTAGCTACCCCATGGACTTCACCGATACATATTTTGAGGCATCCATGCCTAGTGCTTCATCGACATCATCATCGACTCGCAGGGATGTGCACACATGTGCAATGGCTACTTGGAGGACATCTCTTACTCCTAAGAGATCTATTTTTATTATTCCGACAGCTTGATGTATTTTGGGATCCTCTACCCTGGGTAGTCTCCCTAAAATGATATGTAACTAAGTGTTTGGTTGTCATTGAGTCTAAAGGTCCTCTGCCTTGGATAGTCCTCCTAAAAAGATGTATTGGTTTTCCTATTTTGGTGTGTGGCTTCCTGACATGTCTTGTTATGAAGCCAAGGGGGGATGTACTGTGGGAGCCATGTATTGGCATTGATAGGTCTATTTGTTTATCAGGCCTGGCTTGAGAGTTCCAGGATGTTGGTGCATTGGTCTCCTAGACCTCTGAGTTGATCATGCATCCATGCATGATGAGCCTCTGAGCCATGCTAGATGAGCTTTCTATGTTATGCTCACTAGCCTTTGAGCCATGCTCACTTGCCTCTGAGATTGTATGGGAGCCATGTCTAGTTCTGGATCGGCATGCACAGTTTTGATGATTGTCATTGTCATGTTCTGTTATTGGTTCCATTCCAGTAGTCTCTCACCTTGCCTCATGGGGGGGTGTTGGAATATGAAGCCAAAGTGAGTCAAAAATGTGTGTTCTAGGTGGTGTTTTAGAGTCTAGTGAGTCCTAGATGTGCCATGTGTCATATTGGGAGATATCCCATAGACATTGTAACTTTCTAGAGTCTAGTGTCACACTATATAGTGTTGTACTTGTCTATTGTCTATTACAATAGTCAACATCAAGCTATCAATACATTGTGAGTATTTTGGTTATTGCCTTGCACTTGTACTTTCTTTCCTTTCCATTCTGCCTTTCATTATGCTTTCCATATTTCCATTCCGTTCCTAGCTAGCTTCCATGTCTCTTCACTAAGTACCTCAACGAACTACCCCTATCAACATGTCTATGAGTTCTGAAGCCAATACTTTGATTAGTAGTAGTCACCAACCCAAATTCCATCTCAAAGTGGTCTTTATCTTTCTCATCTTCCATGACGTATACCTTGTATTACATTAGCTGACTCTTTTGCAAGCTCATCTCCCTTGGTTGTTTCCTCTTGATGCTTCTTTTGATCAGCCTTTCTCTTTCAACAATCTATTGCCAGGTGTCTAGGCATATTACAACAAAACCACTTTCTTTCTTTTTCTTCTTATCTCCGTCCTAGGAAGTGCCCTTGCTTTTCTTACCGGGCTTCCCTTTCTCTGCCTTTCAATCTACCTTTGGACACCTTCTCATTGCCATCATCCCCATGCGGCCTTTGCCTTACTTCCTTTTGGATAAACAAGGGACCAAGGTCCTCAAAGGTCGATGGTTTGAGTATCTCTCCAGTTGTCAAGGTCGTCACTAGCCCATTGAAGCTCCTTGGCAATTTTTTGAGCATGAGAGTGGCCAACAGATTGCTGTCTACCTTCTACCCTATAGCAGCCAGGTGACCTTTTCACACTTGGAGTTTGACTAGATGATCACTCACCTGGTCACCTTCTTCCATCTTCAGCATGAACAACTGATTTTGGAGCACTACAATGTGACTGGTATTCACCATCTCTACAAGTTCTTTAGAATGATCCATGCCTCAGGTAAAGTGTCCACCAGTTGAATGTGTAGAAGCATTGAATTTGCAGTCATCCCAATGATCATTGATAATGCATCAAAATATTTATGCATCTATTTATTGATGTCATTTGGATCTGCTGCACAGATCACCCTCCCTAATGTATCCTTTAGATCCTCTAGGTTTAATTCTCATCCTTCAGTGTGCAACCATGTGGCTCCGAATCTTGATCTTCCAAAGTTCCATCAGCATCCACATTACAAAAGCACCTGCATGGCTTGATCACCAAGGAATACACCTCCTGGCTTCATATCTCACCCTCCTATGAAATCCTAGTCTCTCAAATCTCTCTTCCAACCACCAATTCATGGCTCTCCAGTTATGCAACCATGCTCTAATGATGTAATCAAACTTCAAACTTTTGTGTGTCCACAAGAGAGAAATCAGAAACACCAATCTAGGGAATAGATGACAGTAGAACAATCCAAAACATCTCAAAGTATATTTCACAAAACTATGTGCGTATTAGGCATATGCTGTCCTTCCACATAAATATGTCCAAGCTGCATTTGAGGGGTCTAGACTCTATGTAGTGCCTGATTGAGATCGAGGCCACTCCTCTCATAGGGATTGTGCTGAAATAGAGCTGAGAATTAAATGCTAGAGGGACAAGCTCTCCCAAAAGCATGCCTTGACCAATCCCACCAAGTTTGGTCAATGCATGCTTGTCCATGCCAATTCATGAGAATCGCATGACGTAACCATCATTGGGTTTACTGAATAGCCTCTTGGACCCTAAAGAGTGTGCAAAAGGTGTGACCAAGGGATAGTCTGTCTCTTCCATTGGCGTAGGTAAATGGAGTTCGCCTTGCATAGGAATTGCCTGGGGGCTGGTCAACATAAGAGCATCATCCTTGCTATTAGAGACCTCCTAGCCTCGTTCCTGGATCCCCTAAAAGTGGGGTCATTGTGCCTCTTATGATTCACTGAATAGCTGCATAGGAGAAAGCATGGGCTGCTTGCCTATCTCCTGCATTGCAGTGTGCACATCTCCTCACGAATATATTGGCTGATTTGATGGCTCATCTGCTTCAATTCCTCGGCTTGATCCTGATCGTGCTCTTAAGAATCACGGACAAATCATATATGAATTTTACCCTTGTGCCATCAGTGTGTGCATTGCAAAACTAGGAGGTATTTTCATAGTATCAATGGCTGCTCTTGACGTGCTAGTTTATTGTTGTTGCTGTCCATATTTATTTCCATGATTTAAGCTGCTATCGTCATTTGAACATCTATCCCCACAAAAACCTTTAGTATATGCAGCTGTAATCGCCTGACATCAGATTTTTGTCCTGCATCCAAAGGCACCATCAATGGCTTTGAAGCATGGTTTGGCTGCATAATATGGCTGGACTGCTTTACAAGCATTGGCAGAAATGCATTCTCCTTAATTATTTGGTATATATTTTCATGGCCTGCTTAGTGTTTGTCATAGTTGCTCTGCTAACCTAACACGAGATGAGTTAATTGTACCCCGACCTAACTATAACTAACCCATGCTATGTTGGTGCAGAGACGAGACACACGAGGAGAGAGCAAGCACAAAAAGCTCGAATGAATGATTGATTCAGAAGATGCGACTAAAGTCACATCATATACATGGATAAGGTTGTGCTTGCTAAGCACACCCTGCAGGTCACATGGAAGTGTGCCTGCCAAGCTCAGGGGGAAAACCTCCACTAGTTGGAGTAAAAAGTGCCCCGGGCCTACACCTAAGGTGTCACCCTACACTCCCAACACATAGGTGCTAACAAACCCCCCTGGAGTGAAGTGGTGACAGTGTACAAGGCAAATGTGATATCAATCACCAAAAGGAAGTATCAATCACCAAAAGGAAGTAAGTTCAGAAGCTTGCGAAAGCCTTCTCACTTCTCACGAGACAATGCTTTGGTGAATATATCTGCCACATTGTCATGTGTAGGCACATAGATCATGCTGATTTCTGAGGCAGACAATCTCTCTCTGACATAATGATAATGAACCTCAATATGCTTTGTGCGAGCATGGAAGAGGGGATTCTTCGCAACTGCCAAAGCACTCTGACTGTCTATAAAAATAGAGGTAGCAGACTCCTGTCTCATACCCAAATTAGCAAATAATCGCCTGAGCCAAACACACTCAACGGTGGTTGTGAAAGCTGCCCTGTACTCAGCTTCACAACTGGAAGTGGCCACGGAGGGTTGCTTCTTACTCAACCAAGAGATGCATGACTGCCCAAAGTAGAAGCAAAAACCTGAAGTGGACACTCTTGTGTCAAAGCATCCTGCCCAATCGGAGTCACAGAAAGCATGCAGCTGTGGATCAGCCCCCTTGGGAAAGAATAAACCAAGGTGCATAGTTACCGTGCAAATAGCGGAACACCCGCTTAACAGCCTGCCAATGCTTGGTTCCTGGGCAATGCATGAATTTGCTCAATAAGGAGACCCCAAACTGAATATCTGGCTGTGTATTGCATAAATAAATCAAACAGCCCACAGCCTGCTGGTACAATGTCTGATCAAAGGCATCCCCAGAATCTTCAATGCTGAATTTCATTGGCAACTGGCTTGCAATCTTGGAAAGAGAACCGCTGAAGCAACTTCTGGATGTACTTAGTTTGTATCAGAACAATACCATCATCCCGCTGTATAAACTGAATGCCCAAATAAAAATGCAAAGGGCCCAGATCACTCATCTCAAATGAGGAATGTAATTCAGCCTTGAAGGCTGCAATATTTTGCTCATTGGGGCCTGTGAGCAGCATGTCATCAACATATAAAACAATGACCAAAAAAACATCCTGAGTCCTTTTAACATAGAGGGTACTCTCAGTTGGACTGTTGCTGAATCCCTGGGCAACCAAATATGTGTGTATCTTTTCATACCAAGCTCTAGGTGCCTGCTTAAGGCCATATAGAGCTTTGCGAAGCCTGCACACCAAGTGTTCCTGTCCATCCTGCACAAATCCATGAGGCTGTGTAACATAAACCTCCTCATGCAAGTCTCCATGTAGGAACGCTGTTTTGATGTCCAACTGATGTACTTGCCATCCATGATGGGCTGCCATGGCGATCATGCATCTGATAGTGGTCATGCGAGAGGTAGAGGCAAAGGTTTCATCAAAATCAATACCCTTTTGCTGAGCATACCCTTTCGCAACGAGTCTTGCTTTGAAGCGGTCTACTGAACCATCAGCCTTCCGCTTAATCTTGTAGACCCACTTAGTACCAATGGCCTTTTTGCCTGGAGGCAATTCAGTTAAGTGCCATGTTTCATTTTGCATGATGGAATCATATTCTGAATGCATGGATGCCATCCAATTACTGTCCTTTGCAGCATCCTCAAATGTCATAGGTTCTTCATCACTGCATGTGCTCTGAAAGGCATAATCAGTAAACAACCCAGATGCATGATGAGATTTTGCACGAGTCCTCGCAGGTAAAGGAGTATGTAACCTGCTGTCCCGTAATGTTTCAATCAGCCACCTGGGCACCCGTTTGGATGACTGAATGGCTGTCCTTTCCTCATCAACTGCCTGGTCAATATTTGCCTCATCTATAGGCATATGTGGTTCAGCCACAATAGGCTGATTAGTTGCTGTACCGGCCTGCGTAACAGCATGGGGAATCAAACTGAAATGTTCTGAAAATGAGGGACCTTCAGTTGTTATGGGCAGCATTTGTTCAAACACATCCCTGGAGTAGACATCAGGTTGTTTTTGACAGGACAGCAATGGCTGAGTGGAATCCTCAGCAAAAATGACATCCCTGCTTGTAATAATCCTCCTGCTGGATGGATGATACAGCCGATACCCTTTGCTTTCAACACTGTACCCCACGAAAATGCATTTGAGAGCCTTATCATCAAGTTTAGTACGATGTTGCTGTGGCACGTGTGCATAGGCCAAGCAACCAAATACTCTGAGATGAGCAACAGAAGGCTTCTTACCATGCCATGCCTCATACGGAGTGAGATTATGCAAGGCCTTTGTGGGACATCTGTTAAGTACATAATTTGCACACATGAGAGCTTCCATCCAGAACCTGTTGGGCAAACCTTTGCCTTTGAGCATACATCTACCCATCTCCATTTCCGACCTGTTTTTCCTTTCAGCGAGCCCATTTTGCTCTGGGGTGTATGGAGTGGTACACTAATGGATGATGCCTCTCTTTGCAAGATATGCATGAAATTCCTTGGACATGTATTCTCCCCCTCTATCAGTGCGAAGTGTCCCCACTTTTTCTGAGGCATAATTCTCAACCTGAGTAATAAAATGTCTGAATTTTGTAAACACCTCTGACTTCTCCTTCAATGGGTAGAGCCACGTGAAACGAGAGAAATCATCAATGAAAGTGACAAAATACAGATATCCCCCAATAGATGGAGTCCTCATAGGACCACAAACATCACTGTGTATAAGCTGTAATCTACGGACAGCTCTGACAGTCCCATCTTTGGGAATCAGTGTGCGATGCATCTTCCCCAAGATACATCCCTCGCATACATGGCGAGTCGGAGTATGTATGTGTGGCATCTCGGACACCATTTCATGGCTGTGTAAACGCAGCAAACTTCTGAAATTGAGATGGCCAAATCGAGCATGCCATAATTCAGCATTTGCCAATTGTGATGGGGTGGTGGTGAATAAAGCATCATGCAAAGCACTCTCATAGTGATCAAGTCTGTAAAAACCGTGGCATAAAGTTCCAGAAGCCACAATTGTATCACCATCACTAATGTCATGTATGGTGCATCTGTCATCCAAAAACTTCACCATTAAGCCACCACGGGCAATGGCTGAAACTGAAAGCAAATTCTTTTTGATGCCAGGCACCCATAACACATCAGAGAGTGTAAATGCACCACCATTTGCTGCGGTAAGTACAATCTTTCCCACTCCTTGCACAGGATGGGAGGAGTTGTTGGCACATGTCACCGTGCCTCCATGAGAACCAGCTGCATAAGATGTAAACAAATCCTTCTGTGAGGTAATGTGCTTGCTAGCACCACTGTCAAAATACCATACATTGGCATCACTCACAGATAGGCATGCATCATGAATAGACGGATTGTAACTGCATAACACTGCAAAAGCCCATTCCTCATCATGGGAGGATGTATAAGTGTAATTTGCAGCCTCTTTGTTATCCGACTTGGGGACATTATCCGTCACTGCCATGCTGGCCCCTTTGCTCTTTTCCTTCTTAAGCCTCTTGCGACATTCGTTAATGTAGTGTCCTGGCTTCCTGCAATAGTTGCACTTCCCCTTTTTCTTGGGTTTATCACCCTCTTTTTCATACTTGCTAGATGGCTGGCCTGCATCTTTCTTGGGCTTGCTGCCCCCCTGAAACGCAGCCTTACCTTTGCCTTTCTGGCTGGCAATAAAAGCCTGATCAGCCACACGCATCACGGTCCTATTATATCTGGACTGCTCCTCTTGCAAGAGTACAGAAACAAGCTCATCGAAGGTAATTGAATTGGGATTACCCTTCATCATAAGCCGCATAGTAGTGGACACATTCTGATACGTGTCGGGGATGGCCTGCAACACTGTAGAAACCAACGAGGCATCCGAAATAATCTCATCCACAGATGCTAATTGCTCCCGTAAATCCTTTACCTTCGTGAGATAATCATCCATGGAATCACCATCAAGCATAGGAAGAGTCTCCAATTTCCTCTTCAAGTATGCCACATGGGCTTCATTCCTGACTTGGTACAACTTTGCCAAATTTTCCCAAGCTGCCCTTGCTGTTTTGCATGACCGGATGTGAGGAATAATGCTTCTTTTCACAGAGAATGCAATCAAGGCATGTGCATTGGCATCTCGGCCATCCCATCGACTCTGCTCTGGAGTAGGTGATTGTGATATCTCTGTAATCCGAGATGACTCACCCTCTAAACTAGGTGAAGGAGCATTTGTTGGTGCATGTGGACGCAACTGAGTGCCATCCACAATGCCCCAAAAACCTTTGGCCACAAGCACATGTCGCATCATGTACGACCAGAGAGGATAGTTGGTCCCATCCAATTTATCTTCTGCAGAGAGCAATCCAAAAACATCCCTTTCTGCCATTGCAATTGCACAGAATTTTCCCAAATTTCTTCAAGAAATTGTACTGCAAAACTGAAAGCCCCAAATTTCGAGCTTGAAATTGCAACCAGAAAGGGGCAATAGCACAGAAAGCCCCAAAATTTGCAATTTCAACAGAAAGCCCCAAATGTTTGGACTAAATCTGCAGATCTGTCTGCAAGATTGCAAGCAAAACCAAAAAGCCCCAAATTTCTGAAGTAGATTATGCAATTTGATTGCAATGTCTGCAACAAACAAAATGCCCCAAATGTACTCCCAAAAACTGAGCCAAACAATGGCTGTCTGCAAAATGTGCCTGCCAAAGATCACCTGCAGATGAAGGAAACCTTGTACGGATCTGCAGGTACAGATGTGCAAGTACGGGATTTTGCAGTTGGACTGTACGGTCGTGGACTGTACGGTCGTACGGAAATACTTGTGCAGTACGGTCACTCAACACAGCGCAGGTACGGATGCTGGTATGGATGCTGGTACATATGTTGGTACGGGCAGCGCAGGTAAGACTGATACAGCGTTGGGCGATGATGCAGGTACAGTTGTAGCGGGTACGGTTGCAACAGGTACAGCAGGTACACGATGGTACGGACGGGGCAGGCACGTACGTGCCTTCAGGCTGTACGGCGACGACTACTTGCGACGGCGCAGGTAAGGCTGCAGGTGCGACTGTACGGCGTTGCTGTACGGTCAGGTGCAGGTACCACACGTACGGCATGTACGGAATGGTGATGACGCAACAGGTACATCAAGTGCAAGCAGGTACAGAACGTACGGCGTCAACGCAGCTACGCAGGTTCTGGAGCAGCAGGTACGTACAGACCTGTACGGAACGTACGGCGCTGTACGGACAGCTTTGGATGACTTCGAGTTGTACGTACGGGATGTAGAAGCAGGAGCAGGAGCAGGGCTGGGTGCAAGAGCTCAACGAGGCTCTGATACCATTTGTTGGTGCAGAGACGAGACACACGAGGAGAGAGCAAGCACAAAAAGCTCGAATGAATGATTGATTCAGAAGATGTGACTAAAGTCACGTCATATACATGGATAAGGTTGTGCTTGCTAAGCACACCCTGCAGGTCACATGGAAGTGTGCCTGCCAAGCTCGGGGGAAAAAACCTCCACTAGTTGGAGTAAAAAGTGCCCCGGGCCTACACCTAAGGTGTCACCCTACACTCCCAACACATAGGTGCTAACATGCTAGCCTAACCCAATCAAAACAACCTAATTTATAACCAGACCTAAAGGTGACGCGGAGCGCCGCTATGCAGTGGCAGTGGTGGTGGCAAAGCAGCAATGATACTGCTTTTCGTAGCTTGCACGCTCCGTCACTGTGGAGCTTTTCATAGCTGCTCAAACTTTTCCTTCAGGAAACCAGCTCACGCGTCTCATCTGCTCACTGAGGAACTTTTCCTTCAGGAAACCAGCTCATGGGTATCATCTACTCAAACTTAGGCAACTAATTGGACTCCCTGCTGCTTCCTTCGCTGTGCAGCACTCTTGGGTGGTAGCGTCAAGTGGTGAGAGGTAATGATGCAAGTCGTAGTGGCCTGAAATCACCACCATCAAAGGTTTGTAGAGACTGTTGTAACATTGATCAACAGATTATCATTCGTGATTGCAGAACCCACGAACCCAGTGGCATTGATGACCTTGCGAATCGCACTGTTATCACCATCAAATGATCCACTCTATTGGAGATACTATGCAATTCACAGAGCAATTTTTACTCGTCACAGCAAATCGAAAGTTGTTCAAACAATGGTTGTCAGATGTGCTCATTTTTCAGCGTTGGAGTAAGTACGTTCCCATAACAATTGTCTTGAAGTGCAATAGGATACAGGTCAATGTAGGGCAGTGAGGATATTCTGAGAGGTGGATCGGGAAACACATCAATGGCAATGAAGTCAAGCAGCGAGGGCTTCCCTCCTTAATGGTGATTCATCCACTTGAAGCTGGAGTGGCAGAGTCTCGGGTAGTGATTGGAGAGAGTCAGAAAAGCACTCAGATACCAATGGAGAAAAGGGGCCGAGGCAGATTGGAGAAGAGGACAGAATTAGCAGAAACGAGAGAGACGAAGGGGAAGACTGGGAAGTGGAGAGGAGTAGAAGAGAGGGAAAGAGAGAGGAAAGCAAGTGGGATATATATATATATATATATATAGAGAGAGAGAGAGAGAGAGTCATTGGAGGTGAAGGAAGCAGGAGAGCTCAATATAGATTAGGAACGAGACACATCAAATGATACATTGCACAAGGGGACGATACTTATATAGTACCTCCTTATCCCTTTTGACCTCTATCTTGCGAACACCCCCCCCCCCCCCGTACTAATTATCCTAATTCCCACAACTTGACCACCTTTGGGCCTTCATTACATTAACACACAGTTTGGGAGCACATGCCTAGCTTGGTTACAGCAAAGATGACATTTTTGGATGCTCCTTCACACATAGGAGCTCAAGGCAACACTTGGTTCCTGAAAGGAAAGTGCCTAGGTGATGCTGGCATCACTCCTACATTTTTCATTACTCATTGGGGTACCATATGCACTACTATCACTTCAGCCTTTCAGGAGATTTGGCACAGTAGCTTTATGCCCTTCTGTCTGAGAGAGACTCATTTATCTCATTCCCAAAGAGGAAGACAAAATCCTCACCTCCCAATGGAGGCCTATCACACTCCTATTCACTACCTACAAAATTCTAGTCAAGGCAGTAAGCGTAAAACACTTGGATCTGCCCAATAAAAATAAGATTAACACACATAGGGAATTTCTCATTAAGTGTCACTTGTAACTTTATCGAATTCAGCGTCTCTTTTATTCCATATTGATTCCAGGTTAAATTATTTTGTATCGTCAACTCATTGTCACATTTCTGAGAATTGCTGCAACGATGTCAAAGACAGGAATCTGACGGTTTCTTTAAAATTTGAAGGAATGGATTTTCATGAGCTGCTGGATATCCCCCAAGGTGATCATCGTCGAAGGTATCATGATGATGTTTCAGTGATGGTCGTTTCTTTAGAAGGAAGGATATGGCGTTCTTTTGGTTGATCTGCTGAGAACTATGTACGTCCAACACACGGTGCCTGCAAGGATTTGTGACTGGAAACTTGATACGAAACAAGGGAGATATGACTTGTGAGCCTCTTTATTTCAAATTTCTGTGTACTGATCCAATTGTTCAGGTACATGAGTACCCTTTGGGGCGCTCAGAATACATGCTTGAAAGCTCAATCCAGGCTTTCAAGGTTCAAATATAAAGGCCAAAGGCTGCGCCGGCAATGGTTGTTGGCAGTCAAGTACAGATTTGAATGGCATAAATGTTTGTATATGATGGAGCAGATCACGAACCACAAGTTTTCGCATTGGTTCTTGCAATATGTAAAAGAGAGGTGTCATTGGTATGCGGGAAATTTTATAGAAAGCGATTTATCATTTTACCTGTATCAGGGATCTACAAAATTACGTTAAGTAACGAGATCATACAATTTTGAATTTTATTTTTTCACTGAAAAAGATACCTTTTAGTGAAAGGGATTCAAGGTGCTAATACATCACGTATAGCTTGAAAACTCAAGGGATCTAAGCCCCATGTGAAACAGTAAACAACCATGATTGTGCCTGAAAGTGCCACAGTAAGCGCAAACGAGACTCAAAGAAAAGGATTATTCCTCTACTCCCTAAGAAAGAACCTCCTGGTCACTGCGGATCTACAAATCCCTTGCATCATCAGATGGCCCTCAATGTACAATGTCTGTCCATATATACGGGCCAACGTGTGAGCTGGGTGTACTAGTGTACCACCTACTGCCTCCATACATCTGATCCTCCAAATATACTAGGCAATCGTACTAGCGAAAATATACTAAAAATCAATCATGCGATGGTCTGTAGGGAGAAGCAGGTACAATGTGTAAGTGGTAAAACTGGACAAGATAATGCTGAACGCTGATAGAAAAGGAAGCATCCTGAGTCTCATAGAAGATCTGAGGTCCAGGCCGGTGAACCCCAGGTAATACACAAATGCGAAGAGGAGAAGAACCCCAAAAGTTTCACAATTCCTGCCCAAATAATCCTAGCCTGTCTGCACTGCTAAAGGTGATGCTGGATAGACTGAATAGCATGCTCCAAAGGTCTCCCTCCAATTGTTTACAGCAATCCCTTCATGAATACAGAGCCAAAAGAAAATATTGCTCTTTCTATTTGTAAGGGATTGCCATAGCCTCCTCTGAAAGCATCTCTACATATACAGGGCGATATGAAACTGCTCCCAAGTAGCTCTGGAGGGTCTCCAATTCTTGGCTCGAATTTAAAATTCTGTGGCATTACTAACAAGTAAACTGAAAGAAATGAATAGTTTTGAATGATTTCTTTAAACCATCCATTCCCTCTTGCTAGGATCCCCTTGCGAGTACTTTATGGGGACCCCATCGTAAAACCACATCTCCAATTGTCACTTATAAAATCTCAGGATGAGGGTCAACACATCACCTTGAAGTAAAGCAACATTGCTCAACATACCACTCTCACAGGCTCAAGCTGTGCATCTTGGATACCAACATCATTTGTTTTGCTCTCTCCCAATCTGCCTCCAGATGGAATTGGAAAAAACAAGGATATCTCCTTCCCCTTGCCATGAAATACCTATCACTTGGAGGGACCCCCTATGCCAAAGAAAACTCCCATCCCATATGATGGATCTATGCTATCCACCATCTATCGTGATCCACTCAAAACGGATAGCCACATCAACATGTATAGTCCTCTTACTGCCTCCTTTGAGGTGTCATACTAAATGGGCTCTCTAGTCCTTAGAAAGGCCTTTAAAGGCCTTCCAAGATCCCACCGATAAGGTAGGTTCTGTCTCCCACCTGGACCATTGCATATGCCCCAAGGCTCCAAGAGGCAAATCAGCATCATCCAAATGGATTCAGCATCATTCCAGGCTGTCTAAAAAACTCCAACATAGAGGGAAGAATCCGGATCAAGCAGCCTCTAAAGCTCATCCATGCCTCACAATGGCTTCCATAAGCATTGATGAAGGCATCCTAATACTTGCAGAAGTAGTTCCACGTAGTGCTCTTTTGCCGGTCACCACCAGAGGTGGGAGTGCAGTAGTTAATGCACTGCAAGAACTCTTTCCACAGCGCTTGCCCCAACGTAAGCCCTTTGGCTGCCAATGTGCAAATCAAGGTGTAGCATTGAATATCTAATTCAATAATATTTAGTCCTGATGATGATGTTGTATCCTCAAGGGGCCAATGAGACATGAGCGATAGGACCTAGCAAGAACATAACAAAGCCTCCTTAGTGATTAGAGGGTTCAATCTTATGCATTTTGTCATGATTTCTTGGCTATGCTCAAATAAGACACATTAAAAGGTACCTAGAAGATGAGGATTTCTATGGCTGATCTCAAGAATCTAGGATAGAGTGGTACATTGTGTAACCAATGCTACAAATTGCACTCTAATGTTGGTATAGTCCTCATCTTCAATGTCATGACCTTCGCATAATGTGCATACTCGATCTTTTCTTTCTAGACCACTCCATGCTCCAGTTCCAATGGCCCAATCATGTGAGCAAGTGCGAAGACATCTACTAGCTTGCCTTTCCTTGGGTGGCATGGGAATGACAATATATGATTGGGTGTGCTTTGATGTTGCTTTATGTGCTCTCAACACATTGGATTGATGCGAGTGCGATAATACTTTCGTTTTTCATTCTTTGCATACTCTTCCCATTTTAGCTTAAGCTCATCCACAAGATATGAATCAATATCGACAACTAGCATATCCTCAAATGGAAAATCTAGTAGTTTCTCCACCTTCCATGTCTTCAACCATTTTCAAATGGCCCAACTAGAAGAGAGAATCTTGCTTTTGTTTGTCTTTTGTACTTGCAACTTGCATTCCAAGCATACTGTGGTAGACCATGCATTTCCATTCTCTCAACCTTGATCACATATTTGTACACCTTCATTGGAAAACATGAAGGTTTAATGGGTATTAAGTAAGTGAACCTTGATTGTTAAGTAATGATTAAAGAGCCTTGACTCTCTACGCCAGTTCCTTAAGCATATGCCTTCATGAACTCCTCCTTAGATAGATGTTTCATTTAATACCCTTTTTGCAAGTCTTTCCCTTCCAATCCAACTTGTGCCCCACGGAAGGTAGATAGAAGTTTGTATTGTATGCTAATGATCTTCTACTTCAATTAATGCATCATGCATGTATATGGACATAACACATACATATATGGTGTCCATTGAATTTTTTTTCCTTCAAAATTTCATAGTAAATTAGCTCAACTGTGAGTTTATGAACAAATCAAGTTATAATATGTTGATAATATAGTAAGACTTTCAAGTAGAACAGTAACATAATTATGTTGAATTCTATGCAAAAATTTGGAAAAAAATGTGCCAAAGCTCCAAAATCCCCTCTAGAGTAACCGAGGCCCATGAAGGATCACAATGGGTTACTTCTTAATGGAGAAAATTGTTCGATTTCCCATTAATTTCACATTGAGGAACAACAATGAAACTACATTTATATTTTCCACCATGCATATGCAAACAATTGTAAGAATAGCACATGGAATGTATTTCTAACAAGGTCAAATCCTAAAAGTGGGGGATAGGGAGGGAAGGCAATGAAGAGAGAGATGAACTTGGTGCTTGTGAATCACCATATTGATGATGAAATGCCCAATGCCTAAAAGAGCTTGCCAGACAGGTCTTGGTGAGCTATAACAACCATAGGACTTGGTTATCTTCAACAACCATAGGAAATTGATTTCAGGTAGGGGATGAATGGGGTAGGGGACTAAGCTTGCCAAATTGATTTTGGCAAAGCTTGAATAATGGATTCAAGGCAAGAGGTAATGAACATGCAGGGCATCAAGGGAGAAGAGGGAGGCGGAGTGGGGGGAAGAATCTTTGCAAACTAGGTTTGGCAAATTGGCAACGGGGAGGAAGTATTAATATGCAAGACAAGGGGGGGCCTAAGCGTGCCAAATTGATTTTGGCAAGCTTCAACGAATGGATTTGGGGAAAAGGGTGATGGAGACAAGAACAGTCAATGTACGTGGAGCACACTAGGATGATGCTAACTAATATTACCTAACCCTTGAAGAAGAAGAAGAGAAACTAACCTGAAACCAAAAAAAAAGAAGCCAACCGATAGTCTTAATGAATTTGGTTTCTATTTCACAATGTTTGAAAGGGCTAAAAAATGTAGTCGAAATATTGATCATCGCATGATTAATTTCATGGGATACCACTTGAGCAAGAATGAAATGTACTAGTAATGCGCTTTCTCACAATTTATCTTTCAAACATGCAATAAGAAATAAGCAATCCAAATAAATTATGCTTCAACACTTTATCTAGGAAAAGCTCTAGAAATGTAATAACTAAGAAACTGAATGAGAAAGCTTAGAAAGGATAGTGTCTACCCTAGATCATTGTTCCCACTAAGATGGGAAAGCCAAGACTGCTGCTATAAGGATAACATCGCCACTAACAATGCAGCGACTCACTGAGTCAATGCTTCAAGGCTAATGTAGCGGTGCAACTTTAGGGGCTAGAAAGACACGGCGATTGATTCTAACTGGACAACTAGGCTGAGGGGATGACACATGCACATGAAGTCTGGGAGGGTGATAGATATTGAACCCAAGCCAAAGGATAGCGCTTCAAACAACGTCCTAACCAGTCCATCTAATGCCACACTGTCAGTTCCATCCGGGATCTTGACCTTAAGTTCATATTCGGTACATGGTCATGCATACGAAGTCCTCAATTTTGGAGGATGCCATGAGCTTCAACACAAATGGGAGAAAACCTGAACTCAAATCCTGGGGCCACCATGGCTCCTAATTCCAGCTCTATAAGGCGCCAATACCCCACCTCTTCCACTACAACCTCACATTTGAGGGAGTCATTCTCCAATTTCATGGGACGGTTTGGCTCTGACCCTGACCTAGTCAATCCCTTTGCTAGGCAAACTAGAGTGGCTGAAGAGTAGCAAGACCCCCCACCAACATCCGTATCAAGTAATACTCAAAGAAATCATGTACTTGTCTTAGTTAAGGAACCTAGAAGGACATGTGTTTAGTTCTATGAGGGTGGACCATCCTTTACGAGGACGCCCGAGCTCTAGGTGCCTAAGTTCGTGCCACCAAGTCCCAATGGGCAGAGGAATGATCAAATGGACTTCAAGGAAAACACCTTACCACATCCAACGGCCCCTCATCCTAATCTGTACACAACTTGGAGATGAGTTCCAAGTGGTACTCCCTTCCCCATGGTCCCATCTTATAGGCATGTACCTAACATAAACTTACCTATGCTAAGGCCCATAGTGGTGAGGCCAATAGAACCGATCCCACCACACATGTCGGCTCTAAGTCCCATGAGACTAGGACTAGGGAGCAGACCACCATGCTCTTAGACAACAATATGAAGGATAAAGCACAACCGAAAAAATCACATGTTGCTCCTTTTGCAGTGTCTCGTGCTGGCAAGACAATTAACACTCTCAAGGCCATGGATGTCACCCAAGTGGCTAAGGGCGCGAACATGGAGGAGGTAGCCACAGATCTGCTAAATTGAGTGGCTTGATAGCTCAAGGGTGGGTTGGGCATAGAAGGCCCCAGCAATCCGCACTTGTTTCCAAGGTGAGACAATGTGTGGTGCAATGGGAAACCACCCTACAAATGAGTGCCCTCGCTTACGAGCAAGGCCGACGCTTTACTATGCCCATTGTTCTAGATGGGAAAACCATGAGACTTCACAATGTAGATACCCCAAGTCAATGCCCCCACCCATGTACCAGCAAAGGTAACCATTGTCTCTACCTGCACTACCAAATCTATACAATCAAGGCCAGCTAGCCATACAAGGAGTTTCCCTAGCCAACCAAGGGCCACTACGGGCTCAAAACCTGCCATTGCCATTGCCGATTCTAGGTACACAACCCCCGCCACCACGGATTACTCCCATAAACCAAGTTATCATTGAAGAGCCACCGAGTGAGTGGGAGGACCCTAACTATGTCCTACTAGCACCCAATCCTTCTTCCTATGAAAATCCTACATATCAAATGAGCTAGATAAGTTATTATGTCATGTAGGATGAGCATAATATTTTGGTGTATCAGAATGAGCTAGGGACATGAACACCATGAATTATAGATCGGCTATCCAATGCTACACTTGCCAAGGTCCGCACTGGTGGGGCAAGTGAGTGTCCATACAAGGCAATTTCTAATCAAACCGTAGCTTGTTTTTAAATGTCAGGGACCTCACTTTCTTAAAGACTACCCATACAAGACTACCCATACACTAGCACGTGTGACAACAATCTAAAAACCCAAACACCCTCTTATGCTCTGGTTCTTGAGTGGAACATCTTTGTGGGCTGGAAGAAGCTTGTCTTGCTGTGTGTGTATCTGGAACCATGTTAGGTTGTTGAATGCTACTTTGCTACACTGTAGGAGCTATATTTTGATGTCGGATGGTTTCAGTTAGAAGACTGTCGGACTGTGTGCCGAGTTTTTTGAAATCGATCTTAGCCTTACCCTTGTTTTGGAGCTATGATGTTCTTGCATCTATTGTTGCATTACTCTCAGGTACTTGCTGTAGAGCCTTATTTTGGACTTGTGCTTGATTCAACCAGTTTATTGGCTTTGCTGTCTCTCTTGGTACGTCTCCAAGGCCGAGCATTGGCTTTGTACCTCTAGATCTTGTGACTGCTAGTGCCTGCATGTTCCTTTGATTTCTTTGATTTTTTTTATTGTAATCCTTATTGATAGGAGCCAAGTACACCATATGAACACCTGGTGGTGGCTGTTGCTGCTGTTGATTTTGGTTACCTCTTGCATTATAATTGATTATTGGTATTCCTCTTTCTCCTCTGTGTTTGCACCAAAGCTCACATTGAGGTCCTCTTCTGAGGCCTTCCATGCCATAGTTTTGTCCTTATTAATTTCCCCAATTTTGTTGATTGGGTCTTCTCGATGTTGCATTGTTGAATCTTTGTTGTCCTTGTGTGCGTAGTGCAACCGGATTAGCTGCCACGAGTGGGGCTTGATTGTTTGAATTTTGAGCATGATGAGGAACTCTCCCCCTATAATTTGGATTATACCAACATCTCTCTTTCTCATGATTGTCCTTCCCACAAAATGCACAAGCAAAGGTGGGCGTGTTTTTAAAGTTTCCAATAGCTCTTTAATCATTTGCTCTATCTTAGAGAGCTTGTTTGTCTTCTTCTTGGCTTTTGATTTCTCTCTCTTTTTGGTGTATTTTTTCTTTTTCTTTGAGTGCTCTTCTTCTTCATTCTCTTCATTTGATGTATCATCTTCTTTATCATCAATATCCTCGTCTTCTGCATCAGTGTCTCCTCCCACTGACATCAGGTCTTTGAAACTGTAAAGGTCTCCTTCTTCCAGTAGGTTTTGCAAAATTGGGTCCTCAAGGAACATTTTTTGCATCAGATCTAGAGTCTCCGACTTATCGAAGCTAAGACGTTCCTCTTCTTCCACCCTTTCTGGCACTTTGAGTGTCTTTGCTCCTCGGTGGCCAGTCAGGTGGGTTGGATGGATGGTATCTAACCCTTTGCTCACCTTGAGTCTATGCTCGAACTTTTCCTGGTAGTCTCATACCAAGTTTTGAGACTCTATTACAGATTGCTTCTCTAGGACTGGGTCAGGATAGGTTTTCTTATAGGAGTGCGGGGGTGCTAGGCCTTGGGTATGCACTGGCTTGTTTACACCTAAGCTCGGAGGTACCTCTGGGTCACCCTGGGTGAAAGCACGTTCGGAGGCAGAGGAGGTGGCTGTCTCCTTATCGAAACCATCTTGGATGAGCACCTGGTCAGGACCCATCACCTACCCTTATGTCCTTGGACCGGGTCTGTGGATGTTGAGGGACCATAGAGCCTTGCAGTAGGGGCCCTTTACCCTTCTTGGACTGCTTCCTCATTGCCTTACCTATTTCTTTGGCTTTCATCCTTGTGATGACTTTTAAGGGTACTGCGACCACTTGGCCTTGTTCGATACTGAGCAAGTTAAGGATGGTGCTCTTAAGCAGGTGGTTTGGGGTTGTTGGTCTTCTCAAGGGATAGTCCTTGAACAAATGCTTGATTCTACACCCAATACACAAAGGTGTAGGACTGGTCATGGAAGGAGTAGGGGGTGAGATCTGTCCTTTAAGAAATACGGCCCCTGACACTTGAAGCATGACACCGGAGGGTTCCAAGTTCCTTTGTAGGGGAATTCACTTGCCCTATGTGGGCCCTAGTAGGTAGAGCATTCGATCAAGGCCCTTCGAATGACAGAGTTTAGGTCTCTAGCCTTTGAGTTCAAGGGAGCGGGGGTCTGGAACACGGGGACTTGCTGATCCTCTTGCAGGAGGTAGTGACTTAGGGTGCCACTTCCTTCCTCATAGGGGTAGTAGTCGAGGGGTCCATGGTCTGGATCTGGCATAAATAGTTCAGTTGTTGCTTTACCATTTAAGGTGTATATATGTAAACTAAATGTAATAGGGGTATATATAATATATATAATATATGAATTTTGAATCAAAATTTTGCATTTGAAACAAGCGAGGTTGTTGTTTGGGATTTACTAAAGGTTATATTTTGTGGGGGTTGCAATTAATCCTAAACTAACAAAAATGCATTTCCTTGCCGATGCCTACCTCCTCTAGCCTTAACTATCGTACAACTAACCTATCATATTCATCAATGTAATGTGTGGGGAATCTATCGGTACACGGGTCTTCAAAGATGGCAAAGATCTCACTGGATTACATCATTGAGCATGTCAAGATGGCTTGATTTGATAGATTAGAATATGTGAACAATTACAAGTTGGATAGCAGGAGAGCAAACTAGTTAAAAAACCCAACAAGTCTCAAGGGAACTAACAGCAGAGGAATAGAGATGGAAAGCCACAGAGACAATGACATTTTTTATGCCACTTGTCCTGAGCTTGATGAAGCCCTTTTGCAAGGGGTCCCTCGACAACCCAAGATTGTTGTAGATGAGATTGATTGCTTGGAGGAGGAACATAGAGTTTCCAAGAGTGTCATTCACAAGATGGTCATATTGCAAAAGGAACTATGGGAAGGCCTTCAATACAAAGAACCCACAATTTGCAAAGTATGTTGCTGAAGGCTCTCACTGTGCGAAGTGTCGAGTCCTTGTCCTAGAATCCTTGCAAAAATATAAAGTCCTTCAAAGATCTCGGACTTGATCTCTTGGAATCTTGGATATTTATTACCCAAGACTTTTTTAGGGGCTGACCGCCCCTCTAATACAGTCGTCTTTTCAATAGAACTTGAGTTTAGTAGTAAGTTGTCTTCTTTGAAAAAAATAATTAGTAAAGTATCTTTGTATTTATCCATCCTTAGATACGATGGTGGACTCTTTTTAAAATGTAGAAGAGTAAAACTTGGTTGTATAGACTACCTAGGTATATAGCTTTAGGGGTCAACTATACATTTGGATTTTCTATATAACTTTAGTTTTAAAGTAATAATTCGCCATTCATCTATCCTTGGATATGATGGCTTCACTGAGCTGGACTATAATTTGAAAATGTTGCATTTAATTGGATTTGAAGGTTCTATTTTCTTATGACTACTTCATTGAGTTGGACTTTATAATTTGAAAATGTTTCCTTGAGCTGGACTTTATAATTTGATGGACATTTTTTAATGATACAGTACGATTCTATAGCTTGCAATTCATTTAGATTTGTGGTCACCAGCTCGGTGGCTGAATTTTGATAATAGATAAAGAGAACCATACTAAAGGGGATCGTTTTAGTATAGCACTTTGCAACAATATGATCTGTTTTAGGATAGCAAGGTAGTAGTGTAGGATAAGTGTTTTCCAGAGTCGTGGTTGGTTGCACACTAGGATATTAATTGCCACCAACACGATGGTTTGCTTCTATTATTACAAGATGAATGGCATGCAATTCATTCATTTAGGATTTGTGGTCACAGCTCTGTGGTTGAAATTTGACAATAGTTAAAGAGAACCAACCTAAAGGGGGTGCCATAAACAAATGCATTTTCTAATATTTCACCAGCTTGGTGGTTCAAATATGATAATAGTTACAGAGAACCAGCCTATTTGTGGGAGCTATTTTCCTTGTGTGCAACCAAGGAAAATGCAATTGGATCCCATGACATGTCATGAGATGACTAAAAACAAGCACGGTGGTTGTTAGCATTTACTAAAAACAAGTGTGGGGTTCATCTATCGTTTGGGATTTACAAAAACAAGCGCGGTGGTTTTTTGGGACACACGATGAGGATCCAGGTGGCCTACATACTGCACATTCATTGAGAAGACATGGGTCCTCTTAACCACACGTAATTTCATTGTACGAGTCAATGTCCACACCAAAAAGAATTTTCCAAGGGGAGTTGACAAAGTTTATATTTTCTTGAACACATTCACTAATGATTTCTAGCAAAGAAGAATATTATTGTCAAGGAATACGCTCAATTAAACATTTTATAATGCTTGTTTTGTGGGGTGCCACTACAAGAAACCAACTTTTTGATGCAAGGTCAAATGCATTAGGATTCTCAAGAAGTTATTTTTCAAATGAGACATCCATTTTCTACACAAGAAACAAGAAATGAATATAGAGATGATTTTTCAATTGTCCAATAACAATGATTTCTTCTAAAACTTTTTTGTTCATCAGTGGTGGTGGTGAATCCACACAAATGGCTTAGTACAATCAAGAGCTTCCTTCGAAACCTATCACATGGCCAGAACTATTCATAGTGAAAGTGTCACTACACTTAACGCAATGAAGCTTTGAGCAAATGCAAAGAATACTTTCACTATGAAGTTCTAAGAAGGGGGCCTCTAAAGGTAGAATAGTGTCTACATGCACAAAGAACACTTTCACTATGAAGTTCTAAGAAATGGACCCGTGAAGCAAGGTGTTTGAATAATTTGTTGCACGCACTTGCAAGTGTAGCAATAGGGCTGTTGATGATCTTGGTTCATGCAAGTGCTAGCACAAACAGCACATGAGTACTCTACAAGATGTGAGTTTAGATTCGTGAATTGTAGAATTCCATTAACTTGCACAACAATTTAAATGTCATTGTGTAAAGAATAAGAAATAATAGCAAACCATAGAAGGGTAAGTTTAGGAGTTACCATGTAGCCATATCCAAGATTTCCAACTTGGGTAACAAATACTTGGGTGAGCTCCTCTTTCTTCGAGCCGTCTAGGATGTTTGCCAAGATTGTGAAGTAAAAAATGCACAATGTATTTCTTACTGACATGTAGGATACATTATTTAGTTGCATCACAATGCCTTTTTCATTGTGCTCTTCGATGAGGTGTGCGAAGAGACCCTTGCGCTCGTTCACAAAGGTGAGCTAACATGTTAAAACTTGAATACATTATTGAGGGCACATCAAAGTTTCAAATTGTAATGAATTGCATTAAATGATTGTATGTACTACAAAACAATCCTCATTTCTTGGTCTGTTTGCAATGATTAATTGATCTACTACTCCTCCATCCTTGTCAACTTTGATGGATAACAACTGATATAGTGCCCATTTCCATATTGAGGTGCTTCAAGGACCTACAATTCTTTGTCATGAAAGGGACATATTTTGCGAGCTTGTGATCATTCAATAAAGTGATAGTTCCTTCAAATGGTTCACCTTTGAGTACGGTTGTTGTAGCATATCAAGATGGATGGAGTATGAAGAAGTACCTCCTTCACCGAGGCTATTCTTTATCACACTGAAGGGAGCTCTATCCTATAGAATCAATCTACTTCCAACTTGTCCTTGTATTGATCTAAATAAGAATGAGGTACAACAAATGTGATAGTGTCGTATTTGTGTCTATCAATGAAATCATATCTGAGCACAACAGCATACTCAGGGACTTTAGCTTTGTAGGTTCCATATTTGGCCAAGAGTTTTTCCTCGAATGCAAATCTATGGCTAATGCAGTCAATCAGTTGCCATATATATAGCACCGGTAGTAAAGTTAAATCTTTTAGGTTGTGCTTACTTGCAATGACTATGGCCTGATTGTTTC
Source organism: Dipteris shenzhenensis (assembly GCF_047967505.1). NCBI lineage: Eukaryota > Viridiplantae > Streptophyta > Polypodiopsida > Gleicheniales > Dipteridaceae > Dipteris > Dipteris shenzhenensis. The sequence goes on from NC_141627.1 coordinate 18,729,980, forward strand.
CCTCATTATTTGGCTCAGGTAATTTATTTGGGCAGTCATCATGCGATGAGTTGACTTCATCTTCACAAGGCTTGGTAGGCATCACCAACAATTTGCTTGCTACAAATAGTTGGGTGACATATGTAAGTAATTGAATATTGTTTTGAAGTTACAATTTCAATAATTAATAGCACAAAATATGTCTTTTGTTCAAAAACATGAGTCCTATTTACATAATCCAAGGGTTTTAACTAATTCAACATGTTGGATGGAGTTTATGTTCTTTGTAAAGTAAACGACAAAGCATTCCATTTCATCAATCAAGCTTTGCAAGGCCATGTAAGCTTTACATACAACATAGGAACATCTAATGTCAGCTAGTGGTTCACTTAACTACTTTGGAAAACTTCCCTTTTTACGACTAAGCTTTCTAATGATGTAAACGAATGCAAGTAACATGAATATTAAAGCAACTTACTCAAAGGAAGATATGATTATTGAATTTATCAAATTAACATTTAAAACAATCACAAAGAATTTGCTAAGACTATTGAATTGTAAAGTAATTGGTTAATAGAAGTCATTGTAAAACATGATAAATCATTATAATAACGAATGCTCAAGACAAAAAAATAGAAAGGCTTATGGAAACCCTTCTATTTCATCATAATTATAAAGAATGAATGAAATTACCACAAATCATGAACCCTTACAAAATTTTAACATGGAAAAGGCAAACACGAATTGATGTAAACCTGCTAACTAAACCAAATTGAGCTAGTGTCAAAGTTACTGCCCAAAAAAAAAAGCGAAAACCATCACGAAATATAGGAGCCCAATCTGACAAGCACAATCTGCATGCACAAAAACTGGAAAAGATGATTGAGGACCATGTGAACGAAAGAAATTGCACAAAAAATAAGGACCATTAGTTTGAACATACCAAAAAGAAATTGTACAAAAAATAAGCATCCAAAGATGGTGCGGCACAGGAATTTGTCAACAATAATTAAACCTACTTAGAGTTCCTTCGACAGCCCAATCCTAATTTGCCATGTGGAACCAAAAAAAAAACAAAAAAAACATTCATTTCACCTTTTAGCATCGCCAACCTTTCCTATACCCTTCCAGAGGCAGGCCAAAAATGATTTCGGAGTGTACACAGTCAAAAATTAATGAAATCATCCATGTCAAGAGCTGCTGCTCCTCCCCGTTCCCCTGCTGCTCCCCCTCCCTCAGCCCATCCCTCCCTCTCTCCCCTCAGCCTGTCCGCCCCCTCCCTGTTGCTCCCCCCCTCCCCCTTCCTGCTGCTCTGCCCCCTCCCCCTGCCTGTCCCTCCTTCCCTCCCCCTGCCCTTCCGCCCCCTCTCCCTGCTTCCACCCCCTCCCCCCTGCTGTTCCGCCCCCTCTCCCTGCTTCCGCCCCCTCCCCCCTGCTGTTCCGCCCCTTCCCCCTGTTCCACCCCCTCCCTTGCTTGCCCTTCGCCTCCCCCCTACTGTTCCACCCCCTCCCTGCCTGCTCTCCCGCCCCCTCTCTTCCTCTCAGTCCTCTCCCTACCACTCAGCCTACTCCCCCCGCCTCGTCCCTGCTTCTCCGCCCCCTCCCCCCCCCCCCCCTCCTGCCCTTCCATTCTCTCCTTCCTCTCCCTCTCCCTCTCCTTCTTCTCCTCTCCCTCTTAGCCCTCCCCTCCAACGCCCCCTCCCTCCCTCTCAGCTTGCCCCTATCCCCTCTCAACCCCTCTCATCCTTCCCTCCCCTTCCCCCCTACTTCCTCCTTGCCTCCTTTCCCCTCCTTCTGCCCCCTTTTCTCCCGCAGCTTTTTTGGAACGGAAGGAGCCTTTAATTTGTTAGAGTCGGCCTCCTCACCTTGATTGGCGATGGATACCCCATCAGCCAATCCTCCTCCACCTCCACCGGCCGTGAAAACTATCACTTTCTCTAAAGACGAGTTGCAGCAGCTCAAGAAGGATGTAGAGATTGAATGCTCTACCACGTTGCTAGCACGCATCTTCGGGTCTCACCCCTCCAGATGCCAAGCCAGAGACTGGATGCTTGTGGCTCTCCCCCCAGACCTCACTCCTCGATTGTTAGATGTTCGCCTTCTGGGATGAGGTTTTTTCCAAGTTGTTTTTGACACTCCAGAGATTGCGAGCACTGTGCTCAAGGCCGAGTTTTTACACCTAGGACACAGGAAGATCTTCTTTGAAGCCTTTCACATTGGTTTCGACCTAGTAGAGGCAGATAAGAAAATCTTCTCGCTCTTCATCAGGTTCCCCGGGCTTCCCCAGGTTTACCATCGACTTCTTTCTGTTATTGGGGAGCATTTTGCGCAGTTGCTGAGATCCCACCCCTCCCTGGGTTGCCATTGACTGCAGCAGAGGCAACCAAGGCTGATGGGGTTCCTAGAGTTAGGGTCCTTTGTAAGGATCCTAACCTCAAGATGGACCACGTCATGATCCAGCGCCCGGATGGTTCCTTTTTTCGCCAGAGAGTGGAGATTTCAGGCAGGCAGGACCAGTGTAGGATTTGCAGGACCTCGGGACACTTTGCCAGGGATTGCCCCAGGAAGAAGAAAAGGCCCAAGAAGCCCTCTGGTACAGCTACTGCCTCAGGGCATCGACAAGGGGGACAGGGGGGGGATTAGACCCTGCACTTGCCCCTCGACCTCGATAGAGGGGTGGTACAGGTCTAGCTCCTGCTCCTCATCCTTCGCGTGGCGGTCCTCCTCAGTCAGGTGGTGGTACAGGTCCAGTACCTATTCCTCAGCCTCGAAAGGGGAGTGGTACAGGTCCACCTGCTCCTCGACCCCCACCTCCCTCAAGCACATGCAACGCTCTACAGTGGGTTCCAGTACGTGTGCAGGTCCCTCCTTCAGTTCACGAGGGTACCTTAGTAGACTCTGCTTCACCTCGAGCTGTCCCTCCTGTCTCACCTTGCACAGTCCGAGACGCTGAAGCTTCGACCTCCTCCCCAGTTGCAACTTCTTCCTTAGATCTAATAGTGCCAGATGCTCCTCTTGAGGACGGAGAGATCTCCGCAGCTGGGCAGACACAGGATAGAGAGCATTCCTCACTCCCTCCCTTGGATAGGGGGAAGGGGATAGCTTACACTGTTGATCCTCTTCCCTCACAAGGGATCCTTCGTACTCCGGTGTCTCGCTTGCTCCACAGGAACTCGTTTTCAGCCTTGGCAGAGAGTTTAGATTTCCCAAAGGAGGAGTTTGTGCCCGCTACTTTTGGGGAGCCAGTGGTAGGGTTTCCTATTGACAGGGCTTCTTCTTCAGGTGCCAGGATTCTTTCCCCTATTGATTTTCCACCACTGGGTTCCTTCCCTCCCTCCTTGAGTAGGAGGTCTTCCCCTGTTGAGGGGTTTGTTTCCGCCACTAGGTCGGGTAAGGTGTTCCACTCTACATCCTCCCGTCGATGAGGATTATCAGTTGGAACATACAGGGCCTAGGTGGCATCCCACATCGCCGCTGTAGACAGCGTAGACAGCTTCATCCAGGTGTTACTGGGGGTTCCATTGATATATTATTTATTCAAGAGCACAAGCTGGATTATAGAGATTGTGCCAAGTCAGGCAAGTTGCTTTCTGGCCATACTTTTTGGTCGCCTGCCTTGGGCACTAGGGGAGGCACTTCTATTTCAGTTTCGCAGTCGGTTCTCCCCTTAGTTGTTGGGCACGGAGTCATTATCCCCTCTAGAGCTCAGTGGATTATTCTTTTGATTGGAGGGCATAAGGTTGGCTTCCTTAACCTATATGCCTCCAACATTAGAGGGGAACGTGTCCTTATGTGGAAGACTTTGCTCTCCTGGGCCCCCATTGTGGATTTGTAGTAGAGAGTATGATCTGCATTGGACTTCATTATCCCAGATCAGCAAAATACTTGTCAATTCTGCTGTACCAACTTCTGGGTGCTTGTTTTAAGCCATAGAGACTTTTCTTGAGATGGCAAACCTTGTTCTCCTTTCCTGGTTCAATATAACCGGCTGGTTGTTGCATGTAGACTTCCTCGTCTAGATAACCATTGAGAAATGCATTCTTGACATCGAGCTGATACACATTCCATTTGCTGAGTGTCGCTAGTGATATCAAGAACCGTATGGAATCCATCTTTGCTACTGGAGCATAGGTCTCATCATAATCTTGGCCATATTGTTGTGCAAATCCTTTTGCAACTAATCTGGCTTTGTATCTCTGAATACTGCCATCTGGATTGTACTTCACTTTGTATACCCATTTGTTGGCTATGGCCTTCTTTCCAGGTGGAAGGTCGCATAATTCCCAAGTGTTATTTTTATACAAAGCATCCATTTCTTCATTCATTGCAGTTTCCCATTTTGGCTTGTCTACTACGTCTTCGAAGTACACTGGCTCTTCTGTAGCCATGATGGTAGTCATAAGAGCATAGTTGGTGGTTTCCACCTGAATTGCTTTGCCTTTCTGAGCATATGTCAATCTGGCTGGTGGTCTGCTTTCCTTAGTAGACCGTTTGAGCTGCTGTGGCGCTGCTTGGGGTGTTGGTGGCAATTCTTGCTCTTCTTCATCAACATCTTTTGTAGATGACTGTGAAGTCGATGCTTCTATCTCCTGTGTAGGTGAGGTTTTCCATTCTGATTCCTCATCGAAGATTACATCTCTGGAGATAATGACTTTGCGGTTGATGGGATCATACAATTTGTATGCTTTGCTTTCTTCACTATAGCCAACCATGATGCATTTGCATGAGTTCGCATCCAATTTCCTGTGATGATCATCATGTATGTGGGCATATGCTATGCAACCAAATATGCGGAGATGCCCAATGCGAGCTTAATCGGCTTCCTACCGAACCGATACAAGGTATGACTCCTTATGAAGCATTCACTGGACACAAGCCACAGTTAGCTGTAGCTATTGCTTCTGCCCAATACTGATTCAGAAGATGCTTTTCACTAAGCATTGCTCTAGCACTGTCTGCTAAAGTCCCATTCTTCCTTTCAGCTCGTGCATTCTGCTGAGGAGTATCTGCACATGTGAATTGTCTTCGAATGCCGTGATTTTTGCAAAAGTTCATGAATGCTGAAGACATGTATTCACCTCCTCTGTCTGATCTCATGACCTTGATCTTTCTGCCTGTTTGGTTTTCTACCATGGCTTTGAATTCTTGAAATCTGGCAAACACTTCAGATTTCTCTTTCAGAAAGTAGACCCAACAATATCTGCTGTAGTCGTCGATGAAGGTCAAGTAATAAAGTGAACCATTGATGCTGCGGGTCTGGGCATAACCCCATACATCTGTATGAATCAAATCAAGAATACCTCGTGCACGAGAGGTACTTCTGCCAAAGTTGGTTCGCTTTTGTTTGCCGAAGCAGCATGCTTCACAAACCTTTCCAAGAAACTGTAGCTTCGGAATCCCAATTGCCATATTCTGATTCCGGAGATCTAACAAGTACTTGAAGTTGACATGACCATATCTCTTGTGCCATTTTGCAGATAGTGGCATCTGTTGCATTTGAGCTGACATGGCATGCTTATCTGGTACTGTAGCTAGCATCCTGTATAAGCGTCCTTCCTTGACACCTTTTGCTACTAGCTGACCTCTTTTGGATTTGTCTCTGATAGTGCATTCATCACCGTCGAAGATGACTTTGTAGTTGTGTTCCGTCATTTGACCTACTGACAAAAGGTTCTTGTTGAGCTTTGGAACATAGAGCACATCTTTGACTAATCCTTTTGTACCAGTGAAATTGTTCATAGGGATAACACCTGTCCCTTGAACCGGATTCGGTGTATTGTCTAATGTGTAGATGACATTCTTTTGACCTTCTAATGGCTGTCGATGTACCAAGGATCCTGTTCCACTTGGTCGACTTGATAACTGAAATCCTCTTTGGGATTGAAATTAGTGTCTAGGTGCATTGTATCAGTCTGATGCAATTCCTCACTTGCAAGAAACATATTTCCATGTTCATTTGCAAAATGACTGTGACTAGAATGTCCACCACGATGATTTCCTCTTCCTCGAGAATTCCCTCGATTACTGCTGGATTGACCGCCTTGGTCATACTGCTTCTTGCGGCAATCTCTTTCATAGTGTCCAAACTTGTGACAATAGTTGCATTGAACGTTTGACACATTGGTGGATGCATTCCCTTGTCCTTGAAATCTTCCTCGGTTGGAATGATTTCCTCTTTGCTGATTCTGATGTTGCTGAGGATGATGCTGATGCTGATGCTGATTTTGACTTTGTTGATGATGACCACTTTTCTGATATGATCTACCTCTGTTTCTGCCTTTGCCTCTGCTTCTGTCTGAAGCTGTGAATGCCTGATCATTAGAATGACCTTTACGTGCTTGAATGGCCTGAGTCCTGAGTTCTTCTCCAAGTAGAACTGACTGAAGTTCTTCTAGTGTTGGAATTTGCCGTTGGATGGCAATACTCTGGACTAGATTCTCATATCCTTCTCCTAGTCCATTCAGGATTACTTGAACCATTTCTGCGGGATTCATAGTCTCTCCTCTGCTGCTGCAAGTTGATTGTTGTAGTCTTTGATGCGGAGTACATAAGCATGACCGGTTTCACTACTGTTGCGGAAACTCTGGTTGATCTGATTTCTCATGGTGAGAATCCTGGATGTGTTCTTGGACTCGTAGAGAGCTGTGAACATATCCCATGCTTATTTTGATGTCTTGACTGTGTTGAGCTGTCCTAGCATGACATCTTGCACATTCTGCTTGATCAGGTGATAAGCATACTTGTCTTTCTTATCCCATTCTGCTTGAGCTCGGGCAATGGCAGGATCTGCTACTGGTGTGGAGACTGTTTGTGTAGATGTAGATCCCATTGCTGGTGCTGTGACAACAGATGGAGTAGAGCTACTGGTGGCTGGATCAGCCAATGGTCTAGGTATGGAGCCATCGACATACTCCCATTTGTCCTGAAGCACAAGAATGGTCTCCATTCGGTATTTCCATGTACCATAATTGGAGTTGTCTAACTTAGCAGATGCCTCCAGATTGAGGTTGCTAGTCGACATGGTGCAAACAATGTACTCAAAAGTGTCTTGAAAAACTCTGTATAAATCAACTGCAAATACACTGAAGATGCCAAGTGAAATCTCTGTATCGTCGGTGAAGATAGAACTGCAGTATATAAGATCTGATCGGTGTTACAAAGCTTGTGGCAATGATGCCGGGAATAGCCAAGAGGCTTTACAAGGCTGAAAAAATGATGTGCACGATGCCGTGAGATAGCCAAATAGGCTTTACAATGGTGGCATGTGTGTGTGAAATCAAGTGCTATCTGCCCACTGAATCAATCTGCAATGCCTCTGAACTCTGAAGTCTGCTCACTGAACTGATGAACGTAAGGTTTCAGGTAATGTAATGATGTGAAATCGGATGTGAGCGTATGGACTGACTCCGAGTAGGTACTAGTCGGGAATTTCGGGCATGGCTTAGATTGGCAACTTGGGGAATTCAAAGCGTCCCCTCTATGGCGATCTAGTCTACTCTGATCTAGATCTAAACCAACCGTCGATTGATGAAAGAGCAGCAAATAATTCCTTTTCTTTTGTTCTTTTTAAGTGCTGGGTCAGATGCATCGATGTAGAGGCAAATGTGCGTGAAGGAAGTGGTTTTGTCGACGAGGCTCAAATGTGAGTGTAACCTGCGCCGAAATGTGCGCGTGATGTAACGAGCGCGTAGAGCACAAAAAATCGAGCGACTTTCCTTTTTGGAGCACCCTTAAATTCTTCCTGGATCAAGAGATACGACTTGATCTAGGTGGAGGGGCAAAAGGAGTGCAAATGGTGCTCAATGATGATGTGTCACTGAGTCACATGCTGGGATGATGTGGCACTGTGCTTGACAAGAGGTGTGCCAGTGAAGCTCTGTGCTGAGGTGGCAGGAGTGTGCACATGCAGTGTGTGCACAGTGTGCTTGGCAAGGGACTGTGCCTGCAGGGGTCAGTGCTGACTGGACTGCTGAGGTGGCAGTGCTGAGGTGGCACAGATAATGTCAACAGGGTAATGTGGTAATGCTGACGTGGCACTGATGACATGTCCCTGATAACGTGGCACAAGTGATGTGGCTGATGACATGTCACTGATGATGTGGCTGATGATGTGTCACTGATGATGTGGTTGATGACATGTCACTGATGATGTGGCTGATGACATGTCAGTCAGTGATGACGTGGCTACCAGTGCTGATGTGGCAGATGATGTGGCACTTGGAGATAAGGTTGCCACGTGGCACGAATCTAACCAATTGATTTAACCGTGATTCACTTGACTTAACCACAATTGTTTAACCACGGTTAAGGGCCAACCTTATCTGGTTAACTGACTAGGGTTAGGCTGACCAACCCTATCTGCCATGTGTTGCAAGGTGAGTGTGTGCCTTATCCTCCACGTGTCAGGGCGTGGGTAGCCGGAATCTTTGGAGATTCTAATAGAATCTATGAAGATGCCGTCGTCTTCTCCGTTGATGGAGGCGGCCGTCGAGCCCTTTGGCTGTGTGCTGCATTGGAGCGAATTGGAGGAGCCGCCGTCGAGGGAGCTCCGCCTATGGACCGCTCTGCAATTGAGGCGTGGGCGCTCTTGGAGATCCGATCGATGGAGGCGCTCGTTGGAGGCGGCTTTGAGAGCATTGATGTGGCGTCAAAGCAGCCTCTTGGTCGCCGATGGAGGTAGCTGGCTAGACTCGACGAGCTCATGGCTCGCTCCTTGACAGACTAACATATTGCTCGAGGGAGTCGGGCGCTAGGTAGAGAAGGCGTTGAAGGGATGCCGTAGAGGAGCGGGCGTTGCAGTGGCGAGCTCCAATGCAGTGGGGCTGGAGCTGTAACACCGACCACTCTCACAGAATCGAGAGTAACATACTGCTCGAGGGAGTCGGGAGCTAGGTAGAGAAGGCGTTGAAGGGATGCTGTAGAGGAGCGGGCGTTGCAGTGGCGAGCTCCAATGCAGTGGGGCTGGAGCTGTAACGCCGACCACTCTCACGGAATCGAGAGTAACATCAAGCAAGACTTCGACGATGTTTCAACCTTCCAATCGCAATGACTCCCATCGGAGGCTCCGGCACTTGTGGAATAGCAGGCTGCAGTAGCAACTTGAATGCCACGGCTCCACTGAAAATACGAGAAGCTTGGGCTGGCGCTACTACTTGTCGATGAAGGCGAGTCTGCTTGTAGATAGAGAGGCTAAAGGTGCGAGTCTGCAGGAGGGTCTCTCCACTTACATGAGAGACTCCAATTCTCTCAAGGTCCTTGAGTGCCAAACAGAACTCTCTCTCTTTGAAAAGAGATTTAGTAGGAGCTTTGCTTGTTGCAGGAGAGATAGGACTCTCCCTATGTCTTTGAAGTCTTCCTATCTTTCCTATCTCACAACACAATTGGAATTCTCTCAATGACTATATCACAAGTCTCTCTCTCTCACGTGATGATAATTTCTCAAATGAATGAATTGAACACCTCTCTTTAGACCTCTCTCTCACAGAAGAAAGAACTTTCAATGCACGGAAATGGACGGAATTTCTTCCAAAATGAGCGGAAATTTTCTCTCAATGGAAGTGAAGGGAAGGATCTCACAATCACTCAAGAGAACTCTCAATCTCACAATCTCTCTCACTCTCATGGAACTCAATGTCTTAGCGGAAGACAAGGAAGCTCTGATACCATGATAAAATATGAAGAGGGGAGAGGAGAAGAGTGGAGATGAGGAGAGAGGGCACAGCTAGAGAGCACACCACAAATGACTAACTGTACGACTAACTGTACACTAGAATTAGTTGAAAAAATAGAATATATACAAACCCTTTTAGGGTTAGGGTTAGGGGATCTAACCCTTTCCTTTATAGCACTCTATAAGGTTAGTGCTATGCACATATGATCACGTGATGGTGCTATGCACACATGATCACATGATGTTGAGCGTGAACTCTCAACACCCCCCCCTATTAGACTCTTCTAACCCCCTTTGATTTCCTTTTTATATTTTCTCTGTTAATATATTTCCCCTTTGTCTTTTCGTACTTCTTCCTAAGCTTAGTTTTTATTTAAATATTTGTAAAGATTACTTCTAAACCTTATCCCTTTATAATTTTTTCTCCCTCCCCTTTCTTTTCCATTTTTTCCTGACCTAATATTGTGGAACTTTTTAATATTGTCATATCCCTTATTAATATTTTTAATCTATATAGCCTATTTTTTTCTAAATGGTCTCTCATAACATTTTTCTCTCTCTCCCCAACTTCTATGTGCTTATGACTATAATTTTGTCCATAAAGCTTAATTTCTCATTCATTTTTTAGAAATGCCTATGTCTATTTCTTCATTGTACCTTCACTTTATCGCCCCAATAATTCTCTTAACATAATTTCCTTTATCCTACACACTTCTCTTGATCATACCATTACTCCATAAAAATTTCCACTCATGTTTTTTACGTCTAGCTTAGTTAGTCAGTGGGTTAAGAGTTTCTTTTTATTGTGACCGTGATAACAAGGGAGGGGTGTTTATGACACCTGTCTTCCCAACTAAGGTCTAACTGGATCTCACCATGTTTTTCTTGTTGGTGGCAGGTATGTAGACTCCCCTCTTAAATAAAAGTGATGCTCGTTATCACAACTTATCAAAGCAAAACTTGTTTGTATAATCATGCTTTTTAGAAACTTTTTGCAATCTGTGCACCTCTTCTTTTTGTAATGTTTCATAATAGGTTTCTCTTTTGTATCCATTACCAAAATTGTTTCCATTTCACTATGAAACTAGGTTTTGTTGAGTTTTAGACACACACACACACACACTTGGTCTCTCCTGGTTCATGGATGGATTAATATTCCTCTCTCTTTATTTGATTTTTATAGTAGCAATTATATATATAGTGTGGGGGTTAAAGGCCACTATGTCTTAACCCCAGTTATGTAGAATACTCAAATACATATACATATGGATGACATAGAAGATTAGGGTGTTTTTTGCACCCGCCAAATGAGTGTCCACTCTCTCTTGTGTGCTCTCCTCCTCACACCATATTCCATCCTACTTCCATTGTTGAGATCTCTCAACAACTGGTATCAGAGCATGGGTGTTCTAGCTGAGCTCAGGTGTGTGACTAGAGCCTGAAGTCTGCACCTACTATAGCTTCTTAGGAGGACAAGCAAGCATGTGGGCTCTTGTTTAAGCTACCCAGGTGGTATTTGAACCTTGTGGAAGCATGTTTGTGGCTTTGAAAGTCTCTAGAGTGGTTTTCCAAGATTTGGGTGGTTTTTTGAGCAAGAAACATGGCTTTGAGCTTTGTGAATGATTTTTGAGACAAAATGAGTCGTTTTGAGTTGTGGGTGGCTGATTTTTGCTGGTGGGCAATCAGTCATGGGTATTGTGGATGGTGCCATCCTCTAGTTTTTGGACCATTTTGCTCATTTTGTGAGCATTTGTGAAAGCTTTGAGTTTGTTTTGTGAATCCACGTCCGTGTAAAGAAAGAGGGAGAGAGATAGGAGACTCAAGTTCAGCTTTCTTGACAACACACAAAAGAGAGAGGACACAAGGTTGGAGGGTGAAGCCTTTCTTCACTTTTGCACACAACAACCATACAATAGAAGAGGGAAATACCCTATATGTCAAAACCTAGAATACGTGGTTCATATGTGAACCCAAGCCAAAACATACGTGGTAGTCTAACTACACCACAAGTACAACTAACATAGGCGATGACATAAATGATAGTCATCCAGGAGATATGTCGGGGATAGAGCTTGATATCTCAACACTCCCCCTCAAGCTCAAATCCATCTCACGTACACCAAGCAAGCTCCTAAATCTGCGAAGCTTCTCGGTACCCAATGCCTTCGTAAAGATATCAGCCACCTGCTCCTCAGTGCTGACATAGACAAGATCAATCTCACCAGCTAGAACCTTCTCTCTCACAAAGTGATAATGCACCTCAATGTGCTTCGTTCTAGCATGATAAACTGGGTTATTAGCAAGCATGATGCTGCTAATGTTGTCACAATGAATGACAACTGCTGCATGAACTGACTGTCCCATATCTGCAAGTAGCTTCCGTAACCAAGCTACCTCACATGCAGCCATTGCTGCACCCCTGTACTCAGCCTCTGTGCTCGACAAGGCAACTGTTGTGGCTGCTTCTTGCTGCTCCAACTGATGGCACCACTCCCAAGGGAAAACATAAAACCACTAGTAGATCTCCTGTCTGAGACACTACCAGCCCAGTCAGCATCTGTGTATCCATGTACCTGTAATGCACACCCAGCTTCATAAAACAGTCCATAATGCAATGTGGACTTCACAAACCGCAGTATGCGCCTAGCTGCATCCAAATGTGGCTTCCTTGGTGCCTGCATAAACTGACTCACTAGCCCCACAGCATAGCTCAAATCTGGTCTGGTTATAGTCATGTAAATCAAGCTACCTACTATGCGCCTGTACATAGTAATATCTTCAAGAAGCTCACCTGACTCTGCATTGAGCTTCACATTCTGCTCCAATGGAACAGAGATAGGCTTACAGCCTGTCATCCCATATTTGGACAGCATGTCCAAACCGTATTGCCTTTGCAACAGCCATATCCCACTCGGGGATCTAATAACCTCAATGCCCAAGAAGTAACGCAGCTCTCCCAAATCCTTCATCTCAAATTTCTGCTTCAACAGTAGCTTCACTTCATTAATGTCTGCATCACTATCACCTGTAATAATCAAGTCATCAACATAGATGATTATAAGCACAATCCCTCTGTTTGTCCTTTTCACATAAAGTGAAAAATCTGAATTGGAAATCTGAAATCCAATAGTGACAAGATATTGCCCTATCTTGTCTGACCATGCCCTCGGCGCCTGTTTTAAGCCATACAAGGCTTTGCGCAACCTGCATACAAAATCGGGGTGTGCTTTATCCTCATAACCTTCTGGCTGCATCATATAAACCTCTTCCTGCAAGTCACCATGCAAGAAGGCATTTTTCACATCCATCTGATGCAAAGACCATCCCTTTGCAGCAGCCATAGCAATTACTGCTCTCACGGTTGCCATCCTTGCAATTGGGCTGAAAGTTTCCTCATAGTCAATTCCATATGTCTGTGCAAAACCTTTGGCAACCAATCTTGCCTTGTACCTGCTAACAGACCCATCAGCATTGTGCTTTACTTTGTAAACCCACTTGCAGCCAATAGCCTTCTTATCATGAGGCAAAGGCATCAAATCCCAAGTGTGGTTTGCATCCAAGGCAGCCATCTCTTCATCCATAGCTGCTTCCCAATTTTTATGCCCTGCTGCATCCTCAAAACATGTGGGCTCTGGCTCCTCTAGAACCTTGACCATATAAGCATAGTGATGTGCTGTATACCCATCATATCTCAGCCTGTCAACTGGATACTTAATACGAGTGGACCTCCGTACAACTGGATCAGTTGCAGGAGTCTTTAAATCATGCCTGCTTTTCCTTGCACCAGGTGTAACAACAGAAGGAATCCCAAGTTCCTCATCAAGGCTCATTTCAGAGCCGCTTGACTCTCCATCAACATGAGAGCTACCAGCAGACACATCAAACATTGGAGTATGGTCCACTTTTTCTTTTCCCTTATGTGATACCTGCACAACACTATCAGGACTGCCATGTGACGATTCACTAGATCTCAATCTCCCTGTCCATGCATTAGATCCACTAGTAGAGGACTCTCTGGGTCCACTCAAGGCTTGAGATTGCTGCTCTGCATTTATTGCAGCATTCCCATTTCCTGCATCTGCATCTCCTACCATAACAGTTGGTGCATACCAGCTGCTCATTTCATCAAAAACAACATCTCTGCTCACTTGCATTTTGCGAGTGGAAGGGTTATAACAGCGATACCCTTTCTGGTGCTGAGCATATCCAATAAAGATGCATTTTTCTGCCTTTGGATCCAGCTTGGTTCTCTTCTCATCAGGAACATGAACATACGCTATGCAACCAAATACCTTCAAGTGAGAAATATCTGGTTTTTGGCCTGTATACATTTCTTCAGGCGTCATGCCATGGACAGCTGCAGTGGGGGTTCTGTTCATAATATAAACAGCAGTTGCTACTGCTTCAGCCCAAAAATAATCAGGCATGTTTTTCTCATTTAGGATCGCCCGTCCTACTTCTGCAATATGCCTGTTCTTCCTTTCTGCAACCCCATTCTGCTGAGGGGTAGACCTGCATGAGTACTTCCTTTGAATTCCCTGTTCTTTCAGATATTCACAAAATTCTTCAGAAAAGTACTCTCCCCCTCCATCAGATCTTAGCACTTTAATATGCACACCTTTCTCTTTTTCAACCATGGCCTTAAAAGCCTTGAAATGGCTGAACACTTCACTTTTGTGCTTCATAAAATAAATCCACACCTTCCTAGTGTAGTCATCAATAAACGTCACATAATAATGGCATCCACCAATAGAAGCAGCTTTGGTTGTCCAAACATCTGAATGGATCACTTCCAAAGGTCTTCTGCTCACCTTAGCATTTTTAGGAAATGCATGTCTGGCCTGCTTACCCATTTGGCATGCTTCACATACCTTTTGCATTCCCTCAACTCTGAATTTAGGCAAACCTGCAACAATGTTTTTCGTTTGCATAGATTTCAGCCTTTGTATATTCACGTGCCCAATGCGCTTGTGCCATATCTCAATATCTGCAATGACACCTCTCCCATGCGCAAACATAGCAGCTTTCACCTCAGGCATATCAACATCCAAGGTGAACATTCAACCATTTTTGTTGCCTTTTGCAACCAAGCGGCACTTATTTTTCAGGTCCTCAACAAAGCATCCATCAGGATTAAATCTAACCTGCAGACCTTGCTCAACCATCTGGCCAACTGAAACCAGGTTCTTAGTGATTTTTGGAACATGAAGTACATCTGCCAAGTACTTCGTTTTGCCATCCTGCATAGCCAATGGCACTTTACCAACCTACGTAATTGGGTGCGCAGTATCATCACCTGTTTCAACATAACCTGGCTTATCCAAATTTCTAACATCATGAAACCACTCACCATGACTGGTCATGTGGTTAGAGGCACCTGAATCAACATACCAAACATCATTGCAAGCTGCAGCATCTCCTGACATGGAGTTAACCATATGCTGCATCACAAAAAGGTGCTCATTTCTGTCGTCACCATGCCCACTTGATGATGCATAGTTGCTTTGCTGCAACTTCCCAATTTTGATGTCATTCTGCTTTTTATAGCATGTATTCTCCTTGTGTCCAGGCTTTCCACAATAATAGCATTCTGTGCTGCTATTTACTTGCTGGTTCCTTTGCCATGAACCACGGCCTCTTTGGCTCCCCCTGCCTCTAGAACTACCACGTCCTCCTCCATAGGACTGGTTTTCCTGTTGTTGCTGTTGGTTCTGATTTCTTGCACGGCCACCAAAACGGCCTCTTCCTCTACCTCTGCCTCTACCTGTATTCGAGTAGAAAGCAGTCTCTTGAGAAGTTGAGGTGGCTGAACCACCATTCCTTTGCTCTTCACTCAGCAAGAGAGCAATAAGTTCCTGAAAATCAGGAAATGTTTCACGGACTCCAATGGATGTCCGAAACTGTGCATAATCTTTCCCAAGACCATTCAAGGTCACGGACACTAAGTCCTCATCATCAACAGGTGCTTCAATGGAGGCAAGAGAATCTGCAAGGCCTTTCACCTTCAAGGAATACTCATTTATATTCAGATTTTTCCTTTGCACATTGTGCAACTCCTGCTTTAGCTGCATCTTTCGTGCTTTGGTATTTGTGCTATACAGCTTCACCAATGTATCCCATGCTTCCTTAGGCGTCTCTACATCCTGTATATGCACAATCATAGAATCTGAAATGCTAACAGACAGCCAATACAGGCATTTTTTGGCTTTTTCATGCCATTCTTTAAAGGCCTTCAATTCAGCAGGAGTGGGAGCAGTACCCAAAACTGGTTCTGCAGTTTCACCACTGATGTAATCCCAAACTCCCTTTTCCATAAGGAAGTTTGTCATCCTGAACTTCCATGCTTGGAAGTTGTTCTTGTCAAGCTTCTCACTGACAATGGTAGACAGATTCTCAGACATTTTACAAATCACGAATTGCAACAGCAACCTGTAAACACAGCAAATGCCTCACAAGGGCAAATAGCAA
Source organism: Dipteris shenzhenensis (assembly GCF_047967505.1). Classification (NCBI taxonomy): domain Eukaryota; kingdom Viridiplantae; phylum Streptophyta; class Polypodiopsida; order Gleicheniales; family Dipteridaceae; genus Dipteris; species Dipteris shenzhenensis. Next base: position 18,746,096 of record NC_141627.1, read on the forward strand.
AACTTCTGCGAAAAGCCTCACAGGGGCAGATCTGCAACACTAACGAAAGTGGCATTTCACCACACAGTCACTTCCTCATGACGATTTTGCATCAACAGGCAACAGGCATGAATCTGCAGCTCCCAATATCTCTGCACATAGGCATACGATGCAATTTCTGTGGCACCTTTCCACCGACTAGCCGCGCGGTGGTCGCACAGCAAAAACAGGGCCTTTTTCTGAGTGCCTGCGAAGAACTTCCGCCTTCAAAACGGGCCCCGAAATGGCCTCAAATCAGAAAAATAAAGTCGTCAAGGGCTTCGCCCTTTCCCGCAGCATATACTGCGCTCTCGCTGCACCGCGAAGGGCCTCTCAATCTGAAGCAGTGCACTCCTGCACTTCTGGCTGTGCTACCTGCAGAGATTTGCTCCCAAACTCGAAATAGGAAAGCTACACTGGTCCTCTTACCAGGACACCACAAACTTGGCTAGCTTTCTTGAGCTCCTTACCACGAACAAGGCTCTGATACCATGTAAAGAAAGAGGGAGAGAGATAGGAGACTCAAGTTCAGCTTTCTTGACAACACACAAAATAGAGAGGACACAAGGTTGGAGGGTGAAGCCTTTCTTCACTTTTGCACACAACAACCATACAATAGAAGAGGGAAATACCCTATATGTCAAAACCTAGAATACGTGGTTCATATGTGAACCCAAGCCAAAACATACATGGTAGTCTAACTACACCACAAGTACAACTAACATAGGCGATGACATAAATGATAGTCATCCAGGAGATATGTCGGGGATAGAGCTTGATATCTCAACAGTCCGGCTATCTTGTGAGTTCACAACTACCCCATTGCCTTCTAAATCACTTCCAGGTTTCCATTCAACCTCTAGCCAGCCTGTGAGAAGGAGCAGGAGCAAGAAAAATCCCTCAAATCAAACATTTTGATCTTTTATGAGCTCTTCCTACCTCTGGATGCCTGTGGTTCAGACTTGCTCGCACAGGCCACCATTTTTGAATCTGTTTGTTCTGGGCAATCGGGGGGCCAGAACTGTTGTCTGTGAATTTTTGGTGAGAAGGATTCTCTGAGTTATACTCCAATGCAACTCAAAATACTACAAATACAAGGGAGAAGAAGAGGTTTTATACGTACAAGAGGGAGCGGAAGCTCCAAGACTACTCATAGAGAGAGAATGAACTAGAGAGAGATGGACTCAAGAGTCTACATAAGAGAATATCTACAAGAGGGAGAGAAGTCTCATGGAAGAGGCTCGAGGAGACTAGAGCTACAACAACATGAGGCCTAATGGTGGAAGTGATGATGAACAAGGGAGAGGAGGGCTCCTTTTATAGAGATTTTGTCACCCTCCTTCACCCATTTACAATTACTGCCCGTAGATTCCTTTCCCCATCAATCACATAAGCCCGTATGTCACCATCCATGTCCTTATTGGCTACTCTTGCCATGTGTCCCATCAAAAGATGCTCAAGACTCTTAAAATATTGAGAAAGTCAAGAGTCTCCCCACATGGAGCCCATAGGGACCCGCTCTTTTCCATATGTCCACATCCTCCTTAGCAGACAAATCGAGACATTTGAGGTCGATTGCACCCTGATGCTCACCCTGCAGCTCACCATATGACTCTCTTCCTATTTTCTAAAAACCCCATAATATCCTGATATGAGCAAGGGAGTGGTCCCACAAAGTCCAACCCCCACCTCTCAAATGGTCCATATGCTAGAATAGGCTTCAAGGGCCTAGGAATCAACTGTCGCCTTTCAAACTTTTGGCATACTTTACAACTTCGACATTTTTCATATACATCCTTATGGAGGCATGGCCAAAAGTAACCTGCATTAAGAATTCTCCTAGCTATGCTTATTGAAGCAAAATGACCGGAGCATTCATTACACATTTCTAGGATTCTCCTAGTCTCCATGGGATGGACCACCCGATGGAGCACCTTATCTTTTCCCAATTTATAAAGAATGTCATCAACAATAGTATAGGGACAAGCCTTCCTTACCAATCTCTGCTTTTGTTGTGGAGTTAACGCTCGAGGAAACATGCCTTCTTCCACATATTGCTGAACATCTTGCAGTTCTAGCCATTCAGTTTCTACCAAAGAAACCACCCCCTGGTCTTGTACTACAATGGCTTGAGTAGCCAACTCATCTACCCTTTGATTTTCTTTTCTATTTATATGAACAAACTTGCAAAAATCAAACTGATTACATAGTGCCATTGCCTTTTGATTAAGCTCCTTTAAATGAGGACTTCTTGTCTTGTAATGCCCTTGCATTTGCTTTATAATAAGCTGAGAATCTCCTCTTACTTCCAATTCTTTAACTTGCCTTTGAAGACAACCCTTTAAACCAAGAATCAAAGCATTATACTCAGCTGCATTATTAATTGTGATACCTAGAAGCTCTTGTCCTCGTTCCCATACTTCTTGACCTTCAGAATTCATCAAGACCATCCCCCTGGCTCCTTGTTGGCGTGAAGGACTAAAAGCCCCATCAAAATACAAGACAAAAGTTGTTGGTGGTGTATCCCTTTCATCTTTAATGTTCTCCTTACATTTCTTTTCTTCTCTTAGATCCTCCTGTCTTGTGAGCAAATCTGCCATAGTGGACCTACTGGTATTTTTAGTGGACAAAAGAGAAAGAGAACCCTTGAAGCTTTGACAACCATTTTGCAAATCTTGGCTTGCGAACTAGATATGGTAATACAGACTGAGAGGTAAGGAAGAAAAATGGTTGAGTTAATAAATAGGAGCGAAACTTTTTGACTGAAAACACCAAAGAGAGAGCTTGCTACTCCATTTCTTCATACCTTGTTTCCACCTCTGTAAGCTATCGGATGGCATAATAGATGCATTGCATTCTACCTGCCTCTCCTTTTTGTAGCAATACAGCACCAACTGAATGCAAAGATATATTTGGATTTGCATAAAAGTCTTGAGACCAGTTAGGGGGCTTCAATATTAGGCCCTTACTCATGGCCTCCTTAAGTTGCTGAAAAAGACTCTTGTTGCTCCACACCCCATTGGAAAGAAACTCCTTTTCTTGTCAACAAGTTCATGGAATGCACTATCTCTGTGAAATCATCACAAAAGCGTTGATAATACTTGCTCTTTCCTAGAACTTTGCGAACACCAGTGACACTCTCAGGACTTGGCAATGCCATGATTGCTTGAACCTTGTTCGGATCCATTTGCAAGCCTTCTTCCGACACAATATGCCCCAACAAGACTACTTTTGTTTGAGCCAAATGACACTTGCTAGGATTTAGACACCCTTTTGCTTCATCAATCCTAGTAGCTAAGGCCATCTTTAACTTCTCCATGTGATCCATGCGCCGAGAATAAATGCAAAAATCATCTAAAAACACCCTTATGAACTTTCCCAAGTAAGGCTTAAGCACTTGACTCATGAACCTTTGAAAGGTAGCTGGTGCATTGGTGTACCCAAAAGGCATGTCTGTAAGCAAAAATTCCCCAAGGTGTGATGTTGCACGTATCGTTTTATCTTTGTTTCCCGTAGCGTTTGCACATAGTTACGATGCTACACATTAGTAGTCATGATGCACATTCTTACCATCATGAAATGGATTCCCCAATCTGATGATTGATTGTCTTCTAGCAAGGTGTTTTTGGCATGCTCATGTCGTCCGAACCTTGCCGTCATTGCAGAGGCACTTCACATGGAGGTATGCACGTAGTTGCACACACTCCAGTGGAGATTCAGGAGGAGATTGTTGCGGTGAGGGGGCACATCCGTGGATTTCAAGATGAGCTCCAGAGCATGTGATCTGATCCCCAACACCCTACTTACGGTTGAGCGAGTGCAAAAATACCAATGAAAAACCTCATTCGGTGGTCTTGGCAGCAAATTCTGTGGTTGCTATCCTCCCAGTAGGCATGCATGCACACACACTCGCAAGGACCTCTTGATCCTTCGACACCAATGACACGGTTGCAGTGGCAGAATAATGATCTCGAGCATGGAGATGTCATGTCGCAAGGCTCTTTGGGAGGAGTGGACTGGCATCAAGGTACACCTTCTCATTCACTTTCACCACCACGGCTACGGTCAAGAAAGCAGGTTCGGTTCTTGTTGGATGGATGCCGGGTATTGAGTGCATCCTCATCTCCAATAATGGTTTTAGTTGCTTCTCGCAATCTCTTTGGTCAAGGAGGGCCATCAGGAGGAGGAGCACTAAACATTAGAGGCATTGTGATGGTAGGCCAAGTCAAGTATGCCAAGTTTTCGGTAAAAAAATCAGATGACCCGGATGCTCATGTCGACAGTTTGAGAAGATGTATGAGCTCAACAATCTGCCACCCATGGTACCACTTCGACATGAGGAAGTTTTTGAGTCAACTTTAGTAGGCAAAGCTACATGGTGGCTGGTAGAGTATGTGGTGGATCACTTTGCCACATATAAATAGAGGGACAGGAGGGCTTGCTGGCATAGCATAGCTCTTACATAGGCCCAACTTCTACACCTAATATGAAGAGGAAGCCTATAATAGATGAGCAACAATAGCAGCAGAGCAGTAGTAGTAGCAAGACCCACCCCATAAATGATGCAAACATGCATCCAAGTAGATACATTTTATCGGCCAACCTCTCACATTTAAATAGAGGCTCTAATGAGTTCAAGGACATGAGCTATAAGGCCATAGGTTAGGATAAGTCGAGGTGAATGTCAAATCTTGGGTTAATAGTCAACTTGGGCCAGGTTTGGTTTTCATCCATGGGTTGCTTGTACTCAGTTTAGATAATAGGAAATAACACAACTGCTTGTTATCAAATTGTGTTGCATCCTTATTCTATTTCCCTTTTTGCTTGAGTGAGAGATCACCCCTCTTCAAATGGTTTTCTGATGTAGCACGACCCCCTTTTTATTAGTAACTTACTATTGGCATCAAATTTCAACACCTTGTTTGGACTAGGAAGCCCAACTAAAACACCTTAATATTGCAAGATCAAGTTAAGTTGCACACATGTACATCAAGTTGGGAATAAGAATTAAGTCATAATTAGGGTGATAGAAAAATACAAGCAACACCTTTCAACTATATATTGTGCATTTTTCCACCATTAATTAAGTTGCAAGATTAAGTTAAGTTGCACACATGTACATCAAGTTGGGAATGTGAACTAAGTCATAATTAGGGTGATAGAAAAATACGAGCAACACCTTCTAACTATATATTGTACATTTTTCCACCACTAGTGTGCCTTCAAGATGTTCATCCCTCAATCCTTTTCTCTGATCAATAGGCTTATAAGCTCATCAAAGTTAAGAGATGTGCCTCTAGTAATCACTTCCACTTTGAGGCTCTCATAGGGGGTAGACTCTAGAGTATTTGCTCAACAAACCTCAAGTCATCCATTTCGAAGCCATTCTTAATCAGTATATCCTTGAGGATATTCATCTTGTCCAAATGTTCCAATAAGGCATCACCTTCTTTTATATGAAGATTTTCCAATCGTGTCTTTAGATTAAGGCATGTGACCATTATGTTATCCTCATAAATGCATGTCAGCTTATTTCATACCAGATGCATCTATGAAGTCTATCACTATGTTAACATTGTATTCTTTTGACATACTGTGAAAATATTTATGGATTTGGTGTGCATCTCATCATAAGCATCTTTTTGTGCTTGTTTGACATTCTAAGCTAGAGCTAGAACTTTTCCATCAACAAGCATCCACGACTTCCTACTAACAAAGAGGTTATTGATCTTGCATTGTGGAAGTTGTTCCCACCAAACACACTAGTTTCTAGCACATGAAATTCTCCCATTAATGTCATGTTGGTGATGACTCAAAAACTTGTGCATGCTCACAGTTGGATTCCTGATTCCACTACCCACCAAGTTTCCCAAAAACACCAATTGAGCAATGCTCAATGAAGAGGGACTTTGATCTAGTTTAGAAAGCTTTATATTTTGGGTCCTAACAAAAATTTATGCTCCCCCATGATTTGATGCCTTTCTATGCCAAAGATGGGGCAAATTTTGGCCTTAGATTACCTTTTTTAAAAAATCCCTCAGAAGGACTTGGAATTGTGGACCTTTGGAGCCTTTGAGACCACCTTTTTTAATTCTTGGAGCACGAAATTTAGATCTTTACCTGAAAAATCCTCAAATCAATTACAAAGGTATGGAGATTTTGAGGCCTTTATGTGAGAAATTTGGGGATTTCAAGTTCAAATTTCCTCTGTTGCACTTTTGAGGAAGAACTGATCACCTCCTTCTTACAATACAACATCATCTATGTTTTTACTCCAATTTATGCACAAATTATGACTTTAATCCCTCAATGCATCATTGTGAGAATTTGAAAATTGGATGCATGTCATGATCTGAATAGCTGAATTTGCCATCATCAATGGAGATATAAGTCATGCCACTTTCATATAATAGAAGCACAATCTAGTGGAAAATCCTTTCATTGTCTATTTAGATTAGTTATAATGAATTATATTTAGGCTATGAATTTGTTTATGTAGGCAAAAACTAGAATGATATTGGATTATGCCATGAATTTGTTTATGTAGGCACAAACTAGAGTCTTAATTCATAGACACCATTTCTTTAAAAAGTGCTTGAAAAGCACTAGAAAGTGCTCCAACGTTCTCAAATAGTGCTTAAAGTATCTAAAAAGTGCTTAAAAAATCTTTAACCATGTGCAAAGCATACTAAATGTGTTTGAAATTGCTTAAATTTTGCTTAAAAGTTTTTAAAAAGTTCTTAAAAGTGCATAAAGTGCCCCAAAGTACTCAAAGTGTGATCAAAATGTTTGAATGGTTAAAACATGCATAAACCATACAAAAATGCCCAAAATGTGCTATGGTGCTTAAAAAGTGTTGCAAAGTGCTTGAATGTCCTTCTTATCTTGAACATAATTGGTCTCTCCTTAAATTTGTTGTGCATCCCTAAACATAGCCATTGTGTTGGTTGTAGGTTTCTACCATCCATTCTATGTTCAAAGAGCTTTTATACAAAGATCCTTGCCACTTCTTTTTTTTCCTTCTTATTGGGTGGAGACCCACAACTTGGCTCCCCCTGATTTACGTTCTTGTTGGGTGGAGGCTCATAACTTGGCTCTCCAAGGATTGTCTAGGCAGCTTTCACTTTCTCCTCCTTGATAGTTTCATGAGGCAGGCACAATTGAGATCACAATGCATGTGTTAGGTAATTGAATCTTACATAATATAACTATCAATGTTGATGTTGCCTTCTCAAATACTGCAAAGCGATAGAAGTGCATAGGGAGAGAACACTAAAGCCATTGGATTTGGTAGTTATCTATGATGTGGCTACCATATATCATGCACCATTCACCCTATTGCATTTGTAGAGGATAACCTTTGGATTTTTTGTATGCTATTGTGAGGATGGCCCCCAAGATGGCATGATGGCCATGAGGATGGCATGCATGACTATATTACCTTTCAACACAACACTAGGCTTGTGAGTTGTAGGATCAAGTTACCCATGTGATGGAGGCTATGGGCCACCAGGCTAACCAGAATCTGTGACTGATGTCTATTCTTGGGCAGCACTAAGAATGCAGATTGTCAAAGTTCAATTGTCTTGATTTCAAAGAATATGGACAATTAAAGCCATCGGGCTTACATGATGTCCATGAACTAGCATGTGTGACTCTAACAACAAGCTTGCATGAGTGACCATTCTATTTGCACGGTGAGATTAGAATTGAGCCGGCTATTGTGGTCCAATAGGAAATCAAACTATTTGAGTTTTAGAATTTTAGCTATAATTCCATTCAAATTCTAGTTACAATTTTGAATTTCCTAGACTGATTGCCATGGAACTAGAACCTAGTCAATATGGTGACACTATGAATGGTGAGGTAGATTGGGCACTCCTCCCTAGATCACACATTGTTTTTTCTCTAGATGATTTTGACATGGATCCAAAGGACCACAAAAAGAGTGATATTGACATTTTAGGGGAGTCCATTGAGTCGTTGGAGTAGTAAGAGAGAGGGAGCTTCTTTTTGGGGAGCAGAGGAATAGTTGTAGGAGCATAAGGGGCCAATGGTAGTCATAGTGAACTACGTTACATCAAAATTCTCTTTTAACCACCATGATCATTGCAACCACTATATTAGTGGGGGATATTGCTATTATGCTCGCTACTTTTCATTTGCATCTTATGAAATTGGGAGAGAGAGAGAGAGTGAGGGAGAGGGGGAGAGAGAGAGAGAGAGAGAGAGAGAGAGAGAGAGAGAGAGAGAGAGAGAGAGAGAGAGAGAGAGAGAGAGAGAGTATGCTTTTGCAAGCTTTTGCAAGTGACCAGCTTGATAGTTGAAATAACCATTGTCAATAGTTACAACCAACGTGTGGGTTATGCTAGTTGGTGCAGCCACCATTCTAGTTGTAAAGACCAACCATAGTGAGTGTTCTTGAATGCACAAGTTTTCAATGTATTCTTTACAATGACTAGCCCAATGGTTAAAATAACAACCATCATGTTGGTTGCAGCCACTATGCTTGTTGTAGCCACTGATGCTAGCTATAGACTGCTAGTTTTGAGCATTCTAATACAAATAATGAAGAAAAGGTAAAAGCACTTATATTAATGTAGAAACATGTATTAGGTGTATCCAAATAACTATGTACATTAGTAGACATTAATTGTAGTCACTTGGATTTTAAGATCCATATAAGTACAAATGTTTACATGTGGGATTCAAAGATCAGTTGAAGTATACAAGCTTAAATCCAATCAATTATCCATCTCAACTCAACTATACATGCATTTAAATGTTAAGATTTAAAGAAACAACCTGATGCAAATTCCTTATGGTTGTAACCATTAGGATTGTATGAACTACCATCCACTATGAGCATATTGCAATCATTAAACCAAGGATTTCGCTCCTAGATGTTGTTCAATTTTTTAAAAAAAAATTCTTTTTTCATGAGGAAAATTGAAAGACACCCTTTGACAATCGTCCTAGCTAAAGAAGCCTACCAATATCTTTTTAAACCCTAGGAAACAACACTTTATATGCCAAAAATATTGAAAATTATCACACAACTCCACATGAGCACATCAAAGGAGATGGTTTCTTACCACAAGAAGCCATATGCATCTTTCTACTCAATGTGTGGGATATCCTCATTCTCTTTCTCAATATAGGATTGCTCAGCCCATTGCGGAAGGCTTTCTTGCCCTGCTTGAAATCACTACATTAACAACCCATTCATATCTAATATGAGTGCCCTCCTCTCAGATGCTTGGGGGTTGGGGGTGGAGACTTACAAGGTCATTCAAGTGCAGAACAAGGGAATGGATTCCCAGATAGCATTAGCGGAGCTTTGTTTACAAGCCACACCACATTCATCTTTTTCATTTTTCCTTGCAAGGAGACCTCCAACAAGAATGGGGTCAAATGAGGCTCTTTGCTCTAGTCGCATGCAAACTCATGGATTAACATTTACCCATTGTAACACTGGACTCCATATAGAAACAAGTACAATATAAATAACAAATTAGGCTCACAATATTGTTCTAAAATTTTATTTTAACTTAACTAGTGCAAATTAAAGCGGGATTGCGTACCTTAGCTATTTTTTAATACACAACATGCTTGCTTAGTTGCCATTTTACAATTTTTTGCAAGCACATGGCTTAGTAATGGATGCATTAGGCTGAAATGGTGTCATACTTCAAATTTTCCTGGTTGGGATGAGCTCTTGTTTTCACAACTTCTAGGCCTTTGATGATATTCTTGCCCCGTTTAATACTTTCTTCTATTGCAAACCTAAAAATGAATACATCCATGTTAAAAATGTCTTCATTTAGAAGTTTCAAAACATAATCTTTGATATGGTGGCTTTCTTTTCCTATTAACACTTACATTCATGCACCTTCTCCCCGATGTGCAATGTTGATGTTCTTTTTCTTCTAAAATTTCTTGCTTACCTATTGCAAGGTCAAGGAGTCCTCAGTGGGGGATACACGATTTGCTTGCATTTTAGTGGACTCCTACAACCCTCTTTAACAATGTCTTTCAAACCTAGAAGTAAAGAAGCTCTAGCCCCATCATCTTTGTCAAGTGCATAGTTTTGTGGATTTGCATCAATAGGCTTATTTGAGGAGCTTATTCCTAACAATATGTAGCAATATGCATAAAATGACAAAATAGTTTCTCAAGAGTCTAGAGAAGAAAATTGAATAGAAAAAGACTTAGTTGTGGCATGATATCATTAACAAAATCTAATTCATTCTAGAAATTAGTGTTGACATCTCTTGTCTACTCCTCTCAGCTATGGGATCTACCTTGTACAAAAAAAACCACACATTATTTATATGCACAAAACCCATTCACTCCATGAAGTTATTATATATTGAAGGAAAAAATCTAAGAAGTGATGAAGTACAATATCTTTTTATTTGAGTCTAATCGAGTCATACTCTACTTTATCATTAAAACAATAACTTGATTATGTTATTATATACCAAGATGAAACTATAATTGAGTATAACTCTATGTAGTAAAATTGTTAGATAGAGTTCATTCTAATATTCTAAGAAGTGATAGAGTAATGTATGAACTTGTTTGAGTATTGAAGTTAAACTCTCTTTTAGCACTCTTGCATAGAGTATGATGGTGGTTGTTATTTCAACAACCATGCTGGTTTGTATAAAGAATACACAAAAACCTATGGACTCAAGAACACTCACTGTTGGAACTAAACCGTCTTGGTAGTTGTTGCAACCATCCCTATGTTTAGAGCTAGCTCGATGGAAGCAAACAATGCCGTGGTTGTTATTTCAACACAAGGATAGTCACTTGTAAAAGATCTCTCTCTCTCTCTCTCTCTCTCTCTCTCACACACACACACACACACACACACACACACACACACACACACACACACACACACACACAGTGCTAAACAACTATACAAAGTTTTCAACAATTGCTAAAAGGTCCTTAAGAGCCCTAAAAAGTGCTCAAATTATGCTAACAATTGTTGATAAAGTGTCATAAAATTGCTCAAAGAGTTCTAAGGGAGCTAGATAGTGACAAAAAAAACTACTTGGTATTGTTAAGAATTTCCTACAAGTGCTAAAAATCCAAATAGTGCTCAAAAAAACTAAAAAGTGCCTTAAAAGTGCTAAAAAAGTGGTTAAAATTAGGCAAGGGAATCATTTCAATGCTTGTGCACATGGAGAGGCATCAAAAGGCAAGGATGTGGTATTAACAAAGTGGGATCAAACTCTCATAATGCACACAAGATGAGTGTAAGAACTAGCGAGTCTCAAAGCACACCAAATAAGCCATGAAATGGAAATAGCAATAGACACTTTAAATCTATTCCAAATGTGCTTATCAAGCATACAAGAGAGGCTTCTTATATAGAGATAGCCTTTAACATAGTCAACCCATGTGGTATCCTCTAATCCACATGTCAACTAATGGTAGCCCTTGCTTGACATCTTCTCATGTAGTCCACATTCTTGGGTGGCTACTTTAATTCACACAACACCCTACCTTATCTCATACCTTTGGCTCTAATTATGTGCACATGGCACTGTACTTTTTCTCATTGCTTGATGTAGCTTGATGCATGATGCTTTATTCTTCATGTTCTCCCAAGTCCAAGTTTCGAGGGTGTTGGTCAACTATAGTCATGTTGTAGCTCATTGTAGCATAGGTGGTCACAAGTGTAGCATAGGTCCTCGGGTCATATTCTAGTAAGAGGTGTAAGCTAAAGCGTGGAAAGTAGATCTCATGTGCACATGGGTTAGAAAGAGGGCTTGATCACAACGATGGATTGAGGCTCTTGCATCCATGAGAGTTCAAGGGCTTAGAAGGGGTTGCAAAGTTCCAAAGGGGAATAAGATTGAGATAGCTAACTAGGAGTTCTAGGGTTAAAAGCGGGTTGCAAGGTTCAGGAGGTGTTCAAGGTTCAGGGTGAAGAGCTAGTCCCCTTTGCAAGTTCAAGTGGTAAACGGTTGAGGAAGAGGGGTAAGGGAGGAGGGAGGAGGAGGAAGAAGAGAGGAGGAAGAAGGGGGAGGGTGTGGAGGAAGGAGGAGGAGGAGGAGGAATAATAGGAGGGCGGATGAAGAAGAAAGGAGGAGAAATAGGAGGAGGGGAACGATATAAGTGCAAGGAGTTCAAGGGTTTAGGGAGTGCAATGGTAAGGGAATGCTAGAACACAGAAGTGTAAGGGAGCATGGATGCAATGGAAATCAATCACATGAACATAATAGTGAACCCAAAATAGTGGGAGCTTTATTCCATTGAGAGAGATTTATACATGTTGGTCTCTAAACAATTTGTAGGAACCTCAAGGTCGAACCTCTTTTATAAGAGACCTCTTGGATAAGAGTTCCTCATTTTGGGGGACCTCTTAGGTCTCTACACTTTGTCGGGGAACCTCTTGAGTCCCTCAAATTTGTGGGGGAACCTCTTGAGTCCCCATACTTTTTGGGGGGACCTCAAAAGGTGTAGGCGTTTAGTATTTCTCTCTCTAGTATTAGTATTTCTCTCTCTAGATCCTAATTTTGCAAGTATGATTGGATCTTTTTTAGAGAGGAATCTAGTTATACTCATCCTTTTAGATTCATCATACTAGCTTTTGGGCTCAAAATATTACAAGCAAATCTTTGCCACCACTCTACATACGCAATGATCTCATCTTCACCTCTAGCCCTTTTTGCCATAGGGTTAACAACTCCTCCTAGACTGATTGATTACCCATCCTCAGGTTATGAATCTATAGACAATGTTGTCATGTGATTGTTTTTACCCAGTGAGTATGTTAAAGATGGCATCGATGATAGATGGTTCAAGCTTGTTGTTAATCTTTTCCTTGTAATCCATCAACACATTAGATTGTTTGCTTAGTTTTTAAGAAGCCATTATCAACCGTTTCTTCAAACAAACACACATATTGCCCTTGAAGAGATATGTCTCTTTGAAAGAGGTGATTGGTTCTTAAGGCAGCAGTCTCATCAATGGTGAGGGACAACTCTAAGATTATAGGTAGAGCCTCTCTATATTTGGCACTTTCTTTGAGTGTTTTGTCATAACTACCTCGTGTTTGTGATGCATGTTTGTCCAAGGTTCTAATAAGTGTTTCTTGGCTTGTCCATTTGACCTTGGAGTATCTATTTTGGCGAGTGATAAAAAGCGAGTGAGCCAAAAAAAATGAGCAATAAAAAACAATAAAAGATTTATAAATCCCCCATTTCAATAGCAAAAAATAATAACTTATTCAAAAGTCCATATGTTTCCCCAATCCTAGAAGGTTAAATATGCAAATAACTTTCTGAGCCACTAACACTAATTTCACATCATCCATGAGATAGTTTGTATGTTCAATTTCTAATTCATTGTTTGTATTAAAGACAAACCCTACAGTAACTGCAATCAAGTTCTCTCTTTCCACGAGTAATTGAGATCATCAATTTGTGCAACCTTCCACATAGGTGGGGTGTTTCCAAGGACTCCTTGCATGGATTAGTCTAGATTCCATGCATATGTAAATGCTTAGCTTTTTAAACTCTGTTCACTCTTGGAATGAAACCCATGTTTCTTTGTTACTGGAAAAATATCCTTCCCTAATGATTTATTCTTACCTCCCACTAATCTAGCCAATGTAACAAATTAACCACAAATTCATATTTTGGTGCATTAAATTTTACTAGATGGTGCACAAAGACATGATAATCATCTAAAGTACGCCTTGCCATTTGATTTGATATGTAACATGACCCTATTTGGACTTGTAAATCAAAAGATACAAGGATGTGAAAATGTCCTCTTTTGGGCCAAAACAGGGAGTGCGTTAAAAAGAGGACATTTTCACATCCCTATATTTTTGCAAGATGTCAACATATGATTTTTTTGGCCCAAAAGATGAGTTTTTAACGTCCCTACATCTTTTTATTGTCAAATATAAATGGCATAATGTTACATATCAAATCAAATGACAAGGCATGATTTAGATCAATATCATGCCTTTTTGCACCATCTAAAAAAATTGTCCATTAGAATATGAATTTTGTGAAATTTTGTCCAATTTTTTGCACCAAGTTTAAAGAAAGGTTTACCATAATGGGGAGTAGGAAGACATTGTCTATTTTGGCCAAAAAAAAACCAAAATTTAAAATCCTCTACCTTTTAATTGCACTCTAGGGATCACTCTTCATAAACCCATAAAGCATGTGCAAGCAAGCATGTATTAAAAATTACCCCTATTCTTGCAATTTACATTTTGTCATGTAAATGGTTGAACCCATGTATGTGTTTACATTTTACAATATCTACATATATAAATTACATTAAGTTGCTATTTTATAAATCCCCTCATGCACACAAACAACATGTAAGTCCCCCCACTAAAAAATACCCCTCAATGCACAAAAGTGGTATGTTAGATGTTTATGAGTGACCCCCTATGATAATTGCCAAACCCAAATGGGGTCATGTTACAATAGTCCTTAACTTTAGACTACTCAATTTCAAGAAATGTGACACATAATCACTCTTTTGAATACTTTATACTTCAAGCAATTATTTTATAAAAAACTTAGATTCTTTGTTTGCTTGCTTGATTTTCCAATCACTTCAACTAATCGTCGTTCGCTTTTTTGGACTTGCTCGCTTTTTCTCACTCGCTCTATTGACTACCTCATGACAAGGTACCACATCAAATGTGAGATGCATTTGAAAGGAAGATGGAGCTTGTAGATAATCAAGGAGGTACTTTTCTTTGAGAAATTTTGGTCTATGTCATGCAGTTATGGCTCCAATTTGTTACTTATGTCTGGAGTGATTTGCGCTTGATGAATGTCCATGGAAATCCTAGAGAATCCCATCCTCCTCTTGATTACATGTTTGGGTATTGCCTCTAAAATTCACCTATGGGATTACCAAGCATGGGAATTTTGTCTATATCCTTATTCAACTCCTGTGTGGGTGTTTGATTTGGGCTATCCAAATTGTGATCGATTTGGGTTATACATTCGTGAAGCTCATTGTTGGAATCATTGATGGTGCCTTCCATTGGAAATTCAATTACAATCTATGGAATATGTGACAAGCAAGGATGTTGGTGGGAAGTGGAGGAAGAGCAAGACAAATGGATTTAGTGACTTAATAATCCTCAAGGAAAGGGTTTAAAAGTGGTGGGAAAAAGTTAGGTGTTAGTAGACGGTACAATTTAAACTCATGCATTAGGAGGTAGTGTTGAGACACATGGGCAAAGAGGCATGGCAAGGAATATGGGCTAGCACGGATTTCAAACAGGTATGATGGATGTTACTAGAGTTAGGGAGGGATGTGAGAAGATTAGAAAAGAGAGTGGTGAGATAGGGGAGATTAGATTGAAGGTAGACCACATATTCTTCGAGTAGATCTTTGTCACTTTTTGAAGGCAATATTAGCTTCAATGTTGGATTTGACTTGGAATTATATCCCAGCAAAGTTGATGGTGATTGTTGTGGTAGGGGTAGGAGTATGGCTACTATCCCAAGAGGAGGGCTTCCCATCAAGCATTCATATAGAAGTATCGCAACAAGTTTTATCTATAAAATATTTGCATGCACTAAAGGTAGAACACATTTTTATTGTCCTTATTTATTTTTGGAATATATTCTGGAGAATATTTGTGCTCATTGGCCTGGTCCAATCAAGAATAGATATAGCATGTAGAATCCTGAGTTACAAGTGTTTCCACTGAATGTGAACTCTTCCTTTGAGACAGTCCTCTTGTTTAAGGACTATAACAAGATCTTGGTGTAATGTTGTGGTGCCTTGTAGCAATAGATCTTGTAATGACTCCTCCGTATTGTCATCAACTTGATTCAAGAGTTGAAGTTCCAATTTGGAAATTATTACCTTTTGACTTTGTAGCTCTGTTCATTTTTCTTTATACTTACCTAGTGTTGTAGTGTAGGTAAGCTTTAGACTATTAAATTGTTGAGCTGCTTTTGGCTGTCCTGGCAATTGATCATTAAGCCTGTGGAGTTGGAGAATCTATTGTTCTGGACCATCCAGTTCTTCTTGGGCATTTTGTCTCCCTTGATGCTATGCATTCCTTCTCTAGTGCTTGAACTTGATGTTTACAATCTTTGAGGCTTTTTTGCAACTCATTGTTTACGTTTGTTGCGGCATGGATTTGATCATCTTTAAGCATCAGGCTTTTGTTTAAGTTTAATATTTATTTTCTCAGCTCATCACAAGATGCTTGCATTCAGGAGAGTGATATCTCTACCACTTTTTTTCTTCTCAAGGAATTAGATAGCTAAAGGTTTTTTTATTGTAGCTTATAGTGCATCCTTCCTACTTTTAACAAAGCATTTTGTACAAAGAGTTAGTGTTCCATGCTTTCCTTGAGATTACAAATCTCAATCTCTGCACTATACAACTTGGTTTGGAGTGCTAGGTTCATCCGTCTTTCCATTTCTTGTTGTGGCTCCCATGCACCCATGTGGTACCCTAATATTTACTATGAATATCAGCCTGTTATAGAGTGTCACTAGAGAGGAGTTGTGGTTGTGGCAATGGAGCCATAGATTCATCAATGTTGTTTATGTGTGATTCTTAAAGAGGAACACTATCTAGCCCATTAGTGAAGTCATTGTGAGACATGGCTCCCTCTTGGATTTCTTCCCTCAAGTCAATCTATTGTGGTAGCAATTTTGGGAGTTGCAAATACTTTGGTAGAGTTCCACATTGTCAACCTCATGAATTTACTTGTCCATGTCATCCACATTGAGAGTGGGTGGGGACTCTAATTCCAATTCGGGAGAGAATATCAATGCATCAAAGTCCTCTATCTCCTGTGTTGATAGCGGTGTAGAGGCTTCCTCTTGTTGTAATGCAAATCCAATGATAATGGCCAATAGATGGACAATGTAGCTTTTGCCATTATCGGTGGTCAATAATACTTTGTTAGCAGTAAGGATATGTGTTGAGCCCAATCCTATAGTTTTTCCCTACCAAGGAGTGTAAGAGTTTTTAGTAACATGTAATTTCTTCTCATTCTTGTGTGATTGAAAATTTCACCCACAAGCTTGGCTACTTCTTGCCATATTGGGTCCAGAAACATATCATGGCATATTACCCCACCTTGTGACTTTGTGTCGGGTGGGGACCAATCCTAAATTTTTGAGAATCTTGCATTGGATATTTTCTTGTGCCTCTGGAAATAAAAAAGCTTCCTACTTTGTTGATCTACTAATGTGGAATTGTATAGGGTTTTAATTATGCATTATTATTCCATAATTAGCCTTCTCCAACTCTTTGCTTTGATATGACATTATAAATTGAATGATGTATCCTGTCGTAGTAAGAAGGATTGTAGCTTCTCAAAAAAGTTCCCTAGGCCCTTGGACTGCAAGAAGTTGCATCATAAAAGATGTATTGTTCTTTCTATTATTAGCTCTTGGTTGGCTTGGGCATCAAGGTGATCTAGGTCTACATACTGCATAGTTGATGGTTCTACCTCCAGTTTTCTTAACTCTTACAAGGTTTCTTGGGCTTGTGGCATGGCTTGTGGCATCTCTCCTTATCATGTTGCATTAATCTCCTCATCATTGTCAATGTCCAATACCACTATCTATTTTTGTTTTGGGTTTGATCTTTGGTTTAGGATTAGAGATCTTGTCCTTCTTTAGGTTGGTGATTTGGGGAGAGCAGTTGATGTTGAGGTTTGGGCTGTTTGGTGTGGTTTCTCTTTGCTAATGGTGATTTAGGCCTTTTTCCCATCTTACCAAGCTATCTTTAGCCTAGTGTTTCACACATGAATTACGTCCTAGCTTGACAATGCGATGTGCCAATACTACATGTCTCTTTTGTGAGTGGATGATATATTTTACTCTTTCTGTGATGAGAGTACCATCTCTGGACCAAAGCAAGTATCTCTTGGGGATTTTATTTATGCAATTTATTTGTGTTGCTAAAAATATGTGAGTGCTCTATGCATGACTATTGAGATGGGAGTTCCTCCTATATGCTTAATATGCTAGGGAGTTCGTAGGGCATCTAAGGCTCAATCATCACCTTTGAGCCCTGTGTTGAAATTGATTGAACCTACTTATATGTGTGCAAAAAAGGTCATATGCTAGTGAGTGCTCATGATACTATCTAATGATAGCTAAGAAAGACTTGGGGCTCCCAAATCTTGATTATTATTGGGGATGGCTTGCATGTTGATGTGGTAGCACTACAGTCAGCTCCCATTGATTGTCATGGTTGGTGAATGGACTCTATCTAGTGTTTCTAGTAGCATAACTCCAATTGGATTCATATTTTCCACTCTTTATGGCCTTTGACCTAGATATTTGAGTTTTCCCTTGGACCTTGGCATTATATAGTAGTGCTAGGTCACTTTTTAAGGTTTTTTTCAAACCATGCCTATGTTAAGGCTAGAAAACAAGCCTTAAAGTGATGAAGATGAGAGAGAGAGAGAGACTCATTTTGCAAGAAAGACATAGGCTGAAAATGTAATGCATTCCCTTCATTTTATTCCATCATAAAACAAAAAAATACATGCAATACCACAATGAATGAGCTACATGACAAAAAAGGTAGGTGAGGGAGTTGGGAACCACCAAAGTCTACACCCGTTCACATCTCATCTGTGAATGTACTTTGAAGGTTGACCAATCTCAGCCTTAGAGTGAGTGCACACGCTTCAATTCATATCTCATAGCATATATTTATGGCATTTCACTAGCACACCCAGTGGATAGGAATTCATAACAAATTCCTATCCTAATCCCACCGAGATGTTCCTAGAATCAATCCAGTGGAAGCTAGTAGAGTCTTTTCATGATGTAAACATCACATCAATCCAAGGCCATTCTAGAACATAGAGTGAAGAGCTTGGTGTAGTACCAAGGTTCACATTACTCCTAGACATAGTTGTGTCCTAATCCAGAACTTAGTATGCAATAAAGAAAAAGTGCTCAATAGTGCATATCATAACTATGTGAGTGTAAATATACAATGCTACCATTTTATGGCTAGGGCTATTGGGGCTTTTGATTGTTCTGGCGAGACTTGGGTACCCATATATAAGAGTTGCCATAGTAATATCCCTAGGCCTAGAGTAGTGTCTTGTGGGAACCCATTGGTAATGTACCTTCCTTGTGGGATGGCATTGTTAGTGATGTCTCCAAAAGACTAAAAAACACCTACACACATCCACTCCCGGCATTGGGAATGCTAGGGTTGGACTTAAATCTGACTGATGTCAGAAAAGAAAGAGACATTACAAAGCATACAAATAGCCGAGACAATCATTTGTAGAGTGGAAATATTATGTATAGTTTGTATTATAGCAGATAGTTTGTAGAGTGGAAATATTGTGTATAGTTTGTATTACAGCAGATAGCAACAAGTCCACTCCATGAAGGAGGTATAACAACATCCAATGGTATTCTGACCTCAGTCAGATAACAATCAAAAAATAGGCATAGTCCCTAAAATGATGTGGTGGATAAGGCCACTACTACATGCTATTAGGGACAGTTATAATTGTCCCTATAGTTACAAAAGTATCCACTACTTGCTATTGTAAACCCCCCTTACTAGAGGTCTACTAACCCTCCTTGGTTGAGGTCCATGTGGTTGGAGGAGTCATCCTCAACACTTGACACACCCGGTGGTAAAACTTTTTGCAAAAAACGTGGAGGACTTGAATCCTTCACTAGAAGTAATTGATTAGTTAAACTTTGATGGTATGGTTGGAGTTTAGGTCTATGACTATCCCCTTAGCAATAATTGGGTCTACCTCATCCATATCTTCTTTGTAGTACTTGTTAAGTTCTGATTCCTCCTCAAATGATGTTTGTTCTTCTACACAATATCTGCACACCAGGGGTAAAGGCCATGGGCATGGCTTGGGGTTGCTATGTTTTTTGTGTTGATATTCTGGGCGCATCTACTCCACTCACAGCTTATGAGTGAGATAGATAAAAAGGATTTGGGTGCTTCAAATGCTCATTCCAAGATAGCACCATTTATTGCTACCTTATTTGAATTTGCCATCTAGATCGGTATGAGAAACCTGGAGGTAATCGTTCAGTAGCGAGAGGAGCACACCAAAGCAATGCAAGACAGCCAGCATGAGGAAGAAAAGACAAAGCAACAAGCCATGCTTCAAGCTTTGGAAGTTGATAGAAAAATAAATTTTCTGTGTCTTTGGTGGCCCGAATTCTTTCTACATGTCAAAATTGACATCCTTTTTATGCACAACCTCCTCGTTGATCATGGGTAGCTGAAAGACTTGTGCTATAATTTCAGGGGAAACCATTACATCCTCTGCAAGCATACCTCTACTTCTTTGGAAGCTCTCATATTGTGCCAGTCATGGGGTGCCTTCCATGATGTCCAAGGTAAGCTTGCATACTGCAATAAACCAATTTCTTCAGCCACTTCTGATGTTTGCAAAGATCCAATGATACCTTAAAGTTCACAAAGGTGGCCATGAGCATTTGCTTCTTAAGTGAAGGCATGGGTGGTTCTCCCTCCGATTCAGTCTCCTCCGGGTCTGCTATGAGTATAGACTTTTCCTCTTGGCCGGGCTCTTGTTGAGATTTGTGGTGCCATGAGCACATGTAGAGCAAAGGTATGAGTAAAGGGCAAGCTGCCACATGGCATGGAGGAGATATCCCACATGCTATCTTCTAATTGACTTGAGTTATGGATCAGGATCACTCTTAGGATTCATCCACCTTAGATTAGTGTTGTCATTAGAGTAGATTAGGGTCCATAGGAGAGCTCAGTCCATGCGCTTAACATGGTATCAAAGCTTAGGTCTTGCTCATGTTCATTCTTCTTTAAATGTTTCTTTGTGAGCTTGTAAGGTTGAAAGAGAGGTTCGAGGCAACATATCGATTGCAATTCTTTTTTCCTTCCTTAACTCCAACCTTGTCTCCACCGACTCTGCTCGTAAGTGACTATTCTACATAGCCATGACTCAACAGTGACCCAATTACAGTCCCTACAATGACTTCGTGACAGCCTAAATGACTCTACAACTAACGGCTACCTAGCCTACAGTAAGAAAGCTTTATGCAATGATCTCTATGATGAGCAACTAGGTGGACTCAATAGCCAGCAAGCACAAGCATCGACCAAGCAGCAATGACCTACTCAACAATAAACAAGGCAGCCAAGCTTCACGATAGTAGCAACTCCACCTATAGACACCTATAATAGCAGAACGACCAGCCCTTAGCCAAACAAAATCAAGAGCATTCAGCGCCACGACTAGCAAGGGGTTGATGCAATGCTGCAGAGGAGGCCAGTGGTAGTGCTACTCCATGATGCGAGTTTTTTAATAGGTTGCAGAAGTAGGAGAGGCTCTCCATAGAGGTGCCAGCAGATTTCCTTCATGGGCCTTGCCTTCATTGTCATAGAGCCACCAACCGAATCGGCCTTCTATGATCCAATGGGTGCCTTCCATATTGCAGCATAGCATAGTGGAGCAACGACCCTATAGCGCCTCCTTTAATGAAGCTCCTCCTTCAATGAAGCTCTCCATAACATCTGCTCACGACGATGCTTGTGCTCCAACCAACAGTAGCTCCATCAACAGCTCTTCTCCTTGGGTATTCTAGGCAGTGCTTCTTCTCCAAGAATCTCTAAAACATGGGCTCCAAAGCCAACCGACTCAACATGTCATCATCTCGCCATCCTTGTCTGTGCATCCTTCTTTCCTAAGGTATAGACCTTACAACACGTGTCATTCCTATGTTGATAGCCACGTGGTAGATAAGCCACTCAAGCACATGACCTTGGGTTAGTCATACAGTTAGGTTTTGGCTAGTGTAAGGTTTACAATTTACAATGGTTAAGTTTCTGTAGGTTTGGATAAGTTTTGGTTGGGTCAAAAAATTACCACATGGCATAGTGCCACCTAATCACATAGCCCCTGCTAAGCACAGTGTATCTGTAGCATGTGAATGCCCCCTGTGCCACATCATCATGCCTCTTCTTTCTTCATAAAAATTTGGACAAGCCATAACTCTCAATCCAAAAAGAATTTGCATGCGCTCCATAAATGAAAAATAACCGGTTTTTTGAGCTCTACATGTCTGTCAACTCAGATTTCTTGTATGCAATTAGACACTACTCGATTTAAAAGTATCTGTAGTTGGTAAGACCTTTGCAATGGCACTACGCACCCCAACTATTGAGAAGTTCACTGGGGAAGGATTTCACACCTGGTCTACACAAATGTGGTATCTCTTCATGCACCAAAATCTTTGGAAGACTGCAAAACAAGACATATGCATTGCACAAAATGATGCCTGGAAGGAAAAAGACGAAGCATCACTATCACTCATTGTTCTGCACTTGGGTCCAAACATAATTCATCATATAGACTCCAAGGATCATGCCAAAGATGCATGGGATGAGTTGAACATAGTGTTTGGTGCAAAAGCCAAAAACCAAGAAATTCATCTTGAGATTGAATTCTATAGTTTGCACATGAGCTTCAATGAATCGATGGCACAATTTGTCAACAAAATCAAAAGCATTATGACCCAACCAGAAGGCATAAATGCAAAAGTAGGGGGGAAAGATGCACTTGCAATTCTCCTTAAAAGCATGCTTAAAGAGCACAGTGCACTGACAACCACTTTGAAGAATTTGCCAGATCCAAAGTTTGAGGAATGTGTATCCTCTCTTCTTGAAAAAGAAAGAGAGTTGAAGGCATCAACGTCAACATCGACATCAGCATCTACAACAATGCTCAATAGCTATAATGAAGAACAAGCATTATTCAGTAAAACATCAACGAAGTGCTACCATTGCAAAAGGATGGGTCACTATCAAAGTGACTGCAGACTAAAGAACAAACCAAAGTGTCACCATTGCAAGAAGCTAGGACACAAGGAAGGAGATTTTAGATTGAAGAACCAGCATATCAACTACATCAAGCCATGAGTATAATGGCAAGAACATGTATTGAGAAGCAAAAGCCTTTCCACCTTTAGCCTATATTCTTGTAATCAAACCTGACCACCTGAGAGTAGCCATGTAAGCACCCAGGGGAGGATTTGATCTTGTAACTCACATCTAACCACCTTGCAATAGCCAAAGGATCATGGCACCAAGGGGAGGTGTTGAGAGTTGTGGTGCCATGAGCACATGTAGAGCAAAGGTATGAGTAAAGGGCAAGCTGCCACATGGCATGGAGGAGATATCCCATAGGTGAGCATGCATATGGATGTAAGTACCCACTCCTATAAAAGGGAGGTTCATTTGAAGTAATATCAATTAAGCACTTTGCACTATCTCAAGATTCTCTTTATGAGTCCAAGCTAATCTATCTTGGAACCTAATTAACTTGTGAGGATGGTGATTGTGGGAGTGAGAGCTTTATTCGAGGGAAGAGGCTTGTCAACAGTGCAGTTGGTACGAAGAATCCAGTATGCGTGGCAAGATTGTATTGGTTGTGATGGAGAGTTGGGGGGCTGTCAAAGTCTTGTTTGAATCTTAGAGTTGGGTCAGATGTTGAATCAATGGTCGGAGTGGATGCACACTCTTTTCTTTTGCCTGAAGTGGATCGAAATCGGACATCTTAGTCGGATCGGAATCAGAATGTATTGTCAAAGCAAACTCAAAAAGACTCGTCAAATCAGAGTCGAAGTCGGGTCAGATGGTAGGATTCATGTTGCACGTGTTGGGCGGATCAGAGTTGGAGTCGTTTGTCCACTCACGCACACCCGTTAGATTGGACTTAGAGTCGGACACATTGGTCAGACTCGTCAAATCGTACTCCGAGTTCTCAGTCGTGAGTGTCGTAGCAGTTGGATTGGAGTCGGGACCCTTTGTGGTTAGACATGCATCGGATCACCATTGGGTCTAGGCTTTCCACTATGTCCACATCTACTAACTCCCATGTACCTTCACCATTTATGTGATTGGATCTATATGGTTTAGAGCATAACTAAGTTTTGTTGTAGATGAGACAACTCATTTCTTTTGTATTTGTCAGTTAAACTTTGGTCGGAGTCTGTTGTACACAAATCCTTCAACCTGAATAGCTAAAACACAAACAGCATCTTCATTGATGTCAGTAGAGAGCTACATAGAAATTTTATTTAACTTTTTGCTTGAGTGGGGTCAGGCCCAATATAAGGTCTTAGCCTGAAACCATTCACTAGTCTGTCAAATGCATTGAAGGTTAGCCAATTGGAAGGTGCCTTGATCAAAACCGTAAAGTACCTTGAATGGGCCATCATATCTCAGTTTAAAATTCTCTGGCATTTTTCACAACTTTGTGTTGAACATCAACACTAAATCACCCTTCTTAAACAACTTGAACTTTATGTTTCTATTAATCCGTCCTACCCTCCTTTTCTAGAATAATATCTGCAGTATTAGAGCTTGTGAGCCTATCCTCATCCAATTGTAGAAGTTGCTCTAATTTAGCATTGATGGAATCTTCTGGGGATAGCCTATTATCTATTGCCACTCTCAAGCTACCTGCAAGAAATTCCATAAGCACTATTGCCTCACAACCATACACAAATTTGAAAGGTGTTAATTCAGTTGTTGCAACCTTGTGCGCTATTATAAGTGCCCATTGTGGGGGTTAAAGGTCACTGTGCCTTAACCCCAGTTATGTACAATACTCAAACACATATATAAATGAATGAAAAAGAAGATTAGGGTGGTTCTGCACCCACCAAAACTTGTGTGGCTCTCTGTCTCTCTCTCTCCTTCTTCCATTCTTGCTTCCGTTGAGAGCACTCTCAACTGGTATTAGAGCTCGGGTGATCTAGCTGAGCGTGCGTGAATGCTTAGAAGCTCAGCAGCTCTGTGGGAGGAAGGAGAAGCTTTGTGGGAAGCTTTGTGGGTGACTTTACTTGCATCCGAGTGTGCAGAGACCTTAGAGGAACCTTTGGAAAAGTCACTTTGGCTTTACGAAGTGGTTTTGAGAGCCTGTTAAGAGCTTTCAAAGAAAAAGTCGTTTTTTGAGCTTTTCCCTGTTCCGTTTGATGACAGAGACTCCGTATTGACTTGTAGAGGCAACTATTGCTTGCTTTTGGTGTCCACATTACTTCAGGAGCTTGGAAACACCTTCATTCTTGAATCTGGGATCATTTCAGTGGATTTCTGACTCACTGTGTCAGTTCTTGCGTTTTTTGCCCGGGTGTTGGAACTCAAGTTTGGAGCAACCATTTGCAGATCTGTCAGTTCCGGTGGACTCAGGAGGTCCTAAAACTTCTATGTTGCTCATCATTCGCACTCTGGTGGAGTTTACAGATAGCTCTGTTTCCAAAAACGTTTTTCAGTCCGTGTGTTGGACCTAGTGATTGAGACCACGGTTTCCAAAACCGTCTGTCCCATTGCGTTCTGGACGCCCAAAAACCCCTACCTATCAGTTCTTGCGTGATTCGGTGAAGGATTTTCAGAGTTATAAATCTCTGTGTATTCGATTTCGTCTCTCTGTTATGCATTTTTCATGCTAAGGTTTTGAAACCTTAGATTTATGCCACATGGCAGTGGATAAGTGTTGACTCCCATTTCTCATTCATCGGTTGGGATTTTGGAGTTCTGGCAGAAGAGAGATATTTGCAGATTTTCTTTCCGAGTCCGATTATGCAATGGCGCCCATGTTTTGAAGCATCTCAGGTTCTATTTTCAGTAGCGCTCATTACCATGGGACTATGATTTCTTGAGCATACCTTATGCAGATCACTCTGGTTGCAGTTTGAGCAGTGTGCGCTCATTCGTGGTATGCATTGGGTTGCAGTGGATGATTTATAGGCCATTTGGATGCATTGCGGTCCTTGTTGGATGCGCTGATAGGCCCAAATTGCCTTGTGGGATGCTATTTTTTATGGACGCTTTGCACATGGATGCTATTTTAAGCTGAGGGACAGCTTTGACACATTGCAGGTGATGCACTGATAGTGCTATGCTCTCTTGGATGAGACATTATTGATGCATATGCCAGTGGATAGTTTTATGCTTGAGTCATTTGGCACTTATTGGCATTTTCTTTTGGGCCAGATTTGCTCATATGGATGCATAGTATATGCACATGAGTCAGATGCTTTGAGTTTTGAGTTTTGGTGATATTTCACTCTATTGTGGCATACACATTTGGGTGCACCTGGTATTTGGTGTGATTCTCTCTTGCAGGCACTAGCATTTGGGATTTTGCTTTATTTGCCTCATGGCATCCTCTTCCATGTCTGAAAAGGAGTTTTTCAGCATTAAAAAGTTTGATGGGACAAACTTTTCTTTGTGGAAAGAACAAATAAGGGATGTGCTTATTCAAAAGAAGTAGATTAAACCCTTGGCAGGTATTGAAGCTAAGCCTGTGGATATGTCTGAGGATGATTGGAATGAGTTGGATGCATTAGCAAAGTCTACTATTAGACTTCATCTTGCAGAGTCAGTTTATTTCACAGTAGTAAATGAGCAGACTACGGAAGATTTGTGGAAGAAACTGTGTGCCACTTATGAGAAGGAAACTGCCTCTAATAAAGTTTACCTCATGAAGAGGTTGTTTGAGCTGCAAATGAAGGAAGGGGTCTCCATTGCTTCTCACTTGAATGAATTCAATATTATTTTCAGCCAGCTTCAGGCTCAGAAAATGAATTTTGATGCGGAGACTAAGGCAATATTTCTCTTATGTTCATTGCCATCCTCATGGGATACCTTCCGTACAGCTGTCAGTAACTCTGCACCTGGTGGAGTACTGAAATTTGATGATGTTGTGGGTAGCTTGTTGGCCGAGGAGATTAGACGAAAGTCTATGGATGGCAACAAGCAGGATGCAGCCTTAAATGTGCAAAGGGGCAGATCACAGTTCAGGGGGAAGTCCCAAGAAAGAGGGAAGTCTCGTAGCAAATCCAGGGCATGGAACATTGAGTGTTACCATTGTGGCAAGAAGGGCCATATGAAAAAGGATTGCTACAAGCTGAAAAGAGAGCAAAAGGATAAGAAAAAGAATGCAAATTGGGGTGCAAATCAAAAGGAAGAGAGTCCAAGGGAGGACAAAGGAAAATTGAAGATCGAGGAAATCAATGCAGTCACACGTGATAGTGACAATGATGTTCTCTTCATGTCTAGTTTATCTGCAGAGTTGCTTACCACTTCAGATGATGCATATTCCCAGGATTGGATTTTGGATTCTGGTGCTTCATTCCATGTTACTCCCCATAGGGAATGGTTCTCCACTTATGATAGTGGAAAGACAGATTGTGTGCATCTTGGAAATGACTATGCATGTGACATAGTGGGAACAGGTGACATAAAGTTTTCTTTTGCAAATGGGTCTGCATTTGTTTTGAAACATGTGAGACATGTGCCTAAGCTGACCAAGAGTCTTATTTCAGTGGGTCAGCTAGATGATGCTGGTTTTCACACCACTTTTGGCTTTCAGAGTTGGAAAATTCAGAAGGGCTCTATGCTTTTGGCCAGGGGTGCCAAGTGTGGGACTTTGTATCCCTTACATGTATCAGGGGTATTTGATCATGTTGTTGCAATAACCGAGCAGCCAAGCACTTCTTTGTGGCATTGCAGGTTGGGGCACATGAGCCAGAATGGAATGAAACTCTTATGCCGTTTGGGTTATGTACCGCATTTGAGTTTCTCTGATTTTGAATTTTGTGAGCACTGTCTCTATGGGAAGCAGACTAAATCAGCCCATAAAAGAAGGGGAAAGAAAGAGTTTGAAATGCTTGATTTGGTGCATTCAGACGTATGTGGTCCCATGCCTACACGGTCATTAGGCGGGGTTGAATACTATGTGACATTCATTGATGATGCAACTAGGAAAGTGTGGGCTTATGCTATAGCTCGGAAGAGTGATGTGTTCCAGGTATTTCAGAAATGGCTGGCCTTGGTTGAGAATCAGTCAGCTAGAATGCTTAAATGCCTACGGACTGACAATGGTAGAGAGTATCTCTCTCATGACTTTCAGCATTTCTGTGATACACGTGGGATTAAGAGGGAGCTCACATCCCCTCGTACTCCAGAGCAAAATCCAGTTGCAGAAAAGATGAATCGTACCATTCAAGAAAGGTTGCAATGCATGCTTTCCAATGCAAGTCTTTCTGGTGGTTTTTGGGCTGAGGCAATGAAGACTGCAGTGCATGTGATCAATAGATCACCTAGTAAGAGTTTGGATGGTGGTATTCCTGAAGAGGCATGGAGTGGCAAGAAGCCCTCTTACTCTCATTTGCGTATATTTGGGTGTGAGGCATATGCACATGTGCCAAAAGAGCTTCGAAAGAAGCTAGATCCTAAGTCTAGGAAATGCATCTTTCTAGGTTATGGTGAAAGTGGAGAGATGGGCTATCGTCTCTGGGATCCAGAAGCAAAGAAGATCATATGCAGCCATGATGTGGTCTTCAATGAGAAGAAGATGCATAAGGCACCCATGAGGGATGTGGAAATGAGGAGAATCACTTTCCAGGATGTGAATCCACCTGCATATGTTGATAGACAGCAAGCTGTCCATGCACCAAATGTGCAAGAAATGGTACCACCAAGTACTCCCACAGGTATACAATCAAGGGTAGATGATGGATCATCTATTGGTGGAAATTATGAGCCAAATGTGGCTGATATGCAAATGGGACAGCAAGCTGAAATGCCATTGAGAAGATCATCTAGAATGTCTAGACCGCCTGATAGGTTTGTTCCAGGGGTAGACTATGTGATGCTTACTGATTGCGGGGAGCCTTCTTGCTACAAAGAGGCTATGATGCGTGAGGATCAACACAAGTGGGAGTATGCTATGCAATCAGAGATGAGTTCACTTATGAAGAATAAAACTTGGGACTTGGTTTCTTTGCCACATGGAAAGAAAGCATTGCCATGTAAATGGGTCTACAAAATGAAGGTCACAGGTGATGATGTGCCTAGGTACAAGGCCCGTTTGGTTGCTAAAGGGTTCAAGCAAGAGAAGGGTGTGGACTTTGATGAGATATTCTCTCCGGTTGTGAAGATGACCACACTTAGATGCATGCTTGGACTAGTGGCAGTAGAGGATATGGAGCTTATGCAAATGGATGTCAAGACAGCTTTCTTGCATGGGGATTTGCATGAGGACATCTACATGGTGCAGCCGGAAGGCTTTGAAGAAAAGGGCAAAGAGCATTTAGTTTGCAAGCTGAAAAAGAGTCTCTATGGTCTTAAGCAAGCACCTAGAGAATGGTATCAGAAGTTTGATGCTTTCATTCGGTCCCAAGGTTTTAGAAGGAGTGAAATTGATCACTGCCTCTACACTAAAAGGGCTAAGGATAGTAGCCTGATAATCCTGGCACTATATGTGGATGATATGCTATTGGCTAGCAAGAATACTTATGAGCTAGATGCATTAAAGGCCAAGTTGCATGAGGCCTTTGATATGAAGGATTTGGGATTTGCAGGTCATATTCTTGGTATGCGCATCACGCGTGATCGGAGTAGGAAACTCCTTTGGCTTTCACAAAAAGAGTATGTTACAAAAGTATTACAACGTTTCAATATGGAGGGGGGGAAGGCAGTGAGTACTCCATTGCCTCCATATGTGAAACTGAGTCATACAAATAGTCCCAAATCAGATGAGGAGAGGGCCATGATGGCCAAGGTTCCTTATGCATCAGCAGTTGGGAGTCTTATGTATGCTATGATAGCTACTAGACCAGACATTGCATTTGCAGTGGGAGTTGTTAGCCGGTATATGGCTAATCCAGGAAAGAGGCATTGGGAGGCAGTTAAGTGCATCATGAGGTACATGAAGGGTACCAAGGAGATGTGCATTTGCTTTGGTAAAGGAGACATGCGTGTACTTGGGTACACAGATTCAGACTATGCAGGGCATGTGGATAGTAGGAGATCCACTTCTGGTTATGTGTTCACCTTTGCAGGTGGTGCAGTGTCGTGGATGTCTCGTGCACAGAAGTGCGTGGCTTTGTCTACCACAGAGGCTGAGTATGTTGCAGCCACAGAGGGTTGCAAGGAGGCTATATGGCTTGATCGGCTAGTGGGAGATTTGGGGATTCATACAGGTGTACCGACATTGCATAGTGACTCCATGAGTGCTATTCAGCTAGCACGGAATCCGGTCTTTCATGCAAAGACCAAACACATTGAGGTCAGGTACCATTTCATCAGGGAGGTACTTGAGGACAAGCGCATAGAGCTTGTCAAGGTTCATACAGATGATAACCCTGCAGATATGCTGACGAAGAGTCTACCTAGTCAGCGGTTTGAGTATTGTCGTGTATTGATGGGCATTGGATAGTATGCTCACTGGTTGTTCTCCCTTAAAGGCACATTGTCCTTTAAGTGGGAGGTTGTGGGTTAAACGTCATTGTGCCTTAACCCCAGTTATGTACAATACTCAAACACATATATAAATGAATGAAAAAGAAGATTAGGGTGGTTCTGCACCCACCAAAACTTGTGTGGCTCTCTGTCTCTCTCTCTCCTTCTTCCATTCTTGCTTCCGTTGAGAGCACTCTCACCCATAGCACTGAATCTAAGTGTTGATCCCAATCCTCTGGATGATTAGCTACTACTGTTCTTCTATACACTTTTTTCATCTATTTGTTGGAGCTCTTAGCCTACCCATTGGCTTGTGGGTAATAGGTTGCAGAATTTTTATGCAACATCATGTGCATTTTAATCATCTTCCTAATTGTTTTGTTAATGAAATGGGTCCCTCTGTCATACACTATTTCAATAGGAACACCAAATCTAGTGACAATGTTGTGATAAAGGAAATGTGCCATAGTCCTAACCTTGCATGTTTTGAGTGCTACAGCTTCAACCCATTTTGTACAATAGTCAGTGGCACCCAAAATATATTGATTACTTGAAAATTTTGCTGGAGGTTTGATGGGTCCAATAAAATCTAGTCCCCTTTTCTGAAAAGGTCCCAAGGGGAGAATTGGTTGATGGGGCAAGTGGTCTATCATCTCTCTGACATGGCAAACATGCTTTGGCCCAATTATGAGCATCTTTTTAAACTGTAGACCACCACAAACTAGCTTGCAAAATCTTTTTACATGTAATATCTCCAAAGAAGTATCCTCTTATAGGTCCTCCATGGGCTTCAGCTAGGACAGCCTTCTGCTCATGATCTTGCACACATCTTTTGATCACCTAGTCAATTCTTCTATACAAAACACTAGCAATTACTAGGAAAGGTCTTCTCTATAAAACAAGTTTCTTTCTCTAATTCCTAGTTAATGTTTTAGGGATCAAACCATTAATAAGAAAGAACAGCATTTTATCATACCAATTTGGTGGTTCTTCAATTCTTACCATAAAAATGCATGCATCAAGCAGTTCATTTGATATACCTATTGGAGCTTCCCTTGATTGCAACCTAGTCAATTAATCAGCAATGGCATGTTGCTTTCCAGGCCTATGCACAATGCTATAGTCAAACTCCTGCAACAACAAGAGCATCCATCTGGCCAATCTTCCTGTTAATTGTTGTTTATTCACCAAGTAAATGAGAGCTTGTTGGTCTACATGAAGATTCACTTTATTGCCCAATAAATAATGCCTAAATTTGTGCAATGCATAGATCATTCCAAGTCCTTCCCTCTCTGTGACTGCATAGTTCTTTTCATGCTTTGTTAAGATTATGTTGGCATAGTAAACTGGTCTGAACCACTTGGGTGTTTTTTTTGCATAAGCACTGCACCTCCTACTACATCGAAAGCATCAACAAAAGCCTCAAATGGAAGAGTCTAGTCAGGGGTTTGTAATACAGGTGCTACCATCAACATTTTCTTCATAATATTAAAAGCATATTGTTGTGGATCACCCCAGATGTATGGCTCAGTTTCCCTTGTGAGTGGATAGCATATATCAGCAAGGTATCTAAGAAATATGTAGTGCCATTTAATTTAATCTATAAATCTCTGAAGCTGCTTTATGTTTTTTGGTGGTTTGGCATGTTGTATGGCTGACACTTTGTTGGGATCTATCTCCATTCCTCTACTCATAGCAAATGCACATTTAGTTGGGTATAAGCCGAGACCATCCACTCTACACTTTGCAAAACATGAACCCAAGTGTTGCAGATGTTCTATTATTTTCCTAAATACTAATAAAATCAAGGAAGACTTTCATAAAATATGTAAGATACTCAAGCAAATACCTCCTAGATGTACTTTTGAAAGGTTGGTGGAGCATTCTTAAGACCAAAGGTCATGACATCAATAGCAAATACTCCCCACTCAGTGACAAATGTTGTTTTGTCCTTATCTTCAAGTGCCATTCTTATCTGGTTGTAGCCATTGAAACCATCAAGAAAACTATAGATTTCATGACCTACTACAACATCTAGCAAAGAGTTACAAAATGGTAGAGACAAAGGGCCAGTTAAGGGGGCAAAATTCAGCTTTCTGTAGTCCACATATTCTGAGGTTTCCATTCTTTTTGGGCACAATGGCAATAGGTGACAGCCATGCAACATGGGTTAGAGGATATATAAAACCAACTCTCAACAACTTATAAATCTCTTCTTTGACTTGCCTTGCAAAGTTGGGATTCATTCTGTATCTTCCATGTACCACTGGGATAGCATCTTGTTTTAAATTGATCCTGTGTTGATAGAACTTAGGGTCTACTCCCTTCATATCAGTATAATGTCAAGAAAATATGTCTTTATACTCTATCAATAAGTCCTTTAGTGCCATTTTGAAAGGTGGAGGAAGATCTGTACTTGCCAAAACTGTCTTGGAGTTGGCAAGGTCTCCAAGGTTCATCTCTTCCAAGTCATCCTGACAGTGTTGGACTCTGGCACTCTTTTGCATATGCTCCTCAAATTGAGTTTTAGCTTCTATGATGGCCTATGCAGCTGATTTTTGGCTATTCTCTTGTAGGGCATCATCTGCCATTTTGTGGTTGATAAAATCTACCTCCGACTGCTTTTTGATAGTGATCTATTATGCTTTATTACATCAATTTCAAATATGGGAAAAATAGTAGGATTTCTCCTAAGGAAAATCTCCTCCTCATCTTCGTCAAATTCTGCTATCATGTTGATGCCCTCTACTTGTAGTGGCTGAACTTGTCTTGGGAAACTTCTCTTTGAAGAGAGATTGATCTTAAACTTCTTTTTGCCTTTCCTGATGGTTATTCTTTCTGATCCCTAGTCTTGTTTCACTTTGATAGCTCTCAACCATGGCCTACCCAATAACATCGAATAGGCACAATCTCTTTCCTCCATTCTGAGTACCACAAATGTGACTATAAAGGATAGTCCCATTATGGTAATTTCTTGTCCTCTTAGTATGCCAAGTGGTTGTATTCTTCTTTGATCTGCCATTATAACCTAAAATGGGGCTGGTGCAAGTTCATTGCAACAAAATTTCTTAAATAGATCCTTAGAGAGGATGTTCACCCTTGATCCTCCATCTACCAATACTTCTGGTATCCTTTACCTTTTATGATGCACATCTATAAGTGGGACTTGGTAATCCACATAGAACTATTTGTCCACTTTGTAAAGCCCAATTGTTAATGGCATTGTACATGGTGTTGTGTGTAGGACAGTTATATCCAGGACCATGACTTTCACCTGGGGTGCCAACTCGATATGTATTATGTCACCACCCTTGTCCAAAATCTAGTGTATGTGGGGACAAGGTCCATATAGAATATGGATGGGTTTCCTATAAAATATAGAATATGGATGGATTTCCTAGAAAAAATTCAAACATGCAAGGGAAAGATATGAAAATCTCATATCCCCCCTCTTACAAAATATAGGGTATATACCTTGAAAAATATGCAAGATTTTAATATTTGTACATATTTTTCATAATATGTGAGGCCCGAGGGGGGGGTCTTTTGGATGGGGGGGGTTAAAACAAAAAATACACTAAAATATGAAAACCTATCTCCTCTAAAATTAATGTGACTTTTTCATGTGTTGCCTAATGCTAATTTGACTAATTTCTACTCATAGCGTATTGTTAAATTCATCTCATACTCAAGAATTTTATAGGTATTCTTACTAAAGGGAGTTGGCACCCCAGAGACTTTCACCTCTTTATAATGTATACATTCTCTATGATGGAAATATATGACTTTGTTTCAAGTTATATATTCTTTCAAGTTTATATGGTTGCAATTATGAATGAATGAAGTAGAAAAGTAATTAAATTTTATAGACTAAAATAGGTTGCAATTCTAAATCAAAATGCACAACTAAATGGAAAATCGTTTAGCATTTGCAATTAAATTTTACTGAACTTACATGTGCATTATCCAAATTGGTAAACTAGCAATCCTAAAAGAATATGTAGGTTTCTATCTCGCATTAAATTGCTAAAACCTAAATGAAAAAACGTTTTCTATTTGCCATTGAAATATAAATTTAAGACTCTTTAAAGAATAAAGTACTCTTCAGAAAAATTGCCATAAAAATTAAAGAACTGACTCAGTCATGGATACTTATATGCACTTTCATAACAAGCACTCTCTCTCTCTCTCTCTCTCTCTCTCTCTCTCTCAATTAAAACTTATCTCGAAAGTCAGCCACCAAAAAGAATGTTACCAAAGGCAAGAAATATCCCTTTGCATATGCTTCTTCCGCACGTCATCACATAGGCTTCTATTGCATATGCTAGTGAGTGGTATGCCAGTTGTCATGCTCTTGAGCAAAAGAACTTAGTCAAGAGCAATACAATTGGCATTACCACCCAGAGGCCTATGCAATGGCGACACAAAAGGATCAAATCTATAAAGCCCAAACCCTAAACACAAAACATTTACAATGCACGATGAGACAATACCATACTACCACCCACTGACAGTATGTGACGAGACAATACCATATAGTGAAAAAATTTAATCCCATCGTAAACCTGTGACCTATAATCACAAAACAAGAACACGTTTAGAATAAAATTAGACATTCAAAACCCACTATCGTCATTACTATCACAATTCACGAGTCAATATCCTCATTATGTTCGTCATCAATGTTCTCATCTTCAAAGCCATGTGGAAGGCGAATATTATTTCCTCCATCTTCATCCGATTCATCCTCCTCATCGCTATCCTCCTCAGATGTCACACCATTAGTCCCTTCCTCATCCTCTTCTTGGGGTTCTGGGATCTGTACTAATGGGACTGCTTTAGGTTGGATAGCATTAGGTGGGATATCGTAGGTCCATTTTGAAACTTTCTCCTCATATCCCACATCTCCTAATGTTTCCAGCATTTTATGATTGGCATAGATGTACACTATCTTCCCAGCCCGATCCTCTAGAAGTCTATTTCATAAAGTACTATGAATGTACTTATAATGATTCTAGTTTCTTTCTAAGCTTGAGTTTTGAGAAGCATGTTTGAGAAAGAACCCGCATTGCAATCCGACGTAGAATCTCACACATGCCACCATTCATCATCCACCATTTCCAAGCAGATGTAGTTTCTACCAATGCTTGAACATTGCTCGATGCAAACAACCCCTCCTTGCATCAATACTTGGCTAACTTGTTATAACACTTTGGAAACTCATGGTTTTGGTGATAATATATTCGCATGACCTTATGAAAGTCATGCATAACAATTGGGAACTCTTTCAGCTTCATATTCTACCACTCGAAATCTAAAAGGTACCCAACATTATGCAAGGGATTATGAGATTGCTCCCATCGTGGCCTAAACAATTGCCACAATTCCTTATGTTTTCTAGCATTAAATGGTCTTCTCTCATTCTCTTGGCCTGGGTGAGTAGGGGGATTCCTCACAATAAGAGCAAGTGCTCAATACTCCAAAAGTGCATCCATGATTTTCTTATTATTGGAGCCTTTGAGTCCAAAGTCCTAAGCACATATAATACAGGTTTCATAACATTAGTAGCATCCTCAAACCGTTTCCATAATGTAGGGGCTCCCAATGTTTCTTTCAGGTTATGCATTTTCTCCTTTGTTGCCCTATCGGTCAACTCTGACATCCATCATTCAAATGCATCACAATGAAATGTCCCTATACGAAAACTCCTATTGTTCACCAAGGATTGCAAAGTGTAGAAGTATGTGGCAAATCTCGTGGTTGCTGGCAATTGCAACATCGTAGAACCATCATGAGACATATATATTACTTCGAGACGCTGCTTCGATTGTATTAACTTCACGATGTCTCGAGCCTCACAAATAATCTCTTTGAACCATGGCACTTGTTTATACCAATATTTCAATGCAAGATTTAAAGTATGCATACAATGCGCAGATGCATATAGATTGGTATACTCCCTTTACAATATGCTATCCACCTTTTTACAACTCTTGGCATTATCCATGACAACCTACACAAACTTTTCAGGGCCTAACTCTCTTATAACCTTTGATAATACACCAGTTATATATGTCCCCAACTTCTTTACATGTGAGGCATCAATTAAGGCCTCCCCACGTGGCGATATAAACATCACATTCAATAAAGTATGGTGTTTTATGCTTGTCCACCCATCTGAGACAATTGTGCATGCACCCAGTGTTATGCAGTTGCTCAAAAATGCTACGATTTATGTGATCTTTCTCTTTTGCATATGCCTTGTCTAACAATGATGTATGCAATGTGTGGTATGCAGGGGGCTTGAAGCTTGGTCCATAGTTGGCAATGCAATTCCATGCAGCTCTCATATCATCATTATCGACCATACTTAGTGGATATCCTGACTGCAAGATTGATCTACTAAGTACATATTATGCATTCTCCAAATCTTCAATCCGGATGCTCTCCAACTATCGTGGCTTGCCTGACATTAGGAGTCATGGTTTCCGATCTAGTTTCACGAGCCATAGATGGAGATCTATCTTGCATGTTAGTGTGCACACAAGGAGTTTTGGCATGGGAGCTTGCTACACTTGTACTTCCATCACCGTGTGTGCTTACAGACTCTACTCCACTTACACCTTGACTTTCCCAAATTGATCTTCTTTGGATTTTTCCAAAAGATTGCAACTTCTCACTCAAGGTGCGAGCTACTGTAGCAGCTCTTGGGGCCGCACAACAATGAATGCTCTTTCTTGAGTCACCAAGCAAGTGACCCCTTATACGAGGTGCTCCCCCTGAACTTGCATTTCCACTCAATGTAGTCACAAACATTAATGAAAAAGTCCCATTTTGGACTATGTGACTTAACGTTTTCCCCCCTGTGCATGTGGAATACCTCTTTGAGAGGATTGTGACATGCTGCATAAATCCTCTCCTCGTATCTTGGTTAACAACCTCATAGGGTGGATCAAGCGTTGGAGTAGTGCCCATTTCAGGATTGATATCCTCTTATGCAACTTCGTGTTCAACCCTAGGAACATTATCAGGCATATGAATACTGGCATGGGCATGACTCGATGCATCCAAAGTTTTCGTAGTCACAACTCGTCTTGAAGATTGTGGACGAGAATTTCTAGTTTCAGGCATTTCTAATTATGCATTCATAGTCACAACATGTGCCCTGTTTCTATTCAAATCATTACCATCTCATCTCCCCCTTCTCTCCATGACTTAGCTTAAGACTCCTCACTATTAATCGCATTCATTGGTACTCACGATCGTGGTCCACAAGTTTCCCAAAATGCAAGGAGTTGGAGTATAGACCACCCTCAAGAACACACAATAAACAGTCGCATCCACTAGCCCTCGCGTTCGTGGTCTGCAATTTCCATCCATATAGTCTTCCAGCCCTTGTCTCCACTATTGACCTGGCAATGGCACTGATATACCACTCTAAATGTTCTAGATAACTTGAGGTTGTACTAATCATGTAGCTATGTAGAAGAAACAATTCAAGATCCAAAACAAATCTTGGACATAGCATACGTTTTGCACCCATGTGTGAGCTCCTTAAAAGCTTTGAAAGTGACTTGAGAGCCATGAAAGGACTTAAAATTTGTATGAGATTAGCTACCAAAACAAGCAATCAAAGAACCTTGATAGCCTACTCGACTTGTCTATGGTGCATGAATATTTGCTTGTCCCTAGATCAAAATTTGGTAAGATCTCTATAAAGAGCTATTGGAATGTTGCATGTATGCACATGAACACCATGTAAAGAGATCTCGCGAGACGGGTTAAACATAAGGGTTTTGAAATCCAATAATTTTATGAAATTTATTGGAAAGGAGCACATGACCCATATACAAGCAAGGAATTCAATATATATTGCCCCTTGTATTCACATTGTATATGGATTTTTCTACTAGTGCACCCCTAGGAAAGAGCTTTCAGGGCCATGCAGGCTCAAGAACCAAAGGTTGCTCAAATGGCAAGCTACAAAAAGGCCACACATGACTTTATTGTAAAAGATTCTTTCCTCTACTCTCATGAAGATGTATTTGTTGATTATGTAGAGGTCTTCTCCCTCTTAAAACTCTCTCTCTCTCTCTCTCTCAGTAAAACTTGGGCTATTAAAATGATCTGATAGAGGAGGATTTGACATGAAGGGGGTTTGAGGGAAAAGGAATAGTGGAAGGTGGATGATACATTAGTGGGATTAAATGTTAAATGCTAGCCCAAATTATTTTCCTTTGAGGATGAGTTTAGATAACCATTGGTAATGCCAAAAATAGGGTGCTCCCTAACCCTTTATATGGCCTAGTACCTATTACCATTATATATTGATGTAGTTTCCAGGATCCTGTTGGAATTAACAGCCACTCCGTGATTGACTTTTGAAATAATTAACATGGCTAATGTGTGATGCAATGTAAAATAATGTGTACTAATGATGTTATCTATAAATGTGTCTATAATCAAACTATTTAAATCATATCAAGGAAAAGGCATCTTTAGATAAATCAACATAGACTTGTAGTATTTTGCATGAGATTAAATACAAAAAAAAACTCACGTATATAATTTTTTCCAATTAAAATAAAACTCATTTTAATTAGGTGTGAATACCTCGAGCTCTAATGCATTCATCATGTTGTTCTTGTAGGATATTCACAAAGGTTACCAAATTATGCCACATTTCAGAAATAAATGTAAAAGTATGATTGTGTGTTTTATAATTTTCCTTCAAAACTCCAAGGCACCGTAATTTGAAGCTATTAGTTTCTTGCTAAAGGGTAGATTGTGGTACAAAACGAACAACTCAAAAGTGCCACCACAACACAAGTTACAGAAATGGGCATAGCATCTTTTTATAAATTAATTAAAGGATGTATGAAAAGGCTACTTGAGCACTCATTTTCTAGGGTCACTAAATGAAAAACCCTGTGTTCTAAGCTTTAAACAAAATATTCATATTGTCATGTATGGATAATTAAAGGAAGTGCACTCCTTTTCTAAGGTCACTACATGAAAATTCCTTAATGTAAGGTTTAAACAAAATATTCCTATTTTCATGTATGGATTTTAAACATTTTTAAAGATAAATGTCATGACAATGAATAAAGAAATAACACCTTTACGGTACTCATAAAGACACCATTGAGGATATTATCCACAAGTCCACAAGGTCTATATAGTCTCATATCCCCCCCTCGGGTGACATACAAAGTGGCTTTTGGTTTGCCTTTTCAACAACATGCAGCTTGACATATACATGGAAAAAGTGACACCATCGTGAAAAAAATAGGCGGTACTGAATCGTTGTAAAATACCTTTTTGTGGAACATACAATTCGCAGCTTTTTTTCAATTTCCCTGCAATGATTTCTATGATTTAGTGCAATTGGTTTGCACTTGTGCATGTTGTGCTTCAAATGGTTGCATTTGGTAATCATTTTCTCCTTTGTTTTGTTATTTGCACTTGTGCATGTCCTTAATCATAAAAAATAATGCGAGTGACTTTTATATTTTCAACTTTAACTTCTAAAGCCTTTTATTTTCTAGATTAACAACTCTTTGACATGTCCAGCTCACAAACGGCATAACAAAATAGCATAACAATGAGTGCCTAAGGTCTCCACGATCATGCATGGGCCCTCTAGGGGAATCATGGTAGCCCAGTAAATTTGCCAACCTTTTTCTATTCTACACAAACCTATTCTTTTGAATAACTAGTTGGAACTCCGTGTAAAGTAAATATGCAATTTTTTTCATTGAATGCATGTTCAATTCTTTTCGTAAGCCAAATTTTTTCATTGAATGCATGTTCTATCCTTTTCATAAGCCAGACTATCTTAAAAGCATACAAGGAATTAATGAACATAAAATAAATACTTTATGAAAGCTTCAAACTAACGAGACTAATCCAATAGCTTACATAGATTAACCATGAGGATGGCATTAGGAGAAGGTTTTGTTAATGCACAATATTAGCATTATGATCTCATCTTTATGAAAGTTTCACGCTAACGCGACTAATCCAATAGCTTTCATATATTACCAGGGGGATGGCCTTGGGAGAAGGTTTTGTGTACGCACAAGTTTAGCATTATGGTCTTCCTTTTATAAATCGTTTTTCAAAAGCAAAGACTAAAGAACTTATAAAGGGTAAGAGTAAGTGCCCAAATTTCCTCACCTTGAGATCGTTTATTTCATGAACTTCCACTTCCTCAGTCTTCAATTCAAAACAAAAGCACGTAAGGTTGATTTGCATTTGAACATTAGCAAATATGTAAACCACTCAAGGCTAGGCATAGCACATGTGTTTAACTTGATGGTTTGATTGATAGAATTTAAACCAGCCTTTTGTAGAAATTTGCAAGTTTGTACATAGAAAAGGGCTTGGAAGATGTAGAGTGTCCTCTCAAACATAATCGAACTTCTCGAGGTAGACAAGATCACTTAGAAGAAGTATAGTCACCTCTCAACCCCACTTTCTTGAGAACACAAAAACACCTTACTTTAACCTTTGCAATCCCATCTTGCATTTCTCATTTCCTTTCGCTTCTATCTTTCCACAAGTAGAGCCCAAAACAATCATAAAGACAACCCTTTCTTGCCCATGCCCTTAATAAACATAGCTTGCCTTATTTTCCACTCCTAACAAGTTTAGAGCTGGAATCACCTGGTCCTATATCTGGCCATTTCATTAGAAAACTAGAAAAGCAAGAGGTAACTTTCCTCTTCCCCAAAATTTCCTAAGGGCATATCCATTAAGAATTTATTAGCGTGAGAATTTCTTTCATTATATCAGAAGAGGACAAAAAGGATTTGAGAACAAGCATAGTGTCTTTAGAGAGGCTCCCAAGCTGAGAGCATAGAGTAGAGCTCTACAGTGTATTTCTTTAAAAAAACAAGATCAAGCTCCAAATATGTGCACAAGCTCACCTACTGATTGTCATCATTAAGGGGACATACCCCACTGAAAGTTTGAATTACTTTTGCCAAAGAAGATAGATACATTATTGAACTCAATAATTAGAAAGCTTAAAGAGGTAGCTTTAATAGAACTTTTTAACGGAGCTTCCTTACCAGATTAAATCTATTAATCTGGCCTTTCTTACCCAATTATAACAATAGATTTCCCTCGTTTCTTCTGGAAACTAGCCACAACTATATATTTGGCTGGTCGTTTGAAGGATATCAACACTATTTCCCAGCTGCAAAGAGCCTTCACAAAAGATCCTGATTCATAGCTACAGTACTGCAAGGAGCAAATCCCTGCAATATGAACAGTTCCTCTTCCATTTAGCAGATTATATGTATAGTACTTGTACAAATCTGACCTCCATTAGTCTCATGGTGAGGCTTGCCTAATTTCTTCAGGAGCTTCTATAGTAAGTAACACCAAGATCAGGTCCATGCAAACATGCTTGCAATGGCCAAATTCCTCTCTGATGAAAGATTCAGCCAATCCATTGGCCTGTTCTTTTACATCCAGTATCGATACCATGAACACAGTTCAATAAGCCCACAACATTTTGCACATCTGACTGCATCCACAGATATGGTCTTTTCTCTCACCTGAACGTCTCCCAAGACAACACATCCATGCAGCATCCATGCTCATCGACAGACTTGGATAAGTGCTCCAAGAAAGAATCATATATTGAGTTCGAGACCCCAAGAGACATTCACCAATATCCTGATATCCTTGATGGGCGCATGTAGATCTCTTCATCCTCATCGTCTTGATTTAGAGATCCATTCTGCTTAACAAGGATGTCATCGGACTCCTCATTCTTTGCAAATCTGCCTCTTACTCGAGGCCGACTGTCAGCCAATGTTTTGCGACAGGCGTACTGCACATAATATCAATTATGAATCAGTCTGTAGAAGTTCACCTTCAGGATCTGAGAAAGCAAGATGCAAAAACGATTGAGGCAAGAGCTATTATTTGAAAATAGTCACAAGTTCAAATTTCACCTTGATCTTCTTACTAAAATTTCTTTCAGTACGCTTTTGCCTGTATCTGCATATCCTACTCTTACGCTCTTCCAAAGTGTACCGTCCTATCTTGAAAAATCTTTCTTCTGGAATTGTACAGTCAGAATGCAGAGGGCTTCCTGCTTCGTGGACGGCTTGCATGCCATTCAGTGTCTGCAGTGAAGGTTGTCAAAGTGTAAGACGTGGCCTGAGCCTGGATGCTATACAAAGAACCAACAGGGAGGAAACACGATGCTGAGAAGCTTGAGAAGACGAGAGAACTACAGCCAGGGCTTATTCATACAGACAAACAAAAACCTGGAAATCTGAACAGAAGAAGGAATTTGATCATCAAATAACAACATAGGAGCTCAACGGCTTCCCCAGATTTCTTATTACGACCGCTTTAAGATTTAGCAATTCCACAAGAAAGCTTCGGACACCCACAGAGTCAATCGAGCATTGAGTCTCTTTCTGCATTAGAAGATAGTATGCAAGCGTTGAGAGAGATTGTAATTAGTGCAAACCTGAATGTCCCCAGTGCTGTACACTCGACGCATAGAATTGAATGCTGTTCTGCTAGTTGTCTCTCCCACATCTGTCAACTGAAGTTGAGGTTGTGCAGGTGTGGTTCCCAACCTCTTTACCGACGAGTAAAGAGGAGCGGTTTGTGTTAGCAATGAAGCTTCCATCGAACGCTCCGTATACATTCTAGTTCCCAACTGACCCAAAGCATGGCTGCTAAGACTTCTCTGCATCATACGGGATTGAGAAAACTGGACAGGTCGAGGCAAGGGGGAAAGGCTATCGCCTTCTGAATCCACCCTTTGAAACGCCTCCGAGAAATCCAGGCGGGTAACAGGTTTCTTCTCCAAGTTTGCAGACGTGAACAGACGATCCTTAAGTCCTTTCGGACTTTCATCTTCCATCAAAGTGGTTTCCATGGCATTCAATTCGTAACGAAGGCTGCTTGCAGCACTAAGACCTGAAGGAGAAGAAGATCCTGAAGCTTCCGTTACGACATCCTGGGAATCTTCAAGAGAGTGGCCTGAGAGATCATGCTTCCTAGGCAGGAGAAAGGAAGGCATGGCAAGTTCAGATTTTGCTGCAGCCGGTTGGCCTAAAACTGAAAGTTGGGCGGTAGATATGGCAGAAGGGGCGGAAGAAAACAATTCACTATTACTTACGCCCCCAAGGGAATAAGGCTCGAACGGTTTCTGTTCTCCTTGGGAATCTAAAGTTAGGCTATGGAGGTTATGGGTTGCCATCATGGTTCCTACGGTAGCCAAACTGTTGGAATTCATCATCCAGCTGCCCAGTGTAGACACACCATCCCCACCTTCCACAATGCTGGGCATGACCTCCTTTGTCTGCTGCACCTGTCCCAAGTTAAGAGACGGATTACAGAACCCATTCAGATTACTTAATGGAGTATGCGGTACAGAATGGAGCTTGTCAGAATTGTGTTCACTCTCCGAATTGGCAGACAACAGCCCTCCCTTTTGATCATCACTTTGAGAAGCCAAAGGAGTCTCACATGGGATTCCAGTTGAATCCAGGGCTGCGAAAAGGTCCCCGTCTTCCAATTCAGCAATCGGATCCTCGGAGACGGTGTCCAAGACGCTTCCCTGCATGGGTTGCAAGCCTCAACCGTTAGCTGCGGGGGGATCAATAAGCGAATTAAACAACAACATGCAAACCCATTTCCAGAGCACGTAAAGGATTCTTTTCAAGCGAAACCCCAAAAAAACATGTGATCAAGCAAAGAGGCATCGTGGGCAATCGAAGAAGAG
This sequence comes from Dipteris shenzhenensis, assembly GCF_047967505.1. Taxonomy (NCBI): domain Eukaryota; kingdom Viridiplantae; phylum Streptophyta; class Polypodiopsida; order Gleicheniales; family Dipteridaceae; genus Dipteris; species Dipteris shenzhenensis. Next base: position 18,790,152 of record NC_141627.1, read on the forward strand.
CAAAAGCGGGCATACCGAGAAGAGTTCGGAGCCAAAGTCGATGAAACCGCCGCAGGATTGGAGGCAATCAGGGGCATGGAAGAAGTCGAAGGGGGGGTAAGAGAAGAGCAAATCGCGTTCCATGGGGAATGGGTTGAGGAGGGGGGAGGCAAGAGAGGCAACAGGGGAGAGGTGGAGGGAGAATGGGGAAGGCATGCAGGATGAAAAAGGAAGGCAATTGGAGAGATGGGTCGTGAGAGAAAGGCTGAAGATGAAGAAGCAAGGAGAGAAAGGGGAAGCTTTTGCTCTTTATAAGCTCTCTGCTTGAAGAAAAAGCCTTTTCTTTTTGCTCTCTCTTTATAAGCTCAGAGGCAACTTCTCCGCTTGAACAAAAGCGCTCTCTCTCTCTCTCTCTCTCTGTCTCTCGCGTGCTCTCTCTCTCTCTCTCTGTCTCTGTCTCTGTCTCTGTCTCTGTCTCTCTCGCTCTCCCTCTATGTTTCTATTCTATCGTCTACGTCTAGTTCCCCGCTGACCCTTCCTTCCAAGGGGTCCCTGCATGCCACAGCTTGTGGCCGCTCTTGCAGCTTCCTGGTCACAGAGCTGTGGCGAGAGAAAACTAGCAGTTGGGTGTCGGCCGGGCTGTCGCAAAGCAGCGTGCTTTGCCACAGCAATTGTCGTTTAAACGGTGCTCGCGCTGTTGGAACTTCTTGTTTCCTTTTACCTCCGCCTCTTTCCCTCTTGCCACATCAGCATTCCCTCTCTACACTCCACGGCTTCTTCCCCTGTTGCCACATCAGCATCCCCCTTCACCCCGCCTTCACGTCATCATTCCCAAGTTCCCCGTTTTGCCAAAGCTTCCATCACAAGACGTTTAATCAACCACGAGTCCCGACTCCCACATTTGATGTTTAATCACGCATTCCCCCCTCCATGAGACCCACATTTTGAACTAAGTGACGGCCATGAAAGCATCCACAAAGGGTAGATGCTCACCTTGATTCTTTCCAACCATCTTAGCCTTCCTCAAGAGTCCTTTGGTATTTGGGTCACGGGTGGAGCATAAAGACATAGTAAAGATGCTAGGCAGAAGTCACCTTCTCCATGTCTTAACATAAAGGAGAATCCATGCTAAGAGTAGCCTTGTTTGATGTGATTGCCTTTCTCTTGGGGGCTAGAAAGAATGGACTAGTGTTCCCACTTGCTCGGATGAGTGATCCCTATGACCTCTCTAGAGTCTAGACTCAATATGTGCTTGGGATATGCTAGAGATAGATCTATACATGGAAACAACAGTCATTAGCAAGCCCAAAATGCACGGCCAAACAAGAGTTTTTTACCGTCTCCGTTGAGGCATAGGGATGCTCGATTAAAATTCAGAGCATTTTAATGGGAACGTCTCAAATCTGTGTGTTCTAGTTATAGCTCACAAGGCCATCACACAAACCAAAAGAAAAAGCGCGGTAGAGAAAGAGAGGAAGTATAGTAAATAAATTAAAATTTGAAAATCGGCATTTTTTTGGGAAAAGGCGCAAAAAGAGAGATACCCATAAGGGCAGTCCCACACAGCAGTGTACTGAGCCTCTGTGGCGGCCCCACCAGGCCGGCGTCTGCTTATCATTTACAGGATCACTTTTTCGTCATTTAGGTTAAAGCCATGTCACTTTTCATGGCCCCACCGAGCCCCGTTTCAATGGGTCATGAGGCGGCCACGTTGGCAGACGCCCCTGTACGCAGATCTCCAGGTGGTCGGGCGCCCCTGGATCCGCGCTAGACGTGGCACGAGGAGGGCTCACTGTATGGAGCCACGCCAGCGTACGCCACTGCAAATGTATGGGTGCCGCCACGTAAAAGTTGACGATGGTATTGACGCGGCAAGCGCCCCTGTACAAAATGGCAAACGCCCCTGTATCGTCTTCCCCAATTCCGCACGAGGGTGCGCCGGATGGAGAGCTCTCACTGCTCTGCATCTGTGGACTGCAGTGCCGAGCATAAAAGCCCTTCTTCCAGGCCTTTGTCGTTGTTTCAGGTGGGCCTGGTCGCTGCCCACCGCGCAACGCTGCCTTCCCTGGGATCGAGACGTGTGAGTCTGCCCTTTTTGAGAATCCTCTTTGTCTGTCTCCATTGATGCTTTTTTATGGCATTGATTGGGGCCTCCACGCACTCTCACCCGTCTTTGACCTTGATCAACCTCCCAAAAACGCGATAGTACAACCCTATGATGAGACGATGACGGCAATGTGGGATTCTTAAAAGCTAAAGCCCCCGGGGCACCCGGGGGGGGTTCACCAATTCACCTTTTAGAAAAGCAACGGGATAAATTCCTCGTGCGTGCGCGAGGAGCGCACGGGACAATGGGGCATACTCCGGGTCAAGTCATGCTCAATGCTCATACTTAGCTTATTTAACGTATTAACGAGGTGATTGGGCCAGCTCGGGAAAGATTCGAGAATTGGATACGGTGATGGGAGCACAAAGATGATTGCGGCCGCGCACAAGGGGGAGGAATGGCGAAAGATGGGACTGGGAGGGGGGAAGGTGGGAGGAGAGTCGAGAGATTCTGGGTGCAAGCAAAGCGAAAGGTTCACTAAAATTTCACTGCTGTGAAGGTGTGCGCGTTGGAGAAAGGTAAAGGGAATGATATCGGCTGTGTAGTATAAAACTTTAGAAGAGCTTGAACTCTGTGTAGACTGTAGAAGGAAGAAGACGACGATTGTTGAACAGGAAAACGTGCTGGAGTTGAGAGACTGTGGCACGCGTTAACGCGGGGGGCTTTCCGGAAAAGTGAAGGGTTTAAGGTTTGGGGTGATGGGAATGGCCGCCGGGAGGGCGGATTGGGGAAAGAAAGATTTCCCGGTACGAAAGGGACGCACACAAGAGTCTGGGAATGGCCGTCAACAATCGAAGATTCGATGCGCATTGGGCGGAGGGCAGAGGGCAAGTTGCCTGCAACTTGCAATTTGGCTGATTTCACCCCAAATTTAGACGGCTCCAAATCTGGATAGACGAGCGCCAAATTCAGCGGCCTGCCGCCGGAGGCCTTACTTAAGACGACCGCGGGTTTTTAGCAAAATGGGGCTCCGGCTAAATTTCCCGTCCCCACCAAAATAGCTAGCCTAGACTAGACCCTCCCACGCGCGTTCCCACGCCCCCTTTTTTTTGGGCGGGACCCACGTGGCTCGCTCCGATCGAGACAGCTTGTCATTTTCGCTTGTGATTGGATGCCAGCCGGTGGGGGACCCACGGGCTGCGTACGTCATCAAAAGCATCGGTTAATAGATTTTTAGTTCTATGGCGAGTTTTTTAATGTATATATATATTTTGCTCTATTGCGACTTTGCTTTGTATATAGTGCTAAGTGGACCTCGAACCACTAGCACTAAAGGCCAACAGTCCACCGGATGACCGGAGATGAAGCTCTGTTGAGCTTCGTTTTGCTTCACATCAGCGTCTGTTGAACTGCATTTTGCTTCACATCAGCTTATCAGCCTCATCTGACCTTTGTTTCTTCGCCTCTTTCACTCTTTACTAATGCCCCTTCGTCTTGACTGCCGATTTTCCCTTCTTGCACACAATCATATCCTTCTTTGTCGGCAAGCGTCGAAAATTTTGCCGCATTGCCTTTCCAGATGCTATGAGCTGTTTATCACCCCTTGCTTTTTCTGGTTTACCACCTTTGCAATCTCTCATTTGCGCACAGCTAGCTACGTTACACCCAGCTCTCATCAGCCTCTCAGGCACGCAGCCCTGGCGTGTGCATGGCAATACAGTTTGCGCCTCCCTCAGGCTCCCTCCCTGCAAAGCAAGATCAAAGTCAAGTACATGTACCTGCTACAGTCTGAGAACGGTAAAAGGTGGCCAGCCACTTGGAGCTCCTGTGTCGAGTCTTTTCCATGACGAGGGACCTACAGTCATCAACGCCCTCATCAATAAGATTCTCTCTCTCTGAGTCTCTCTCTATCTTGCGCGCTCTCTTTCTCTCTCTCTCTCTCTCCACACACACATAGACACAGACTCGAGAGACACACGGTGCACCTAGAGAGCTCTGCCTCGATTCTCTCCTCTCTTTCACAGAGCTTTCACATCCTTTTCACCCCTTTGCTGCCAACCGAACTTGCAATCCATGCTGCGAAGCACATCCTTTTCACCATGCTGCGAAGCTTGAATTGCAGCAAGCTCACTCTTACATCCTTTTCACCCCCTAGCTCAATTTTGACCACCGCTGCAAACTCTTTCTCCTAAATAAATATACTTAGTTTTGCTGGCTAAACTATAATGAAGAAAATTAGCAAGGCTAGCTCAAAAAAAGATTAGATTTCTTCTCGAAAAAAAAGAGAGAGAGGCTAAACTCGATCCAAATTTTTGAGAATACAAGGAGGGCCAATTTCACCCTTATATGCCTCATATAAGTGATTATGAGCATGCACGAGCATGAGTATATAGTGGACCTTGAACCGTCATAAAATTGCCTACTTATCATCTCTTACCTTCTCTTTTGTAATTTCTTACTTAAGAGCTCGTTCGTTCACATCTTTCCACACCTTCCCTAAACCAAAGTACTAAGAGAGCAAGAAGGAAAGACATAACATTCACGCTCTACGAGAGTATGAACATTTGAGAGGAACAAATAGTATGAACATTTGAGAGGGACAAGGAACTTGACTGGTGGAGGAATGCCAAAGAATTTTCACAACCTGTTGGAGGATTCAACCATACACTATGAAAAGGATCCTAGAAACATGGTCCATTCATTACCATATAGTGAATGAAAAACTATGTTAATCATGAATAACTCAAACGTCCCTCATAGGTCTCCATTAGACATTAATAAAGCATTGCAATTTCATACATGGAAAATTATCCCTCCCTTCACATCTTTGGAGCCATTGTCGTAATACTTATGAATACTTAGTGGCTTCACTGCTACAATCTTCAGGCCACCTTCACATCCTTCCCTAAAGCAAGCCCCTACAATGAAGCTAGCACTACCTCTTTATGAATTGATTATTGGTGGTACTGAGGGGCACAAGTAGTATTGGACGTTACTTTTCTAAATTAGGGGGTGAGGGAAGTGACTATAACCATTGGAATGAAGTGACTATAACCATTGGAATCAAAGTAACAAGTACCCAATGCTCCAAAAATAAAGTACCATGAAGGCTTGACTAGTAAAGGATGGAGAGGTTTAGGTCTAAACATCCTTGCTTTTTAACATTTTTCATCCTTATTGTTTTGTAAAGGCCCTACTTTATTGTCCAAGTGCCACTTGGCAAAGTTTCCACACATAAAAAAAGGTATTAGAAGCCTATACCAATATATATGAAGAAGAGAGACAAGTTAAACTTAACCTTGAAGGGAGAAGGTCTTGCTTAATAGTGGCACCTATTTCACCTAGATATGTAAAGAACATACTCCAACATCAATTTTCAACAAAGAGAAAGGAAATGAACATAAGAGCATAAAGTAAAAAGTAGCACCTTGTTTTACTAGATATAAAATCAAATATCTTAAAAGGGAGGGTATGCTATGAAATGAATAGGGAAAATGAAACATTTTCAATTTCTTTCGAAGAGGAAAGAAGAAGAAATATGTCTTACATCCAATTTGAGGCCTTACAATGGAAAACCTTTTGTAATTGTTTAACTATTACAATGGAAAACCTTTTGTAATTGTTTAACTAGTTTGGCGGGGTCTTGTTTCAATGAAACCTTATAGAAATGAGAAAAGAAGAAGATATGCCTTTATCCAATTTGAGGCCTTCAATGGAAACCTTTGTCATTGTTCGCCTAGTTCCCCAAACATCCCAAGAAGGAACCACTAACTTGTTGTCTCTATCTAGTGAATAGAGGGATCTATATTAGCTTCTTAAAACCCTAGGAATCGTTAAGGAAAGTGGGGGGAAACTCCACTATGCTATTTCATCCCATGCTTAAATGACATAACAAGGACATAACTTGAAATCCTAGGGGTTGCACAAGTTCAAAGCATAGATATGCACATGATCACCACTAGTGGAGCAGTTTGGATCATGGTTCAGATCATGTTTGGTCATTCCATTAGGTGCCACATTGATTATCATTGATTATTCTTAGTCTCAATAAGGAGGAAAAAGGGCATTTGAAGAGCCAAATACATGTTTCCTCACTACAATAATAGGACCATATACACACATATGCGGATGCAACCCTTTGCATAGACATTGGGATATAGCCGTGAAGGTATAAAGGAGATTTATCCTGATGCTAGGAGCACACTTGTACATTCGCATCTTACCTTTTGTACCTATACTATTGCAACACAAGGCAATTATATTTATGCAACTTGTGTATTTCTTTTAGATTTTTCTGAAACACTCTATACTATAGGATAGTAAGTATATAAAATAGATTTTGTCTCTCTACTATTGTAACAAGGCAAGTATAGTTATAAATCTTATGTACTATGTATTCAATTTTGGATTTTGTTAATTCACTCTACAATATGATATAAAATAGGATATTTAGTATAAAATCTTGCCTACTTTATGAAAGTGGACTTTTAAAATGTGTTATGTTTGAGTCTCCATGATTTATAATTTCTTACTATCAACCTTGCAAATCATTTAATTTGCAAAAATGGGCCAACATTCATTTGTATTCATGGAGTCACATCAGTGCACCCCTTGCCACTAACTTGGAAGTAATCATATGTGAAAATAGCAAAGGACATGCAAGGACTTCTTGCACACTCGGCGTAAAAACAATCATTATTGCATTTTTAATATTCATTCAAATGATTATAGAGCTTTTGAGGAAATATCAATGAGAAACATCTTTTCAAAGACTATGATTTACTTTCATGCATCGATAAAATGATGGTCGACAACATTCCTTGAACTATAGATTTTCTACTTTAGCAAGTGTACGTGAAAGGGTAAAGATGGTTCAATCAATTAGCTACAACCTCAAAAGCTTACTCTTTTGTGTAATGTATTAGGCATAAAAGGATACACTTCCATGACATTAATCACATCATCATACATGCAACAATATTATATGTCTAAGGGAATAGCAAAATTTTGTAAGTAATTTCCTTCTGAACATGTTTCCATTTCATTATCATCATGGTTGTCTCTTTAGGCACAAAATGAGGCTAACGCTATCAACATTTGCTAATTTTTTCAAAATGAGGGTTTTCATTCGCATTAGCATCAATATAAGCATTGTTGTTGCCCTTATGTTCAAGATATTATATTAGCTCTACTTTTTCAATTTTCACTAGAAATGTGAATCAATATTACACTATATGTTGATATAGTCATTGAAAATATTAATCCTATTGTTTTCTTAAATTTTTTTGGGAAGATTGGGACACTATCCCAATGTGCCCAAATTTTATTATAGATGCTTTATTGTATTACAGGTACACTATGCAAGGACCCATTTCGACAACCCTCACCAAAAATCCCATAATGTTGTGCTATAAAGGGTACCCCTTCTAGTCCTCCTTTCACCCTTGAAGGTTCACTCGAAATATGTGACTATCACGTGAGTGAGTGCTGCTCATCTTCCTTGTCCTTGTCATCATCTTCCTTGTCCTTGTCATCATCGAAGCCTATGGCACCTTTGGTTATACTCCTAGTGCACAGCACATTCAAATACTCATTTGCTTGCTTTCTTATTGAACACACATGCAGAGGTTATACTCATCTGCTTGCTATTCTTACTCACTCAATGAAAACAGTAGTTTTTGAATTTGTAGGGTTCACAAAATGTAAATAGGTTTATTGGGATATGTATATTCACAACACCTAACGTCCTCACCCTTTTCCTCCTCCAGCCGACAAAAGAGCTTAGCCATTCTATTTTGGTAATCATACTTATCGTCTTTGCAAGTGCAATCTTGGCTGGCCTTCATTGTCTATTCAGATACAAATATGCTTTAGCCAAACTTAATCATGAAAGAGATACATACATAGATAGGGTGCCACTTCAAGAGCTAGGGAAGGAGGGAACTCATCAAGAAAGCACAAATTTGACTAGCCTAGGTCTTTTTGGATTCCTTGACAACCTTTTTCCAATCACTTTGCTATAGAAAGGGGCTTTAGTTGTAATATATTGTAGCCTTTGTCTTATGCTTAAGCACTTGAACCATTTCAAGTGCATCCACTTGTGCAAGAAATTGCATCTTCTTATGCATAGGGAAATCTAAATTCAATTGATGTAGAATATAAAGATTTTAAATCAGTAACATGCTTATGGAAGTCCTTCATCACATCCTTAATCTTGGTCGTATATCACTTGCAAGGATTGTCTTTCCAATAGAGCCTTGAATAAGGCACCCATATGGGCCATAGAACCCTAATCCTATATGGGGTAATGCGCATTGCCTGCCTACCCCCATGCTGTTACATGTCAATATGAGATGATGTGTTAGAGTCCTCCAGTGGACACTGCTCCTCTCCTCCTCCATCTAGCAGTAATTTATCCTCTCTTGCATGCTAGGACCTAGCTACAGGAGGACCCTCTTGGCCCTCTCATTGATATGAAGGTCAAGCGATGTGCATGATTACCTGTTGTAGTCTTGAGAGGATTTAGACTTACATATTTCTATCTACACATAGAAAGCGATAGCTATATAAATACATAGGAGACATACATGAGAATTTAGAGATAAGAAAGGATCTTAAATGCACAAGGCCAAGATAAGCGAGAAATTATAGATTAGCATGTCTTATTGTGCTTAATTTGATTAAAAGTGGCATGAGACCATGTTCATGGAGATTGTGTTGAGATAAGGTAAGCTGCAATAATAACAATAAAGGAATCCAAAGGATGTCCTCTAAGGGTGCATGGGACAAACCCTAGCATTGGCCCCTAAGGATCAAATTTGTATATGCTCATCTTTTGAGTTTGCAATGTAGTGTATATATAGTTAGCTATCTTGTAATGTGCACTCCTATCTCTTCCACCTATATCTCCCCAACATGGTATCTAAGACTATCAAGATACATCTCCTTCTGTGAGCTCAATATCGCTTCCATCAAGGCATCAAGCCCTCCTTTTGAGCATCCATTTTTCTAGTGTAATAGTAAGAAAAGAATCCACTAAGTTTTCCACAATTCACTCAACTAAGTTTTAGGTTGACCAAACAAACATAAATGTTCTGCTTATACATTGTGAACACGTTACTTGCAATCATGTGCATTTATCTTACATGTATTCCTCAGTCAAGCACAACTAGTAAACATTGTTTGCATGTTTTTGACAAGTTGTATTTTAACCCCATCAATTGTATGACAAATGTTGGTCTGCATTCGAAATTGCACCTTGAAAGAAACATGTCTTCAACGAAATAAAGATCAAGTACAAGATGCCCCAAAGGTGACAATAGCTAATAACCTACTTCCACTTTTGCTCCATATGAATGCCCACTCTAGGTACACCAAGCCCAAAAGATGAGGAAATTCTTATTAGGCATTGGGAAATCACATTAATACGTAAAATTTTATGTTATTAACTAACACAGTTACGTAGCCACTTTATAGTGAGAAATAACACAGTGTTTGGTAGCAGTGACTAATAATTGGGAATGATATTGTCGTTGGTATATGCCCATACATTAGTGATATCTATAGACATCGAGATACCAGTGGTATACTTACTTGTGGAGCTTACTTGGTGAGTTCCTCACACTAGTTTGGGCTTCCATGATGGTCTGGCTACTTTGCCCAATACTTGGATAGGGTGGGATGGGAAAGCATCATTGTGGCGTGTTAATGTGTATGTATTTTAGCTATTAATTGTGGTGCCATTGCTCTTCCTGGTATTTGGATTGGTGGGATCTGAAAAGCATTGTGATTGCACTTCCATTACTTTTTGTATGCACATTTCTATTGCAACATTGATTCTCTCCTTGTTCTCTGGACCAAAGAGGAGAGAAATGCATTGTAGTACCTTGATCTTTTAGAGGGTGGATGAAGGGAGGATTAAAGCAATGTTGTCCTTTCTATGATTTGGAAATTCAGTGCAATGGTCCCTTCATGCATAAGGTTGGAAGGAGGTGAGAGGTGAGACAACTGCATAGCATGTAGCATGTTTAAAAGATTAGTGGATCATGTACAACAAGGAAAGGTTATAAAACAAGGAAGAGAGCTTGAAGAGAGTTGCATTAATGTTTGAATTGATTTGCTTTATTTTAATTTCATTTGATAGAGTCGTGCATAAATATGATATTGATTGTCTATGTTAAATTTTTGCATGTATGTGATTGTGACATTCACATGAGGATTGATTGCAATTTTCTTCCTTTGAAGTCGCATGCATGATGAATGATTAATGCTCTAACATTTTTTGCATATATGTTTTTCAAATTTTAGGGTTTAGGTAAACCTTAGAAGTAGAAACATTTAAACTTGCATATGATCAAATAATTGTATATGATCTTTCATGAATTGAATTATTGCACCAAATATGCAATCTATGAAAATTCGTGAAAGATAGTAGATGGGATGAGAAGTTTATGATAGGTGAACCCTGCATTTTTTGTGAACCTTGCATTTTGTGACAATTTGTACACCCAAACTTAGATTACACCAAAGTTTAGAGGTTAGACTAGTCATATCATGAATATTTTATTGGATGCAAGTCTTGATTCATGATACGGTATTATTTGCATAGTTTTCATGAATCATGAATAGATTGATAGTTTTATAGAAAATAGTCAATTATTGATTGCATGGAATTTGAGTGAGTGTGCATCCACAGTCTAAGGCTTTCATTATGGTATCATTGCTCTACTTGATCCTTGGATTGTTGGATGGGACCCAAGACAACGTAGATTGCAAATTAATTGTGATAAAAACTCACAATCATCCAAGGCATCGACACAATGTGGTAGATCCTCTGCCAAGAGCAATAGTCATAAAGTTTTAAAACATGGGAGAGTACTAGGGTAAAGCACCAAGAATCTTGATCATGCAACTCCTTCTATTGGGATCTCTTCTTCTAGTAGCAAAAGGCAATCAATAGTCATAAAACCCTTGAGAGAGAGCAAGCTTGAAAATGTACTATATTGCTTTGGGTCAAATTTGAATCTTGTTTGCAATCCTTCATGGCATGGAGCCTTGCAATTAGCCGTGAGATATGGTGAAAACTTTGCAATGCCATCTTATTATGCCATGCACACCACATTGTTAGGTGCAGCATATGAGTATATGGAATAGCATGTGAAGGAATCCATCATTTATGATTTGGATTTAATAGGTTGTATGATTGTTTCAGCTGATAGATGAATGTTTCTCATCATGCTCTCATCATTGTGATGCTTGTCTCTCCCAAAGGATAATCCTTTTATATTTCTTATGATACAAGTGGCGAGATCAAATCTAGTGAGTAAAGTCGTAGATGTGCAGGTGCCATTTTTAAAACAAAGTTAAGCACCTCTACTTTGGTGGATGTTATGCACATGGATTAGACCTCATCTTAGAAGATTGACATTTCAAAACGAAGTATAAGCACTCTACTTTGGTGGATGTAATGCACATGGATTAGTCCTTGTCTTAGAAGATTTGAATCAAAATCTAGATACAACTTGGTACAAGAAAATTAGGGATGGTGCAAGATACAATAGCAATATTCATTTAACACATTAGAGAGTTCTTTGCAATATAGACAAAAGTCCAACAAAGTTCCTAAAAGGAAATTTCCACAAGCATTTGCACTCATTTATACACAATGGAATCCATTTCAAAGAATGGAAATGCTATCACAAAGATAGTTCACTCACAAGATTATTTGGTTTGGGAAAGAGCTCTAAATTTAGGATGAGAGAAAGAAATCAAGGGATTTGAAAGCTATGATTAATAACACAATATTTTAAAAAGAAGTGGGAGATGCAGTGATTTGTCATGCTTGCACTAAGGGATTTTGATGCTTAAGTACCTACTTTGGAAAAATCTCACATGATATACTAGGATTGTGAACAAGATTTGCTTGGCATGACCTTTCAAAATTCACCCTTTAGTGCAACTAGATGGATGTTTTTGCATTCTTATTTAAGAAAACATTGGGAAAAGGTTGCATAATCCTCTACATAGCATAGGCTTGCTACTAGATCCTGAGTGATGGAATGTGCAAAATCAATAAGTGATGGAAATAATAAAAACTTTCCATAATGTAATGCACACAGATCCCCATGATATCAACAAGCACATTTAGGACTTTGGTAAGTATCACATTAAAGAAGGATCCTTCAACTCTGACTATGTGAGGACAAATGGCGAGGGACATGATGCATATAAGTGGTGATATATAAATGGGTCCACTTGTGATAATTGCAACCTCTTGCAATAAAATTTCTAGCTCAAACTGTTACCAATTCAAGTAGTAAGCATAATTTGAGGATGTATAAATAGACTCATAGTACCACTCGCAATTGACTTTTGGTAGATAGCACAGAGGAATTGGTGTATTTGTATACAAATGACAATATATTCAATAATCTTGAGGTTGATTGAGGAGTCAATGCAAGAATGGAATGAGCAAGAAGAGATACATGGGCCTTTTGGGATGCATATTTGTATGATGGTCCCCTATGTGCAAGCCATAATGAGGTTGCCGATGATGACGACCAAGCGCTAGCCTGCTTCCCACCCCTTATTGCTAGGATTGAGTTTGATTTCTAGGAGCAACAAGAAAAAATTGTGAATATGCTATAATTTTAGATTTATTCTATTTTGAGATATGGAATAACATATGCATCATCTATAAGTAATGTTCTAATAAAATATGCTTTATAGGGATATCATTTCTTTTTTTTTTCTTGCACTTGCAATCAAGCTATGTGAGACTTTTTGTTGAGTGTAATCATGAGATAGAGGAGAGAAAAAGGTAACCAAGATATGTTTGACTACTTAATCTTTTGAGAAAGAACAACTAGCATTGTCTCCATCCAACACGTGCCAGGCTTCTTCCATAACTGATAGTGCATTAGGAAAGCTCAAAATGTGTTGGACATAATATTCTTTCTCACAAGATTAAAAGCTAAGCATAGTGTGGTTTCCTTTCTCACTTGACTACTCAATCTTTTGAGAAAGAACAACTAGCATTGTCTCCATCCAACATGTGCCAGGCTTCTTCCATAACTGATAGTGCATTAGGAAAGCTCGAAATGTGTTGGACATAATAGTCTTTCTCACAAGATTAAAAGCCAAGCAGAGTGTGGTTTCCTTTCTCACTCGCTCTAGTTCATGCTTGCAATTATCAAAAAATATAGTTTGGTTGATTTTTTGGGAGCTACATAAAGAGTAGTCAAATGTTTTGCACAAACAGTGTGAAAATGATATCAGAGGAGTCGAATGTTTTCTTGTAAGCAACTTGAAATTTATATTAGAATGTTCAACAAGATCAACATACTCAAGTCCTAACGAAGAATCCTCTTATGTGTATCAACACCATTTTGCCAATCCATATTATGTACATCTTAACTTGGTGATTTCCCAATCCCCCTTAAGTTTATCATCACTGTTTCACATTAATAGAAACAAAACATGCATTAATAGAAATAAAACATATATTAATAGAAGTGAAACATGCATCAATAGAAATGAAATATGTATTAATATAACTTAATCTAAAGAAATGAGATATACAAGTTATTTTAATATATAAATTCATACTCAAAATATTGAATAAAATAGTGACAAATGCTCATACAACAAGTAAATTGACTCATAGCCACATATCATTGCAAAATTGGTTGTGATTGTCTTAATACATACAACTTGACAAAGGTGTTAGCATGTTTTACAAGATGAGTGGCTTGGACTAGTAGGAAAATCATTATCTACAAAAAGAAAACCCCATGCAAGACCACTTATCAATCTAAAAAAATCATCAATATTTACATTGGACGGTACATTCACCTCCCTAGTGTCTGAATTTTTGAATGTATCACCTAGGTACTTATGTTCCAAGCCTAGAGTTCTATACAAGGCTTTCAATAACTCAAGGTTGCACAAGAGACAAAGCAGCTAATTGGAAGTCTCTTGACAAGACAAACCAGATGATAGTGGTGATGACCACAAGGTGCCGTGTAGGCTCTGATAAATGCTGAGAGGAATGACACAAGCTATACACTAACCACCTAATGCAACATCTGGTGCAAGACCTATCAACATTGTAGGCAATCGATCTTGGCAACATAACAAGTATATTTTCTACATCTTGTGGCACATGACTAAACAACACTCATTGCCTTTCATTTAAATCCCTTTCCAAATCAAAACTTCAGTCAATTGGAAGAGTCACTTCCAAGGCAACCAGCCTACCTTCGAGTGCACTGTCATGACCCTGGATACTCAAATACCCACTGAGAAAAGCATTTGCAACATCTTTATCTTCCAAGTTCTTGCTCAGATCAACTACTTGTGCCCACATTTCCTCTCGTAGTTGTCTTTGTGTGCCTTGCTACTACTAGTCATGCACCTATTAAAGCCTTTGAAAATGTATCTTAGGTGATAAAAATTCTAGGAATATACCCTTGCTCCTCTTGCGATCCCTTGGCATTTGAACTATGTGAGAAAAAATCTAGTTGTTGGAAAAACAACAGAGGGAGACCAATATGATATAGTGGCCATCCATTCATCTTTGCAAAAATTGCTTTTGCACTAAAATCTCTCCCTACTAGTATCCCCTCATGCGATTCCCAATTTTCAACCATGCACATACATATGAGAACAAATTCCAACTTTCTACTTAAAATACATTGCATATATGGGCCAACATGTACAAAAGAAAACATATATTTGATGTTCAATGGATGTACATAGAAGAATCCATATATCTAGATTAATTATTTGGCACTAGTCTTGGATCATAGTTTAATTCGTAGGACAACATATTCAACTCCATCTCCTCCATGGGTCTCACAGCAACTTCCCCTTTATACCCAAGTCAACCGAAGTGTTTGACTATGTTAAAAGCTTTGCCATCATCATAAGATCCCCATGGTGGTCAAGTGTGTTTCCTTGGCTCTTCTATTGACTAGAACGATCGATGCAACCCCTAGAACTCCTAGTGCATCCATCACAAGAGAAGGCCAAGCTCTTTGAAAACCTAGCAAAGACCATAGAGTTAGCTAAATACAAAGAAGGCACGATGGATCCACGAGATCCACGGTTAGTCACTTATAAGGACTACAAGAAATCTTAGATTTTCAACACAAGCTTTGTAGTAAGCTTCTGACTCTATTGGTTTCTTAAGTGCAATCAAGGGATCTCTTTTCTCACTAAAGTAAAGAGCATGGTCGTAAGCAATAATCACTTCATAGACTTGCCCTTTGGGAGGCTAAACCAAAACAATGTTGGAAACATGCAAGTCGCAATGAGTCCAAGCATGCTCATGTAGTAATGCAAGTCCCAAAACGAAAGCATGAGCCACATCAACATTAGCATTGGTAAAAGAACTTCTTTTTTTGTGCACATCACTAATTGGGGTTCGATTCCCTTTGTGCCTACCTTTATGTCCCACTTTACGTGTTCATAAAGATACAAACAAAATACGAGTTGAAACATACGTCACTATAACAATGACCTCTCCAAGTCCCATAAAAAGTTATCTATTGAGACTTCGCCAAAAATCTGGGTGAGTCTACAAAGCAAAGTGAAGGTGTGAGTATGATTATCTCCCTTTGATTGAATTGCACTCATTGGATTGAAGATTCTCCCATGAAGATATGGAAAAAAATGTCCCTTGATTATCAAGACATAGATCATGGTTTGCCATATGTAAAACAACTTGCAAATAGAAATACCTTGGGCCATTGAATCCCAAGAAAGCAAAATGGAGTTCCCTTTTTTTTAATATTTGGCCATAAAAGGAGCCTTTAGAGAATCACTTTATGTAAAGTTATTAATGTTTACAAGATAGCCCAAAAACAAGGTATAAAATGGTCCCCCAATAACAGTTTCCAAAGGTATAAAATTGCCGAATCAACCTTTCAGTTGACTAGCATTAGGTAAGTGAACATTATTTTTGACAAAAAATACGAAACTTAGGAAAGAGATTTAAGGCAAGTTCTCATAAATCTTTTGCATTCCAAAGTTTGAAAGGTGTGGAACCTTAGCCAAAAGACAGGAGAAATCTAAAAAAAACATGGCAATTTGTCATTTGAGAGAAGAAGAAGCATCGTATCAATATCCACCTTCCTATTCATGCAAAAATAAGCTATAGAATCTCAAAAACATCTCCACACAAGCTACAAAGAGACTTTGAAAGACGAATTAGAAGAACACTGAGAATAGTGATAGCGTCGATGAAGCAATCGGGTCTAAGTAGCTGACTGGATGAGTAGAGAATCACACAATTTACCCAGATTAATTTGTTATTGAACCAATATCCTAGACGCTTGGAAAGTACTAAAGTAGGAAAGAAACTTTAAAAAATGCATCCTTTGAGAACATCGATGATAGAACAGTCTATAGTAGCCAAGGACCTTCCAGCAATCCAAACCTTCATAAGGCAAAAACTCTCTGCAAAGAGACGTAATAGAGTATCCTAGTCATAGCCCATGAGATGCTATAGTTCAACAAATGACTTCTTCCTAGCAAACAACAAAGTGACAGATCATCACTTATTCTACTTGTTGTTTGTTGAAGAGATTTGTGTGTTTGTAGTAAACATTGGAAAACTTTGTTTGCAGCAATTGTAGCAGTAGAATAATAGATGCCTATAACTCTTGGCAACCGGTGGCCCATAGCCTTCACACCAAAATTGGCTACATAAAACCATTGGAGTAAAGAACAATAAAACCTTCAACTCGTTGCACTACTCTAGAACTAGTTATGTAATGCTCCACGCCTCATTAGTTGAGTAAAATATCAGTGAAAAACATGTAAGAAAATAGTACGCAGCGGAAGATAACAACAAAACGCAAGTGCACGATGGAAAGCTGGAGAGAATACAAAAAATTCTGATATACCAAACTGCTGATACAACTGATGGTTGGCTATCCACCCGTGCGCTCTACAGACAGAGCTTCGATGGTGATCTAGACAGATGCTGGATGGAGGACTATGAGCATGAAGAACTGGTGATATGATGATAGGGGGTGGCCACTTATATAGTGTAAGTGGTTGACGGTCGGCCTTGTAATAGGCAATCGGCCTAATAGACAGTCGGCCTGGAAGACCAGCCGACCCTTCAGAAAACATGTCGGCGGGCAGATGAAGGATCGCGCTTGCCCCCAAACCCCCACCGGGGGCCTGCGCCCCCCGGACCCCCTGCTATCAGGGGGGCTATCGCCCCCCCGAACCCCCCCTTTTTGTAGACGGGTATCTACTCTTGGCTCCTAAGCCGTCTCATAACCATCTGGTCTACTCTAAGACCCCTTCCAGTGTCTAAACTGGGGATCCCTCCCAATATCTGATACCCATCATGGCTTCTCCTCATATGGGGGCCTTACAACATTGGGTACACAGAATATTGGTGGGTTACATGAGAGGTGGACATTTGAGCTAACTCTAACAAAACAAGATGAATAGCATCCTTACAAGATGCACAAAAAATCCTCCTTGAATTACAGAAGGCTAAATGACAGGAAGAGCTTCAAATGACACTAGTTGTAAAGAGAGAGGAGCCCCAAGGCTTTGATACCATCTTGCAAAACATGAGAGTGCACAAAGAGGAGATAAAGCTCAGACGAGAGAGGAGAGATGATGGAGGACCACACAAGAGGAGCCAACTCTCTATCTATCACCTTATCCAAAGTCCTATCAATGGATCCAACTCTCTAATCACCTATATGCAAAAAATTTAACAAATATATTCCTTATTCTATAGAAGATGCTTCAAAAAGTTATGTATTGTACCACCATTAAATAATTGTGTGATAAACTAATAGGGATTCCTACCGGTTTCAACTGTGATGTGCACTGACACTAAGTGCTTAACTACAATTTCTTGCTCCCAAAGAATTTCTTACAAGCATTTTCCCCTCCATGGAAATTCTTGCCCACTCACCACAAATACTCATGCAGCATAGGACTCCTTTTATCCTCACATTAAATGTGGTGTTGTATTCTCTACTGGCAATATTTGCACCTACCTATGTCAACTCATCACTAAATAAAAATATATCACCTCACTTCCATGAAAATTCTCTGGCAATATTGACACCTACCTGTGTCAAGTCATCACTAAACCTAGAAAAATATGTCACCTCACATATATGATAAGTTTCCATGATGGGCACAGCCTGTGTGACCCATCGGACTCATCTCCTCTAGAAACTAGTGTGTAGTGTGTGTAGTGGCCAAGGTAGTTTGGGCAAAGGATTTATGGGGATTATTTATTACCTTGCTTATTTTAGTCTCCTTAGCAGACATCTTATACATTCTCGTCTTTTTGTCCTACCATAAATAATTCCAGTATCGTAACTAGGACTTGTCTACTTTTTGTTTGGAAGCCAAGAAATTATTATGCTTATACTCTTCTAGAAGCTCACCAATGTTGGCTGTCACTTTCTATGGTCCATCTCTATCCCAATTCAAAGCTGCCAATAGACACCATTTGCCCATGTCATTCAACCTCTTTTGAATCTAAAAGGCTATACCTTGCTTGCACTAAAATTTGGCCAGATCACTTTGTGTGACCCTCTCCATCTCATTGTGGGGCAAAGCACTTATAAAGATTGACATGCAATCCCCAATCACCTTGTTTAGTGAAGCTCTATCTTGTTTCTAGAGGTTTCCCTTAGTTTTTGTCTTTTTCTTCTTTGGCTTGGTTGGCTAATATTCGTGTAGGATCCATTCTTACAAATGTTGTTCCACATGGCCAACTATCGATTGGTAAGCTAAACTTTTCCGATTGATGCTATTTGGCGGGATATCATTTACCTCAGGGGGGTCACTCATTATATGTAACCCTATCATGTGAGTTCAACAGAAGGATGTTTTTAATATCTAAATTTAACAAAAGTTAATTTACATAAGGGAGTATTTAAAACAATTTTTAAAAAAAATTATAGATTTGTATAGAAAAAGGGTACATTTTATTAATGAAAAATTTATAGATAAGGGATTTTAGAAATATGCCTTGAATGCACGTGATATAGAGGGTTTATACATAGTGACCCCCCTGAGTCATTTACACTCTATGCGCTCTTTGGAGTGCAGGTCATTGGGTTCTAGAGCGACCGTTGAAAGGTGGGAGCGGTTTTGCAAGGCATGGCCTATAGAAACTTTCTACATTTACATGCCACGAGGGATTTTCTTGCTATACAAACCTCCCCCTTGGTTGTTAGCCCCTATCCTTGATATACCATAGGTAGTGAGCTTGGTTCTCAGGAAGCAAGCTGGCTTTCTCTTTCCACCAAGCATTTGTTTTTCCCTCGATCAGCGCTTTCAGGATAGCCGACTTGTACAGTTGCTTATTCTGAGCATTAATAGAAATTTATTTGGTGTCGAAAAAAAATCAATTGAAGACTAAGGGTTAAATGATGAAGGCTGGAGAAAGTACATTTCAAGAAAGCATATGTCAAGAACTACTGTATTTAAACATTTTCAAAAGGCATGCAATCAATCAAAGGCATGCAAACAATCATGCCAAACAAATGTTAAAAATGAAATACTATTAAAGAAAGAAATTGTTGCCCTACAATTCCCTAATACATTGAAGAAAGAAATTCTTGCCCTACAATTCCCTAATACATTATAATAAAATGGATGTCTAATGAGACATTTATTAAATCCATGTCTTAACCATTCTATCACCCATGGGACAAATTGGTTCATCTAGTAGGGGTACCATATGATAGCTAATGAATTAATTTGTAAATTCATATCCTAGCCATTCTGAATTCATTTCATATATGTAAGTTGTAATTTATCATCTTGTGTGAAAAGACTTATAATACAAATGTGTGGAAATGTTAAGTATACCACTAACTTTGACTACTTGTACCTAAAAAGAAAACCCCAAGGCATGAGGTCTAAATGCGAGAAAAAATGGAGAAAAAGCCCTAATTTTTGCAAGGCCATAGGGGCCAAAATCTTACCAAGAAAGCCTCTAAAGAAGTATATAGGAAATGCAAATTTAATGTAGCCAAATACCTCCAAAATCAATTAACAACAAGCATAGTGGGGAGTCAACCAAATGATGTGTGAACTTCACATGCAATAACCATTCTTCTATAATTTATTTTTATGTCAAAAAAAGTTAACGTATAGTCCAAATTGGCTATTGTTCTAGAACAGAGTGAAGCTTTAGACGAAGGATGATTTGATTCAACAGATGTTGTAGACAACTAGATAGTTGCCCAAGAACAAATAGTTGCTTGATTTGGCACAGTTTTCACCAATGATGATGACAAACCAATAGTACTAGAACACACTAAGTCTAGTGGCAATTTGCAAGAAAAAGTACCTCCAACAATAAAATTTATTTTCAGTCCTAGAGGAAACTGCCAAGAACGGGAGAGAACTGAAAGCCTTGCTACCCTACAAAAATGAAATGAATCTCTAGAAAAGGACCTTTCAGTAGAAACAACTAGGGCCAACTCTCTCTTCCTCCAGATTACTGAAGCAGAACAAGTGGTACAACAGTACAAGTCCGAGGCAAAAATGACCCAAGTAGTCATGCACCAATGATCAAGGCCTTGCACAAGTCTCTCTAGGAACAACTCGACAAGAACAACCAACTGTACCATCAACTGAAACTGACCTGCATGCAACTTGTTGCTAAAGAGGTGGAACTTGATAGCCAGAAGGAGGTCAAATACGAATAGATCCTAAATGCATCCTACTGACCTCAACACTCACGACCTCAAGCCCCACATAGTGGAAGACACCTTCCACTTTCACTTTAACCCCTAAACTTGGCAACAAGGATACAACAACAAGTGCTATGTCAAATACTAGGGAAAAGATAGCCAAATTTGCAGTAGCTAAGTATGGCCTAGGGATAAAATTGGTGGCATGTTCCTATTTGAGCTAGTTCAAAAAAGGGCCAACTTTGTAGTGAAGAAATTCATGATTTTGAATCTGCTCTGTAGTTGGAAAAATCCAAATCTACTAAATGACTTCTCTCAGCAAGGCTCCTCCAAATTAAAGACAATGGATTGTAGCAAATACATGACAATCCAAGCTAAAAATTGAGCTCCTCCATGGAAGAATTTACTCTATTGTCTCCATGCAATATCCAAGCTGAACATTGAGCTCCCCCATGGAAGAATTGGCTAGTTATAAAGACAATGTCTTGGGCTAAAGATGGCTTCCTACATGTGAATGTCAATCAACTCCTAGAATAGAATGTTGGCCACATATTCAAAATGGCATCTTGCTAAATGATTCAAAATCCATCAAGAGTCTATAGAGGCAGTAGCTTGCCAACCACTTGTTGGAGCTTGAAGGGGGAAATACACAATCAAAATCATGCTTTGATACTACTATAGAGTTCGGTGAGATGGAAGATAGCAATAGAATCAACATAGCAGTTTTATACAATAGTGGAGCAGCCAGATCATATGTGTGTTGTAGTAGTGAACTCAAGTGGAGTACAAGTTAGTATCGACAACCCTAGGACTAGGATTAGGGTCATACATGGACTAAGTGCATACATTGACTATTTATTTCAAAAATCACAAGAACTAAATCACTAGGAATAGCCTACAAGTCTAGACCAAGGGACTAAGTCTAATAGTATTTTGACCTTAACGTAAAATGGACAAATTTGTTGAATATGGATAATCTTTTGAAATTCATTCAATTTCATTATGGACTGTCTGTGAAGATGGGTACTCTTTTGGAATTCATCTAATTTCTTCATAGACTTAGTCCATTAAGGAGGGTAGTCTTGAGAAATCATCGAGTTAACTAATGCACTAAAGGGACCCCAGAGTTGTTCACACCATACTACTCATAATGTAACAAAGCCCTCTTATAGTAGTGGTGTGAACATGCATCGATAAATAGATCAATCACCAAAAGGTTAAAGCTTTGTGAGAATCTTCAATCTTTCCTCTAGGAAATGCCGTAGTGAAAAGATATGCCACGTTCAGGTGTCTAGAACAATAGATCATGCTGATCTCTCCTACATGCAATTTGTCTATGACATAATGATAATGTACATCTATGTGTGTACATCTATGTGTTTCATGCTTGACAAAGGATTTTCATGCCACTAAATAGCATTTTTGCTATCAATGATAATAGGAATTGGGGGCTAAATAACCCCTTGAAGGTTGCCATCAATCTCCTAAGCCATACACTGAACTAGAGTTATGGGGGCTACCTAACAAATAGCTTCACATGACACGATTGCTAAGGTGGGTTGTTTCTTATGCAACCAAGATATGCATGAGCTACCAAGAAAGAAATATTTCCCATTGGTGGATTGGCTAGTATCATAGTCACTAGCCTAATCTAAATCACTAAACAAATGAAATTAAAGTCACCCTCATAGGCATAGAACAATGCAAGATGTTGGGTGCACTGCAAGTATGTAAAAATGCAATTAGCTGCATTCCAATGAATGGCCTTTGGAGTATCCATTTATCTACTCACTTGTGACACTTCATGTTGCATAGGTAATTAGGTAGCCAATAGCTTGACTATAAAGAGTGGCATCAAATGGTTCACTCCTATAAAAGAGGTGTCATACATGGCCATCTCCATGTATATACTTGGACTATTCCATGACTATGCTCTCTTTTGACTATATAAAATGAACTCCCAAGTAGTAATGCAACAACCCCAAGTTTGATAACTTAGATGAAGCTTCAAAATCATTCTATCATTGGTGCCTTTGAGCAACAAATGATTCACATAGATGATGAAAATCAACAAATCCCCTTTGTCTCTCTTGTTATAGAGGTACTTTTAGTTGGACTATACTTCGAACATTGGCTGACCAAATAAATATGTATCTTCTCAAACATTGGCTGACCAAATAAATGTGTATCTTCTCATATAAAGACTAAATGGAACTTTGTTTGATCCCATAAAGTGCCTTACACAACTTACACACTTTACCTCTTTTCTAGGCATCACAAATCAAATGGGTTGACTTACATAAACTTTCTCATAGAAGTCACCTTTGAGAAAAGCTATTTTTATGTCCATCATAGTGAGTAGCCATTGAAACCATGCACCTAATAATGGTTCTTGGAAGCCTAAACTTTGGCAACTAACCTTATCTTGTGCACATTAATGGTACCAAGTCAGGGTAAGGCGGTACACCTTTTCTACTTTAAAGTGGTCAAGTTTTTAGTGCCTAAAAAGCACACTCATGGGAGCACTTTTGGAGATTCAAAATGTGCATGCTTGGGACCCACATGGCAAGAGAATTAACATCCTATAGTAGGACTACCTTCAAGTCCACTCCTAATTCAAAGGTGGTTTTAAATGCAATTCATCCCTCCCAAATTTTAAACACACTTTATCCTCTCCCCTTTTCCAAACACACTTCATTCCCACCATTGCCATCTTTGTAGAGCTTGATGTTAAATTACTAAATGGCCACTGTCTCAAAGTAAATCTTGAAAAGTTTGCCTTTGCCTCTCTCTCTCTCTCTCTCTCTCTCTCTCTCTCTCTCCGTGCATACTGTGAATTGAAAAAAAATTTGTGTGTTTTTGATTCATTGATGTTTGAATAGCTTGCATTTCAAACACATCTCATTGGCACACACCGAACATAGAGTTACCTCAATAGATGTGATTTTTCCAATCCAAGGATGCTTCCATAAGGAATATGAGCTGAGTTTGGTCAAGCAATACCCTGCTATTTGTCAAACAAAGATGTTCCTAATGGTGTGGTTGTCTGTATTCACGAAACTCATTCTGGGTAGGGTGAGGTCCAATTAAGGACTCTAAGACCATATTTGCATAAGGAGATAATAGTACTACATCAACAAGTGTATCAGTGCTTGCCTCAAACAAAGAAGTCTCTGTTGCTTTTGCACGAGGTTTTTCATTGGGGCAATGTATAATGAAATAAGAATGGCACATAGTTCTTCCAAGAAGGAAAACTGCACGATGGCATGGGCACAGGTTGTAGAGAGAGTTGTGAAAACCATGGAGAGATAGGGTAAGCTCCATAAGATAGAACAATGGTGTATTAAATACTGTTTCTCATGGTAATACATCAAGTATGTGATAGCAGTATGATTTACAAAGTTTATAGGGTGGAATGCAATTAAATAAGGTAGAAACAACAATGCTTGATGTTGCAAGAACTATATTGAATTAAAAGAAGCAATCAGCTGCTTCATTAGACGATGCAAAGAAAATAAAACATCAACATGAAGGGTTGTCACATGTTGTTCATGCTCTATAAAAGCAATTGGAAAGTTTGAAAGAAACATGAAATGATGTTTTAAAATTTATATTCTCAATGGAAGAGCCTACATGTTGCAAGTTAGAGGCAAAAATAGTAGCCTTGAATAAAACACTTCTTCTTCTAGATGGCAATTTACATTTCTCATCAGCATTGGCATCTAGCATGGCATCCTTGTAGGTTAATTGAGACATTTGTCTATCTCTATGAAGACCTAAAAGTTTCCCGGCATAAACTTTTTTACTAAAACCGTTTCCTCCTAGTTACTTGAACAAGTGAAGAGTCTGTTGGCCACTAAGTATTTGTGGGTGCTTTCTTGTAGCATATGCAGAGAAACTCAGTGCTCATAGTTTCCACATCTCCCAACATCCAACACGGGCACTATCAAAATTTACAGGCCTTGCATTGCATGTGGTTTGTCCTTGAATAACATGGAGGTGGTGGGTGTGCGCATGCCCCCATGTGCACACCCCTACCATCTAATATATTATGCAAGCCTATGCTTAAGGAAGGATGAATGCCTAGATCATGGGGCTACATGCAAGCTATCACCAATGCTGCAAAATAGATGGTGTTGGGGCACCATGTCGGTCCTTCCATCAAATACCAAAACAATATGCTCTTTTATCACTACTTCATTGCTTAGACATACTATAAATTATCACTTTGTCGAACATGATCATGTTCCCATCTTAAACCTATTTTGAAGGCATGTTATAGCACATTTTAGGGCCTTTCCTACACTTTCTAACACTTTTAGGAGTGTTTTCGGTGATGTTGAGCACTGTAGACACTTTAAGACAAATACAAATTTTCATCACTCTTCAGGATGCCTTAGCACTCTCTGAGAACTCTTAATGCACTCTCTAGGATTGTTTTGCACTTTCCTAACACTTTTTGGGCATTCTTTTATACTTTTTAGCACTTCTTGGAACTTCTTAGCAATACTAAGCACTTTTTTAAGGCTTCTTGTCAATATTTAGCACTTGTAAGAACTTCTCTGCACTCTTTTGGCACTTCCTAGGACTCTTTAGCACTTTTCCTACACTTTCAAGCATCACTTAAGATGTTTTGAACATATGTTAGCACTTTTTAGCATATTCAACACTTTTTTTTGTGCTTTTTTATACTTTCTAACATTTTCTAGCACATTTCCTAGCGCTTAATCACCTTTTTTTAGTTAAGAGTTTTTTTAAATACCCCTTGAATTCCTTGAATGCATTTAATAGGGTTTCTTAGTAGTGCACCTTTGCACTTGTGGTCTCTTTGCATGGTGCAAAATATACCACTTTTGAACTCGCTAACAACTACTAATTGCAACATTTGGTGATATCAAGGATTTAGACAAGGTCATTGCTTTTAGCTTAAGCCTTGAAGGCAAGGCTGGACAATGATTTTGCTCCTCATAGGCAATTTCTATGCCCAACCTTTGTATAGTTTATTGGAGCAATGCATTCAAGCATCCTAGGAGACACTTTCTTTAAATTTTTGGCTATCCAAACAAAGGGAAATCAAAAAAAGGCTCATGCGGGTACTATGTGGAGGAGCTCAAGTCGAACTACCATTAGGAGGAGCTGTAACTAAACTCTTGTGAGTGGGGCTAGGGGTAAGTACTTAATACTAAACTAAGACTACCTTAGCACTTAAGAATAACTAATAAACTTGTGATTAGTAACTTACTAACTAGTTACTTAGTAGTAAACTAAGACTAGCTACTACTAAGAACTAACTACTACTATTGAGACTAGCTAGATGCTACTAACTATTTCTACCTATTCTAAAAAACCTACTATGAGAAGGAGTAGCAACTGAACTATTGTGAGACGGCCTGGAGGTAATTACTAAATAAACGAAGACTAGCTTCGTACTTAAGACTAACTAATAATCTTGTGACTTGTAACTTACTAACTAGTTACTAAGTAGTAAACTACTACTACTACTGACTAGCTAGATGTTATTAAGTACTTCTAACTATTCTAAAAAAGCCACCTCTAGCTTGCAAACAATGACTTACAATTACCAATTATGTGAATTAGAGTATAGTAACTATTACTAAGCTAGACTCTACTAATTACTACCGATGTGAGCTAGACTCCAAGATTTTTCGTGAAGATCTTCTTTGATCTTTAGTGGTTGATTGGCAATTAGAAGAACCACTTATGGCATAGTTGCTCCATGGTTTGTAGTGATAGCTACCCCATGGGTAGCCAGTTGTGATCCCTTATTACCTTATCATGAGGAGTAAAGAGTGCCCATCCCCATCCGCTAAATAATTCCAAAAGAAATACAACAAAACAAGAAACTGTAACACAATCTTTTACAACAAATTCAATGCATTATGTGGCTCATATTAAGTTGCTCTATCAAAGAGGTCCATACTATCTGTTCTTAGAAGTGCACAAGGAAGGGTTGTAAAACATCAATGCATGATGGTGAAGAGGCTACAGGAAAGGTGAAGACCAAGATTCAATGCATTTATCCATTTTCACACATGCATAGAGGATACAATGATGTATGTGGTTAGTTCTATCAAGTTCAACTTATATGACCTTACAAGTTTTGGTCTTGATTTAAAAGCACTAATTATGTTCATAGATATCATAGTATAGAGTTGAGTGGAGTTTTAAGGTTGTTAAATGTTAAAGAGGATTCTATGTGGGATTTAGCATCATAATGTGTTTGTGGTAGTGTCTTGATGTGTCTTAGCTAGCCACTGGTATCTCTTTAAAGGCCTCAAAGGCCAACGATTTCTTTTTTTTTTTTGGGAAAAAAAGAGAATTTTTATTTAATCCTTCAAGATAATTTGTACAATATAGGTCTTGTCTTACAAAAGAAAACTTTTTGAGTACTAGAAAGCATTGCTAGAGTTTCATACTTTATCCTGGTAAATAGTAGGCATAGTAAACACAGTAAAGCATCTTTAGTCCTAAGGTTCTTCTTTGACTGGTACCAAAGAGGGGAGGATAGGTATAGCTTGAATTTGTAGATCCTGGGGGGTATCAAAGCAACCAGAGTAAGAGGCCAAGTGCTCCTAGGCTTCATTCTATAGTTGAGAAAGGTGCTCATTGAAATTGTATATGTCCTGATTAAGCAGGAATCTAGCCTGAGGTAGAAACATAACATGTTAGCTTTTAAAGAAAGAAGCATTTTTGGAAAACTAGTTAGAGAACAACTGCTTTGCATTGAGGTACTAATCCTTAAACTGAAAAGCATTTCTGGAAAGCCAGATAAACCATAGTGCATGTGCTCTTACCACTACCCACCACAAGGCATGAGGGATTTTGACACCATCTCCCAACATTATGGATTTCCAGTTGGCTGGTTCTCCCATTTTAAATTGAATGAATTTCCAGACTTGTCTAGCACGAGGGGACAAGTAATGAAGAGGTGAACAATGTCTTCTTTGAGGCCTAGGTACTTTTGCATAAACCATCACCCTTTCCTATTTTATGCCCCCTGCAATTTGTCCAAACAGCTTTATGTAACAGTAACCAGAGCAAGGTAGACATTTTCTCTCGTATCCTTTTGTCCCAAACTAAAAGGAGTATGGACCTCCATTTGTGGATGTTGTCTGAGAGCTTCCATCTAAAATTCAGAATGGCTACAACTTCCTTAATACTGTTAGAGGGAGTGGGAATCGGTAGAACCCAACGAAACTCTCTTGAGTAGATCAAGACTCTCCCTCCCTTCCATGTTATCTCATTGTGCCAGCAATTTCAACTGATGGTATTCAAGTGAGCTTAGGTTGTTGTGATAAAAAGTAATGTCTTCAATGCTATTTGTATGGAACTCGAAGCAAATAATCTATTGAGGTTACTAAGGTGCAAAAGAGGACATATATCAATCCCCGTTGTTGCAGGAATTGTGTTTTGGACATAAAAGTTCCATATCCTAAAGCCATGCTGAAACATGGATTACGTTAATGAATATGAAGGCTTTGGAGGAGGACATGAAAGAGCCAACAAATGGAGAAATGGGACTCCAAGGAGATCTAACTGCCCATTTCTTTGTTCTTTCCAAGGCCTTCTAGGGGCTTGATGTTGAGTTCCATAGGGTAGAAGAGGACTTCTTTGTCTTTTTTTGTGTGTATAATGGGTCTATGAAGAGGTCCATAATTACCAAAACAATAGTAGAGGAGGCTTCATTAAAAAACATTATAAGTTTTGGTCTTGGTTTGTAAGTACTAATTGCATTCACAGATAGGACCCATAAAATGCATAAAGTACATAAAGTCGATTTTTTTCAATTTGAAGAGGAATGTACAAAGCTTTTTGGGGGAATTCAAGGTTGGTAAGAGAGGAAATAGTAGGCCTTTCAGTAAAATAAATATATTTTGCTAGATGCATGTACATTATGTCTGAGGATGAAGTGGGTTTAAGGTTGAGTTGACATCCTTTTTGTGTTGGCATTAAAATTAAAGCATGTCTTTATTTGTGGTTCTATTGGTATTCTCTTTATGTCAATTCTTAGGGAACCACATCAAAGGTTATCATGCCAATACTACATGCTAGAGATGAGCGCAGAAAGACAATTCTTCTTAATGATTGAGTAGAATGTTTACATTTTTGAGAAATTAGTCATCCAATTAATGACTTCAGATAAATTATGTACCCATGATATAATTATTATTCCTAGAGGTTTACCTCAGTTGCACATGATGGAAGATAATAAACATAGACAATCCTCTTTTTTGCAACTACTCGTTTCATGAGTGCAATATTCCAATGCATATCAAAATGAGGACTATAGATCCTCATTGATGTAACATTGAATCTTCCACCTCCCATGCCTATCATCCTAAGAGGTAAACAAAGGTTCCACATCACCCTTGCTCACCTGTTTCATGATAACTTTCCATTTCAACCCGTAGGTTCTACCCACTTAGTATTCCACTTTATAGCTTCCACTACTTTCATGTGGAACCCTTGTGGATTTGATTTACATATACGTTTGACAAAGTCTCATATGTTCTACATGCCCGTGTGACTCTGAGACTCCTCTTTGCTTAAATAATACTTCTTTGGCCTTCTTGTAGGTTCACTCCCCTCATGCCCTCCAAACCTAAACCCTCCCACCATAGGCTCATTGCTAACATTTGCAAATGTTCAAGGATGCTTTGGTTGCATAAAAGTGGAGTATTTTATTGTACAAATATATATCATATATCCTACAAAATTAAAAAAAAGGCTATTTCATTAATAATTGTCCATTTTTTATTGCCATAAAGAAAAACATATATTTGCTTTTTAAAAAGACATTGCCCATGGGCACATATATTTCGAAAGCCACAAAATATAATTCTCTTCAGCACTAACTCCAATGGGGTCTGATAATGTTTTTACATTTCCATCAACTTCATCATACCTATTTTCCAAGTTCAAAATTGTTTTGCAATATCTCCTCTAGGAACGTCAATGGTGGGATATTTTGACCAAATATTATTAACTTATCATTTGTCCCTTTGTATGATTTAATCAGATCCACCCTAAGCATCATCTTTCATCCCTGTTAAGTAGTGTCTCCTAACCAATGGACCTGTTCAAAGTTAACTCTTTTGTATTTTTTGAAAACATACAGGTAGGTAAAAATGGTCATTTCCATGGGCTCTTTTTGCAACTTTTCATGAAAAGCTCGGGGTCTTTATAAGAGCACCTCTTACATGAGGCTGAAGTGTGTGACGAATTGGAACAAGAGCTCATGGAAATGACCATTTCTATCAATCCCTCTCTTTTCATTGAGTACAGCTTCACAAAAAGTACAAAAGCATTAATTTTGAAGAGCTTCTAGTTTTGCAAGGCACTATGCAATATGGGTGCAAGGATAGGTTTATCTTGGATTTGGTAGAGTTTAGTAGAGGATTGACAAATGAAAACTTATTAATATTCACTTTGAATATCTCACCGTTGATGCCATTAGAGGAGATTCAACAAAACGGAACAAAACAAATTGGAACTATCATTGTACAAGAAATTGGAGAAAGATAAAAATTGTACAATGACACAAATGGTCGCATAATAATAATATCGGTTTCTCTTAGAGCATGTTCTAAATAAATTTATCTTTTAGGGGTGTACTAGATGGTATTTCATGTTGTCGTGCATTGAAATGTTGCACTCATGAAACAATCATTTAAGAAAGAAAATATTTTTCATGTTTATTGTCATCTAGCATGTAGAAGAACAATAAATATCTTAAATAATAATGACTTTATGGATATCTAATTTATCCAATTTTTTGTAAAGTTAATATTAATTTATGAATTATGGGGTATGTCCTTCTAGATCATCCAAGAAAGGACATGATATCCCAAAATTGTAGAATGTACCACTCGAACGTGGCTCTCGCTCTCTCGCTCAATGTTTCAACTTACTCCATGGATCTTATCTTCACAAGGCCTTGACATGTGGCTTTGTGAAAACCAAACATGTGGGAACCATGTGTAAACTACCATGTCATCAGTGACTTCCCTATCTACCATGTCATCTTATCCTCCATGTCAAGCTTTGCCATGTCATAGTGCCACATCACTATGCTAGCCCAACTACCACGGCAACATCTGCCACATCAACAATGCCACATTAGTAGTGACTTAACATTGCCACATCATCATCCACATGGATAGGTAATATCACGTACCACCACGTGGCACACACCCACTATAGGCACAGTTGCCTCTCCACAGGGACACGTGGTATTTGCATGTGCACAGAGCTGCCACATCATCACACAACTCCCTAGGCACACTTTGCCCACTACATGTGCACCCAGCTACTACATCACACAATGTGCCATAGGCACACCCCTTGCCAAGCATAGTTTCCATGTGAACACAACTGCCACATCATCATTTTCTCCTTTTTTTCCCCTCCACCTAGATCAAGCCGTATCTGTCAATCTAAGAAGAATTTGAGGGTGCTCCAAAAAGGAAAGACGCTGAATCTTTTATGCTCTATGCACTCACCACATCACACACACACTTTGGTGCATGTATCATACACTTTTTAGCCTCAGCATCAAATCCAGTCTTGCACATGTTTAAGCCTCTTCATCGATGCATCTAACCAAGTATCTAACAGGAACAAAAGGAAAAGAAATAGTTTGCTACTTTTCATCAATGGTTGGTCTAACTCTAGATAGGAGTAGAGAAGTTATCTATAAAGGAGACAACTCCAAAGTAGTCAATTGAAGCTATGCCCAAAAATTCTTGATTAGTTCCTCCTCGGAGTCAGTCCCTATGCTCACATGCAGTTTCACATCATCACATGTCCTGAAAACTTGGCTGTCTACACATTGGTAAGCAGATTCTAGAGTATTCAGAGGTATTGGTAGATTAGTGGGCAAATTGCACATCATTTTATTTTGCACTCACATGCCACTATTGTAAAGCCTTATCTGGCATTGCACACATTATTTGAGTCTTATAAAGCCTCTTGGCCAACATCATTTGCCACACAAGCCTTATAATAGATTGAAATATATTATAGTTTTATCTTCACCAATAGTTCAAATTGTAGTTGATTCAGACGGTGTTTTTCACATGCACTTTGAGTACATTTCTTACACCATGTCTACCACTAGTAATCTCAATTTGGAGGCATCTGCTAAGTTAGACAATTCCAACTATGGCACATGGAAATACCAAATGGAGACCATTCTTGTACTTCAAGACAAATGGGAGTATGCCGATAGGTCTACACCTCAACCATCTAGTATACCAGCAGCAACCCCACCATTGCCACAACACAAGCAGAAGGGTCTACACCTGCACCAATGGTCTCCACATCTATAGGATATCCTACCATTGCCCGAGCACATTGAAATTGGGACAAGAAAGACAAATATGCATCTGTTTAAACAAAATGTGCAAGGTATCATGCTTGGATAGCTCAACACAGTAAAGACATCTAAAGAAGCATGGGATATGTATGACTCTAAGAACACATCCAAGATTCTTACACTGAGAAACCAAATTAACCAGAGTTTCTACAACAACAATGAAACTAGTAATGCCTACATACTCAAGATCAAGGATTACAACAATCAACTTGTAGCCAATAGAAGAGACTATGAATCCCATAGAGATGGTTCAAGCCATCTTGAATGGACTAGGAGAGGGATACAAGAATCTAGTCTAAAGTATTACCATTCAAAGACAAATTCCAACACTGGAAGAGTTACAATCAATGTTACTTGGTGAAGAACTTAGGACTCAAGCCATTCAAGTATGCAAAGGTCATTCTAATGATCAAGCATTCACAGCCTTGGATAGAGATAAAGGTAGAGCCAAAGGCAGAGGCAAAGATAGAGCATCTCAAACAAGTGGTCACTAGCATCAAAATAAAAATCAGTATCAACATCAGCATCCAAGAGAAAATCATTCCAATCGAGGGAGATTTCAGGGAAGAGGTAGTGCATCCACGAACGTGTCAAACATTCTGTGCACCTACTATCATAAGTTTGGAAACTATGAAGGAGATTCTCGTAAGAAGAAGTACAACCAAGGAGGTCAATCTCGCACAACAATAGAGGAAATTTCCATCGTGGAAGAGGAGATCACCATGGTGGACATTCAAGTCACAGTCATTATGCCAATGAGCCTAACATAATGTATCTTTCAAGTGAGGATATGTAAAAGACTGAAATATTGCACATTGACATTGATTGTAGTTCCAAAGGAGAATGCAACTATTAAGTTGATCAAGTAGATTAGGATTCTTGGTACATAGACACTGGTGCATCATCTCACATGACAAAGCATCAAGAATGATTTTCAAAGATGAAACGATTAAAAGGACCTAATGATAAAAAGAATACATATGTGTAGATGAAAGAAAACATTAGAAAGATCCAAAAGCAATAAACTAGATAACAGATTTGACATGCATCGTTACTGTACATGGTTAATTGCATTCTCGCAAAAATAAATACACATAACAGCTAACAAATACATATATACGATATCAATAAAGAACTCTCTACTACTGATCATTTATATTTATATATATATATATATATATGTTAAAGAAAACAAATAATAAAAGCTCAAATTCGCAAGAGCAATAATTGCAATCCTACTTTGAATATTTGAACCACGACTAGCTTTCTTCGTTAAGCAAATAAAATTCTTTGAAACAACTACTTCTTTGCTGATAAACAACTCATTATATTGATTTAAAAGAAAATGCAAACCAAATAAGCCAAATTACAAAAGCTGACATTTGCATACATGGTCCAGTACATTCTTCCAAAAACCAACACACAAACAAATGTCAAGCACATATATAATAGTACAAAAGTCATTGCATTTAGGCCGATGGGTTTGGACCAGGCTCTTGGACATCAAGGAAGAAAATGCAGATGAGGATGGCTATTGGGCAGCATGATTCACACCACCATGTAGTCGTGAAGTAGATATAGACAGCTACATTATTGCATTGAAAGACGATTGGTCTAGTGGTTAAAAAGGGATCCATAGTCGAGCGACAGGTGTTCAACCCCCAACCAACGCCAGAGTGTCATCGTATAATGAAGGCAGAGTCCGAGTCATGTCCCTCGAAAAACACCTGAGGGCCAGTACGAGAGAACCATGCCACTGATCCCCAAGTCGTGAAGAAGGGTGCTCTATGAAATATGCTAAAAATCCTAGCAACACCCTTCCAAATCGTCTTGCCTGTCTGCACTCCCAGAGGCAATGCTGAACTAACTCAATTGCTTTAGTCGGACGGAGCTCAACTATGTTCGAGTCGGCCTTCCCACCCCAATTGATGATGGCTTTGCCTCTAGCCAATCCTCGCCCGTTTCCACCGTCCACGAAAACCATCACATTCTCAAAAGACGAGTTGCAGCAACTCAGAAAAGATACAGAGCAGGAGAGCTCAACATCGCTCTTCGCTCGCATCCATGGGTCCCATCCTTCCAGGTTACAGGCCAGGGACTAGATGCTCGCTGCCTTACCTAGAGACCTCGTAGGGCACCTCACAGATGTTCGTCTGCTTGGTCGAGGTTACTTTCAGGTTGTTTTTGATTCCTGGATGTAGCAGGTACAGTGCTTCAGGCGAGTCCTATGGTAGTGAGCTCTAGGAGGATTTTCTTGATACTTTTCTTGTTGGGTTTTGACCTTGTGGAGGAGGATGGCCAGACGTTTTTACTCTTCCTCAAATTCTCTGGCCTCCCTCAGGCCAGTCCTTTGGCACTGAGCTCTAGGAGGATTTTCTTGACAGCTTTCTCGTTGGGTTTTGACCTTGTGGAGGAGGATGGCCGGACGTTTTCACTCTTCCTCAAATTTCCCAGCCTCCCTCAGGTGTACCATCGACTCTTATCTTCCATTGGAGCCACTTTTGGGATGGTCACCGAGATCCCCCACTTTCCTAGGATGCCTTCTTCGGCCGCAGAGGCAGTCAGGTCGGATGGGGTACCACGTGTTAGGTTCGTCGTCTATGACCCTAACATTACGAATGACCACATCATGCTCCGACGTCCAGATGGCTCATTCTTCAGGTAGAGAGTCAAGATTACTGCGAGACAGGATCAGTGTAGGATTTGCGGTACCCCTAAGCACATTGCTAGAGATTTTCCAAGGAAGAGAAAAAAAGAAAAGGCCTAAAAGGTCCACGGGTGTAGCACCTCATAGCACCACCTCGACCAGACCGACCTCACAATCTACCGTACATCCTACCACTTCTCGCATTGCTGGACCTTCCACCTCTTGCCCAAGACTGTTGGTTACAGCCTCTCGTCTTGGACCTTTGTTTATAGCATGAACAGGACCTTCAGCATGTTTTGTTCCAGTTATCCCTCGTTGGGTTCCAGTCAGAGTTATCCCTCGTTGGGTTCCAGTCAGAGTTGTTGAGCCAGTTCCACCTCAGGAGGCTAGTGATGGCACCACGGACCCTCCCTTACAGGCATGAGATATTCTTGTCCTAGTTCCTTGTCCTGATGAGGTTGCTCCTGTCCCTTCAGATGTTCATGTGAAGGAGCTTTCTCCTATGGAGCAAGTCGTTGCTGAAACCCGTGCGTTACTCCAGGCTAATGCTTCTTTTTTGGCTGAGCTACATCAGGAGCAGCAACCCCCTTTCTCTCTTGCTACTTCTTTAGCTCTTGATAGAGGCAAGGGATTTATCGCTTCTACTCCATCCGCAGGGATCCTCTGCACACTTGCGCCAGGAGCATCATTCAGGAATTCTTTTTCAGTTCTGACAGGCATGGCAGAGTTTGAGTTAGAGGAGGAGTTTGTACCCTCTACCCTTGGGGAGCACCTTGTTCAGATCACTGTGGATAGAGCTTCCCCTTCTGTAGGTGTGGGAGTGCTTTGATAGAAGGAATTTTTCCCAGGAGAGAGATATCTCCGCTACCAGATCGGATAGGGTTTTTTATCCAGCCTCTTCCTCTCGCCGATGAGGATTGTCAGTTGAAACGTTCAGGGCCTCGAAGGTGTATCTCACCGCCGCCATAGGCAGCTGATTCGTAACCAACTTCATCCAGGTGTTACTGGGGGTCCCATTGATATTCTCATGATTCAGAAACACAAACTGGATGTCAGGGATTGTGCCAAGTCGGGTAAGCTTCTCTCAGGGCATACTTTTGGTCACCTGCCTTGGGCACTAGGGGAGGTACTTGCATTTCTGTTTCTTCTTCGGTGCTACCCTTGGTGATTGGACATGGGATCATAGTTCCCTTTAGAGCTCAGTGGATCATTCTTTTGATTGGTAGGCGTAAGTTTAGTTTCTTAAATCTTTATGTCCCAAATTCAAGAGGGGACTGTGTCCTTCTATAGGAGCTGCTTTCTTAGTCATGCATTGTAGAGTCTTGGATCATTGGGGGTGATTTCAACATGGTTGAAATGCCCACAGACAAAAAAGAAGGTAGGGAAGGTTGCATCCATTCCCTAGAGAGAGCAGCCTGGGATGCGTTCCTTTTTCGGTACAGTGGTAGAGATGCATGGCATGATGATTCTTTCCACACTCACCATCCTGACACATAGGCCAGAGATGATGCTCGAGCTGTTATGTGGCAGCACTTACCTATGTTGGTGACTGGAGATATGATAGTCTCACTAGATGCACCATTCACCAACATAGAGTTCATGACTGCTCTCTCTACCCTTCACAAGGGCAAGTGCCTTGGTTCAGATATTTCATTTTGGGATCAGATTGGGGACCACATTACCTCAGTCCTGTAGGGCATTTGGGACTCAAGTGAGATGCCAGACTCACTTACGCAAGGCCTCATTCATCTTATCCCGAAAGGGGGATGCAAGAATTTACTGTCTCAGTGGAGACCAATCACTCTATTGGGTACTATGTAGAAAATCTTAGCAAAAGCAATCAGCCTACGTCTGCATCCCTTTATTCCAAATCTTACACATGATACGCAAACGGGATTTGTGCATGGCATGAACATCTTCGATAACATCTTCTCATTTTGGGAGGCTTCTGACTGGGCCATGCAAAATGGCTATAGGCTTGCCATTCTACTCCTAGACTTTGAGAAAGCTTATGACAGAGTAGACTGGGGCTTTCTAGAGGATACCCTCGTTCGCTTTGGATTCACAGATGCATGGATCAGAGGGGTATCAGCTCTCTACAGATCAGCCCATAGCCAGGTTCTCATTGGTGGAGTCAGGGGAAACAAGTTTCAGATTACCAAATCGGTCTGTCAGGGATATAGGCTTGCCATTCTACTCCTAGACTTTGAGAAAGCTTATGACAGAGTAGACTGGGGCTTTCTAGAGGATACCCTCGTTCGCTTTGGATTCACAGATGCATGGATCAGAGGGGTATCAGCTCTCTACAGATCAGCCCGTAGCCAGGTTCTCATTGGTGGAGTCAGGGGAAACAAGTTTCAGATTACCAAATCGGTCTGTCAGGGATACCCTTTAGCCTTCTTTCTCTTTTTATTTGTGGCCGAAGCTATGAGCTATTACCTTAGAGCTCAAACTAATATTATAGGGATGAGTCTTCTGTTGAGGCAGGAGGATGAGCTATTGGATGGTGACTTGGCAGATGAAACAACTGTTTTTTTGGATGCCACACCACAAACACTCACTTTGTTTAGGACAACCTTGGATTTGTTTTGCATTGCAGCAGGGTCTTATATTAATTGAAACAAATCTAGTGGCTTTTGGATTAGTGATGAGGACACTCCAAACTGGGGGATTGAAATAGGATTCACTTGGATTCAGAGGGGTGTTTCCATCAGGTACCTAGGATGCCAGGTTGGGGTGGGCATCTCTCCAGCACAACAGTTTGCTCCCGTGTTGGAGAGCATCAGGAGGAAACTCATTTTTTGGAGTTCTACTGTCACCAGTTGGGGCTTCTTCCAAGAAAATAAAGAATAATCTTTATTAGAATTGACTTTGGTCAAAGAATGGTTAAGTTAATTAACCAAGAATAAGTTTTATTGTTTTACTTTTGCTTTGTATTAGTAAAAAGAGAAATGTGGGGAATGCCCACAAGGGACTAGAAATAGTCCAAGAACTAGAATGCTTTTGATACAAATACACATAATTGAAAATTAAGAATGTGCAAGGGAGTCACACTAGGCCTGTTGCTATGTGAGATTAATAATGGCTCATTTCACACCATTAAATAATGGATTTTTTTGAAAATAGTTGTGTAACAATGTGATGTACTTGTGGAAATGCTAGGCATTGAGTTGAAGAATTCTATTTGACTAACTATGAAATCCATGGTTGACTATTTGTTTTTAGAGGGAGTATTGATGTAGGCATTTCTTGCATGGCCATCATGTTGATGCTACCCAATTCATCATTTCAAGTAGCCAAAACTATTTTATTGGCAAAAGGTTAGGCTATGGAGAGTTTTTGGTTATATCCAATGATAAAGTTATTGATGCTTGTAGATAGCAAGAATATGGCTAAGGGCAAAGGTGTTGTTGTTCAAGTTTCAGTTGCAACAATTCTTCGATTTTTCTCTAGCCATGCTAGGAAAGCATTAGGTCTTCTAGAATTATTTAGCAAGCCAGCCACATGTTTTTTAATAGTTGTTAAAAAAACATTTATTAGTCCATAATGGCGTCTTGCATAAGGAGGAATTGACTATTTTTCCTCAAGTACCTTGGGGAATAATTGGTAGGTTTGTCAAAATTTTTGCCTCTGAACATTCTTAGTGAGGCTTCTTGCATGATATCTTGAAGTTTCCTGTTGAGTGCTTCAAATTCATGCCTATGAACCATTAGAGCCTCATCCCAAACAATTAGTTTTCATGACCAAATTAGCTAGGCTAGTTGGTGTAGATATAATTTTCCAAGTTGATACACCAAGGACCATCTTGAAACACAAGTGGCTGAGGCAAAAGGTCGTTTTGTTGAAGCTTCACCTTAGAAAAATTCTCTTATTTAGTGGCCATGATAGGAAATCAACTTGTCAAGACTTAGTTGGAAAGGTGGCGCACATGTTTTTTTGACGGTTGCAAAATTTTATTTTGTGTATAAAATGAGGTCATGCGTAGGGAGGCATCAACAAATCTCTCCCTAGAGTAGTTCATAGGGTTTATCAAAAGTTTTCATTTAGGACAAGGACCATCTTGAAACACAAGTGGCTGAGGCAAAAGGTCGTTTTGTTGAAGCTTCACCTTAGAAAAATTCTCTTATTTAGTGGCCATGATAGGAAATCAACTTGTCAAGACTTAGTTGGAAAGGTGGCTCAAATGTTTTTTTGACGGTTGCAAAATTTTATTTTGTGTATAAAATGAGGTCATGTGTAGGGAGGCATCAACAAATCTCTCCCTAGAGTAGTTCATAGGGTTTATCAAAAGTTTTCATTTAGGACAAGAACCCTGTCTTTGTACATGCATCATTATATCCTTTATGAGGTCTCTTGCATGATATCTTGCAATGTCCTATTGAGTGCTTCAAATGCATGTCCTTTTGAGAGCCTCATCCCAAATGATTAGATTGCATGACTAAATTAGCTAGGCTAATGGTGTTGGTATCAATGTTCTAATTTTATACCTCATGGACCATCTTGAAACACACAATTGGCTAAGGGAAAAGGTTGTGGTGTTCAAGTTTCACCTTTGAAAAATTCTCTTATTTCTGTAGCCATGTTAGGAAATCATCAACTTGTCTAGATCAGTTGGCAAGGTCACCCACTTGTTTGTTAATGGCCATAAAAATAACTTTGTGTCCAAAATATGGTCATGCATAGGGAGGCATCGACTAATTTCTCACATGCACCTTGGAGAATAATTGGCAGGGTTTGTCAAAAGTCATAATCTAGGACAATAACCTTGCCTTTGAACATGTTTGGTGAGGTTTCTTTCATGATATCTTGAAGTATCCTATTGAGTGCTTCAAATGCATGCCTATGAGCCCTTAGAGCCTCATTCCAAATGATTAGATTGCATGCCCAAATCAGCTAGCTAATTAGTGTTGATACCAATGTGCCAACTTGATATCTCATGGACCGTCTTAAAACAAATTGGATAATGGAAATTGTAAGTTGTACCTTGCAACAATTCTCTTATTTTCTATAGCCATTCTAGGATTCTAGAAATCATCATGTACCAATGTTCCAAGTTGATACCTCATGTACCGTCTAAAAAAACAATTGGATAATGAAAAATGTAAGTTGTACCTTGCAACAATTCTCTTATTTTCTATAGCCATTCTAGGATTCTAGAAATCATCAACTTGTTTGAAACCACTTTGCCTAGGTGGATCACATGTTTTTTTGATAGTTGTAAAATTTTGTTTTACGTCCATAATGTGGCCTTGCATGTGGAGGCTTCAACTATTTTCTCCCAAGTAGTTTGGGGGACATTTTGTAGGGGGGGGGTTTCCATTTTCCGAGCAAAAACCCCCGAGCGACGAGCGAACAAAAGGTGGGAGGGGTCAAAATAT
Organism: Dipteris shenzhenensis; assembly: GCF_047967505.1. Classification (NCBI taxonomy): domain Eukaryota; kingdom Viridiplantae; phylum Streptophyta; class Polypodiopsida; order Gleicheniales; family Dipteridaceae; genus Dipteris; species Dipteris shenzhenensis. The sequence continues at coordinate 18,830,299 of NC_141627.1, forward strand.
ATAAGCTCAAGTCATTTTTGGAAAGCAAAAAATTTTAAATTATTTCAAGGAATATTTAAGTAAATATGAAATAGATATAGATATAAATATATGTTTATATAATATACATATATAATATCCAAGTGGTGACTTATTTCATGACTTTCAAAAATCCTTTATTTTCCTTTCACCATTGCTTGGATCATGAAATTTTGAGCAAATATCCTCTTTACGGTGCCTCAGGATGACCTAAGAAAAATAAATAGTATCTTTTTAATAGACCCTCTAAGTGTATTTTGCCAGAGGAATATGGTTTGAAGAGCTTGCCCCAACCCTATTCTGTTAGTGAAATACCCTTGGAGAGCCTACGCAGAACAGGTCATAACTTTTGCTTCTTACCTCAGATTGAGAAGCTCTAAAAAGAAAAAATGTTCAAATTTTAATTATCTATGCAATGGTAGGCTTAAAATTATACTTTTTATAGTTATAAAAGAGAAAAATAAAAAATTTCAAGATGTATATGAGAGTTCAATAGAGACCACATTTCCTTAAAAGTACTCAGGTTTAGAGAATTGGGAGTATTTTTAAAATCCCTACCTTGCCTTCCCATATTTGATAATGTATTAGAGATTAATTTATGATCGATTATAATGGCTGCAAGTATGAGGTTTCTAATATCTTTTTCCTACTCATCCAAGGAATATGGTATACATTGTTATATGAGAGCTTCAAATATAGGATTGCTAAAGATTAGGGAAAGTCTTTTAAATTGATTGAATTACCATAATACTCAAAAGACAGTATGGTAGGGAGGCATTTATAGGAGTTTCTAAAGTGTTCACTATGTGTTCATATATAGATGATGTTCTCTAAAATGAGGATTATAAGTAAGTATATGGTTCCATAAATGAGAAATTAAGAAAGAATTGTATATTCCTTTGAGAAATATACAAGCATGGTTGGTGTCAAAAACTTTCGCTCGAACTTTTCTACTCGTAGGGTTTGACAAAAGTCATCATCTAGGACAAGAACCTTCCTCTAAAATTGAATCCATCCATCCTTGATGAGGTTGCTTGCATGACATCTTGAAGTGTCCTATTGAGTGCTTCAAATACATGTTTATGTTCGAACCATTAGAGTCTCATCTACTGATTAAATTGCATGACCAAATTAAATATTTGATACCAAAGTTCCATGTTGATGTCTAATGGACCATCTTCAAACACAAGTCACTCTTCTACCACTTAAAAATCCAATGTGCAAATGGGATACTTTTTCTACTTTGTTGCACATGGATGGTAAGGGAGTTTGATGAAATTCAAGAGTAGCACGAAGAGCTAAGGATGTAGGTTAGCATGAGGCATTAACAATGTGGTTTTTGGAAATGAATGACCAAGAAATAGCAAAGATGCTAAACCTAATCCGTATAGCCATTTAAATAGATAGATATTTATATGATTAATTGCTTTATGTTCTCTTGTCTTACAAGCTTGGCACTACTGCTGCTAGGATCTGATTTCATTTGGTTTTTTGGCTTGGGGACATTATGGTGAGGACCTCCCTTTCAACTTATTTTATTATTTTTACAAAAGTCAAAAGCATACATCCTTCAAACCTTGGGAAATTTCATGGGCCCCATTCTTTCAAAAACTTCCTAAATTGAAATGACTACTCAAATGCCTACCTTTAAAACTAGCAGTATGTAGGATTGGCTTTCCTACTAAGTTTTCTCTACAATTTATCCACTCAAAGTATAGTAGAAAAGGGTCCAAGTATTGTCACAATCATCTTCAAGAATTGATTCTCCTTTTGAATTAAAAGAATCGTGATTGTGTGAGTTTCCTTCTTCTTGAAGGGGAATTGAAAATTAGGTCTACTAAACATTTTTTCCTACACACACTCACGTTTCTCAATAAATTTTGCTCACATGCACAATGCACCCCCCATTTTTGCTCACAAAACTCTCCTCCCCCCCCCCCCCAAACCCCCCTTGTTTTTTATTTCTTAAACCTATTTATTTGACTTATTTTTTATTAATACGTATTTCCATTTAACAAAACCAAAGCTCAAAAATCCCCCCTTACTTGCACCTTAATTATATATATTGAAAGGATTATATATATATATAATTACGTAACCCCCCTTCCTAATTACATCCCCCAACCCCAAAAACTCCCCTTACTCGCATCTTATAGACATATTTATTTAAAAATTTGAAAGGTTAATATATATATAAAATTAATGTGACCCCCCTTCTTAATTACTTTCCTAGCCCAACACATTTTTCCCCCCCCTTCAATTTTTTTTTCAAAAAAACCCCTTGTCTTTCTACCTTGTAACCTCCTATATATATATATATATATATATATATGTTTATATTCCACCATAGGAAATGCTTTAGACCTACCCCTACGAGGCACTAACCCACGTCCTTCTCTCTCTTTGTTTGGCCATAACCGATTGTTATATTTTCTTTAGAAGACCATCACCTTTGACTCTACTCCGCTCATATAACTTCGTATTTCTTAGCCCTCCCTCTTTTCCTCCCATTACGTGCCTCCCCTTCCCTCTTGCTCTAAGGAATCACAAAAGTCATCACACCTATTTTGCTCGTTGTTATCTTCTTCACCCTTGGCCAACACAAGCTTCCTTCACGACTCTAATTTGTTGCTCCTTGGCCAACCTTTCTTGCTACTCCTCATCTCACTACTGATACTCTAATCCATTATCTCACCTTTCACTGTATGAATGACCTTTGTGTGTAATCTTCATTATGTCACCTTTCGCTATATAAAAGATCTTTGAGTGTAATCTTTTTGGTTGGTGACCTTCTCCCCTCCATTTCCATCTATTACGACACGTTCAAACTCTACTTCTTACTTCCCTACTCCCCTTGCTTGCTTGTTCGCTGTTACTTACCACCTCCTTGGTTTGGAGTCACAAACTCTCCCTTTCCTTTGTGTTTACTCACTTTCATGCTGGTTGGCCATTCATAGTCAGTTGGTGGTGAACCCATGTTTCAAACCTCATCAACATTTCCTTGTGTGCTCTTGCATGACCTTTTCTCCCTACTTTGCATGATAGTACCATGATTTTGCTTGTGTCATGGGTGACCTATAGCTACTACCATTCGAGGTCGAGAGGTGAAGGCATAGTCCCTACAAGCTCGTCGCCAATGCATCTTATGGCTCTCTTGCATTGTTTCGCCGCCCCTATCACTTAGTCCATTGCATTGCAACCTTTGTAGACTATGTGATTACTCACCTTCCCATTCACGAGTTGATGGCGTGCTCATCAATGGCTTAGAACTTCTTCACACCTCTATGGACTTCTCGACACGCGCGGACCCTTGTGGACTTCTCACTGCATTACAACTTCTTGCTAGATAATCTTTCATTTCGCAATGACTACTTGTGTTGCTTATTATTGCACATTTGTAAAAACTGTCGTGCACTTTTTAGTTGACCACATCCACAATATTGATCTACGCTCTACTTGCTCGATGTGGCCGCTTCCTTTATTAATTACTTGCCACCTTCGCTTGGATCCTCATCTTTGGCCATTCGTGCCGCACACTCTTTCTTTAGGTATGTACCTAGAATAGCAAAACGCATTATCAGAAAGACAAAAACAACAAGCATATCAAGGCTATGGATTAATATAATGCATAGATATAGATATGGCCCTAGCCCATTTTTTAAGGATATGGAGCAAGAGAAGACCGTGCATGCATGCCATCAAGCACATAAGAAACTAACCATCTGAGATAAAGGAGATGCCCATCACAGACCATTAATATGGGTCTGAATGAGCAGACAAACATGGTCACGAACTAGATATAAAGAGTGGTTAGACCAATGTATTCTTATAAAAGCCTTATCATAAGTATCACATCCAAACAGCTTACAAACTGTATGCAAACGGACATATGCTACTTCTCTAAATGACCTTATTTGGTCACGCAGTGACTCATTTAATATTCATCATCATACATATAAAAAAATAACAGATGCTTATGTTTAGACACACCCACAGCCATAGCCAGCAATAGAGACCTTGGGATTTGAATCTTGAAGCCATAAAAAGAAAGAAACAAATGCAAACTAGTCCAATCAAATGCAACTTGAATCAAGGTAACATAATGCAAAGTAACGAGGGAATACATCTGTAAAAACACACGGCTGAACTCCAGGGGCAAGCTCAACCGTAATCACTTCGAGGGTGGTCTTCAATAAATAATGGGGAGACAAAGCTGACTGACATCTACCCTCTACATACATCCGGCTGTGATAAAAACAAGATGTAACTGAAAGAGGAGTCTCCCTCTTCTTGGGATCCTTTTGAACTGAAAAGCTTACTGCAACTATCCCTGAATCCACACATATAATGTTAAACAGCAAGATCATTAAGATTTATGAGTATAAGGAGGTACTGCTAGGCTCTCCCAACAACAAAGGGCCTATGACAACCCAACTGCTGATGAGTAACAGAGCCGAAAAAACATTCGTTGGTATACTTCCTAAACACCAAACAACTAATTTCATGCTAATTGAAAAATTCATTCAAAAATATAGTTGAGCAACTAGTGAAATGAAGCAAGGAACTAGCTAAAGGTTTGGTAATCAGAAACAAGACACAGCATGCATGTTCTTATCAACTATAGCGTCTACATCAAATGGTCCGAATAAATGATGGATGCAATCGTACAATTAATGGCGAGATCAAGTTAGTCACATAGAGATTATGTGACAATATATGACTATGAGTAGCAAAGAACGAAACACCATCCTAGGGAAGCAAGAGAGCCGTGAAGATGCAAACAAAAGCCAAAGTGGCATTCGTACGAGGCTCAACGAACTATTTTCCCCAAAAAAACAGTTAACTACAATACGAGCATTTTAAGGACGCTTGACTCAAGCAATCCATCTCAGACCTGGTATAGAGACACCAGCGAGCAACCGAGACATTCTGAGACAGATAATGGCACGTAGAAAAAAGCATGAAACATTCCATATTCAAACAAAATCCGAAGGCCCATGAACGTAGGCTCTAATTCAGCAACCAGACTGCAGTGTCATCGCCATGAATCAAGAATGATTCTGGCGAGTTACATGCGAAGAGTGCCAGAGGATTGGAATATGAGAAGAAGACAAAACGTTGTCTGCTATGCCAGATTGCTCAAGTGTAGCGAAGGGGGATGCTTCAATGGCAGCCATCGTCCGAGTTCTCAGCGTAAACACGCGGAGCAGGGCAGATACCACAGGAGCAGCGTAGAGAAGGGGGATGCAAGTGATCAAAGAATGGGAGGAAGAGGCTAGACTACTGCCACAGAGAGGGGATTTAGACAAATCCGCCAAGGGGGAGAGACAAGGAGTATGGAGGAAAAGAAAGGGTAGAGTAGAATAGAAGGGTGGAAAGGAGACCGTTTACCATAGAGGAGTTCAAAGAATGGCTTGAGTGAGACTTAGGGTTAGATATAGGATCGATTCATTTACTATGGAGGTTCATGCGTTACATGCTAATTCGGCCGCCAGCAGACTGGCAACCATATTAAACACTTATTAGAGTCATTCCCTTTCAAAGATCGACTCGAATCCAAGTGGGAGAGAGACACCCTAGTACTATGACTCTTTCATTAAGGATTTTGGTATCATCCTTTCACAGAGTACTCGTACATGGATACCTCTGAGGATTTGGAAATAAGGTGATTATTAGGGTCAAATCAGTTTTTCTATTGGATTGACAAGACATGGTATCATTGACTGAGGGTAAATCGTGGGATGTTTACTATACCCAAGGAGACAGCCTGGTGAAACTATAAGGGAGTGGAGTTATACTTGGATGTATTAGACCCAACAATGGTGATAAGCCGTAGCTAACTCTATGTAGAATTCTCAATGGCATATGTAGGCCGAGAAGAGGGATAGTATGTATGTGAACTTATGTGAAGGTACATGCAATAATTAAATAAAGTAATACTAACTCATGTATCTAACCATGCATAAGACTTGGTAACAAAATAAGATCATGTGTGTGTGTGTGTTTGGATTAAAAAGTCCCATCAATAATTGAGTCATACAATTAATTCCATCAATTGGATAACAAGGAAAAAAAGGAAAATATACAAGGAAAAAAAGTTTGAGACATCTAAGTTGAAAAATGCAACAACTAGAGTTTGCAAAAATTTTGATCAAAATTAAGAATTTTTAATAATATTGAGTTTGACAAACATAATATTAAAAAAAGACATCGAATCCTCAGCCATTCGAGGTTCCGAGGTCGGGGTCCAATTACCTGCCACCATCCAAACAAACTAGGTGTCAGAGCATCATAGTTATGTTTGGGTAAACAGGTAATGCATGTTTTCCCTGGCTTGTTATGGCTTTACCTAGGAATATAGACAACCATATGGATTCTTAGATAATTTAAAAAATTTAAGCCACAAGTGGAGTAAGGAGTGAATGAGTAATTTCACGAGGGGTACATGAAAGAATAATCCATAGTTGGGAAAGTACTTGTGTGTGTGTGTGTGTGTGTGTGTGTGTTTAAAAAATAAAACCTTATAACAACACAGCACACGATGCTCAAATAAGGTTAGATAAGAAATTTCTCATTGTAGGATTTATCAACACTATAGCATTTTCGATAGATACCACAAAACATTGCTCCTTAGTTTTGGTCAAGTTTCCTTATACCTCACTGGAACATCCCCTTACAAAATTATTGTGAAGTTGAAGCGATAGTGCCCCCCCAACTGACAGATGCCTTCCCACAAACTATTTGAAAACTAGCAATTTAAAAACATAGGTACAATATCCTTTGGAGCCCTCTTACATGCCTGACATAACTATGTGCCTTTGCCACTAGCAAAAACTGTACATCCCATGCAAACTACTTTGTGCATAATTAACCAAAGGAGGCAAGGATGGTTCTAACAAATGTTCCTATCTCATATCCTTGCTTTGGGGGAGTCCTTTCTCAACCATTTCTTGTTGAGAGTATCTGCCACCCTAGAATGAGAAAAGAACATGGGAATTGGGGGTTATAGCATTTGTGTGTGTGTGTGTGTGTGTGCACATGTGTGTGTGTGCGTGCATGCACGTGCACGGTGTTGCCTAATAAAGCAGTGAAATCTAAACTTCCCTCACTACAACCTTCTAGTTCCCAATTACAAAACAACTCTCTCTTCTCATGCCATACCATTTTTATGCTATTTCTTCTTCCTCTGTTGCAGCAGACACTTTCATTATTCTTTTCTACATAAATGTCAGTGTATGCACCAAGAGAATCCCAATTCTAAGTATTTCATATTATATTGGAATTACTCTACTGGAGGTGTATATCAGAAGGATATTGCAAAAACAGATTATGTCTCTTTTTCCAAAATTTCAAACATGTTTGATAGCTTGATTTGCCCAAGGCATATTCAAGGGTATTTGCTATTTTTATCCTATTTTAGCCATATATGCCTCCCAGTAAGTAGTCCACCCTTTTACTAGTTATCACCAATATGGGGCTTCCCAAACAGTTGATAAAAGGCATCAAAAAGTGAAAAAGGCAACTGGCTATTCATAAAACTGTTCCTAAAGTAAGGGATAAATCTCGTGTGATGAGCCAGTGCCGCTGTCATGTGCGTCATCACCCTCCTTCCTTGCTAAACAAATTGCTGAGCTAGGTAGCGGGACTCACCTGCATCCATCCACAAGCACAGCATGTTAGTACATGAGTTCAATGCAATGTGGGACTGCAAGCTTCACGACCCACAGCCACAGTTGTTATTCATGTCAAACCCACCAATCTTTTTTACCACGCAGGAGATACTAATGATGATAGATTAAGGGATAGAGAGGATCCCTCCTTTATGAGGTCATACTATCTGTAATTGGCACTAGTGTTCTATTTCTTACTCCAAGGTACTCTCAGTCACCGATTATATGACTATTTCTAATCACCATGCTTTCAAAAAAAATGTGTTTTATTCACACTAGAGTTAACTACTCTAAATCAAGCATAAGTTGACATGATACCAAATACTTTCTTAGAATACTGAGAGTTTTAAGTAGTAGTAATCTATGATAGTTCAATATGGCCAAAAAAATCATAGAGTCAAACTGTTTCAAGAAATAACATAACCACATTCTCTGGTTTCTAGTCTCGTGCCTATCCATATTCCTTCTATATATTTCAAGTGAAAAAACTATTTGCCTGTCTTACAATAATGTCAGAGAGCCTCTCTTTCCTGGTATTCTCCAAATAAATCATAAGGGATAGGACATATGCAGTGTAAGAGTGTCTCCACTTTTTTGAATCAAATCCCAATGGGATGCTGTGTTGTATATTCTCGTATACGTACACAGATGCTCAGGAAACTGATGAGGGTAGGAGGGAATGCTATTTAGGGGATGTCCATTTGTAATACTTAGTACGTTGGACTAGCATGTATTGTCAGTTAGATCTATGCATCCGTGATTATCAACGAGTGCCCGTGTTTATTCTGGGGTATGAGAAAGTTTGATATTTGCACTACGTTCAACGAATATGTGTAGAGGTTCAGCTCCTTCATAGCATGAGCTGCTCGTATGGGTATACCAGGTGCTCCTAGCCATCCATGAGCATGATCAAGGATGCGTCCTATCTGGAGGTCTAGTATCCTGGTTACTCTGTCGTATCTATGCAATAAGCTGGGCTCAGGCGAGGCCTTTTTAGATGTAGGACAATGTTATGCTTCCTTTTGCTAGTGCGCCTACTAGCATCCCTCATTCCTAAACACTACCTTTGGAGAAGAGGGGCAATGAAGAGTGCACTCACATTGTGCATACGTAGTTCTATATTTCCTTCAAGTTACCGTGAAAGGGCGTTGCGAGCTCCTAGAGTATGGCCATGTATGCTCGATATATTTCGCATTAATGGAATACATGACCAAAGTTTCTATTGAACCATTCATTGCATGGTCCCGAGCTCGTTGGCTCCTCTCAATGTCCTCCTTTTTCATCTCCTTGGACTCCACTAAGTTACAAGTATTTTGTGGAGTTACTTGTTCGTATTGCATGGGTTTTCGTCTAAGCATCTCATGGATAGTGGACTATGCCGTGATTCATCGTGTTCCTCCGTTTTTGGCCCACCTTTCATCAAATGGGAGACCCCCATATCCGCAATCCTCGTACCATCGTAGTTTCGATGTAAACATGGCCAGTCATATTAGTGTAGTTCTGATTCAAGCGTGGGTCCAAGCTTGAGTTAGAATGCACTATAGCCTTTTGGTCCTTCATATTTACGTGCTTCGGAACCTGAGGGAGAGCTTACAGGTGCATGTTACAATGAGCTACACCTCTGGCACAGGTGCCATCATCGATGTAACTGCTACTCTTTCCGTGCAGTTGTATCTAAAAGAAGACAGCGCTTCAACTCGCAACGCTCTATGTATATACGTAAGGTAGCGGGTCGATCCTGTGGGGGTTTTTCTATGTTGTAACTTAATTAACGCAAATGCTGTGAGGGGCACTAAGGTAAACGCGTCAACTCATGTATGTGAGGATCCTCCCTAGCATCAGGGTTTGTTGCTTCATCGGGCTGTTAATGGCCCTCAATTTCTGTAGAGAGGGTGTGTTGGGCTCGATGCCCCTCTCCTTCTCCATGGCTTTCTCATGTTCTCTCTGGGCATTTGTTCGCTAGCCTTCACTAAGGCTTCCCTCAATGTGAGATATAGAAGAAGAGGTAGGATCTCTTCTCAAAGGGTCTACAGTTAATAGTATTCGTTGGTGTTTGTCAGGGTGCCAGCTGTATTGCCAGAGTTTTTACTCACTGACCTGGATGGACTCCATGTCTGCACAGGGTTGGTGGCATGCGTGAACATCTCTCAGTTGTCCCCTCCTCTATAGCTATGCGTCCTCTGGTCCTCCTTGTTTTGTGAGCCCTCGGTCCCAGTTCCTCCTCTTGGAAAGATTGTAGTGAAGCACATTTAGTACTAAAGCACACTTAGTACTATCTAGGACCATGACATAGGTGATGATGCAATAGAAGGCGCCCTCTTAAGGAGGTGCTAATGATTTAGGAAGTCCCTATGATGTAGGAGAGGTGCCTATGATCTAGGACACCCTCTCTCCCACTCTATAAAACTAGGTTGCTTGAAAGTGTAACTCATCCAGGTGGCTTAGCTGATGCAATCGCCCCTTGATTGCTTCTGACTCATCCAAGTGATGCTCGATAGCAATACAAAGATTGGGAACAATAAATTCTAAGGGGACTACTGCTTCTAAACCAAAGGCTATACAAAAAGGAGTAAGATTTGTAGTGACTTTATAAGCAGTTCTATATGCCCATAAAGCATAATGAAGTTTGGTATCCCATTCACTCTTGGATGATTGCACAATTTTCATGAGGATAAGCATAAGTGTTTTGTTTGTTAGCTTCACCATTGCCACAAGGATAATTAGTGGAAACTATATGCATGATTTGGAATTCAGTCTTGAGCAACTACACGTCATTAAGAAAATGTGCAACTTGATCACTAACAAGCTGTAAAGGGCATCCATATCTATAGATGATATTAAACTTGGCAGTGTTCCGAGCTAAGTTATCTCAGAGTGCCTTAGCTTTAGCCCGATTAGTAGCATAGTTAGTTAGCTACAATGATGTATTTATTATGTGCAAACCTTGCAGGCTTAAAAGGGAAAAAAAAATCCAAACCCCATCTCTAGAAAGCTTCCCAAGGTTGAGTAGGTTGTAATGGCATAGCTTGATAGGGCAATAACCATCCAGTATGTTGACAAACATCATAGTGCATGCACTTAGTTTGACCATCCTTAAACAAGTTCCCCACCATAATCCTACCTGCAACATGTTTTTGGCAATCAACTTGCCGGCAATGTCCTCCTGAAGCACTCAAGTGAGCTTCTTGCAAAATGATTGCCCTCTCATGTGGCATAACCCATTTGCAAAGAACTCCATCTACACATAGAGATAAAGGTGTCCACCAATTAAGCCTTCAAGGCCAATTGTCTACGCTCGTCACAAGGCATTGTATCAGGAAATGTACCCTTGGACAAATAATCCATCAACTCAACATATTCATGCTCACATTAGTCAACTGCAAAGAGGTCAGCATGTGGAAGCTCAATGGTAACTCCTTGAGTTTCCTCTGATGTAGGAATTTTGGATAAGCAGTCAGATCCTACATGGGTTTTTTGAGGTTTATGAATGATTTTAAAGTTGAACTCTTGAAGAAGAGGCATCCAACGCATAAGGTGCCCTTGAATAACAATCTTATTGATTAGATAAAGTAAATTTTGATGGTTTGCATAAAATTGAAAAGGATTTTCAAGTAAATAGTGTCTTAGTTTTTGCACACTGAATATCACCCCAAAGCTTCTCACTTGGTGGTACTATAGTCGGACTCACTATGCGTCAATAATCGCGATTGGCATAATACATTGGATAATCTAGCCGACCATTTGGTTGAGCCAAAATAGTGCCTAAGGCATACCCAGAAGAATCTATATGCACATGGAAAATAACATTACACCTCGGTTACCTTAAAATGGGTGTAGCCATTGCTCAACTCTTAAGATCATGGAAAACCACCATAGATAACTCAATAGTCCATTCAAACTTGTCAACTCCTACAATGGAGCTGCTACAATCTTGGAAAAACCTTTGATAAAGTGTCTATAGATACTGATAAACCCCACAAAAGAATGCAATTGAGTTAAATTTTTAGGCTTAGAAATTTGTTGCTGTATAGCTTGAATCTTACTTGGCTTGGTTTGTATACCAGCTTGAGAAATTATATGACCGAGAAATATGCCCACTCGGACATAGAATACACGTTTGGCTAGGTTGAGTGAGATACCCACTTGTTTGCATCTCAGAAATACCTTTTCTCAACATTCAAGATTATCTTTCTCTGAAGAGTGAAGACAAAAATCATGTAAGTGGCAATGAACTCAGTGAGATAATCACAAAAAAAGTCTCCACCATAGACTTCTAGAATGTTGATGGAACATTTTTGAATCCAAAGGGCATTACTTTGGTTGCACGGGTGTGTTTTTTTGGCGAGCATGTACAAAAATGGCGAGCTTACTCTTACTCTCTCTCTCACACCTCTCTCTCTCTCTCTCTCTCTCTCTCTCTCTCTCTCTCTCTCTCCCTCCCTCCCTCCCTCCCTCCCTCCCTCCCTCCCTCCCTCCCTCTCTCTCTCTCCCTCCCTCCCTCCCTCCCTTGTTTCCTCTCCCCTCTCATGCACTCCCTTATTTTTCCCCCTCCTGTGTTTTCTTTCTTCCCCATCTCCTTTCCTCCATGCTATGTGTGTGTGCGTGTGTGTCACATTCCTCTTGAAATAAATTAGTCTCTCTCTCTCTCTATTGTTTTTCTTATCATTGTTATTCCGCTATGATAGTCCTCTCTCTCTCTCTCTCTCTCTCTCTCTCTCTCTCTCTCTCTCTCTTGTTATTGCTGACACAGGATTGATGGACTATGCAATCCATGTGTCTTGGCAAGAGTGGCTAGATTTGTCGCTCGACTCTTATATCCATGTGATGGGTTGACCTTTGTGGAGAGTTGAGTTTCTGTTGCCAAGATCCCATATTTCAAGGCCAGGATGTTGTTTCATTTGTTTGGCCTATAAAGGGGGGGGAGGGGGGTTGGAATATGGGTTGTGTGGCACTAACCCCTTCACAAGGCATAAGGAGATATATGTGTGGCTAATAAGATAAGCACCTATTTGAATGAATAATGCCTCAAGTAGGCACTATATGATGCATGGATGAAGGAAAGACTACTCTTATAAGCATGGAGTGCTTGGGTATAGTTTAAAGTACTTGTAGAGCATCTCTCATAATCTTGCTAGTATTTTTGGAGATTGAGAGAGGCAGTGTGGCTAGAAGGAAGTGGGATTGGGATCCCCCTCTACTTGGCATGAATTTTGGGCCATGTGTGTGGCCAACAATAGTTTAAAAAGGACCCCTTATTTTTTTTTCAAATCTCAAATCTGAATGCACAACCAGAAAGATCTTGAAATTTCAAGTAAGTTTCCTTTTTGGACAAGAGAGGCCACGTGGCATTTTGGATCAGGGCAAAGCAAAAAAGAGAGGCCACGTGGCATTTTGGCGGGCCGAAATGCCATGTGTCCTCTCTTTTTTGTTTTGCCCTTTCCACATATACATAGCACAAACTTCGAACGGTAATAGCTTTTGATGCATAGCTTGGATTGAGGTCCAAAAAGAAATCTTTCTGCTCCCGTGCTCAAATTTGAGATTTGGAAACAAGTTAAAGGTCTATTTCAAGCTACAAAGTTTTAGGTGCATGTATGGGAATGATGATGCAAGAGCATTTAAAAGAGGTGTGTGTGTATGTGTATATGCATAAGTGTGTGTGGGTGTGGGTGTCTTTGTGTCTGTGGGTGTGTATGTGTGTGTACGTGCACACACATGCTCTCTCTCTCTCTCTCTCCTACCCTTCACATCTCTTTTTCTCCCTTCTCTCTCTTTCTCTCCCCACATCTTCCATCCTACCATCCTCTCTCTCTCTCTCTCTATCCATCTATCTATTTAAGCATTTTGATGGTTGGAAACAATTTGACACTTGAAAAAAACTTGCCACATGGCATTTTGACGACTGAAATGCCACATAGTAGTTCTTTTAACTAGTACAAATTAACTTTTTCTAGGTGGTTTTTTTGGGTTGGTGGTGAAATTTTTTAAGAGGTAAAACTTACTTGGATTGCTTTCAATTGGTAGGATCAAATGTATAGTCATGCTTTTAATTGGTAGGATCAAATGCATTCTTGCCATGTGTCCCAAGGTCACTGTTGAGTGCGGGAGATCCCCGTTCCCTCATCTCCTAGCCATGCATACCTCTGTTCCCCCAAAATGTCCTTGGAGGGATGAGAAAGAGAGGGGAAATCCAAACAATATATCCAAGGCCAGTAGGGCCACATTAAACCTTATGGGATTTGTGTGTGTGTGTGTGTGTGTGCACGCACGCGCGCGTGTGAGAGAGAGAGAGAGAGAGAGGGGGGGGGGGAGGAAGACAAGGAGGGAGGGGGGAGGAGAGAGATAGAGAAGTGGGGGGGGAGTAGGAGGGGAGATTGGGGGGGAAGAGAGAGAGAGAGAGAGAGAGAGAGAGAGAGAGAGAGGAGAGAGAGAGAGAGAGAGAGTGAGAGAGAGAGAGAGAGAGAGAGAGAGAGAGAGAGTGAGGGGGTGAAAGGGGATGAGGAGATAGATGGGAGTTGAGAAGAAGAGAGAGTACATGTGAGATGAGAGCCATGGAAACAAACATTCAAAGAGAGGAGAGAGAGAGAGAGAGAGAGAGAGAGGGGTTGGGGGGCCGAGGAAGGGAGGCAGTGAGGGAGGGAGGGAGAGAGGGACTGAGAGAGGGAGTGAGGGAGTGAGAGAGGGAGAGGGAGAGGGAGAGGGAGAGGGAGAGGAAGAGGGAGAGAGGTAGACACACACACACACACACACACACACACACACACACATAGAAAGAGGAGGGGAGGTAGGAGAGGAGGTGTGTGTGTGTGTGTGTGTGTGTGTGTGTGTGTGAGAGAGAAAGAGAGAGAGAGAGAGAGAGAAGGCGGGGGGGGGGGGTTGAAGGGGGGATGAGTGGATAGAGGGAGTTGAGAAGAAGAGAGAGTACATGTGCATTAGAGAGAGGAAAGCATGCATTCAAAGAGAGAAGAGAGAGAGAGAAGAGAGAAGAGAGAGTAGGCTCACCATTTTTAGTCAAGCTCGCCAAAAAACATCCCCCTAGTTGCACAAGCACTCCATTCTGTGATAAAAGCAATTTTAGACCAATCCTCTAGAGCTACGTTAATTTGATTATAACTGCTGTAACCATTCATAAATGAGTACATCTCATGTCCTGCAACTTGGTCCAATATTCCACAGTGAAGGGTATCGAAAATGGATCAAGTACTATCTATGCATTTAACTTCTGATAGTCCATGTAGACTTGGACTTTACCATTTTGCTTAGGCACAACCGCAATAAGAAATAGCGAATCACTGAGATCAATAGCATAGATAAAACCAGCATGCAAATGTTGATCCAACTTTAGCATAGTTGGGATTCATTCTATACCTTTATTGCCAGATTGGTTTTGCATCTAGCACTAAAGGTATTTTATGTTGACACAACTCAGGAAGAACTCCTCGTAGATCAGTGTAATTCCAGGCAAAAACATCCTTATACCTAGCAAATAAATCTTTTGTAACCCATAGTTGCTTGAAGGAAAGATTGGCACTTACCACTACCATTGTAGGGTTATCTTTTGTTTTGAGATTTAGTTCTTGTGTTGGCTCTGGTAGTTGGCTCTGGTACTAGCTGCTCAATACTGAGTCTTGTGATAGTGATTGGTATTTTAGCTAACTCTCATTCCCCTTCAATGTCTTTAGTAAAGTTACTTAGAAAGAGATCTTTTTGCTTAGCTTTTAGCTTCTATTTTATGTCTACAACCACTTGGAAAATATCAATCTCACCTACACGTAAGATTTGTAACTCTATCAGTCCATCATGATTTGACATCTTGAGGAAATGGATATGTGACTTTCAAATCCTTTGGCTGACAACTACTCAAAACTTTTTAAGGATTTGTAGGAATGCATACATCTTGACTATCTGTTTTAATGATCATCTATTCCAAACTCCCATCATGGAGTAGTTTTTCACTTTTAAGCCAAGGTCAATATCACAACCATATGTACACATGCTCCTAGCAACGTCCATCTATTTCCACAAAGAGAGAACATATGGTGCGGGTATGCAATGGAAATCATCCCACTAAGGAATTCCCTCATCTTAGAGCCACAGGCCAGCACTCTATTGTGCCCATTGTGTTCATTGGGGAAATCATGACACATCCCAATGTCATTATCTGAGGGTGATATCTCAACCCATTATCAACAAAGGCCACATCTACCATTGCCTGCACTGCCCAATCCATCCAATCAAGGACAATTGGCAATAACACAAGAACCAGTCTTGAAAAAAGTGACAGTAACACAAGAACTTGCCAAGACAAAACCTGAATCTACATTGGGAGCCACACAAGAACCTTCATTATTGAGAAATCTCGCATCTATCATCAAGGTAGCTATACAAGAATAGGCCACACAAGTAATGCCCATCACAACGGAAGTCCCACAAGAAACTTCTAATGTGAACAACGAATTATCTTCATCCCTGACAACTTTCTCAGTTGAAACTTGGGCTCAACAAAAGCAAAAGAACTTTGAGACATCGTGATCCTACTCACATTTGCTACATAGAACATATATCACTTTATTACGATGAGTACCATAGAAGTGGTACATGTGGGAGATCGCAGTGGTCAATGGTGCAACACTGACAACAAGAAACATGCCAATAGTAGATCCACAAGAACCTACTCCTAAAAATGGAGTTGCTCCACAAGAACCTATTGCTACATTCAAGGATCTCAAAGAACTTCAAGCAATGTTTTTGCCAATGGGATGACAACTTCTCGCCAACAAAGATCTCCAGTGATGTCTTAGTGACTATCCTTCAAAGTGATTATCAGACTTACATGAGGTCTCGAATACCTATACAATTCATATTCCTCTGGTGGTTGACAAAATGATGGTCTTGTTAGGTTTGGGTCACAATTGGTCAATATGTCATTGCACTCCCCTTCTGATGTACTTAGGTTCTAAGGCCATTTATGTGAATAGGAACTCTATTCCAAGTGCTAGGTCTAGGTGCATCTTCTCTGCTCACATGTGGAAGTCCTAGGTGACAATAGGACTAGGTGAAAATAGGTGGTCATTCCTCTTCAAGTCCTCAACGCGGCACACTTAGCAAATCACAGCTACATCAACCCAACTATTCCTTGGTTGGGAAGATAAGCTACAAACACTACGGAAAGTCAATACACCAATCAGCATCAATAACAAATCCCATTAGCAGAGCCAAAATAGAATTGGGTATTGACTTATGCCTAAGTCATCAAGGTCTTGAATTTGAGTTCACACATGGAATGACAAGTGTTTCTCCACAAGTAGCTCTCGAGGATGCATTCAACTCTAGGGTGAAGGTGATTACACCAATATGGGTTAGCATGAGTTTCTTGTGACCCTCAAAGCTTTATTCACATTCCTTTACTAACATCACCATTAACTATATAACTTCTACTCATCCTCTTTTCTTTATTCTTCTTTTGTTTTAGTTATATCTTAGAAGCCTTTCCTAGAATCTCACTTTGTATAAACCTCTTCAACCGTAATCCTCATTTTAGGGGTTATTATGGTGTATTTTTAGACTCATCTCGATTTGATGACTCAGACAAATAAAGCTCCAGATGGTACCACAACCTTATTGGGCTCAAATATTTCCAAGCAAAGCCCTCAATGAAATATAATCTATAAAATTTATTTTAAAGGAACTTTAATGCAAAGAAGCAAGACAAAATGTCATGCACAACAACTCCGGACATTCAAACATGGCATGTCGACATAGTCTAATGAGAATCCATTAGAAGTCCTACTCAAATCAAATATGCGACTTAAGAGGAGCATGAGAATGCACTTTACTTACTCTGCTAACACTAACACCACTAGGATCTTACATCAATCCCTACTAACACCTTCTTCCTAATAACTTACCCCTTAGATTTTAAATTTTCTTTTTCTTATTCCTTCTTTGAACAGTCACAAGTACTCAACTCGGATCACTCAAATTGTGAGGTGCTACTTCCATAAGAATCACTCATCCATACTTCCAGCAATCATTCCATAACAAGCCCTCTGCTACAATGGACCAAAAGAAGATTCAGCCCAGTGCACAAGAAAGACTATTTTGAATGATCTTCATTAACAACACTCCAACAACCATGAACATTGCACAATCTAGAGGATTGGATCGAGATCAAGAAGGGGGGCATGTTAATCAATTGGTTAACAATACGCCACTACTAGTTAGTGATGTGATTCGATGTGGACAGTGGCCAGTTCGTAGAGCCAAGATTGTGCCTTGAATCTAGATGGGGGCCCAAGAGGATTGTAAAAGAATGAGAAGAGAGAGTGGTATAAAGAGATTAGGGTTGGCCCTCCCTTCAAAAGGTGACATGTATAAAGGCCAAGTGGTTGAATTTGGTCTTCATTGTTGTATGCACAAGTTTGGAATACAAGCTCCCTCTTATCTTTCAAGAGTGTCTTTGGGTGTTCTCTTGTTTCCCTTGTAGTGCCTTTGTGTTTGACACTCCATCCCCCTTCACTCTCTCCCTCTCTCCTCCTTCCCCCTCTCTTCTCCCCTCTCTTGTCCCCTTCTCCCTCTCCTATCCCTTCTCTCGCTTCCCTCTTTCTCTCATGGAAACCCATTGCAACAATTCATAAGCCGCTTGAGTGACACATGCGGACGGATAGTGCTTTGCATTGCTCTCACAAGGAGTAGCTTGGAGTGGAGGCTCCATCAGCATTCCTTCAAGATCCCCATGACATGTGAGTCACCGTGAGACTACACAGTGATCAAAAACTAGCCTCACATAGACTTATCATTTGGGACAATGCTCAGCTAATTGATAAGAGATCACATCCTAAGTACAAAATTTTGAGTTGGACTCTCCTTTGTTTTACTTCAGCTCATTTAGATTCATACAAACATCTTCTTCTTTGATCTCTTGCCTAAACATTTGTAAGAAATCTTCAAACATTGTATACTAATTAGGAAAATATCAAATTGGAAATTGGTTGAACCATCTCTAAGCATTTTTTATTAAGATAACAAAAAATAGTCCATGTGTTCCTTGTTTGTCATGGCATCATTAATATCACAAACTCGCAAAAAACTCTGTAGATGACTATATGATTCTTTGTCATTACTAATTATTGCCCATGAAGTTTTGAAAATTTTACCTTGATGTTAGTGCCATACTTAGATTTCTCCGCTCTTTCTAGAGGCGGTGCCATCCTTGCTCCATAGCCAGGGTAGACATGTCTTCTGCTCAGTAGAATTCTCCACCTATCATACCTACCTCCATGTGCATGGGATCACTCTTGACTATCCCATGGTTGGCACATTATACTATCTTTATGTCTTAGAGGTGTAGATCATTATACCTCTATAGGTTGAGTATAACTTCTATCCATAGTGAGAGGAACTTGGGCAAATTTC
Source organism: Dipteris shenzhenensis (assembly GCF_047967505.1). Classification (NCBI taxonomy): domain Eukaryota; kingdom Viridiplantae; phylum Streptophyta; class Polypodiopsida; order Gleicheniales; family Dipteridaceae; genus Dipteris; species Dipteris shenzhenensis. The sequence continues at coordinate 18,849,402 of NC_141627.1, forward strand.
CTAACATGGATGATTTTTTCCTAGTAGTTTCGTTAAGAAGTGAAACTTTTATATTGGTGTCAAAAGTTTGTATGCCCTAATAAAAATGAAGGTTTGAAAAACTCACCAAGATTTGAAACTTTTATGAGAAAAAATTTAAAGTTTCGCCAAGATTTACAACTGTCTTAAAATTCAAAAGAAAATATATAAAATTGTAATATGTTTTACAAATATTGTGAAACTAAAAAAACTAGCTCGATAAACTTTCACCAATATTTTATATTAATATATAAGTATAGCTTCGATAAAAACATCCATGTTTCCTGAGCTGCTTTAGGCCTTCAATGGCATCTCTCTCCATGAGGAGCATGTCGCTTTTCCTATTGATTGATCCTTAGGCCATTTGTTGTAACTGGTCTTCTTCCTTTATATATTTCTTGATATAATTCCGCTGGAATAATAGTCGAGTATTGTCAAAGTCATTCTCTTTGTTCTAGGTTGGTCTTAACGTTTATTTTGATGTTTCAAAGACCAAATGGCCATCCACCTAAAATCCAAGCTTTTTGTGGATGAATGCTCAGACTCCACCTGCCATGATGGACCTTCATTTGCCAATCTTCTGGGATGCTCAGCCCATGACCAAAATACCATCCTTCTAACTCTACATAGTAATAAACTTCCAACCTTTGGATCGCAATGTCGAGTCTCTCTCCTCGCACTCTTCACTCTTGTTGGACAATTTATGCTTCTTCCACCAGTCTCCTTTGGACATTGAACTCTAGTTCTCATAATATGATGTAGCCAATTCCTTTGGATCAGGAACTGTTAGCACCTGGACACCTATCTTTGTCTTCTTTCCATGTGTGTGTCAGCCATTGACTAAGGTAGAAAGTATTTGAGTAGCTATCAGAATACTTTGTGTATCCCACATGCTAGTCTTCAAGCATGCCACTAGACTACGCCACTCATCTGGAGTTACTTGGATAAATTTCTTGTAATACCCCACACTTTCCAACAATTGTTTCAGTGCGTCATTAATCAACATGAACCTCGCTGACCTCTTAGTTCAAAGCGTACTACCTTAGTTCTCTAGATCTCTTGAACTAACAACTCATCAACTCAATTCAATTGACCCTTCCCCAGCAAGATCGTCAAAATTTTGATGCTTCGGTTCACTCACCCATGACTAACTTAAGGTGCTTGGTGCTCTAACCCATCCCTATGTAATGATTGGTCGAGATGCTTGATCAAGTACAATGTACTCAGGTGATAGAATAGATGAGAACATTAACAATGAAAGTTTGGGTTAATTGTTTACAGGATAATCGTATGATGACGACGGAAGAATTCTGAGTTCACACACACTTAGGAAAGTAATATTGAGTTCAAGACATCATAAAGGACAAGAGACTATAAGCAAAGGAGTATCAACTTATATTGATATTTTGCTTACAACCAAGCCACCTTAGCTTGCAATGAACACTCAATAGGTCTCCTAACCTAGCAGGCTCAGGTGAGAGGAAGAGAACTCGGCACACTGCTCTCTTGCTCTCTACCCCTGCCTATTACAACCGCTTTCTACTAACTATGCCAAAATCACCTTCCATTGAAGATATCACGCTTAATGTGCCACAACGCTATTGGCTACTGTTGATCTACCACAATCTCCTGCACCTTCAACTAAAGACAATGCTCAATCCAGAATCTTCCATCACTTTTGAGCAAGTCCACACTCAGTAACTACTTAGGACCCTGCCCATGTTTTAGCTTGGACCCAAGGGCTAACAACTATTAGAAGAAATAGCTAGCTACATGCAATTGGCCTATTTCTACTACTAGTATTTGAGTGGCAAAGGTTTTTTAGTATCCAAGATGACCAATGCAACTTCATAGTACAAATGCACATACAAAGATCTATGTAAAACTTTATGGTACTTTTGTACATATGCCATCTATGCTCCATGACCTTGGAAAGTTTGTAGGTACTACTATTGCAGATGCAACTAGTGTTTAATTTTGAAGGACCATTCATGGTCTTGGGGGATTTTATTTAGACTTTGAGATAAATCTTATCGTTCCAATTTGTAAATAGGAATTATGTTGGCATGTCATGACACACAAGATATTGGGTTCATCCTAATGAATCCATTTTATATCAAAGACCCAATTCTAAGTTTTAGGATGGAAATTGATGGTGTCTTTGTTTTTTTAGCGTATTGCTAGCAGTAAGTTTTGTGTTGTAGGTATATATCCTTCAAAACTTCTTAAAGTGGGAACCTATCATATGCCAAATTGGGCTGTTGTATGTACTCCATGCTAAGAAGAGAGGCTTTATGAATTTTGCACTCCATCATAATTGGAAAAAAAGAAACTTTTATTTATCACTTGATGTTCCTACCTGATAATAAAGGAGAGCATGGAATACTACAACACCTTAGCTTATCTTGAATTGCCACTTTCTAATATAGAGATGAGAGAAGCTTATGGAACCTAAATGCTTAATGATGTGTGATCTATCATGAAACCAAGCAATGGTGAGAGAAATTCTCAAATGAGTTGGTTCCATGCTTTGTAGTCTTTTTTGCCAATAATAAGCAATTAAGAAGAACAAAAGTAGCATTTACTTGCAAGGGCATAGATAAGGATTGGTTACGTGAGTTGTTTGATGAAGATGGACATTAAGGACATCTAGTGTAGAATACTTGACACAATGTTGAGTATATTTTTTGTAAATAATTCATGATGTTAAGTATTTGAAATGGATTTCCATGGAAATAGGCAAGTAATTGGAAAGTAGAATTTGTGCATGTCTTTTACATACCAAAGATGGTGATGGAAAAAATTTCATGGGAAGTTATGAATGTTGATTTGTGACATGGGAGCCATATTCCTCTAGGTAAGGTAATTATCTCTTGTTATGGTCATGCAAACCTCATGTTAGAAGTGGAAGAGGATTAGACCCTGTGATTCAAATGATAAGAAGTGGATGTGGTGATAGTAACCCCTCCACCTGTGATTCAAATTATCTCTACTTTGAAATGACTTAGTGTTAAAAGCCCTGTCATGTCAAGTATGAGGCATTTGGTGGGATTATTTGGGTGCCGCCCTGTGATTGGCTCCACCAGCAACGGTTTAGGATGAGGGCTCTTCATCGAGTGGGATGATGAGGGGATGTTGTAGGTTGACAATGATGGTTTTTTGCAGGGTGATGACGGTGGAAAGTACTATGCCAAAGGCCAATGATGAGGGGACACTGCACCAAAAAACAATTTGTAGTTGCTCAATATCTGCCTTCCTTGCATCCACCTACCCTACAACAGCCTTCCTTGCATCCTCCTTCCCTGCATCCACCTACATCCACTGGCTCTGCATCCATTGGCTCTTCATTCACCTTCCTTGCATCCAACTGCCATGCTTCCATCTTCCTTGTATCCTCTTGCCCTGTATCCGCTTGCCCTACATTCACCTACTCTACATCCACCTTCCCTACACCATCTTCCTTGCATCCACATTCCTTGCATACACTGACTCTACATTTAACAAAAAAAGTAACCATTTTAAGACAAATACAAGGATTATGAGGCTTGGTATAATATATCCATTTACAAGATATCTTCATGTTGTAGCTCCATGATTCTTCACTGCACCTCCTACTAGTTTGCAGGCTATGGATCTAATCTCAAAAATTTGAAAATATTTCTACCGCATAGTCTTTGGCAATCTTTTAAAGGAATAGGTCACTCAACACATCCATGTGCTATATCCTTTATGAAATTGAGTTCATAGGGAATCCTTAAATTAAAATTTGGGACAATTTCTTGGGAATTTTCTACCTTTTTCAAGTATACCAACAAGTACTTCAAGAGTTCCTTATCATTGGGTTCTCCATCAAATTGGGATGGAGTGATACATGTTCTATTGGGTTCAGTGCTACCGTTAGAGGCATGTCATCAATGAGTGTTGTGTGCATTGGATCAAACTTTATGCCATGCAAAGACAATGCAGCACTAAAGGGCTTCAAGGAACACAAGTTCTTTGGTCATGTTAGATGGTAGTATTCATTCCCTATGCAACATTAAAGATCTATTGATACATTGTTGCTCATTTGGCAAAGGCCTTTAGAATCTCATAAGCTATTGGTGTCCAAAACATCATACTCACCATCTACTATTATGGGATCAAGCAATACCAAGTGTACCATGTGTGCTACAACATTGGAACCCTAGGCAAAAGAAGGCTAAGCATAGGTTGGGTGTGATGATAGAATGGCTTGACTCTATGATCCCCTCTTGGTAAACAACAACTGATTAGGTTGGCTCAATGTATCTATTGATGTTATTCGGTGAAGAAATTGTAGAAGATGCTCCCTCAGGCTCCTCATTGAGATCATCCTTAAATTGTAAGGATATTATGACTACACTGGGCTACATCTCTCTCTCAATCAAAGAGGGACATTCAAGGTGTCAATGAAGGGTAGAGACTCTACCTTGAGACATTGAGGGACATTTTCTAAGGCCCTACTAATGACCTTATTTAAGTTTTGGCTTGGATCCCAAGAGTACAATACATTTGGTATGTGTATGGATTAGCTAGCCACAAGTTTACAGAAAAATTAGAGGGAGGGATTATCATAGGAAGAAAGGATATCAAGATTTTGTCTAGCTTTATCAACTTGCAAAATAATTGGTAGATTTGGTCTCTTAAAGGTATGGTCAATTGATGACATCCAGTCTTTGAATGCTATCGTAGAGAAATCCATCACACTATAAGGAAAAAGTATGTAAATGGGGCAATAGATTAGTAGATATCAAGCAAGGATAGTTGCAAAAGGCTAAAAGCAAAAAGTTAATGTGAAAATGACCTAACGTGAGGTGCTTTTAAAGGGGAAAACTACACACACACACACACACACACACACACACACACACACACACACATACATATGTATACTTCACCAACTATGAATTATTCTTTTATGTACTCCCCATGAAATCTCTCCTTTACACTCTCTTTTAAATCAATCCACACACAAAGCACACTAATCCTCCATACCTCCCTTCTCAACCCATGCACTCATTCGCTCCTTAGTCCACTTGTGAATTAAAATAAATAAATAAATAAACAAATAAATTATCTGAGAATCCATATGGTTGTCTATATTCCTAGGTAAAGCGATAACAAGCCAAGGAAAACAAGCATTACCTATCTACCCAAACATAACTATGATGTTCCAACACCTAGTTTGTTTGGATGGTGACAGGTAAGTGGACCCTGACCTCAGAATGTGGACTGCTTGAAGATTCAACATCTTTTTTCAATATTGTGTTTGTCAAACTCAATATTATTGAAAATTCTTAATTTTGGTGAATCTAAAGGATTCTCTTGACATTGTATCAAGTCTTTTGCAATAGATTTTTTTTTTCCCACTCTTATCAAGTCTCTTTCAATAGATGTTATTGTTGTCCACTCTTCATCAAACAACAATCCTTATATATGCCCTTGGAAGTGAATTTCTTTTGTTCCTCTTAATTTCTTATAACTGCCAAAAAAGTCTGCAAAGCATGTGAATGGTAGGAACCAAGTTAGTTAAGCATTCCTCTTGCCAGTGCTTGGTTTCATGGCAGATCGCACTCCATTAAACATTCAGTTTCTTACACATAAATGAGCCCCAAGATTGTTAAGGATGGTGTAAATTGAACTATCTAGATAGGGCATTAGGGGCAAATCCTAACCCTAACCCTAACCCTAAGGGGTACTCATATATATATTCATGTTTATTTTCACTACAAAATAGTGTACAAGTAGCTATATCATGTGCACTCCCCCCCTTCCCCCCCCCCCCTCTCTCTCTCTCTCTCTCTCTCTCTCTCTCCCCCCTATCAGAGAACCAAGTGCTCCCAAGCCATTGCTTGTTGTTAAGGCACTAAGTGCTCCTTTTGTGATGCATCCTCCTTCTCTGAGAGCAAGGCATCCTCCTTCTCTGAGAGCAAGATTCAATTTTTATAGAGAGAGAGTTAAGACCTTGCTCTATCAAGGAAAAAAGCCCTCCTTTTGCAGGATCTTTTTCAGTTCTCTAGCTCTCATCGTAGAGCTCTTCTCCATCTCCAATTTGGTTCAAGAAGTTCATCATTTCGACCTGTGGAGATCAAGTTATGGTGTTATCAAGTTTTGTAAGTTTCTTTAAGAGATTTTATGAGATGAGAGTTTAGTTTTTGTATTGATTCAGCTTTCTCAAGCTTTGAGAGTCTTTGAGTTCATGTCTTGCTCTACCTCCTCTACTTTTTTAGTGAGCAGTTTGTGAGAAAGAGACAGTATCATACTCCTTTGAGAGCCTCAACCTATACTATTGTGAGAAAGATAGAGACATGTATCTCAACTTGTATCTGCAAGCATAGCAAAGTCGATTCCTACAAGCCACCTCAACAAGCAGATATCAAAGCAAGCTCCAGGATGGCTACTCAAACATGCCTAGTGCTTCAACAAAAGCTATTCAAGCAACTAAGGCAATGACTCTCATCTCACAACAATGACCCGGCAATAGCCTGTCGTCTCATGCTTGGCCATAGCACCAACCTACTCGAACTATAGCCAGAAACAGAGCACGTCAACAACGAATGCCTACAATTTTAACGGCCCAATTGCACAGCATCAACTAAATCTCTAGGGGACTCCAATGCAAGGAACCACAAGTCCTCCACTAGCAAAACGATGCATCTCTAATGATATAGTCTCCTCCCACATGACAGAGCGACTCAGCTCCCAACAACTACCTCAATGCAGGCACATAACAAGACTCAAGAATCAGCGGCCCAATTGGGAGCCACAATGGACTGGAACAATGCCTATGCAGATGCTCTAGACACAATAGCACCTTGATGCCTCTACAACAAAACTTCCACCATAGAGTAGCAACCACAAGCGACACTCAGCTTCAATACCTCACTGAAGATCCAATATTGATAATCCAAAACAAAGCAGTGACTAGTTAGCCAAGCTCATGAGTCCACACCAATCGAATCCCATGACTATGCTAGCACCCCAACTATAATCAACAGACCCGATTCAACTACTAGGCATATAATGACCTGTAATGGTGGCCAAAAAAGTCTCCAGTGAGCTCATGGGACAACCACGCTCTACACGACAACCACACGACCAATCAACTCAGAGCTCCTACTAACAAAACCACCTGGCAAATGATGCTCACCACCACATGCCGCACGACAATAACCCGCCAACTCGCACGCCACAGAACGGAGAAGGCAACAGAATTTTGTCCATCAACAAAATCTTCCAAAGATTCAGTTCACATCTAGCAGAGGATCCCATCGATCCTTATCAACTCCAAGTCATGGAGCTCCAAGTAACCTGTGGCAACTCCACATGGCATGTCAGCCTACTAGCCCTACTACTACCACATCATTAGATGATCTCACAGTGCCATGTCATCTTATCTAATTGCCACCTCATCACTAACTACCATGTAGCCCTAAGCACCACATCACACGTCCAAATCATCATCCACATGTGCTACCACTATAAGAAAACAATACAACATATGTGCTCAATAGATAACCAGATCTTGTATGTAAGAGAGAAAAGCAGATAGTATGGAGAATCAAAAATTTGATTACTGTAAAATTGATACAATAGATGGCACTGCCTCCCACCCAGCCATGAGCTCTTGTGTGAGAAGCTTCGATGGCATGCTGGAAACAGTAGAGGATGGAGGCTGGATGCTAAGGAATCAGGGTTGCTATAGCCGATGATGATAATGGGCTTCACGGGCTTGCTCTTATATAGCCACCAGTCATAGTCGGTTAGAATCAATTGGGAGACCGACCCAGTCGACCCAAAACGGTCGACTGGAGTCTCGAAATAGGCCACTACCCACATGTTAGAACTGTGGCGCAGAATAGAGCAACTCATCTATGCTCATCGTTCAGAGCCATTCGGGATCATCTGGGGCTCCAAACGGGCCCCGCAACCCGAGAGTGGTGGGCTGCCCCGAGAAATGCTCCATCTACCCTCAGTGCGATCAGTCATGGGATGCCTTCCCACACTTGCATGTAGCCTAGTTGGCAATGTGCCAATTCTATCTGAAGCCATCCAGCCATCAGGCCACACATGGCCCACATCTGGTGTCCAAACCAGGACCTACCGGATAACTGAGCTACTCAAATGCCTTCTCCTCATATGGGGGGATTACAAGTAGAGTTAGCTGGTTCTCGTGTAGTTACATGAGAGTGGAGCATTGATATCTAATACCCCCCCTCAATGTCCACCCGCAAGTGAACTTACTTTTTTGGCCCAATGCCAAGTCGATGAAGATGCCTCTCCAGCAAGTCTCTTCCAAGAGCCTTCATGAAGATGTCCATAGCATTCTCTGTAGTCAAACAGTACACCAAGTCAACCTCTCCATCCATGATGAGCTCACGTACAAAGTGATATTGAATCTCAATGTGTTTTGTGTGAGCGTGGTACATAGGGTTCTTGGCAATTGCCATGCAACTCTGATTGTCACATGATAACTACGTAGGCTTGTTCTGCACTACACCCATGTCCCCTAAAATCCTCCTCAACCACACTATCTCACAAGAAGCAAAACATGCTGATTTGTACTCAGCCTGATGTATTTCAGCACCTGCATCCCTGCCCTCCAATGGCTCTCCCGGGGCTTATTGAAAAACCTGCTTAGTACACTAGTCGCAAAGCTAATGTCCGGCCGCACAAGTAAATCAAACTGCCCACAAGCCTTCTGTACTTCGCTTCGTCCACCAGTGGTGATGAATCCTCGTTTGAGAGCTTCACGTCAACCTCCATAGGGGTGCCAACTGTCTTGCACTCAACCATGCCAAATGCCTTCACTATCTCTCTAGCATACTTCAGCTGTGAGATGAAGATCTGTTTTGGCTCTTGCCAAACTTAAATCCCCAAACAGAAATGCATCAGTCCAAGGTTTGTCATTTCAAACTCTCTTCCTATAAACTGCTTTGTCTGCGAGATCTTTTCTTCATGGTTCCCTGTTATGACAAGGTCGTCCACATAAAGGACCATGATCATACACTTGCCTCCTTCACTTGGTGCCGATTACCTTGCATTTTGGTGGTCGATCCACAAGGTCCCAAGTGTTGTTCTTCATTATGGATCCATACTCTGACTGCATAGCCTCCATCCACCTATCATCACCCTGCGCTTCTTCAAGACACTTGGGTTCTTCAGCATGGATCACCTCTGTCATCAAAGCGTAGTTGACCAAGTGTTCCTGCGCCCTTCTTTGCTCCTCTAATCTCTTGGACCAGCGGTGTTCAAATGGTTCCTCCTCAATGGCTGGAGGTTCTCTGCCATCCAAAAGCTACTTTACCCACTTCAGGAATGGCCGTTGCCATTGTGGTTCTATAGGCTCTTCTTCCTCTTCTTTATCTTGAATCCTCCCAAGCACCGTTGGGGGAGTTCGGTCTGCTATTGGTGGTTGTACTAGATGGATATCCTGGTCCTGGTTGTTTGGGAAGGAAGCATCCTCCTCCAACTGATGCGGCTATTCTGAGAAGACCACATCACGACTTACTATTACCTTCTCGGTAATAGGAATATAGAGATGGTAACCCTTTGCCTCTTTCCTTTGCCTCTTCACTGTAGCCCAAGAAAATACACTTCCGGCTCTTCGGTTCCCATTTGGTCTTGTTAGCATCAGGGACATGCACAAAACAGTCACATCCAAAAACTCTGAAATGTGTAGCTGAAGGTTTCTTACTAGGAAAGGCCTGCAGTGGAGTCATCCCATTCACAGCCTTCGTGTAGCTACGATTCAGAATGTAAACTGCCGTGTTACATGCTTCAGCCCAAAAAGTCTTTGGCAAATCTTTCCCTTTCATCATACTCCTGCCCATTTTGCAGATGACGTGCATCTTGCACTCTGCTACTCCATTTTGCTGTGATGTATATGGCGGGGGTTTCTGCCTCTTGATCCCGTGACTTTTGCAGTAACTTTTATATTCACTTGATGTGAACTCTCCACCTCTGTCTGATCTCAACTTCTTCACCTTCCTCCCTGTTCTTTCTCGACCATTACATGCCATTCTTTGAACTTACTAAAAGCTTCATCTTTAGTCTTCAAGAAGTATATCCATATCCTTCTATTGTAGTCGTCAATTAGCATCATGAAGTAGTAGGAACCACCCAAAGCTTCCATCTCCATCTTTTTGCAGAGGTCTGTGTGAACGAGCTCTAGAGGAGCCTTTGCCCTGCTGGCCTCTTTAGGAAAGGGCTGTCGATGTTGCTTGCCCATCATGCAAGCTTCACATACATCAAGCAGATCTATAATTTTTGGTAGGTCTGCAATCATCATTCCACTTTTATGCATCTCCTTTAAAGAACTAAGGTTTAGATGACCAAACCTCTCATGCCACAGCTTAGTGTTGCTCACATCGGCTCGAGCTCTAAAAGCTGAGAGTTCGTAGATGTTATTGCACCATGTACCTTTACCAATGACCTTCCCTTGAGGATCCAAAATTTGTGCACCATTCTTATCGAAGTGAACTTTGAGGTCCCGATCTGTGATCGACAACAAGTTCCTCTTAATATCTGGCACATAAAGAACATCAGACAACTATTTTACAACTCCATCTGACTTGAGAGCAATCGTATCTTTTCCTTTTGCTGGACATTTTGCATCATTGCCGACTGTTACCAGGATGTCATTCCCTACTAGATGTAGAGAGGTATACCAATCCTTCTGACTGGTCATGTGGCACGATGCACCACTATCAATAATCCAAGGTTCATTCGCAAGTACTTGAACTGCCTTCTTGCAAATCTCCTCAAGTGCTACAAACAGCTCTACTGGTACTACATACGCACTGTTGCTGGACTCTTTCTTTACTCCGTTCTTCTCATCTGCAATCTTCTTCTGGCACTCATTGCTTGTGCCCTGCCTTGTTGCAATAGAAGCACTTGATCTTCTTCTTTCTCTTTTTATCATCAGAAGAAGACGGGTTACTAGAGTCCTTACCCTTACCTTTCTTTGATCCAGCCGAGAAAGCCGAGAATCTTCTCCAGTCCTCATCTTTTGACGCATCTCCTCCTTTAGAAGCATTGCACTGAAATCCTCAAAGTTGAGGGGAGGATTTCTATTCTGCGTATTCACTGCCGTAACAAGACCGTCGTACTTTGGTGGGAGAATCCGTATGCACCTTCATGTTAGATTCTCACTGGTAATGGTGATGCCGATCGCAATCATTTGATCGCGCAGATTCTTCACCCTGGTGATGAACTTCTCTATCGTTTCAGACTCAGACAGTTTCTCGTTCACGAGTTGAGTCTCCAGATTCTAAATCTGCATCTGATTCGTGGTCTCGTACTGATTTTTCAAGACCGTCCATGCCTCCTCTGATGTGGTGACATGTTGAATTAATGCCATAACAGAATCACTTACACTACAGACAATAGAACACAATGCATCTGCATTTCTTCTTGTCCACGCAAGAATCTCATCCGCAGTTGGTACTATCTATTATCCTACATTGGCTGGATTCAGTCTCGCAATTGGCTTCACGTCCACCCCAATAGTAGTATCCCAAAGCTCGTATGTGCTTAGGATGGTCTTCATCTTGAACTTCCAGAGTGGACAGTTAGTGCCATCCAACTTTCTGCTTTCACCGAATGGTGGGATTCGCAGTCTTGTGGGCTTGGCCATCTCTCACAATCTGCTCGCAAACAGAAACACACTACCAAATCTTCTTGCTAGAGCCCAAGCTCTGATACCATGCAAGAAAACAATACAACGTCTGTGCTCAATAGATAACAGGATCTCGTATGTAAGAGAGAAAAGCAGATAGGAGAATCAAAATTTTGATTACTGTAAAACTGATACAATAGATGGCGCTACCTCCTAGCCATGCACTTCTATGTGAGAAGCTTCGATGGCATGCTGGAAACAGTAGAGGATGGAGGTTGGATGCTAAGGAATCAGGGTTGCTATTGCCAGTGATGATAATGGGCTTCACGGGCTTGCTCTTATATAGCCACCAGTCGTAGTCAGTTAGACTCAATTGAGAGACTGACCCAATCGACCCAAAACGGCCGACTTGAGGTCGGTCTCAAAATAGGCCACCGACCACACATTAGAACCGTGGCATAGAATAGAGCAACTCACCTACGGTGTGCGTTCGGCCAAGAGCCAATCTAGGGGTCCAAACGGGCCTCGCAACCCGAGAGTGGGCTGCCCCAGGAAATGCTCCATCTACCCTCAGTGCGGTCAATCATGGGATGCCTTCCCGCACTTGCATGTAGCCTAGTTGGCAATGTGCCAACTCTATCTGAAGCCATCCAGCCATTAGGCCACACATGGCCCCCATCTGGTGTCCAAACCAGGACCTACCGGATAACCGAGCTACTCAAATGCCTTCTCCTCATATGGGGGGATTACAAGTAGAGTTAGCTGGTTCCCGCGTAGTTACACAAGAGTGGAGCATTGATATCTAGCAACCACATCATCAATGGCACGCCTTTGCCACATCAACATTATTGCACTAGAGCCATGTCATCAAAATAGCTCGATTGCCATGTCACCTCAACAACCACGTCATCCTTTATTGCCACATCATCGAGGTCAGTCCATGTCAACATTAACCATCACATGCCACATCAAGTGCCACTTGTGTAGCCATGTCAGTAATGCTCCCTAGTTACCACATCATAAGCAAAAGCTGGCCCTAAGTACCATGTTAACAGGACACATCAACAGTGCCATGTCACTACCACCTCATCACTACAACCTAGTTAGGAGTCCTAGTCATCAGTAGCCAGGTGTTAGTTGCCACATTAGGATGACACCTTAGCAGTGTCTTTTAAGCACATAGCCCCTGTAGCATTAGCATGACACCTTAGCAGTGCCTTCTAAGCACATAGCCCCTGTAGTGGTGGCAGCTCAAGCATAAGCCCCATAGTGGGGCAACTCTCATATAATGTTCTCATGGGTAGACACTCTCGTCAGTACATGGGTAAGAGCCTTTAGTACAGAGCACCAAATCATCTCCAACATGGACTTTTCCACATCACATAGTTGATAATATACCAGTAATGACTCTGGATAAGATCTGTGAGAGTGGAAAGAGAACCTACTTCAGCCATTCATAAGATATGTACCTATATATGATGATGACTTGATCATTGATCTTGAGAGATCAAACATAAATGTACCACATGTTAGCATGGATCAGCCTTCACATTCTAATCATGCATGTTTGACAGTAAGCCCTCATCTCATGAGGCACATTTGACAATAAGCCCTCAGTAAGAGGCAGTCCCATCTACATCAAGACAGTTTGATTCCAATGATGTACATCCATCACATTCATGCATGAATCAGACTCCATTTACTATCACATCAAATGTAGATATACAACAAGAGTTTAGCTATGATCATGTAGTTTTCTAGTAGGTAAGTCCTCAGTATGAGGCACTCACATCTTCTGCTACATACAAAGATACATGCCATAGCACATTCAGCTCTTCAGGTGATTCCATCCCAGCATCCACCACTGACGCTTTTGCATCTGCTGACACGGAGCATACCTTGGACACAGTTTCCATTATTAGCTCAGATTGCCACATCAGTCTGCACGACATTTTTGTGGGGGTTAAAGGTCAGTGTGCCTTTACCCCGGTTATGTACAATACTCAAACACATATATAAATGAATAAAAAAAGAAGATTAGGGTGGTTCTGCACCCACCAAACTTGTGTGGCTCTCTGTCTCTCTCTCTCTCCTTCTTCCGTTCTTGCTTCCATTGAGAGCACTCTCAACTGGTATCAGAGCCCGAGTGATCTAGCTGAGCGTGCGTGAATGCTTGGAAGCTCAGTAGCTCTGTGGGAGGAAGGAGAAGCTCTGTGGGAAGCTTTGTGGGTGACTTTACTTGCATCCGAGTATGCAGAGACCTTGGAGGAACCTTTGGAAAAGTCACTTTGGCTTTGCGAAGTGGTTTTGAGAGCCTGTTAAGTGGTTTCAAAGAAAAAGTCGTTTTTTGAGCTTTTCCCTGTTCCGTTCGATGACAGAGACTCCGTATTGACTTGTAGAGGCAACTATTGCTTACTTTTGGTGTCCACATTACTTCAGGAGCCTGGAAACACCTTCATTCCTGAATCTGGGATCATTTCATTGGATTTCTGACTCACTGTGTCAGTTCCTGCGTTTTTTGCCCAGATGTTGGAACTCAAGTTTGGAGCAACCATTTGCAGATCTGTCAGTTCCGGTAGACTCAAGAGGTCCTAAAACTTCTATGTTGCTCATCATTCACACTTCGGTGGAGTTTACAAACAGCTCTGTTTCAAAAAACGTTTTTCAGTCCGTGTGTTGGACCCAGTGATTGAGGCCACAGTTTCCAAAACCGTCTGTCCCATTGCATTCCGAACGCCCAAAAACCCCTACCTATCAGTTCTTGCATGATTCGATGGAGGATTTTCAGAGTTATAAATCTCTGTGTATTCGATTTCGTCTCTCTGTTATGCATTTTTCATACTAAGGTTTTGAAACCTTAGATTTATGCCACATGGCAGTGGATAAGTATTGACTCCCATTTCTCACTCATCGGTTGGGATTTTGGAGTTCTGGCAGAAGAGAGATATTTGCAAATTTTCTTGCTGAGTCCAATTATGCAATGGCGCCCATGTTTTGAGGCATCTCAGGTTCTATTTTCAGTAGCGCTCATTACTGTGGGACTATGATTTCTTGAGCATACCTTATGCAGATCACTTTGGTTGCAGTTTGAGCAGTGTGCACTCATTCGTGGTATGAATTGGGTTGCAATGGATGATTTATAGCCCATTTGGATGCATTGCGGTCCTTGTTGGATGCGCTGATAGGCCCAAATTGCCTTGTGGGATGCTATTTTTTATGGACGCTTTGCACATGGATGCTATTTTATGCTGAGGGACAGCTTTGACACATTGTAGGTGATGCACTGATAGTGCTATGCTCTCTTGGATGAGATATTATTGATGTATATGCTAGTGGACAGTGTTTATGCTTGAGTCATTTGGCACTTATTGGCATTTTCTTTTGGGCCAGATTTGCTCATATGGATGCATAGTATATGCACATGAGTCAGATGCTTTGAGCTTTGAGTTTTGGTGATATTTCACTCTATTGTGGCATACACATTTGGGTGCACCTGGTATTTGGTGTGATTCTCTCTTGAGGCACTAGCATTTGGGATTTTGCTTTATTTGCATCATGGCATCCTCTTCCATGTCTGAAAAGGAGTTTTTCAACATTAAAAAGTTTGATGGGACAAACTTTTCTTTGTGGAAAGAACAAATAAGGGATGTGCTTATTCAAAAGAAGCAAATTAAACCCTTGGCAGGGATTGAAGCTAACCCTGCAAATATGTTTGAGGATGATTGGAATGAGTTGGATGCATTAGCAAAGTCTACTATTAGACTTCATCTTGCAGAGTCAGTTTATTTCACAGTAGTAAATGAGCAGACTACTGAAGATTTGTGGAAGAAACTGTGTGCCACTTATGAGAAGGAAACTGCCTCTAATAAAGTTTACCTCATGAAGAGGTTGTTTGAGCTATAGATGAAAGAAGGGGTCTCCATTGCTTCTCACTTGAATGAATTCAATATTATTTTCAGCTAGCTTCAGGCTCAGAAAATGAATTTTGATGCGGAGACTAAGGCAATATTTCTCTTATGTTCATTGCCATCCTCATGGGATACCTTCCGTACAGCTGTCAGTAACTCTGCACCTAGTGGAGTACTGAAATTTGATGATGTTGTGGGTAGCTTGTTGGCCGAGGAGATTAGGCGGAAGTCTATGGATGGTAACAAGCAGGATGCAGCCTTAAATGTGCAAAGGGGCAGATCACAGTTTAGGGGGAAGTCCCAAGAAAGAGGGAAGTCTCGTAGTAAATCCAAGGCACGGAACATTGAGTGTTACCACTGTGGCAAGAAGGGCCATATGAAAAAGGATTGCTACAAGCTGAAAAGAGAGCAAAAGGATAAGAAAAAGAATGCAAATTGGGGTGCAAATCAAAAGGAAGAGAGTCCAAGGGAGGACAAAGGAAAAGTGAAGATCGAGGAGATCAATGCAGTCACACATGATAGTGACAATGATGTTCTCTTCATGTCTAGTTTATCTACAGAGTTGCTTACCACTTCAGATGATGCATATTCCCAAGATTGGATTTTGGATTCTGGTGCTTCATTCCATGTTACTCCCCATAGGGAATGGTTCTCCACTTATGATAGTGGAAAGACAGGTTGTGTGCATCTTGGAAATGACTATGCATGTGACATAGTGGGAGCAGGTGACATTAAGTTTTCTTTTGCAAATGGGTCTGCATTTGTTTTGAAACATGTGAGACATGTGCCTAAGTTGACCAAGAGTCTTATTTCAGTGGGTCAGCTAGATGATGCTGGTTTTCACACCACTTTTGGCTTTCAAAGTTGGAAAATTTAAAAGGGCTCTATGCTTTTGGCTAGGGGTGCCAAGTGTGGGACTTTGTATCCCTTACATGTATCAGGGGTATTTGATCATGTTGTTGCAATAACCGAGCAGCCAAGCACTTCTTTGTGGCATTGCAGGTTGGGGCACATGAGCCAGAATGGAATGAAACTCTTATGCCGTTTGGGTTATGTACCGCATTTGAGTTTCTCTGATTTTGAATTTTGTGAGCATTGTCTCTATGGGAAGCAGACTAAATCAGCCCATAAAAGAAGGGGAAAGAAAGAGTTTGAAATGCTTGATTTGGTGCATTCAGACGTATGTGGTCCCATGCCTACACGGTCATTAGGCGGGGCTGAATACTATGTGACATTCATTGATGATGCAACTAGGAAAGTGTGGGCTTATGCTATAGCTCGGAAGAGTGATGTGTTCCAGGTATTTCAGAAATGGCTGGCCTTGGTTGAGAATCAGTCAGGTAGAACGCTTAAATGCCTATGGACTGACAATGGTGGAGAGTATCTCTCTCATGACTTTCAGCATTTCTGTGATACACGTGGGATTAAGAGGGAGCTCACATCCCCTCATACTCCAGAGCAAAATCCAGTTGCAGAAAAGATGAACCGTACCATTCAAGAAAGGTTGCAATGCATGCTTTCCAATGCAAGTCTTTTTGGTGGTTTTTGGGCTGAGGCAATGAAGACTGCAGTGCATGTGATCAATAAATCAGCTAGTAAGAGTTTGGATGGTGGTATTCCTGAAGAGGCATGGAGTGGAAAGAAGCCCTCTTACTCTCATTTGCGTATATTTGGGTGTGAGGCATATGCACATGTGCCAAAAGAGCTTCGAAAGAAGCTAGATCCTAAGTCTAGGAAATGCATCTTTCTAGGTTATGGTGAAAGTGGAGAGATGGGCTATCATCTCTGGGATCCAGAAGCAAAGAAGATCATACGCAGCCATGATGTGGTCTTCAATGAGAAGAAGATGCATAAGGCACCCATGAGCGATGTGGAAATGAGGAGAATCACTTTCCAGGATGTGAATCCACCTGCATATGTTGATAGACAACAAGCTGTCCATGCACCAAATGTGCAAGAAATGGTGCCACCAAGTACTCCCACAGGTATACAATTAAGGGTAGATGATGGATCATCTATTGGTGGAAATGATGAGCCAAATGTGGCTGATATGCAAATGGGACAGCAAGCTGAAATGCCCTTGAGAAGATCATCTAGAGTGTCTAGACCACCTGATAGGTTTGTTCCAGGGGTAGACTATGTGATGCTTACTGATTGCGGGGAGCCTTCTTGCTATAGAGAGGCTATGATGTGTGAGGATCAATGCAAGTGGGAGTATGCTATGCAATCAGAGATGAGTTCACTTATGAAGAATAAGACTTGGAACTTGGTTTCTTTGCCACATGGAAAGAAAGCATTGCCATGTAAATGGGTCTACAAAATGAAGGTCACAGGTGATGATGTGCCTAGGTACAAGGCCCGTTTGGTTGCTAAAGGGTTCAAGCAAGAGAAGAGTGTGGACTTTGATGAGATATTCTCTCCGGTTGTGAAGATGACCACACTTAGATGCATGCTTGGACTAGTGGCATGAGAGGATATGGAGCTTATGCAAATGGATGTCAAGACAGCTTTCTTGCATGGGGATTTGCATGAGGAAATTTACATGGTGCAGCCGGAAGGCTTTGAAGAAAAGGGCAAAGAGCATTTAGTTTCCAAGCTAAAGAAGAGTCTCTATGGTCTTAAGCAAGCGCCTAGAGAATGGTATCAGAAGTTTGATGCTTTCATTCGGTCCCAGGGTTTTAGAAGGAGTGAAATTGATCACTGCCTCTACAAATAAAGGGCTAAGGATAGTAGCCTGATAATCCTAGCACTATATGTGGATGATATGCTATTGGCTAGCAAGAACACTTATGAGCTAGATGCATTAAAGGACAAGTTGCATGAGGCCTTTGATATGAAGGATTTGGGACTTGTAGGTCATATTCTTGGTATGCGCATCACGCGTGATCGGAGTAGGAAACTCCTTTGGCTTTCACAAAAAGAGTATGTTACAAAAGTATTGCAGCGTTTCAATATGGAGGGGGGGAAGGCAGTGAGTACTCCATTGCCTCCATATGTGAAACTGAGTCATACAGATAGTCCCAAATCAGATGAGGAAAGGGCCATGATGGCCAAGGTTCCTTATGCATCAGCAGTTGGGAGTCTTATGTATGCTATGATAGCTACTAGACCAGACATTGCATTTGCAGTGGGAGTTGTTAGCCGATATATGGCTAATCTAGGAAAGAGGCATTGGGAGGCGGTTAAGTGCATCATGAGGTACATGAAGGGTACCAAGGAGATGTGCATTTGCTTTGGTAAAGGAGACATGCGTGTACTTGGGTACACAGATTCAGACTATGCAGGGCATGTGGATAGTAGGAGATCCACTTCTGGTTATGTGTTCACCTTTGCAGGTGGTGCAGTGTCGTGGATGTCTCGCGCACAGAAGTGCGTTGCTTTGTCTACCACAGAGGCTGAGTATGTTGCAGCCACAGAGGGTTGCAAGGAGGCTATATGGCTTGATCGGCTAGTGGGAGATTTGGGGATTCATACAGGTGTACCGACATTGCATAGTGATTCCATGAGTGCTATTCAACTAGCACGGAATTCGGTCTTTCATGCAAAGACCAAACACATTGAGGTCAGGTACCATTTCATCAGGGAGGTACTTGAGGACAAGCGCATAGAGCTTGTCAAGGTTCATACAGATGATAACCCTGCAGATATGCTGATGAAGAGTCTACCTAGTCAACGGTTTGAGTATTGTCGTGTATTGATGGGCATTGGATAGTATGCTCACTGGTTGTTCTCCCTTAAAGGCACATTGTCCTTTAAGTGGGAGGTTGTGGGGGTTAAAGGTCAGTGTGCCTTTACCCCAGTCATGTACAATACTCAAACACATATATAAATGAATAAAAAAAGAAGATTAGGGTGGTTCTGCACCCACCAAACTTGTGTGGCTCTCTGTCTCTCTCTCTCTCCTTCTTCCGTTCTTGCTTCCATTGAGAGCACTCTCAATTTTAGCATCGGCTCGGTCATGCCACATTGCATCATGGTTGGATCCAGTTATCACCACCTCCGATTAGGAGATCATTCCTCAGTGTGAGGATATTTATGCATCAGTGCAGTCCTACCCCAGTGTAGTAGACATCATTAGGTTTAGCCATAGCACAACCTAGGGACTCAATGTTTCAGCATGCACTTATGGTTGTAGTATACAGTCCATACTTGATGCAGATTATTGGTTGGATTGAGGACTTCAAATCAGTCCCTACATCAGCATTTGACAACTCATATGCCTAAGGGATATCTTATGTTTTCTTAGTTGTATTTCAGGCTTCTAGGTCTTTATACTGCCAGCTCCTTCTTGATGAGACTTTGATAGATGCTACATCCTATGCCAACAGATGTCTAGCCATGCACACATCAGATGAACTTTAGCTCATGGTGGTTGAGCATATAGGTTGGACAAGTTCCCACGCCTTGTCATTTGTATGGGCCTTTGCTTTAGCAAATTAGAGTATCATACCTACATCTTTGGCCCTTGAATCACTCTGTCTACACTGACTATGCAGTCTTATTTGATTCCACATCATTTGACAAAGATTATAGCTCTACTACAGCATACCTCACACATTGCTGTCAATTCTTTTGGGTTGGCGACAC
Source organism: Dipteris shenzhenensis (assembly GCF_047967505.1). NCBI lineage: Eukaryota > Viridiplantae > Streptophyta > Polypodiopsida > Gleicheniales > Dipteridaceae > Dipteris > Dipteris shenzhenensis. The sequence goes on from NC_141627.1 coordinate 18,869,553, forward strand.
TCTCGTATGTCATAATCTACGTGATTCTTTCTCCATAACTACATCGACTAGCCTTAGATTTGGATGCCTCTTCTATAGAGAAGCTGCACAGTCCATGATGACACATGACATGTTCAACTTTGGCATGCTCGGCATGCATCCATACACACCATTCATCATGTAGTTATCTTTTGATCGACCAGTCTTTGATCCAAGTGGGCATCTTCATTTTTGGATTTCCTTCCTCTTCCCTTCAGCTTATCTTTTGGGTTTTATTTCCAAAGGTAAAGGATGACTCACAACTTAAGAGGAAACACACATTATGTATAGGATCCAATAAGTTGTACTCATTGTACATGTTCTTGCTACGTAGTCACTATGGCCACACATGCACATACTACTCTGATTCTTTCCAGTTTTTTTTTTTTGGATGCTATCATATGCACCGAATGAAACACAAAAAGATCTTGTACATGCACCCTCTACTTACCCAGTGCCAATTTAAAAGGGGGTGTTAAGGATGGTGTAAATTGCACCATCTAGATAGGGCATTAGGGGAAAACCCTAACCCTAACCTAAGGGGTACTCGTATATATATTCGTGGCTATGTTTAATACAACATAGTGTATAGGTAGCTATAGCATGTGCATTCCTCTCTCTCTCTCTCTCTCTCTCTCTCTCTCTCTCTCTCTCTCTCTCTCTCTCTCTCTCTCTCCCCCCACTTCATTAAGGATACTGGCGACTAGCAAATACCCAAGAGCACCATAGAAAGGATTTATAAAATACTAAACTATGCAACTATCTAGAGAAGACCAGGCACTGCAAGAGCATTAAAGCCATATCACATTATTCAAAGATTAAGCATTAAAAAACCATCTTCTCTAATTTATTTACATTATCTTGCATGATGTTCAAAATGAAGAAGTTGAATAATATGTTTCAACTAAATATTTCTACTAGCTTTTTCAAAACATTATAGTAGAGACTAATCTTTTTGTTATGTGCTCTAGACAATGGCTATACCCAAGGGAACTATAGGCAATTTATAAAGTCATTAAGTCATCAAGACTTGACAAATTGCTCAATACAATGGCCATGCCCAAGGGAACCATAGGCAATTTATCAAGTCATCAAGACTTGATAAATTGCTCAATACAATGGTCATGCCCAAGGGAGCCCTAGGAAATTTATCAAGTCATGAAGGTTGATGTTGCCAAGAAGGACAAAAATCCTATCATGCTCCCATGGTGGAAAACAATATGCTTTTATGCAAAAGGATCATGGATAGTTCTCTTCCATTTGTCCTATTTCCATGCTAATGCAATAATGTCTCTACCTCCTATGGCATGTTTCTCTATTTATGTTGTTCCATTCCAATGAAAACTAGTTAAAATATTTATAATTTGTGCATATGAGAATCTTATTTATGCCTTGTGTGATGACTTCCACTCTATGTGGGTGTTGGGTGGGGGTGGGGGCTGTGTGATGACTTCCACTCTACATGGGCGTTGGGGTGGGGGGGGGGGGGAGGGGTTGGTGGTCTATAATTCACAAAAATCTTCTAACGTAAGGTGCCAACTTATATAATCTACTTGCAATTGCACTACCTCAACTAGTCAAAGGATTTCTACCAGTACCTTTCTTACACCAAAGTCTACATTTTTTGTGTATTTCACAGAAACAAAGTTGATACTTCAATGCAATCACAATGGCAAAATAACATGATGGAATTAATTTTTGGACTAGGACAACAAATTGGATGATAGCCATTATAGAAACTAGAAACTCAAATCTCAAATGAAGAAATTGCAGGACATTGTTATGAAAAAGAAAAGAAATCGAGAAATTCCCAGTACAATCCTGAACACCTACATTGATAGTGTATCAAACCAAAGAAGTTCTTCAAACATAATTTGATTAGGACAAAAGACAAGGTTAACATTGAATATTTTTAATTTCAATGTCAAAAGTGTTATGATGTTGATTATTAGAGATAAGATGTCTATAGTTGGAAAGCATTGGAAAATAAGTTTAATGCCAAAAATATGTCCAGGGTCATCATGCTTGAGAACCAATTTAAAAATGCAACAAAATTGCAAAATAGACACAGATTCAAATTGCTCGGTTGCAAGTTGATTGGCATTATTGGATAGGAAGTGAAGATAGAAAGATTAATGTTAATCACCTTAGCAAAGATTTTGATAAGCTTGTTATATCTTTGAAATCATGTCAAACATGCTCATGCAAAAGCATTTAAGATGAGGCAAAAATACAAGTTCAAGCAAGAACATAATTTTTTACTAGGCAAAGATATTATTAAAGAGGCAAAGGAAAACATCAAGCAATTGCAAATATACTAATCATCATACCAAAGAAACTCACTCTCATGGCCTTAACTTACATTCAAATAATTATTAGTCTTTATTATCTTCTTCAAGTTGTCATCTACATCAAGGTCCTCAGATTAGAAGGGGACATGAAAGAGGCAAACTTAATTATAACAAAGGATACGTGTGAAACAATGCTTTAACAAGGACATGAAATTGCAATTATTATGGTATTCCAAGTCATTGGGAGAGAGAATAAACTAGAGATATTGTATCAACCATTACCATCGAGTTGGAAACAAATGGCAAAGGTACAATCAACATTAGTCACAATTAGCATCACAATCAAAGGCAATCAACTAATTTCTGAAGATAACAAGGTTCAACAAAAAGTCTTATTTCTTTGTATGGCACAATAGATAGTTTAACTATAGAAGAATCATGAAGAAAACATTCGGTGGTTTAACTCAATTGCAAGCAACAATATTACTTCTGAAAATTATTGATTCTCCAAATAAAAATGCCACATATAATTGAAGCAATTTGCAATATTCCACATCTTAGCAATACATGTCTTGCATAGAGTATTGGAAAAACTTTTTATACTTTGATATGGCCCAAAATCTAGTTTTAGTTGGATAAATGACAAAGAACGATAGGGAGATTTATTTAACAAATATAGTTGCATAATCAAGGAACTTGATAATTCCAACATTATTATTCCAAAACCTACAAAGAGTCACCAGATATTTAATCAAAGAGCATTGATTATAGTTCATCAAAGTTAGGTGCATATACTAGCACATGTGGCACAAGAGGTTTGGATATCTCAATTAGTTTCATTAAATAGATGAAACCATACCATCTGATATTTGGGATTATGCCACAACTTTTTCTTTGAACAAAGCTTGATATTGGTGATTTTGCTAGAAATGCTTGACTCTAGTTTTTGAAACAAAAATTTGATCCTCTTAGTGTATCAAAAAATTCAAAGCACATAGAGTGGCATATACATCAAGATCCTTTAATGTGATAATGGAGGTGAGTACAAATCAAATGAGCTTAATGCAATTTATAGGCATCATGGGATCAAAGACAATTCCCTCGTAAAGACACTTCACAAAGGAAAAATATAATTGTTAGAGAATCCACTAAATGCATGATGGATGAAAAGAAAGTACCAAGACCCTATTACAGTGATTCAGCTCGCATAACAAATGTTTATGTGATGAACAAAAGTTCAATACTCTAGACTTCTTACAAAAAAATTTTCAGTACTCTAGAGGAAGCATTCACAAGAATTAATCCTTTCATTAATCATTTCAAAGTATTTGGATGTCTTGCCTATGCTTATGCCAAGATTTTTATTGGATACAATGAAGAATCAAAAGCTTGTAGATTTTATGATCCATCCAAGAGAAGATTCATTGTCTAGAAATGACATTAGTAATTTGCTCATTGAACAAGTAAGTACAAATACTCATGAGCACTACCTTCAATTGGTTCTACCAAAGGAAAACAATTGTCAAGATGAGTGAATGATTAATTGGAAGCCCATGTATAGGAAAGCTCAAATGATTTGCAAACTTAGAGAGAGAGAGAGAGAGAGGGGGGGGGGGGGCCACGTGGTGAAAAATGGTGTGGGACACTTTTTAAAGAAAAGTGTAACAATAGCGATGCCTGGAAGGCAGTGCTAACAAAGCCATTTCAATGCAAGCTTCATCTTCTATTCTAATCATCTTTCATTGACCCAAAATGATAGTCCAATGTTCTATTTTCTAAATACAGAGAACGATACCCATAGCATCAATATTGTTCAATAAATGCTTAGTGGGAAAAAAGTGAAAATCATGGGATACAACCACTAAAGAAAATAGTAAATGTTCAATAGATATGAAGGTCACTAAAGGAATGTTGGGGAAAAGTGTAAAGATAAGAACATCACTAAAGAACGTCCAGAAATGGTTATTGCAGAATAACAAAATGCGGTGAGCGTGGATCAAACACGTGACCTTCAGATCTTTAGTCTGACGCTCTCCCAACTGAGCTATCCCCGCTTATGGAGAAATAATTGATGTGGTTTTGAATTTATTGGTAAACAGCTGATCTATTATTTTATGCAGGCTGATCGAACAGACCAATAACTACGACAACACGTTACTTCCTTTCCCCTTTTATGCAATTTGAATGAGGCAGCTACTATCTTAAGAATACATGCTGATGTGATTTGCATTTGCTATGCCTATCTATCCTTAAACGAGCCTCCGTTTATAGCAATCGTGTGTTGTGTCTGCTTGGCTTTTTGAGCCACTATTCTATATGCGTGGTGGGACTTGACGTTTTGACTTGCTATTGCCATTTGATTGGCTTCCCAAACCTTTGCTAATCTTTGAGCCTTTGTTGTTGATAAGACTCTCCATGCATATCACTGTGTCGACTTGCTTAGTTGGCTGATTAATTGAGAAATCCAGTTTTTTTTTTTTTTTGGGAGGATGCAGTAAAGTAAAAAGAGACTTTGCCTCACATGACTAATATTCATCAATCATTTATTTGAGCTACTACAATTTCAAGATTTGGGTCATATAACTCTCCCTCCACCTCCTAGCATCCATATCATAAACATTAAGTTTCCATGTATTTATGAACTATCTTTATTAAAGTGACAATTGACATTAAGTTTCAATGTATTTACTAATTATCTTTATTAAAGTGGAAATTGAAATTTCTAGTTATGTTTTAGCATGAAAGTATGTGCCCACGATGTTCAAAAATGGAAATTCATATTAATTTCATCATATTCCCTCCCCATTGATAGATTAAGTTAGGTTACTTTTGAGAATTAAGCCAAGCTATGCAAAAATCATCTGTTGCTTTCCATGCCACTGCTTCTGGCTCCTACTTCCTACTTGGTGGAGAAAATATCTCCTTGCCCCCCCCCCTCCCCGCCGAAAGATTTGCCAGGAGTTAAGATTGTGAATTGAAGCAAAGTGAAAAGAGAAGGAAAATGGCGATAATGAACTGAGATAGGCAATCTGGTAAGAGAGAATGTCTATAAGACTGGGGGTGAAATCCCAATGTGGTTCTCATGTTCTCTCAGCTTATATGGTTCAAGCTTCATGGCTTTTGAGCTCAAAGCAAAATCAGTGTAGCTAGAATGCTTATGATTGGCGATACGTTTCAAAATGTGGGTAGAGATTTGACGATGATGTTCCAACCACTGTAAATTATAGACAAAGAATGGAATTGATGGATGATGATTGACAAGGAGAAATGGCTAGGCTGAGCAAAGTTGAGGGAGAGATGGGGAGGGAGGGTTGAGCAAGATGGAAGATAATGTACTAAAATAATAGGGAGTGTACATGGAGAGCATGTGGAGGGCATGTGGAAAAGTGTGGAGGAGTGTGGAGTCAAAAGGAATCCTTCTAGAATTCTTATGTGGAATGTGGAGGATGTTGACATGTGAAAAAGAGGAGGGTCCTCTTGGGCTCCATGTGGGAGGACTATTGATTTTTTTACTCAAAAGGATAAAGAAGAATCTTGTGATGGGACACTTGTCAAAATCCTCCTAAAAGGACAATTGATGGTGACCCATGCCCTTATGTCATGAAGAGGTGAAAGAATCTACTACCAGCAAATGTTACAGGGTGAAGGAAGGTGAGAATTGCACTATAAAAGAAGCCCCTCCCCTCTCTCTCAAGCATCTCATTTTTCTCCTTGTAGCCTTGTTGTTGCCTTGTATCGAGCTCCTTTTATGCCTATCCTTTTTCTTGAGGCTTAGCCCCTCTCTTCTTTGTAGTTCTCTCCCATTGGGAAGCTTTCCTGGCTTCCAGAACCATGATCGTCTTCTTTTCCAATTTTCTCATACTTTTTCCCTCTTCGCTCGGGAGCTCCGTTGGTGCTCATATATGGCTTGTTTTGTATTCTGTTCTGAGGGGAGTCTCTACCCTTTAGGGTGACCAATATGTACTCTTGAAGCAACCCCTTCAGTAAGAGAAATCATCACCTTTTCCTATTGCTCAAGTCGCTCCTGGACTGTTTTGGTACCCTGTCGTAAAATGGCCATAACTTTTTGCTCCCTACTCCGTTTTGGTCGAAACTATATCAAAATCTTCATCTCTTTGATCTCTATCCATTTATGTCTTTACTTCCATGTTTTGATCTACTGAGAAAATGTTACAGTGTGCAGAATAGGGTAGACCTGGATTTGGGACAGTTTTGGAGTCTAATACTAAAATGGTCCTAACTTCTCATCTCTTGTTCCATTTTTCGTGAACTATATGTCAACATTTTTGTCTTTTCAAACCCTACAAGCATGTGTTATTTGGGTTTTGAGGGTCAAAGGAAGAGCTATTCCCATGCTATCATAGCTATATTTTTATTTCCAATAATTGTGGGTTCTCTTGTGTTGAGCTTTATCAAAATGATGCGACCCAACAACCCCATATGCCAGAATGAGCCCTACCAATTCAGGCCCTTCACTTCCATCCATGTAGTTCTTAGTATGAAAATTTTCTTCAATAGAGGCTTGCTCTTACGTTCGGTGCCGAACGCTTGGCAAAAATCAATGCTTCCCCTCAACCTTTCCTCTTTCCCATGTTGAACTGTGATCTCACCTTTGATGTTTATATATTTATCTTGCTTTGATTTGTCTATTTTCCTTTCCCTCTTATTCTTTTGACTCTAAGAAGTGACTAGAATTAAGCCCTTAAAATGTGTGTCACATCTTTTGGTTGAGATGCCAGGTAGGTTTTGCTTAGGATTTTCCTATCATAACCTCATGATCTCAGCTTGTTTACAAGCAAAGACTTTCTTCTTTGTGCTCATTTTTTGTGCAAGATGTACAACATTCCAGTGTTCCGTGGATCAAAAGAAGAAGACTCGAGGAGTTACCTTCGAGAATTCAATCGAGCATGCCGTTTGACTGGTTGGTCTATGAAGGAACGTGCTGAGATACTTTCAGATTTCTTGGAGTGCGTGGCCTTAACTTGGTACGAGGCCTTGCCAAAAGATACCAAGGATGATTGGGAAAGCTTGGTTGAGGCAATGCAAGAGAGATTTGGGACATTGGAGTCACCAAATTCCTTGCTATTGCAGCTGGAGAAGATTTCCCAAAAGGAAGGAGAGTCAGTTTCGACCTTCGCTATGAGGTATGAGGATTTATTCATCAAGTACCAACAAGCTTCTTTGCATGTGGTTGAGTCTTCTTCATCTTCTACAGGAGATTCTAAAGGTTCATTGGCAATGGAGCATCTCAAGATGAGCAAATTTATTTATGGTTTGGATTCTACCTTGCATGGAAAAATTCTAAGCAAAAATCCCAATAATTTCAAAGAGGCTCTTTGCATTGCTTTGAAGAAGGAGGCGACCCATCAAATTGAGTCCGCATTTTAGCCATATACAATTTTCATGACTCCGGCACATCGAGTAGAGGTAGCCTCAACATCCTAGGTATCTGCTCCCTCACTGGATCATAATATGCACAATTGATGGCAGAATTTGCTGATTTGAAGTTGCACTTGGTGAATGCCAATCCACCTAGGGCTCCACGAACTGAGGAAAAGCCTAGGGATAAAAACGATGTTACCTATTATGAATGTCAAGAGAAGGGACACTATCATCCGGAATGTCCAAAATTGGACAAGAGTGTAGTACTCTTAGAAAGAACATGTTCAGAGGGAAGATGAGGAAGAAACTTTGATGCCATTGATGACAAGAAGTCATAAAACTAGGAGTGACGAGGAAGAGGAGGAAGAGAAAGAAAGGAAACATAAGAAGAAAAAGTCATCCTAAAGAAAGATTGGACAATTTGATTTTCCTCTTAGACAAGGGACTCTTAGTTATGATCTATTGATAGACCTTAGAGAGAAGACTACACAAATCACATTTGGGCAGCTTTTGGCACTCTCTCCAAAACTTAGGAAGGAATGGAGTAAATTGGCCAGCACTAGGGAGTCTAATAAAAAGACGAAAAAGGATAATGGGACACCTATGGCACAAAAGGTAGACATAGATGTGGGAGATTATGTACCTATTGTTGATGTTGTCATAGATAGCTAGACTATTTCTAATGCATACATTGATGGGGGTGCATCGATAAATGTCATGAGTGAAAAGACAATGAAAGATGCTGATTTGAAAATATCTTCTCTTAACTCTCCTTATCATATTAAGTTGGCTGATAATACTAGAGTGAAAACTTTAGGAGTGGTGAAGAATTTGGCAATGGATGTGTGGAATTTTTGTACCTAAAACATTTCAGGTTATTCCTACAAAACCAGATGCTAGGGCTTACCCATTGATCTTGGGAAGGCCTTGGCTCTGTCAAGTGAAGGTAGTACAAAAGTGGGAGACAGGTGATCTTATTCTCCAAGGAGGGAATAGGAAGGTCCACTACAACATCAAGAGTCGCCACAAGAAGGTGGTAAAGAAGGAAACTTCGACTTCGGAGAGCTCAGAGTCCGAGTCATCCAATCACGAGACAAGTGGCACCTCCGAGGAGTCCATCTCAGAAGGAGAGGTGGAAGGAGCAGTTTTTGGTCTTTGCCTTGGTGTTGATTGAGGGGACAATCAAGGAAATGGAGCTTCAGAAGGAGAATCATCTTTAACCGTGTATGAGGAAGTGGTGGATCACACTAGTCTTCGCCACCAACAAAATGAGATTCTTCTTGATGAGACTATAACAGGTACTGAAATAGATGAATACCTAGAAATGCTTGATGGGTTTCCTAATCTATTTGCAAATAGTTACTCACAAGTGTGCCAAGTTACCTTAGTGGAGCACAAAATTGACTTGAAGCCTCAAAGCAAGCCAGTGGTGCAACGGCTTAGGCGGTTGGGAATGGTACAAGCAGAAGTGCTCAGGAAGGAGGTAACTAACTTTCTCCAAGTTGGATTTATTTTTCCAGTTGAGAATTTAGAGTGGGTTTCTCCAGTGGTGGTTACTCCCAAGAAAGGAAAGAAATGGTGTGTTTGTGTGGACTTTCGCCCTCTAAATGCATGCACAAAGAGGGATTATTTTCCTCTACCATTTGAGGATGAGATATTGGATCAAGTTGCAGGCCATGAAATATATTCAGTATGTGATGGGTACTCCGGATGCTTCCAAATTCAGATTTGTGAGGAAGATCAAAGGAAGACTTCATTTGTTACACCATGGGGGGTGTATGCATATAGGGTGATGCCATTTGGTTTAACTAATGCACCAGCAACTTTCGAACGTTTCATGAGCCAAGTATTTGCACCCTACTTGGGAAAGTTCATAAGAGTGTTTTTGGATGATTTTTGCATTTATTCAAGCCGTGTAGATCACTTGGAAAAGTTGAGGATTGCATTGAAAAGTATTGATGATGCAAAAGGTTGCCTTAATCCTACAAAATGCCATTTGGCCAGGAAGAAGGTGGCCTTGTTAGGACATGTTATCTCGAAGGAGGTATAGAAATGGATTCTGAGAAGGTACAAGCAATCATGGCCCTTCCACCACCTAGTAATGTCAGAGAGGTGAGGGCATTTTGGGTAAAATAAAGTATTACCAGTGCTTTGTTGATATGTTTTCTGAAAAGATGTATCCTATAAATTTATTGACAAAGAAAAATGTATCTTTCCAATGGGGACTAGAGCAAGATAAGGCATTTTGTTTGCTTAAGGGATGCATGAGCCAAAGGCCAATTATGCAGCCTCCTAGGTGGGAGGATGATTTCTATGTGAATCTAAGTGTGTCAACTCATTCAGTGGGAGCTATACTACTTCAAAAGGGTGAGCAAGGATGCATGCAACCAGTGTATTATGCAAGTCGGCAACTCACGGAGGGTGAGGAGAGGTATGGTGAAATGGAGAAAGAAGGTTTAATCTTTGGTCTTTTCAGGAATGTGAAGAGGTTTAGGTCATACTTGCTAGCTTGCCCTTTTTTCTTCCTTACATCTCAACTTGCTTTACAATTTTTGGTTCACAAACCCAATCCTGCTCGAAAGTTTGCTAAGTGGATTTGTGAGCTTCAAGAGTTCTCTTTCACTTTTATTATAGAAAGCACCACTAGAGCTTCTCTTGCAGATGTGCTTACAAGTGAGAAGGAAGAAGAAGTAACAAAGGCAAAGGAAGACTTAGATGAAGAGCTGGAGACCCCACCAACAACTTTCAAGCTGCATTTTGATGGAGCCTTTAGCCCTTCTAGGAAATTTGGGGCTGGGGGGATAATTCTATTTGATCCAGAAGGAAAAGAGGTATGGGCCAAGGGTAGGCAATTTCCTAAAGCAATATCAAATAATGTGGCCAAGTGCAATGCATTGATCTGTGGATTAGAAGATTGCCTAAAGGAAGGAGTGAAAGAGGTAGAGGGTTAAAGGGGACTCTCAACTGGTCATTAGGCAAATGAAAGGTGTTTATAAGGCACAGAGTCCTAATCTACAATATCTTTATAAAAGAGCGATGGAGTTAAAGGAAGCTTTTGAGTTTTGCAAGTTTGTACATATTCAAAGAAAAGATAATCATCAAGCTGATGAGATGGCTACTAAAGCTATGGCTTCTTTCACTAAAGCTACTCTTGCATTGATAGATACAGGTTGCCCAGAGCTCTAAGATGTTCAATATTACTTAGATGAAGGACATTTTCCTCATGCATTAACCCCTCAACAAATGCAGAGGCTCACAAGGAAGGCTCGTCCTTACACAATCCTTGAGGATGTTCTATACAAGCAAGGTAAAGATAAGGTTCTTAGGAGGGTAGTGAGCTTGGAAGAATCTAAAAGGGTTATGGAGCTATGTCATGAATGTTCAGGTTACTTTGCTTCAGCTAGCACTACTCGAAAGATCCTTAACACAAGGTATTATTGGCCTTGACTCAACAAAGATGTCCATGAGTGGTGCCGAAGTTGTGAGGTATGCCAAGCATATGGATGCAAGCAATTGGTTCCTGGGCCCTTGAATCCCATTCCAGCATATGGTCCATTTGAGAGGTGGGGTTCGAGTTTTATTGGGCCCCTTCCTCGTTCTTCACAAGGGAAGTATTATATATTAGTTGCAACTAATTATCCAACTAGATGGGTAGAAGCAAAAGCTACTATCGACAGCAAAGCAACAACGGTGGCATCATTTCTCAAGGAGTTTATATGTGCCCATTTTGGTTGCCCTTTGGAAATCCTTACAGATGGAGGGAGGTCTTTTAGAAATGACTTGATTGAATCTTTGGTGCACAAATTGAAAATAAATCATGTCATATCAACTCCATATTATCCCCAATGCAATGGTCTTATGGAAAAAGCTAATGGTTTGCTTTGTGGGTCCTTGTCTAAGCTAGTAGACACCATGAAAAGGAAGTGGGATGTGCATATACCAGAGGTTTTGTGGGCTTATAGAACCACTCATAAGCTCTCCCTTGGTTTCACACCTTTTCAGTTAGTTTATGGAGTGGAGACCATCTTGCCAATAGAATTGGAAATCTCAAGCCTTCGTACGACTTTTTCTTGATAGTGCAATGAAGAAGAAACACATGCCCAACGTTTAGCACAGCTGGAGACCTTGGATGAGAAGCGGCTTCAAGCACTTCAACATTTGGAGGTAGCACAACAACGTCGCAAAACAAGGTATGATGCTGTTACCAAGAAGAAGAAGAAGCCAGAACTTAAAGAAGGAAGCTTGGTCATGAAGTTTGATGGTCGCGTGGAGAAGCGGCTAGACAAGAAACTCCTTCGATGCTGGGAAGGTCCCTTTAGGGTGAAGAAAAAGTTCAAAAATAGCACTTATCTTTTGGAAGATGCAAATGGTCAAGCGATCCCTGGACGTGCCAATGAGTATCGGTTAAAAGTGTTTTATCTGCCGCAGATACCATGGCCAACAGACCCCCACGCCAAGCACGGGGATCTACCTCCTTTTATGCCTTGTATCTAGCTCCTTTTATGTCTCTCCTTTTTCTTGAGGCTTAGCCCCTCTCTTCTTTGTAGTTCTCTCCCATTGGGAAACTTTCTTGGCTTCCACAACCATGATCTTCCCTTCTTTTCCCATTTTCTCATATTTTTTCCCTCTTCGCTTGGGAGCTCCGTTGGTGCTCATGTATGGCTTGTTTTGTCATCTGTTCTAAGGGGAGTCTCTACCCTTTAGGGCGACGTCAGTCCAATATGTACTATTGAAGCAACCCCTTCAGTAAGAGAAATCGTTGCCTTTTCCTATTGCTCAAGTCGCTCCTGGACTGTTTTGGTACCTTGTCGTAAAACGGCCATAACTTTTTGCTCCCTACTCTATTTTGGTCGAAACCTATATCAAAATCTTCGACTCTTTGAGCTCTATCCATTTATTCCTTTACTTTCATGTTTTGACTTACCGAGAAAATGTTACAGTGTGTAGAACAAGGTAGACTTGGATTTGGGACAGTTTTGGAGTCTGTTACTAAAATGGTCCTAACTTCTCATCTCTTGTTCCATTTTTCATGAGCTATATGTCAACATTTTTGTCTTTTCAAATGCTACAAGCATGTGTTCTTTGTTTTTGGTTTTCAGGATCAAAGGAAGAGCTATTTCCATGCTATCATAGCTGTATTTTTATTTCCAATAATTGTGGGTTCTCTTGTGTTGAGCTTTATCAAAATGATGCGACCCAACAACCCCATATGTCAGAATGAACCCTACCAATTCAGCCCCTTCACTTCCATCCATGTAGTACTTAGTATGAAAATTTTCTTTAATAGAGGCTTGCTCTTACATTCGGTGCCGAACGCTTGGCAGAAATCAATGCTTCCCCTCAACCTTTCCTCTTTCCCATGTTGAACTATGATCTCACCTTTGATGTTTATATCTTTATCTTGCTTTGATTCGTTTATTTTCCTTTCCCTCTTGTTCTTTTGACTCTAAGAAGTGACTAGAATTAAGCCCCTAAATTCTGTGTCACAGTGGGACAAAATTGGAAACCAAAAGAATTTCAAAAAACATGAATTTCACATTGCGAAGCTCGACCATCATTACTTAGGCTTCCACTTGAAACGTGGCAGGCCAAAAAACAATACTTAGACTTAAAAATTAATAATGAAGGTATGCCTTCCTCCTTTTGCCAAGTGTGTCACTACTCTCTTTTGCATTGTTTTTTTTGCTGCACTCATTTGAATTGTCCATATTTACATTCTTATTGATCAAATAGAGCAAAGCCTAGTGGTCCACATAGAAAATAAATGGATTTTCAAGCAAAAAATGTTTTATGCACAACAAAGATCATGCCTAGAGCTTCATGCTGCTCGAAACTAGATTCTATAAGTGTCAACAACAGACATGCACATTACATAATCCAATCTACCATTTGGTCATGCCAATATAATCCCTAAGGCATATCCAAAGGCATCAACATGGACATAAAAAATGGCATCCTATCAAGGCTGCCTCAAAAATGGGTGTAGCTGTCACTCAATTTTTTAAGTTATGAAACACATCAGACAACTCATGAGTCCATGCAAACTTGGAATCCTTCTTAGTTAATGCATATAATGGAGCTACAATCTTGGCAAAATCTTTTACAAAGCATCTGTAAAAATTGATGAAGCCCACAAAAGAATGTAATTGATTTTTTGGCTCTAGCATTTGTTGAATGGCATGAATTTTACTTGACTGGCCCTAGATACCATCTTGTGAAATCACATCCCTCAGACACAGAAAACACTCTTAGGTAGATTAAATGAGATTCCTACTTTCCTACAATGTTAAAACACCTTGTCCAAAATGCATAGGTGATCATTGTCTATAGAGTACACACAAACATCATCCAAATAATGGCTATGAATTCGGTCAAATAGTCCCAAAATGTTTCTGCCATGAACTTTTGAAAGGTTGATGGTGCACTCCTTAATCCAAAAGGCATACCTAGGTTGCACAAGCACCCCACTCCATGATGAATGCACTCTTAGATGATCTTTTAGAGCTATCAAGATTTGGTTATAGCCACTATAGCCATCCATAAATGAATACATTTCATGTCCTACAACCTGATCTAATATCCCATTTGTAAATGGTATTGGAAATGGGTCAGGAATAGTTTGGACATTCAACTTCTAGTAATCCACACATACTTAAAGTGTACCATTTTTCTTTGGAACTACCACAATCCACAATGGGAAACCATTCTAGTACTTCAGGACAAATGGGCGTATGTCGATGGTTCTACACCTAGACCATTGGACGATCCAGCCACCAATAGCTCTACTCCACCTATTGTCACAACACCAGCAGTGGATCTACAACGGCATCTACAACTACACAAATAGTTTCTGCACCCGTAGCAGCTCCTTCCATTGCCCGAGCTCAAGTAGAATAATGGGATAAGAAAGACAAGTATGCATATCATTTGATCAAACAGAATGTCCAAGATGTCATGCTAGGATAGCTCAACATAGTCAAGACATCAAAAGAAGCATGGGATATGTTCGTAGCTCTCTATGAGTCCAAGAACACATCAAGGATTCTCACACTAAGAAACAAAATCAACCAGAGTTTCCGCAACATGCAAAACCGGTCATGCTTATGTACTCCGAATAAAAGACTACAACAATCAACTCGCAGCAATAGGAGAGACTATGGACCCTACAAAAATGGTTCAAGTAATCATGAATGGACTAGGAGAGGGATACGAGAATCTAGTCCAGAGTATTGCCATCCAATAGTAAATTTCGACACTAGAAGAACTCCAGCAGTCCTACTTGGTAAAGAACTCAAGATGCTTCAAGCACGAAAAGGTCATTCTAATGACCAGGCATTCACAGCTTCAAAGAGAAGCAGAGGCAGAGGCAGAGGTAGAGGCAGATCATTCCAAAAAAGTAGTCATCATGAGCAACAAAATCACCAAAGTCAAAATCAGCATCAACATCATCCTCAGCAACATCAGAATCAACAAAGAGGAAGTCATTCCAATCGAGGAAGATTTCAAGAACGAGGGAATGCATCCACCAACGTGTCAAAATCCAGTGCAACTGCTATCATAAGTTTGGACACTATGAAAGAGATTGCTGAAGAAGCAGTACGACCAAGGCGGTCAATCTAGTAGCAATCGAGGGAATTTTCGTTGCAGAGAAAATAATTGTGGTGGACATTCTAGTCACAGTCATTTTGCAAATGAACATGGGAATATGTTTCTTGGAAATGAGGAAATGCAGCAAACTGAAACAATGTATCCAGATACTGATTTCAATCCAAAAGAAGATTTCAGCTATCAAGTCGACCAAGCAGAACAGGATCCTTGGTACATCGACAGCAGTGCATCATCTCACATGACAAATCATTAGGAATGGTTCACAGCATTAGGGGAATTTTGGACTCAAAAAGGGCCTCTTGGATTAGTCCCTTAAGATTTGTGATTAGTAAACCAACCAATTGGAAGGCTTGGGCATTAAAACAATGGAGGATTCCATATTGGCCTCTCATTGGTGGAGAGACTTCCCTTGGTTCCCACTAGGCTCCCACTTGCCTCCTCTTGCCCCCGCCACCTCCTGGGGCATTTACTCCCCCCCTTGACTTTTTCATGGTCCCCCTACCCTCCTCCCTCACTCCGTGGGCCCCCAAAATTGTGAGTTTTTTTCCCTCCAAAAAATCAAAATTTTCCAAAAGTGTCCCCAACCCCCCAAACACCTCCCAAGAGGCCCCTTAAAATATCCCCATTGACTCCCGACCTTCCTCCTAGCCTCTTTCTCCTCTCAGCCTCCTCTCAGCCTCCTCCTCCTCCTCTCAACCTCCTCTCAGCCTCCTCCTCCTCCTCTCAACCTCCCCTCAACCTCCTCCTGTCAATGTCTTCCTCCTCTCAGCCTCCTCTCAGCTTCCTCCTCTCAACCTCCACTCCTCCTCCCCCTCTCAATATCCTTAGCCTCCTCTCAACATCCTTACAACCTCTTCTTACTCTTAGCCTTGTCCTCTCAATCTCTCCCTCTTTTCTTTCTCCCATTCTTTCCATATTTATGAAGCACTCCTCTTCCCCTAGACTAGATGTAAGACACATTTTGAAGGAGTACTTCATTTTGGGATTGCTCAAAAGGGGCTTGTATGGGAGCGAGGGTAAGAGGACTATGTTGTGGAGAGAGAGAGAGAGAGAGAGAGAGAGAGAGTGGGAGAGAGATATGAGAGAGAGAGAGAGAGAGAGAGAGTGCATGTGTGTGTGTGTGTTTGAGAGAGAGATATGGATTCCCATGCATTGTGTGTGTATGCGTGTGTGTGTGTGTGTGTGTGTGTGTGTGTGTGTGTGTGTGTGTGTAAGAGAGAGAGAGAGAGAGGGAGGGAGAGATGGATTCCCATGCTATGTGTGTGTGTGTGTGTGTGTGTGTGTGTGTGTGTGTGTGTGTGTGTGTGTGTGTGTGTGTGAGAGAGAGAGAGAGAGAGAGAAGCAAATGGATCCCTATGGCTCATGATGTAGTGGACACAATAAAGATTTGATTTGATTTGATTCCTAGGCTTTGTTTGATTTGAAGTTATTTTGTAGATATTCTTATTTATATTACTAAGTTAATGATTTTAAAGAAATACTAATGATTTACTTATTGCATCAAAATTGACCATTTAGGGACGTGCCAAGCACTGCTACTACAATATCTATGAGAAGTGAATTCATGACCACAATGGGGCATGCCTTGCAGTGATTATTATTTTCTTTTATAGATCAAAAAGTTAAAGATCAATAAGTTATTGGAAAGACACATGGATGTAATGCTATCTTTCATTGAATGGAAGCATTCATGTACATTGGCTAAAAATGATTTGATTGAATATACCAAGAAATTTTTTATACCACATTGGATATCTATATTTTGTTCTACAAATTATTAGATTAATTCTTTCAGAATGTATTACTTTAGGTTAATTTTTGTATTTAGTTAGCCAGGACAACTTTGAATTACTACATGAATCAATGATGAAGAACAATAGGTTGTGCATGGATGAGAGTAGCTAGGTTGTTTCTGGGATCTTGTCGATGAGGTGTAGATGTAATTCTTGAAATCTTGTCGATGAGGTGTAGATGTAAGTCTTGAAAACAACTGATGGGGCATGGATTCCTTTAGAATGAATTCCTTTATTAGGTAGTAGGTTGTCTTTGGGATCTTGTGGATGAGGTATAGATGCACGAGAGGTACTTCTGCCACAATTGGTTCGCTTTTTTTGTCAAAGCAACATGCTTTGCAAACTTTTTCGAGAAACTGTAGCTTCGGAATCCCAATTGCCATATTCTAATTCATGATATCTAACAAGTACTTGAAACTGACATGACCATATCTCTTGTGCCATTTTGCAGATAGTGGCATCTATTGCGTTTGAGCTGACATGGCATGCTTATCTGGTACTATAGCTAGCATTCTGTACAAGCGTCCTTCCTTGACACCTTTTGCTACTAGCTGACTTTATCTCTTGATAGTGCATTCATCTCCATCAAAGATGACTCGATAGTTGTGTTCCATCATTTGACCTATTGACAAGAGGTTTTTGTTAAGCTTCGGAACATAGAGCACATCTTTCACCAATCCTTTCGTACCAGTGAAATTCTTCATAGGGATAACACCTGTCCCTTTCGGTGTATTGTATGCTGTGTAGATGACATTTTTTTGACCTTCTAATGGTTTCATCTCATGAGGGGAATTTTGGACTCAAAAAGGGCCTCATAAGGAGTGGATTAGCAAAATGGATTAAGAACTAATAAAGTCTCTAAAGGGTCCCATCACCCCATATGAGTCTAAAAAAGTACACCTCCCTAGGCTTTGGTGGGGGCCAAAAAGTGTGCCTCCCTCTCCCACTTGGAGGATCCTCACCATGTGTAAGAAGTCCACCCTCTTTATACCCCAAGGTGGTCCCCGCTCCTAAAAAGTATCTCGCGGGTACTACTCCCCCCAAAAATTTGAAATTTTTCAAAAGTGCCAAAAATGACCTGAAACCCTTTCAAACCTTCCCCCAAACCATGCATATGCACCCAAATCCCTTTCCAACCCTTGAATCCTTCTTCTACTCACCACAGTCACTTTCCAATGCCTCAATCCTTCTTCTTCTCACCTAATCACTTTCTCACCCTTGAATCCTTTTTCTTATCACCATAATTATTTTTCATCGCTTTTCTAACCCTCTCATGGCTCCATTGCAAGATTCTCCTACAATGTGGTGCTTGGTAGTTAATAGTGTAACAACAAAGTTATTTTGTAATCTAATTTTTTAAATTACTTTCACTCAATAACTCAAATCTATTTTCACCAACAAGAAGTAGAAGTGTTTTCTGAGTTACAAGTGCATGTGACAAAATGTGTTCTTGGCAGGTTGTAATGGAGCAAGCAATCAATCAAAGGGTGTAAGCTATATGGTGCATGAGGGCTATGTCTAGGGATTATGAACTACCTTTTCCATGTAGCTTATTGGATAAACGTTATTCAAATCTTTTCAAATATGTGGAAGTAATGTCGATTGGATTTCAAGGAACTTGAGCATGGATGGATAGAACATTGAGGCAATCAAAGATAGAGGGAAGAATCTTCTTCAACGTGATGGAAGTGGTCATTCTTTAGCATTTACCACTATACCCATCAACATTTATCTGTCTTACAAGTATGTGTTCTTTTCCTTTAGAGGACACCTATTATATTATAGCGTGTCCTTTTGTAGACACTATATTTTGGCTCCCCAATGGAGGTTACTTGTACTTGCCCTTTTTATGGTAATTGATATTATTTCATTCTAAAATAAATAAATGTTATCATTCTCATGAAATAAAGTAAAATCATAATCTATGTTGTTTTATTATTATTTCCTTATTCTTGCTGCTTGTTGAAGTTTACCCAAAACTCAATTTCAAAAAGGCCTCTTGGCCTCAATGTGCATGTGGGTGTGCAATTGGATCAAACAATGTAAGTTTGGCCCAAATGTGTGCTTGGCCAAGAGGACTTCATTGTGTCTCATGACATTACTTCTTGCCCCTAATCATCCCCTTCATGGTGATTAGCAAGTTTCTCTATAATGAACACCAATACACCCCATTAGCCACACATCTATACAAAAAATCAGTTGAGCCAAGAAGAACAAGTATTGTGTAAACAAATAAAGGCAACCACTTGAACTAGGCTTCAACAAGATTGAGCCCCAAATAGTGGCTCCCAATAAATAAAAGAGAAAAAAGATGATTTGAAAAATATTAGGCAATCTTGACCCCCCCCCCAAAAAAAAAAAAACTAGTAGGCCTCCTTGATTTGTTGGGAACCAATATTTGGAGCATGGAGAGACATTCCCCCAAAATTTTTTTTAAAAAAAATGGCCCAATGGCCCTGGGTGTGAGTAGGTCTACCTAGTTCAATGAAACATTTGGGTGAGAGAATCGTTCTAATACTGACCAGTTTGTTGAAGAATATGTTTGGGGGAATGTCTCTCCATGCCCCAAACACTGTTGGGGACCAATATTTGGGGCATGAAAACAATTTTGAAAAAAACTAGCCAGATGGCCCTAGGTGTGAGTAGGCATAACTTTTGGCCAAACGAGGTCCCCCGTCTCGCCAAAAGTCGCACCTGCTCACACCTAGGGCCATCTAACCATTTTTTTTCAAAATTGTCTTGCGGGAATGTCTCTCCATGCCCCAAACATTGTTGGGGACCAGTATTTGGGGCATGGAGAGACATTCCCCCAAAAAACATTTGAAAAAAAATGGCCAGATGGCCCTAGGTGGAGTAGGCACAACTTTTGGCTAGATGGGGACCACTAGTATTTGGGGCATGGAGAGACAGTCCCCCATGTTAATACTGGTGGTCCCCGTCTGGCTTAAAGTCACACCTGCTCCACCTAGGGCCATCTGGCCATTTTTTTTCAAATGTTTTTTGGGGGAATGTCTCTCCATGCCCCAAATGTTGGTCCCCAACAGTGTTTGGGGCATGGAGAGACATTCCCCCAAAAAAATTTTGAAAAAAAATGGTGAGATGTTCCCTCAATGGGTGTGAGCAGACGAGCCAAAAGTCATGCCTACTCATATCTGGGGCCATTTGGCCATTTTTTTTTTGGGGAATGTCTCTCCATGCCCCAAATACTGGTCCCCATGCCTACATGTAGGTGCAATTCGTCACTCTTAAACTTTTAGAGACAATTTGTCATTACAGATAATTGTTACCTTATACAAGAATCATCGATATTATACATATGTGTGCCCCTAATAATCTCATTATACATCAAATCAATAGCATGGATATGCATGGACATATTCTATGCTTATGGTACAATTGATCTACCTGTGATACTTCTTTTAGATGCTCAAATACTTTTACTTTTGGATGCCAAACATTAGGATATGATATGGATATCTTTCATCGGGTCTTGATGGGGATATGTTAACTTTAAACCTTCAAAAGCTTTCCACTTCTTTTAATAAATAAAATTGAACATTTTTTTCCCATCCTTGTCCTGTCTTGTCTTCTTATTGAATCTTTGCATGCTTGATTTCCACATAATTTAAATTTTAAAATGATGCATTATGTCTATTACATCCAAATTTTTGGTACATTTGAAGATCTTTAAAAAATGTTATATAATTGATAAAAATTATAAAAGCAAAGTTTTTAAATACATATTCAATTATAATATCCCCTCTTACTTATATTATTCATGAGTCAAAGTTATTAATTGAATTAAAAATCAATCTAGCTCTAAATATAGGCAATGCCTAAGAGTAGAACCTTCCCAAAATGTTACTATTGAATTAAAAAATCAATCTAGCTCTAAATATAAGCAATACCTAAGAGTAGAACCTTCCCAAAATGTTACTTGGAGTATTCCATCAAAGCATGTATTACTTGGGGGTTCAAGTTGCCAACTCCCATTCTATGTAAATAATAAATACAAGTGATCACATGCAATTATGTCTAATTGTTTTCAAATGTGATGCAATGTCCAAGAAGTAAATATAACTTCCAAATAGCTACATACATATTTCATATACACAACATGATACATATTAATTTGCCTCATCCATGCATGAGGTGGTGTATTTTGGCACCATTGGGATTTATTAAGTAAATAAAGAGAGGTATTCTTGATTTGATACATATAAATATATGGGGTTATGCCCAGACCCGTAACATCAATGGTTTACTTTACTACTTGACTTTCATCGACGTCTATAGCAAATATTATTGGTTCTACTTTCTGAAAGAGAAATCTGAAGTGTTTTCCAAATTTCAAGAATTCAAAGCCATGGAAGAAGGGCCAAATAGTCATAAAGATCAAAGTCATGAGATCAGATAGAGGAGGTGAATACATGTCTTCAGCGTTCATGAACTTTTGCAGAAGTCACGGCATTCGAAGACAGTTCACTTGTGCAGATACTCCTCAGCAAAATGCAAGAGCAAAAAGGAAGAATGGGACTTTAGCAGATAGTGCTAGAGCAATGCTTAGTGAGAAGCATCTTCCGAATCAGTATTGGGCAGAAGCAATAGCCACTGTGAACTACTTGCTTAATCGGCTTCCGACCAAACCGATACAGGATATGACTCCTTATGAAGCATTCACTAGAAATAAGCCACACATGGGCATCTCCACATATTTGGTTGCATGGCATATGCCCACATACATGATGATCATCATCACAGGAAATCAGATGTGAAGTCACACAAATGCATCATGGTTACTTGTATTGAAGAAAGCAAAGCATACAAGTTGTATGATCCCATCAACCACAAGGTCATTATCTCCAAAGATGTAATCTTTGATGAGGAATCAAAATGGAAAACCTCAAATACACTGGAGATGGAAGCATCGACTTCACAGTCACCTACAGAATAGGTTGATGAAGAAGAGCAAGAATTGCCAGAAACACCCCATGCAGAGCCACAACAGCTCAGATGGTCTACTAGGGAAAGTAGACCACCAACCAGATTGACATATGCTTAGAAAGGCAAAGCAATTCAGGTTGAAACCACCAACTATGCTCTTATGACTACCATCATGGCTACAGAAGAGCCAGTGTACTTTGAAGATGCAATAGACAAGCCAGAATGGCAAACTGCTATGAATGAAGAAATGGATGCTTTGTATAAGAATAA